>NC_084842.1:8910001-9510001 GCF_033115175.1 Lepus europaeus
GAAGAGTTTTGTGTCTCTGGCTTGGAAGTGATGTTTGGCACCCTTTGCTCAACTTCATCTTCCATTGCAGATATTATTTTCATACGAGAGACTTCAGGCATATGAAAGCAGGCTGTTTCAGGACCCAGGTAACACCTGCCACATGGAGAGGACATTCTTCTAGGCACTGTCCCAAGCCCGGTTTCTCTAGCCATCCTGAAAACTGAAGGCTGAGAATAGTGGGAACACTGAACCTACAGTGGTCATTCTGGATCAACATGGTCAGCAACCCTGACCATGTGGCTCCCTCCCTGCCAAAGCCCTTACAAAGAGCAGAGAAAACTCAATGGCAGGCAGGACCCAGGAGGCAGAACTGGCAAATGTCACAGGTGGCTGATACTGGTCACTGGGACATGGAGAGTGTGTGAAGCATTCCCTGGGGAAGTGGGAAAAATAGGTGCAGTGAGGCACTTGGTCGAGATTAAAGTCCTGCCCTGACACATCATAATGAGCCTATTTTTATCCACAGTCATGCAAAATAGTGGATGATTTGTGCATACATATAAGGCATGCTACACGCACATTAGCAGATCTAAAATTTGTGTGTATGTGTGTGCTAAATGTTTTGTGGTTTTAAATTTTTTTTAGAACACAGAGTTCTTTCTTCACAAGTTCATGGGAAATGCATATTATGAATAAAAGCTATAGGCCCAATCTTGGGCTAGCAGATTAAGATGCTGCACCCCATATTAGAGAACTTGAGTTTGATACCCAGCCCAGACTCCTGACTGCAGCTTCCTATTAATGCAAACCTTAGGACACAATGGTGATGACTCAAATAGTTGGGACCTTGCCACTCATCTAAAAGACCTGAATTGAATTCCTAGTTCCCAGCTTCAGCATGGCCCAGCTCTGGCCACTCAGGGCACATAGGAAATGTACCAATGGATGGGGACTCGTTCTCCTCTCTCCTCTTCTCCCCTCTCCTCCCCTCTCCTCTTCTCTCTTCTCCTCTCCTCCCCTTTCCTCTCCTCCCCTCTCTTCTCTGTCTCAACCACTATCCAATGTCTCTCAAGCAAGTAAATAAATTAACTTTATAATTTAATTATGCATGGCTTAAAAACAGGCACCAAGATAAATATAAACATATCCTTAAATTCCATTCTCCATGAACTTCTTGAAGTGCCTCATAGCCATTGAAAAGCAGTTGAAATAGGACAAAATGTCACAGAACATTTGACACAGATCTCTGGTGCTTACTCTGAGCCATGGTCATGGTTGCATGGATTCCATTCTCAAAAGAAAGTAATGACCTGTAGGGAACATATCATGCTCTCATCCCATGGTCTTTGTGATCTAGTACCCTTAAATTAGTCATGACAATTTCAAGAAGCCACCTTAGGGCCAATGTTCAGGCATAACAGATTAAGCTGACACCTGGGATGCCTTCATACCATATGAGCACCTGTTCATGTCCCAGCTACTCCACTTCTGATCCAGCTCCCTGCTAATGTGCCTAGAAAACCAGAACAAGATGGCTCAGGTACCAGATGAGGCTCCTGACTTCATCTTGGCCCAGCTCCTGGCTATTGTATAGAAGACTTCTTGTTTTCTGTCTCTCTCTCCCTTTCTCTCTGTAACTCTGACTTTCTAATACATACATACATACATAGATACACATACATACATAAACCCTTTTTTGAAAAAACTGTTTGACTTCCTTAGATTTCAACAGCTCTGATAGTTTATTAGTTGACATAGCACTCAGTAGTTTGACAAGACCTTACAGGTCCTGTAACTGAGATATTGCATTTGGGTTTAATTGCATAAAGTAGTTACAACCCAAAATTTACTTACTACAACACTCATGCACTTGACGACTAATGGTGGGAAAATGTTTCTGCAATGATGATTTCAACAAAATGCCCTGGCATTTGTTCGTGTCCTTTCTATTAAGTCATTCTCAGTTGGTTCTCTCATTTTCGCTTTTCTAAAAATGAGGCATTTCTATACAGTTAAACCTGCTTACCAGGCACATTCCCTAGACTTATTATTATATTTTAAAATTAGCTTCTCTTTTACTTTCAAATGGATCGAAAAGCAAAAAGCAGCATCCATCAGATGAGGTCATCTCAGCAGGAAGCCCAATTAACTCAAAATAAAGACTCCAATGGTAGATGAACCAGAACTCATAATAAGACTCCCCCAGGGTCCTCTGAACAATTCGTGCATTAAAATGTTTTAATGTTATCTTTCCCTATTCTTTGCAGTCCTGTCACCTCTTTCACCAATATATTATTTTCTTTAATGTATAAACCATTAGATAAATGCATATGTACACATGTACTGACTGTGTTTTTCTGGTTCTTTTTGATTGGTTGTTTACAGTTACCTGGACAGAAACATCTGCTTTTGTCTTTTTCCGAAAAGTAACGATTACTAGACTGTTGCTGCTGCTTTTTTTGTCATCTCAGTTATTTACTTATGGATTTTTGCAGAGTGGGTCAGAGAGAGAGAGAGACAGAGACAGAGAGAGAGAGAGAGAATCTAATTATGCAACAGATGCCAGGAGTGGTATTTATTCACCAAAACTGCATGGGTCATTCATTAAAATCTCAGTTTTAATTAGCAAACACCTGTTTTCTGTTTGATTTTACACTGATATCTACTGTCTGCAATTTGCTTTCTTCAGTAAAAGCAATTAGATAGCCCTGACAGTAACTGTTAATCTAATTAGTCCACAGGTGCCCTGGGAAGCAACTATTGACTTGAAGAAATTACAGATACAAGTGATCACAGGTTCATTCACCTGATTGAATAAGATCTGTGACTAGTTATTGTTGGGTGTCATCTTTTCTTTGGGTGCTTCCTTTTGGACTTCGGTTTAAGAGGAAAAATGAGTCAATGCCTATTTTAGAGTTCAGAAAGTAGAAAAATGCAGCCATCACAGTTCCTAGTGTAGATATTTCAGTCTGAAGAAGGAGGCATATTATGAACAGATGATCACATACATAAGGAACCTGGATGCACGGAGGAGTCAAGGTGACCAAGCATTTATAAGCAAGAATTAAGATACCTCTCCAGAGAACTCTGGTTGCTTCTGAAGGAAGAACATGACATTGCCCTTTTATGAGAAAGTTGTGTGTGCTTTCAAATAGGTAAACCTTGATTTTTTTATATTTAACTTAATATTTTACTTATTTTTGAGAAACCATTTTTATCTACATTATATTCAAAGGCTTAGTGGCTCTACTCAATAAAATTCAACAAATGGAAGATAAAAAGACCATAGTCCAGCAAGAAAACTGGCAAACACTGTAAACAATAATCAAATGAAAAGATGTTGAACTTCACTCATATAAATTTTAAAAGGCACAAAATAATTAAAACTATAGCAACATATAATTCCTGTAAATTTTTTTGACAGATGTTTAACACAAAGTTGGATAGAACATTTTGTAGCAAAAATTACAGACAGGAATTTCTTTCTTTTTTTAAAAAGTTTAGCCTCCACATACAAGAGAAAACGTGTGTTATTTGTCTTTCTGTGTCTAACTGAGTTGACTAGAGTATTTCTTCTTCTTTATAGTACAGAAATGCACCTAAAGTGCATTGGATTTGAAACTTCTGTAAAAAACCATTATTGATGGATTGCTCATCACTGTGAAAGCTTCTTGTTCACAGACAGTGCGGTGTTGAGGACCAGGGTGATCATTGTCGTTTAGATTGCTGAGATCAGCATCATTAGACAGCTTTGCATTTACAACTGTTCTGTTGTGTAGAGGAGCAGCCAAGGGACTGAGAATTTGTCAAGCATCTTCAATAAGCCAGCAGCTATGGCAAGGAGCTTCATGCATACTGTGCTGCTGTAATTTTCATGTGTAGGCTATCAGCGAGGTTTTCTTTGTCTCATTTATAAAATGTGAAAATAGGCTCAAATAGCTAACTGACTTTCCTACAGGTTACAGTTAGGAAGTGGCAACTCATTGTTCTGATCATAGTCCCTCTGATTATTTATCCTCTCTAGCTGTCTCCAAATAACAATAATTACCCATCATGCGATCCATTTCAGAGCACATTGAGAGTAACGTGTGAGGTTCCTCCTTAGAAGACTGGCTGGCATTTATATTCTGTAGCTTGATTCCTAAAATAATCCCCAGACATTGCTGAGCCAAGGTATATTCCTGTCCTGTTTGAAGTGAGTAAATCAGAAAGAAGCATATCAAGGAACCTTCAGGATTCTGTTCAACTCTAGTTGATACCAGATAAATGAAGATAAATTATACATAGTTTTACTCACAAGGAATAAAATAGACATCAGCAAATACATATAATAGATGATAGAAGATTCAATAGGTACAAATGTAAGGTTTTGTGGGAAGGGCAGAACACACGAGATTTTTCCCTTCACAACAATAGCACATACTCCATTTCTAAGTAACCTGTGGTTGAGTCAATATTTAACTTTCCCGTGTATCATTTCCTCAGAATAAGTCAATCCAGATTAGGATTTAGTAGTAATTTATTATCTTATTATCTATGATTAGCTATAGTCAGGTGTGTACTGGTAAATATTTGAAGACTGGCATTGTTTATCTTTTAAAGATTCATTCATGGCTGGCGCTGCAGCTCAATGGGCTAATCCTTCGCCTACGGCGCCGGCACACTGGGTTCTAGTCCCTGTCGGGGCGCTGGATTCTGTCCCGGTTGCCCCTCTTCCAGGCCAGCTCTCTGCTGTGGCCAGGGAGTGCAGTGGAGGATGGCCCAAGTCCTTGGGCCCTGCACCCCATGGGAGACCAGGAGAAGCGCCTGGCTCCTTGCTTTGGATCAGCGCGGTGTGCCGGCCGCAGCGGCCATTGGAGGGTGAACCAACGGCAAAGGAAGACCTTTCTCTCTGTCTCTCTCTCTCTCTCACTGTCCACTCTGCCTGTCAAAAAAAAAAAAAAAAAAGATTCATTCATTTCTTTTGAAAGTCAGGGTTAGACACACGCACACACACACACACAGAGAGAGAGTTCTTCCTTCAGCTGGTTCACTCTACAGATGGCTGCAATGACCAGCACTAGGCCAGGCTGAAGCCAGGAGTCAAGAGCTTCATCCAGGTCTCCCACGTGGGTAGCAGGATCCTAAATGTTTGGGCCATCTTTTTCTGCTTTTCCCAAACCATTAGCAGGGAGCTGGGTCACAGGTGGAGCAGCCGGGATACCAGCAGCCGCCCATACAGGAGGCCAGCATCACAAACGGAGGCTTTACATGTGACACCGCAACTGCAGCACAAGACTCACTGGCATTCGTTGGAAAATGAAAAGGACAAAACCTGATTTGTTGTATTTGTCTGTTCCATGGTGTAAATACCTAGCAACTTCAATTGTCACTGGGAGTCAGTAACCCTGAGTGGAGGAGAGATCTTCGCAGGTGGTTGGCAAGCGCTGATGGGAATTGGCTCATGACTTCACCTGCAGGGTTAACACTGGAATATGTTTCCTTAGTAGCCCCACTCCTCTGTGGCACTTACTCCTCCTCCCAACCACAGCTCCTCCTAATCCACCTGTGTCCTCACACGGATGCCCTCACATCTTCTCATTCCCAACAGACAACATTGCCTTTAGGGAAAAAGAAAAATTAAGCCAATTAATCATCTGTCCTAGAGACTTCTGTACTTAGCTAGTTAGAGAGCAGTGATGGTGAAAATAACCAGGAAATATATTTTAAAGGCAGAGCCCCATCCCAAGGATCAGGTAATCACAAAAATGAAGTGGTTTTTCAGCTCTGGCTAGACTTAAAGGGAACTTGAGCAAAACCGGCCCTTGTCTCCCACAGCTAAGGCACATTTTTGTAAGAATATTTAACAGGATCAGTACCGTGGCATAAAAAAAAAATCACCCACAATGCAGGAAATCGTGAATGTGATTATGGAGGTAGGTAAATCCTGTGTGACCATTCTTATCAAGGACACAAGTGCTGTCAGGAAAGAGAATCAAGAACGTTCTTTTCATGATGGTGCCCGCTCCATTCTTTCATTATAGAATCTTTGCCCACCAAGATTTCTGTCTCCGTTTTTCCCATCAGACCCGACTGCTTTCTTTGTTTAGAGCCACTAGCAAGATGCAGAATCTAAACACCACATTCCAGTGAGGGCATGTTGGGGATGAGCGTGCAGTGGGCTCCAGTGATGTCCCAGTACATGGACCTGCGACAGGGGATGCTGCCCTCCCTCATTCCCACTCTCCCTCCACCACCACAGTCTTGCTTCTTTTTCAAACAGAAAATCAACCCTGGTTCCTTTCCCATTCATATTCAATGATTTGATCTGAGTATTTTTTTTTAAATACTTCATCAGAAAATGATCATTCTCTTTTTCTTTACTCATGTAATTTTAAAAGGTTTGCTGAATTTTAAAATATTTCTTTGTTGTAACTCCAGGCTTATATTTTTTTCACAAAAAAAAATACACCTCCAAATTGATAGTAGAGGTCTCTGATGGATTTGTGTTTAGAAATGCTCTCTTCAGTAGCTTATTTAGTAATAATAATAGCAAACACATATTGCACTTCTAGGTACCAGGCATTGCACATAGATTCAGAATGACAGCCTACTGACCAGTACTACTGTTTGTCCAGTTTTACAAATAAGGAGATTGTGACACAGAAAGTCTTACAAGGAGGAGTTGGTGTTGTGGTGCAGTGGGTAAGCTTCACTTGTGCTGCCAGCATCTCATATGAGCGCTGGTTCAATCCTGGCGGCACTACTTCCAATCCAGCTCTCTGCTAATGCACCTGAGAAATCAGTGGAGGATGGCCCAAGTACTTGGGCCCCTGAACCCACATGGGAGACCAGGGTGAAACTCTTGGCATTGGCATGCAGCCATTTGGGGAATGAACCAGCAGACAGAACATATTCATTCATTCCTCCCCCTCTCCCTCCCTCCCTCTCCCTCTCTGTCCCCTCTGTCTTCCTCTCTCTCTCTGTCTTTGTCTGTGTGTGTGTGTATGTGTACCTCTGCCTTTCAAATAAAATAAGTCTTCAGAACAAAAATAAAATCCATACAAGGAGCCAGTTGTGTAGCTGAACATTATCTGAGCTATCTGAGCCCAGGTTATACGATTTCAATTTCTACCCTATAAATTCTGATGAAAAAACTGTGATCTATGATGTGGTCTATCATCTGAGGTGCACCAAAGACATCAAAGTATTTCTAATATTTAAGATCAGCTACTGTGGCTCTCCTGTGAAGGAAGCACAAAATCTCTAGCTAGCAGTATAAAACCTGTTCTATTACAGGAAAAAAAATCCTACTCAGAACAAAATTTCAAAAGTACAATAATATCTGTGGAGGATAAATCATTCAAATTTAGGGAAAAACACAGAATCTTTGTGAACTGCTTACCTTGCTTCCTGGCTTCTTTTACAGCAGGGTGTCATAGTCCCATAACTCCAGGAGAGGGGATATCATTGTATCAGTCACTGTTGCATCTCAATAGAGCAGACTCCTGGGGTTTCATACATACTTGTTGGATTATCACTGCCTGTGGAGGTTTGATGTCTTATAGCTAGAACCAGAATGTTATTTCTCTAAGTTGCTGAATATATGAACACTGATTAAAATATGAAATTCTTTAGTAGGATTAATGCATTTGAATGCTTTCTTCAGCACAAGTTTATGGCAGTTGGACCTGTATCCATACACACACACACACACACATATGTACATGAGGGCACTTCAAAAGTTCTTGGAGCATCTTGGGTGTTTAGCTTAGTTGTTATGACAGCTATCTTCCACTATAGAGTGCCCAAGTTCGATACTTGGCTCTGACTTCTCACCTCAACTTCCTAATAATACAGAACCTAGGAGGGAGTGAGTAATGACTCAATTAATTGGATTCTTGTCACCTGTGTGGGAAACCTGGATTGAATTTCTGATTCCCAATTACACCACACCCCCACGACCTGGACATGGCATTAGGGGAGTGAACCAGAGGATGAGAGCATTCTCTATCTATCTATCTATCTATCCATCCATCCATCCATCCATCCATCCATTTTTCACTCTCAATCTATCAAATGAAAACTGGAATTTAAAAGTATTTTGGTGCAAAAATTGAAATCCATGCCTACAGAGAGAGATTCTGTTAATGTGTATTAAGAAAAAATTCTACATGAATTTAAAAAAATACCAAAATAACATTTTTCCATTCTGTTTTTCTGTGAACTTTTTGAAGTCCTTTCATATTGGAACATAAGTTGCTCTCCTTAGAGGCAAAACAGATATGCAGACAAGTGGTAAGTGTGAGAGTAGGACTGCGATGGAAATTAAAGGTGCATCTTGGAGGAACTGATTCTAAGAACCATATGAATGTACATTGGGATAAAGGAGTGTCCCACACAGATTTAGTTTGGGAAGAAGTGAGTGAAACAAAATTCTAATGTAAAAGTGAGAATATGGACAGAAGTTACTTGGAAAACGGCAGGATCCTAGAACGTAAATGTAAATGAACAGGGAATGCATTCAATAATCTAACCCATGGGTTATTGGTGTTCTAGCATAGGATGTTAAGCCACCACTTGTGATACCCAAATCCCATATCAGAGTGCTGGTTCAAGGCTAGGCAGTTCTAGCTTTCTATATATGTGACTGAGGAAGTATTGGAAGATAGCAAAGTACTTGTATCCCTAGATGGAGTGCTGATTCCTGACTTCAGCCTGACCCAACCCTGGCTGTTGCAGCCATTTGGAGAGTGAATTAGTGGATAGAAGGTCAATCTTTCTCTTCTCTCCCCACCCCTCCCCTCCCCTCCCCTTCCTCTCCTCTCCTCTCCTCTCCTCTCCTCTCCTCTCCTCTCCTCTCCTTTCCTCTCGCTCTCTGTCTGTCTCTACCTTTTTCTCTGTCAACCTGCCTTTCAAATATATAGAAAGAAAAAATAACCCATGGGCAAGAGTTGAAAGTGAAGGATGCACGAAGAATGGGGTTAGGGGAGAAGGCAAATTTTCAAAATAGAGACCTCATGAGCAGAGGCAGGTTTGGAGGTAATGTGGCAAACACTGCAGGACAGCGGGGAGTCCGGCTACCAAGCCTGGGCCCAGTTGTATCTGAAGAGCATTTAAGTGCACAGGGATTGTTTTATGTCTGGCTAGCTTTTAAAAAGAGCATTTATACACAAATGACTATATGGGCAAAGATGAACATCAGTTTTTAGAAGTTCACAAAATTTGCAAAAATATATCTCAATAACAACTATCCTTCTCCAAAATACTTGATGAGAAGTAAAATATGCAAATAATTATTGAAAGCTATAGCTAAGAAAAAGCCAATAGAATATCATTAGAAAAATTGTGGTATTGGAGTATAAAGATGTGTAAAGATGTGTGTGTGTGATTTAGTGAATGTGTCTTTCACGAAAAGAAATGTTCCAGTTTTGTACCAAGGAACATAAAAGTTTACATTCCATAATACAATTATTTAGAAGTCTCCATAACCTTCAGGGACTCTTCAGAAAGAAATATGGAGAAAGTTATCTGACATCAAAGTCTGCAGTGTTAGTTACAATATACTGGTAGGTGAAATAAATGATCTTCAAGGACTTCAGTGTGGCCACTCAGCTTTCCTCCTTTGCTTCTCTGTTTCCTTGCCTAGAAAGCCTACGCTTGATTAGGAGGTCTCCCTTCATGTGCTGGGGAAAAGCCCCAGAAATTCGGTTGTATAACTTTTTTTTTTTTTTTTTCTGATAATGTCTTCTGTGTTTCTACTATTTTAGGGGAGGGACTAATTCTTCTTTATCTCAAGGCTTTTAACTTTCAGCCTCTTTTATTCATGATTATTTCCTGTTTCTATAACATTGCACTTTCCAAAAACCTCTGTTAAAAGTGTTAGAAGTGGTAATTATTAAAAATCAATGTCTTTATTTACAGATAAGAAACATAGAAGATAGAATGAGTTTACTCTTATTAGACATTTAGAAATAATATCTTTGCTTCTGAGGAATTTACTGCAAGATAGCTTCCGAACTCCTCTTTCTTTCTTCCTGTCTTCACATGCTCCAATTCCCAACGAAGGGAGCTCATTACAGCCACACTTCCTTCCTTGACAACTTCTATGTGTTATGCATGTAATAGTGGAGGAAGATGAGGGAACCAGTGAAAGACTTTAGCTACCTCAGTGAGTTTCAAAGCCCAAAGGCATAATTTCTCCCTGCAGAAAGAAAATCATATTTGGAAATAAAGGCACCTCCAGATGAAGTTGCATTGCACAGTACGAGAAAGTTGAGCACTGTAGTTTATCTAGCTATCTTACAGGCTCAGAAGGGAGTCCTATACTCAAGGGACTTTGATGTTAGAGAATGAAATGACTCCGGATTCTATGATTCCAAGCTAGTGACAGAACCCAACTGAGCAAAGCAGTTAGGCAATGGAAGGATCTAAAACCCAATAGCAGCTGGTTCTGCCTAGAAAAAGCTCTGGATTAGTATACATTGAAGTCCTGCTACAGGGAACTGGAACACAGACAAAGCAGATCCAAAGTTATAAGACTGTTTGCAAAATGATCTTCAAGAGCTTTGCTGTCTTCTATTAGATGAACTGAACAAGCTTTGAAATTAGGTTGATAAAGAAAACACTTATATGCGTATTCATGAATTTAACAATTTTTTTTTTTTATTTTTAACAGGCAGAGTGGACAGTGAGAGAGAGACAGAGAGAAAGGTCTTCCTTTGGCCGTTGGTTCACCCTCCAATGGCCGCCGCGGTAGCACAGTGCGGCCGGCGCACCGCGCTGATCCGATGGCAGGAGCCAGGTGCTTCTCCTGGTCTCCCATGGGGTGCAGGGCCCAAGCACTTGGGCCATCCTCCACTGCACTCCCTGGCCACAGCAGAGAGCTGGCCTGGAAGAGGGGCAACCTGGACAGAATCGGTGCCCCGACCGGGACTAGAACCCGGTGTGCTGGCGCCGCAAGGCGGAGGATTAGCCTAGTGAGCCCCGGCACCGGCCAGAATTTAACAATTATTTGGGAATGTCTACCATGTCTAGGCAATGGGGCTAGAATAGAGAGTTGAGTAGATTACATTTTTGTTCCTCATGCCAACAGTGTACAACAAGATAACAGAATATATACCTGTAAGAAAGAGGTTAAAATACAGGAATTTATATAAAATCCCCCGAATGGACTGGTTCTTGTTGTGCTGCTGGCATAGAACATGAAGTGGGATGGAAAGGAAGGTGACTTTTGAGTAAAAAATCTGACACATTGGAGCAGATGTTTTGATACAGTGAGTTCAACCATCATTTGGTATCTATATCAAACTTCCCAGTTCGAATTCTGGCTACTTCAAACTTCCTTCCTTGCTAATTTTTTTTTTTTCTGGGAGGCAGAAATGATGGCCCAAGTATGTGGATCCCTGTCATGCATGTGCGAGACCCTATTGGAGTGCTTGGTTCCTGGCTTCTGTTTCTGTCCTGCTCTTGATGATATGGGTATTTGAGGAGTGAACCAGAGGATGAAAGTTTCCCTCTCTCTCCCTCTCCCTCTCTCCCTTCTCTCTCTCTCTCTCTCTTTCAAATAAGTAAATCTTTAAAACAAAAACTGTGACGAAGAGCAGGAACTAGCACCAGGCTCTCCATAAGTCAGTATCTGAGGATAGATCATCCCAGGAAGGGGAGACAACAACATCAAGGATTCTGTGACAGGATCTTCCCTGGGAAGTTTGAGAGACAGTCAGGAAGAGGTTGGAACACAGGAAGAATATCACAAAGTGAAGCAGGTGTGTGTCTGTGGCTCGGTGCATAATCAGGACTTTGATTTTTTTCTCTCAGAGGGGAGCCATCTGTGCATTTTGAGCAGAGGAGAAACATAACCTGACATGACAGAACCAGTCATCTGTCTGCTCCATTGTAGAGTTTAGGAGCCAATGCAGAAACACTGGGAACAGATAGGAGATTTAGTGGTGGCTTGCATGAGACAGTGGTGGTGGGGGTGTGAAAAAGGTAAATTCAAGATACATTTTGAAGATAAAATCTATGACTTTTATAATAAACTTAAAATAGAGTTTGAAGAAAATGTCAAGTAGAGTTGTCAGGTGGAAGATGGAAGATAAAGCTTAGGAGTCAAAAAGTGAGGAATTCATTTTTGAATATGTTTATTTAGATACCCATTGGCTGTGTCAAGTAGGCAGTTAGATACCAGAATACTCTTGATCGTGTATTTTTATTCATGTTTCCTTTTAATGGGAAAGGGAAATATGAGGTAGCATAAGAAGCCTTGGTTCTCCCAGATTTTTATTGTTCTGAATACCTTTTGGATAGTGGCCAGGCAATGGTATACAGTGTGCTGGGAGGTGATGAAGTTCTTAGACACAACAAATGCCCACACATTCAAGATCCTGACCATCCTTAAGCTCCACTTACAAACGTTGACTCATCAAAACCCATATGGTGACTTGCTGATCAGGAAGCTGAGGCCAACTACATTTCTGGATTTACCTCTTCATTCCAGGGCCCTGAATCAATGACCAGTTAAAAAAAGGCCACAGGACATTCTGATTAGAATGCCATGACTTTCCTCTGTGAGGTATTATTGAATACAAGCTTGAAACCTGTGACTCAGGGGTGTCTGATTCTTGCACACTTGTCTGCTTTCCCCAGAAAATAGAAGCTGGAAATGTCTATAGCTCTGGTTTCTTCTGTCCTGATTCATTCCATAAAATAATAATAATAATAATAATAATAATAAAAATAAAACATAGTGATTAACCACATGGTGCACCAGAAGTCTGCCATCAGGACTCATAGAAAGGGGACCATAGCTCCAACCCTGAATGTGCCCACTTTTAGCAATTTGTAGACTCTGATGAATAGTCAGCTTTTCATCATGTTTAACAAATGGCAATTATTTCTTATCCAGCACATAATTTTTTCCCATTTATTGCCTACCTAAGTGGCCTTCAGATTGCATTAGCCATTTATAATTTTAAATTGCATTTTATTTAATTTAAAAACTGGAACAAGATGAATAAATGTTTGGTCATTTTTTCCTCCATTATACCTCGGCAACATTTTTCAATCTTTTATGCATGATGGGGAGGAAGGGGCCTTTTAGACTTTTTTATCCTAACTATGTCCCTCCCAAATAATTTTAATACCAAATATTTAATGTATAATTCATTACCTGTAATAAATTATTAGTATATATCAAATTCATTACATAAAATCTGTTTATGTATTGTGGCTCCTTGGAGTTATATTTAAAATTCTTTTTGGGGAATATTCCTCCCCCCCCCCCTTGAGGTGGTTATTGTTCAATTTTTTGAAAAGATTTTTCTTATTTTATTTGAAAGAGTGACAAAAAGAGTGGAAAAGACAGAGAGAAAGGGTGAAACAGAGAGCTGCCATCTGTTGATTCACTTGTCAAATGCCTGCAACACCATTGGGTAGACCAGACAAAAGCCAAGAGCCAGGAATCTATCTGGGTCTCCACATGGGTGGCAGAGGTCCAGGCACTTGAGCCACCATCTACTGCTTCCCAGGGGCATTAGCAGGAAGGGAAGCTAGATTGGAAGCACAAGGAAACTGGGACTCAAATCAGCTTTCTGAAATTTCTATATTCAAAGATGATTTTCTTGTTTTACCATCTAGTAAACTTTCTCATAAAAAAATGGTTTTCCTTAAAGGATTAAAAACCATAAGGAAACTTTGCAGAAGTAGCATTAATCCAGATCTTTCTTTGTAGTCTTCCCAGGAGCACGTTATAACCCAGGCTGGGATACATAAAATGTCAGTGGTTAGGATGAGAAGGAAAGGAACTAGAAATGACTGACTGATTTTGCTAAATCAACACCTTGTGGCCTTAGTAAGTATTCCCGACTTAAAAGCTATATGCATGAACCTGAAGGGAGAAGATAAATGAGTTGGAGTCATGTTTGCTACATGCCAGTGTATTTGTCTTAGGACATTCATTTTACTTTCTTAAAATTCTTGTATAGGATCCATGTTTACTATTTGAATAACTATCTGTAGTTAAAAAGTTTATGATTGTTACTGTACTACAAAAATATTTTCACATTGAATGTGAATACTATAAGAGTATATTATATGCCTGTTATTTATAATTTTTGTAAAAATAGCTCCATACTACAGACATTAAAACTTTATTAATTAATAGTATTTTAAGTGATTCTATATGCACTAAATATGTTCAAGATGTAGAATAAAAGAACTCACATATAATTTGTTTCTTCCTGGACAACCTTCAGCTTTTAACAATGCTTATTATATATTTTTTAGATTTATTTATTTATTTGAAAGAATTACACAGAGAAAGGAGAGGCAGAGAGAAAAAGAGAGAGAGAGAGAGAGAGAGAGATTGAGATCTTCCATCCAAGGGAAGTTGAAGTTGGCCACAACAGCTGTAGCTGCGCTCATCCGAAGCCAGGAGCCAGGAGCTTCCTCCAGGTCTCCCACACAGGTGCAGGGGCCCAAGGACTCGAGCCATCTTCTACTGCTTTCCCAGGCCAAAGCAGAGAGCTGGATCAGAAGTAGAGCAGCCAGGTCCCGAACTGGCGCCCATATGGGATGCCGGAGCTGTAGGCCAGGGTGTTAACCCACTGCACCACAGTGCTTACCCCAGCAATGTTTATTATATTTTGCCTAAGATCAAAGAAAATAATTATTTGCCTTTTAATCTATTTATTTATTTTATTTCCAGTTGATTTAGATTTGGTTTCAGCACCAGAATTGTATGAAATTAAAAGCTTTTAGTGACCAACAAATTTCTACCTCATAACAAGATTCTAAGCTTTTGAAAACCTTATTTTTTACTCCCTTGTTGATCTCCCTGCTCATATTGATCCCCAACTTTTCCACTCTCAGTGTATAAGGAAAGGATCTCATAAATTCCAATCTAAAAGAAGAAATTTTCTTTCTCTTCCATATGTGTGTGGGGGACTAATGGTTTCTTAGTGTAGACGTTTCATAATTAGAAGAGTTATTTGCATGGCTCTCCCTCCATTACTAATCTAACTCATTATAACTGAATGACTTGATATTTACTTTCATCTTTATTGGATACTAATTAGTATTCTTGGGATTGAGTGAACAAACGTCCATTAATTTTACAGTTCTGTTTGGAACATACATTTAGAATACATCTGTCTGGAACACAGAAAGTATGCAATTTTAATACCAAAATAGAGTTATTCAAGTAAGTGTCATACTGTTATTATTTTTTTAAAAAAATTGCATCTCCATATTTTTAATAAACAGAAACAGTACTAAAGGCAGAGGATATTACTCTTATTTAACAGGTTGAAATCACATAGCTCAGAAATTTTGTCACCTGTAAGAGCCTTCCCTCAAAGCATTCATGGGATATGTATATTATGGAAAAAACATGCATTCCAAAAAATTTACACCAAAGTAACCTTATATTTTAATTCTATTTCTACAAAAAATTTTAAACATTTATTTTATTTATTTGAAGGGCAGAGCGAATGGAGAGAGATAGAGAGAGCTTCCATCTGCTGGTTCACTCTCCAGGTTCCCACAATGGCTAGGGACGATCCAGGTTGAAGTCAGGAGCCTGAACTCCATCCAAGTCTCCTACATGGATGCCAGGGGTCCAAGCACTTGGGATCCTCTGCTGCCTTCATAGGTGCATTAGCAGGAAGCTGTATCAGTAGTGGAACAACCTGGACTAAAGCCAGTGTTCCAATATGCAAGGCAGGCTCATTGTGCCACCATACCGGTCCCTCCACAAATTTTTTGAAGTATGCTCTAATAAAATTTACTGAGTTTGTGACAGAGATGAAAATAAAAGGCCAACTCTCAAACCCTTCCATACTAAGGCATTTTCTTTGGGAAACAATCCTAAATAATGAACAACTTTATATGAAAAAACAGTGTGATGTCTGTGTGTGAGTTTAGTAAGTGCTTATAGACAAGTCCTGAGTCCTCAAACACTGAGCAGGGGAACACAATAAAGAGCAATTCTAGTTCCCGGGAGTCCACCAGGACTTTTTAAATAGAATTTTAAGGTCATGATGCTTAACCCTTCAGCCAGCAGGAAATGATTTTTCTTCCCTTCTAGATTGTAAAAATAAAGGGTATCTAGCTATCTTTACCTTCGTATCCAATGCAAATACCTGTGTAAGTAGAAGAGTGGCAATTTGTGAGGTGGTATTGTACATCCACTTCATCTGTGAGCCTAATGGGCCAGTGAGGAGCACTATTTCATGCTTGATTGATTTCTTTCTTCAGGCTCTGTGTAGAGGATCAGGGACTTCTTAGGATTTGAATCAGAAACAATTTAAAGGATATTTGTATTTGAAATATGTGCAAGATGACAGCACCAAAGCAGAGCAGAAACATAAGAAACCACACACTGGGGTGGTGTTGGAGTGTTGAAGCTGTGGTGGCAGCTGCTGGGTGCCATGCTGTCCCCTGGGCAGCGTGTGGAACTGGACACCAAAAGGAATCAGAACCAAGATGACCTGAGGGCCCTGCAGAAGGATCGCAGCCTCTCTGAAGATGTGACGGTTTGCTTCAAGAGCATGTTTATCAAGATGCTGCACCCTCAGACCAAAGGAATGATTGGTAAAGATCAGGATCATCTGGATAAAGAAATAGACAAACTGGGAAAACAATTTAAAGTGGAGATCAGCCGCCTCTTTGGAGCCAAAAGCAAACCAGAGCTGAAGGGCTATAACCTGAACCTCCTCAATCAGGATGAGCTTAAGGCTCTCAAGGTCATCCTGAAAGGATAAGGCTTAAGTACCATGGTGGGGGAATCTAAGACTGGCATCCCGCTGAGTTGTGGAGGAGCCAGGCCTCTGTATCCCTGAAACCTGCAAGACAAGAAAAGTTGTGCCCGGGAGGCAGCAGGCATCAGGAAACTCGCCATGGCTCTGTGCATAGGATTTGTAGTGCTGGGCTGCTTGGTGATGGCAGGAGGGGCCCTCAACCTCTCTGTGTTTGCTGGGTCTGACCACCATGGCTTGTGGACACAGGACCTATTGATGGGGCCTGGCGGCCACTAATGGGTGTATGGGCATGAGAATGACTGCAACAGGCATTTCTCAACAATGACCTGCTGTTCACATGGGGCCCTGGGCAGGAAGAAGAGGGGTAGAGCAGCAGCATTATGTTAGCTTGTCTCAGGGGCAACCAGGCAGCATCTGTAGGGGAACTGGAATAGAGCAGGGGGCTGCCAAGTGGGTTCTGTTTGAAGCATAAACTCGATGCTTCATGGTTCCATGTGGGGCACATGCATGCATTTCCCCTGCTACCTCTTCTTTTCTCCTTCTGGCTTCCAGGCACGGATGACGCTTACCAAGCCTGCAGCAGGGCTTGTGGAGTGATGCCCCAGGATGGGTGAGGACACTGGCCCCTAACGTGCTGCATGTGTGAGGGCTGCCTTAACTGCTTAGAATCCAGGCTACCTTCAATGGGCTGGGTGAAACAACCAAAGGAAAGAAACCACGTTTTGAAGAGGACACAGTGGATAGCCCCCATGGATAGCACCCATGGGCATGCCTCCTCCAAGCCCAGGCAGCAGAGTGAAGGAAAAGATACCCTTCATGGGCTGGACGGAATAAAATGAGCAACTCACTTTTCAATGGGCCTGAGCTCCCAGTTTGCCCCCAGAGAATCCTTGCACTCATCTGTTTCCTAAGGCTTCAAACTCCAGGATGGCTCTTACAGCTCCAACTTCCCAGAGCATCCAAGGGACATGTTCAGGCTATTCCCTACAGCTCTGGTGTCAGGGCAGGTCCTATGGTTCCAGGAACCAGCAGGGCAACTATGGGTCATGTTCTCTATCCTTGTATCTCCAAATTGAAGGCCAAATCCACAAGTAGGGTGTGCCTCCCACAAACCAAACATTCAAGGCAAGCCTCAACCCCAGGCTCCAGTGTTCAGATCCGTCACATTCCAGTAGACTCAGGGTCTATGTCTTCTCATATGGATCCAGACACTTGGCCCACTCAGCAGAATCAGGTCAACTTGCCCAAGGACTTCAGAAAAATCGTCTGTGAACATTGGCCGATGGGTCACCCAGAATCTTTGGATAGGCTGACAGTTGCAGGGCTTTCCCTTCTAATGTCAGTCTGTAAAGACCAGAGCAGGTGTCTAGTTCTTTGAATCTACAGAAACTAATGCAAGGCCACAAGGATCACAAATGATCAAGGAAGCATGAGAACACAAAAAGAACAAAATAAAGCATCAGTAATTGACCAGGGAGATGTGGAGATCCAAATACTATGTGGCAGATAACTATTTCTCTTAAAGAAACCAGCAGCTGGCATTGTGTAATGAGTGGGTAAAGCCACTGCCTGGGGCACCAACATCCCAAATGAGGGCCGGTTCATGTTCCAGCTGCCCCATTTCTAATCCAGCTCCCTGCTAATGTAACTGAGAAAACAGTGGAAAAATGCTCAAGTACCTGGACTCTTGTCACCCATGTGGAAGATCTAGAGGAGGTTCCTGGCTCCTAACTACAGTCTGTCCAGCCCTGGCTGTTGCATCCATTTGGGGAGTGAACCAGTGGATGGGAGATCTTTGTGTTTGTGTGCCACTCCCTCTCTCTCTCTAATTCTGCCTTCCAAATAAACAAATAAATCTTAATAAAAGGAGAAAGAAACCAAGCAAGCTATTAGAGAACAGAGCCAATGAAATGACTCCAGGAAACCAATACATATTTGAAAAACACCAAATGAAACAGAATTTTGAACAAACAATTAACACTCACTTAAACCTGATGTTAAACCTGGAGATTTACCATTAAGATACTTATGATCCTATATTAAAACAAAATTGGATAGAATCGAAGACTAATAATGGGAAGAATTCCTATAGGGACTTCCAGAGCTATTTCCACCAACTGTTAAGAAGCACTTTTTGTTTATACTCTACTTGATTCTCCTGCTACGGAAACCACTTCAAATATCACTTTAGGGCAACTCCTGTCCTGACGCATGTCAATCAAGAATATCTGATCTCCCAAGAGATTGGTATTTCCAAAATAGCCTTCACACATTACCCTTGCTCAATAAGACCCCTCAAATTGACTACCAAAATCCACTTTTTAAAGCACAGTTCCACATGAATGCTGGAAGAGAGTAAAATACATACCACACTTTCAAGTAAGTTGTACTATTTGTACCAGTAAATCATCATTTTTACTATTATTTGTTTCTAGGATAATCTAAATGTTCAAAAACAAAAACCAGGCGTAGGCATTTGGCACAGCAATGAAGACATCACATAGGATCCTCATATCGTGTTTTGGAGTGCTCAGGATTGAGTCCTACTTCTGCTTCAGATCTGCCTGCCTTCTTA
This sequence comes from Lepus europaeus, assembly GCF_033115175.1. Taxonomy (NCBI): domain Eukaryota; kingdom Metazoa; phylum Chordata; class Mammalia; order Lagomorpha; family Leporidae; genus Lepus; species Lepus europaeus. Next base: position 8,929,298 of record NC_084842.1, read on the forward strand.
TGCACACCCTGGGAGGCAGCCTGTGATGGCTCAAATATTCAGGTCTCTGCCACTCATGCAGGAGACCTGACTTGGATTCCAGTCTCCTATGTTCGGTCTGGCGCAGCTCTGGCTATTGCAGGCATTAGGGGAGTAAACCAGTTAATCTCTCCCTCTGTGTGTGTTTCTCCTTCTCTCTCTGCTTCTCAAATAAATAAATAAGTCATTTTAAAAATATGTAAAACTAAAACTGCTGTGTTGATGTTCTTTCATTAACATTTCTGCACCCAAATGCTGTGGCACCATTGTCACAGGAAATGATGCTATACCTTGAAATCTTTGTGTCAGTACAAAGGTCTCTATCCCTGCCTCCCCAATATAAAAACCTTTCATGTATGACTTTCAGATGGATTTTGTGGTAAGTATAGTGTCAGACTTGGATATATGTCCCTTGGAGATAATCTTCTACGTCACTTTTCTCTAGTTTACAGTTTAAGGATCCTGGAATGCATATTCTCCAAAGCATTAGTTACAATATGCACAATACACCTTGTGGTGGAATGAGAAGACCATGCCAAGATGGCCACTAGCAAGTGAGTGTCAATTACTCAGGAGTGACTTCGGAAACCCCCTGGGAAGCCACCTGGCAACAGAGCCTACCTGGCAACAGGCTGTGATTGGTTAAGGCATAAACCGCCCCTTGACCAGATTGGCTGCCTTGGCTAGTTAAGCTGCTGTAGCAACTGAAATAAGTCTGCGGGCTGCTCGCCTCTGGCCTGCTTTCACCTGACTCCCAGGGTCTGTGTGGTGACTCCGTGCCTCTTACCCCCACCGCGCTCTTCCTCTCAGAACGAATCTACCTCAACAACACCTCTTTTTTTTTTTTTTAATTATCTATTAGAGAGAGAGAGAAGAAGGTACCATCTACTGATTCATTTCCCAAATGACTACAATAGTCCCTGGCCAGTGGCCAAAGCTGAAAACTGAAAACCCAATCCAGGTATGCCAAGTGGCAAAAATGCAATTACTTGAGCCATGATTGCTGCCGCCCATGGTCTGTAATGGCAGGAAGCTGAGTCAGTAATGGAGCCAGGTATGGGACTCAAGCATCAATATTGAATACGGGCATCTGAAACAGTCTATTAACTGGTAGGTCAAATATCTGCTTCACAGTACCTTTCCTGGTTTTTAAGTTTATTTGAGATGCAGAACTTGGTTTGGGGCAAGGTCGTCATCTGCTCCTACTCATACTGTGCATTAATAGGCAATTAGATCAGAAGCAGAGTTGGGACTTGATCCCAGGGACACTGATATGCTATGTGAATGTCCTAAGTAGCAGGTAAACCAGCTGTGCCACAACATCTGCCCCTCATAATACCTTGAATGAGGTCAACTGAAATTTTGGGGATGACCACAAAGTAACACAGTACATAGTTATAAATTATTTTTAAAAATTGATTCTGAAAAGCCAAAACTTCTGTGGAGGGGAGAACCCTTGTTCTCTGTTGATGGGAATGTGAATTAGTACAGCCATCACTGGAAACTGTTGGAGACCTTCAAAAAACTAGAATCAGAATTGCCATCTGATTCAGCAATCTCACTGTGGGGATTTGCCCAAAAGATTTGGAAACAACATGTTGAAGACAATGCAAAAACAATATCCTACCTATGGAATCAACTTAAGTCTTCCTAAAGATTTGAATGAATGAGGACAATGTGGCACACAGTCACAATGGAATCCTAGTTAACCTTAAAAAGCAATGATATTTTGCCATTTGCAACAAGATGGATGGAACTGGAGAAAGTTATGCTAAATGAAGTAAACCTGGCCCAGAAAGACAAATATGAAGAAAATATGAATTTCCCAATGATGTGGAGAGTCTAAAACAATCTAAAGTATAGAAGCAGAGAGTATAAAAGGTGTAAAAAAGGAAAAATAGAGGCCTCAGGGTCAAGGGGCACAAAACCTCAATCATGAGAAATAAGGCTTTATTTTTCTTTGACGTATATTGCAGAGTATGGTGAATATAGCAAATGATACATTATACATTTTGAACTCACTAAGAAAATTTGAAATGTTCTAACCACGAAAAAGTTTTTGAGGTTGTATTTATGTTCATTAGCTTGATTTAATTTTCTATATTTCATTCATAGATCATAGTATTACTTTGTAGCCATAAATAGATATAACTATAATTTGTCAATTTATAACTAAAATTAAAGTTTAAAAATGTCCAAGCACTAAATATCCTGAGAACTATTTTATTAAAATTGGTTATGACCCATCTCAGGGCTATAGTGCACTCCTGAGCCTCATGAGTTTTCTCATACAAAATTAAACATTTCATTCTCAGCACGTGCAAGAGCTGCACCTTTCTACAATATATCTTCAGGCTTCAGGTGAAATCAGACTGGAATTTCAGACATTAGCATCTAATGTTCTTCTGTTTATTTAGCCCATTTCTAAAGTTCCCTAAATCAGAAGGTGCATGTGGATTGTTAACCATACAAACTTTTAAGAACCAAAGCAACTACCTGATAGGACTAAAGACAATTCCTAAAATGTAGTGCTTCCTGGATGACTCTTAGAATTATATATGAAGTACATCAAATAGTCAAATTTGTAGAAACAGAAAGCAAAATTGCGGCTAGCACAGAATGGAGAGTTATTGTTTAATAGGTACCAAATTTCAGTTTCGGATCTTGAAAAGCTCTGGAGATGGATCTGTGGTCACGATTGCACAACAATGGAAATGCAGTTCATGCTGAGGAACTGTATGCTTAAAAATGTTTCAACTGATAAACGTTACCTCGTGCATTTTGCCACAACAACAAAAATTTTAAAAACACAATATTTTTTGAGGAATAAATAACTATATAACTAAATTATCCTGACTACAATGCCATTTAATACCTAACTATGAATGGATGATAAACTCACTGGTCTCATTTCAACAAAAAATAAACAATAAATAAAAGGCTGTGCTTCATAGCAGGAAGACATGACTCAGCTAGAGTCCCATGCAATATTCCACTACCATAACCAGTGCATGCTATTACATCAAGTTAATTTATTTATGGTTTTCAGTTAAAATACCGTTTCTATTCCTAGTATTTCCCATCATCCATAGTTGTCCCCCAAGTATTTAAATCCGCACTGGACATGGTGAGATGATCTCCTGGCTATTTTTTTGGCAGACTACATTTGCTGCTCTAAATGGACATGTCTCTGAGACTTAGTGTAAGCTACGTACTACCAGGACCTGAAGCAAAGACTCCGTGCTACTGTTGGTTCAATAGTGCAGCCCTAAGAAATGGCAATGAAAAAGGGGAAATAAGGCAGGGAAGGGAGGAGAGTCAACATATGGCTAGGTTATCAAGTTGATACAACCACTTGGAATCAAGTGAAATTTACTGTGGTTCTTTTGGGACTACATTAATAACTGTTTCTAAAACCAGAGGCTATATTAATAACTATTTCTGAAATCCAAGAACAAAGCAAACATCTCAAAAGACTTCAGATGATTCCTAAAGTGCACCACTTCATAACAGATGAGAATAGCCTTGCAGTGCTCTGCTACAATAACTCAGCTCATTCTTCCATCTCAAATTTAACTTCTGTTGAGCAAATACAGATTTTTGTCACTAGTACTTTCCACCATCCAATACTATCCCCCAAGAACTTAAATCATGGAGTAATCCAATAAGGACGAATGGGAGACAAATGTCTAAGTTGGATCCTGTTGCCCAGTGGTCTAAAATGTGAGTTGTGCAGCAGTAACTTCCTGCCCCTCTTCTGCTCTCACATGCCTGGGTGCAGAGCAGCCATGTGATGGCTCCTGCCTCAGCACTGCAGGGATGCTCCTGATGTGTAGGTGAAGGGCAGGTTGCGAGTATGTTTGGGTTGTACCTTTACAATATTGTTTGGAATCCACATATGTTCATCCATTGTAACAGTGTCTGATTCTCAGAAATGTGGACCAAAGGTGGATGAAGCCAAGAGGATTTGAAATGAAGGACAAGAAATCTCTGTCACAAACAGTGACTTTCACCTCAGGAGTTACCCATGCCTACTGCAGTGCACTCCAATCACTTGGCTAGAATGAAATTGATCTAGACACTTGTTCATCATATCTGGGACTTGATTGTTTCAGCCACTCTGGTCCCGTGTAACTGGGTGGCTGTCAGTTGGCTTACTGCATTATTCCAGTGAGAAAGGAGAAGCCCTATATAAGAAAGTATGTCATAGAAAGTCACATCTATTTGAAGTATTCTCAAGTGGGGGCCAAACACAAGCTGGGGATCAAATAAAAGTGCAAGAGCAATCGTAGCACCATTCTTCAGCAGAGATTAACCTGGGTGCAATCAGGGCTCATCGTGTGCAATGCCCAGTTCCCCTCTACTGTTCTGTTTTGGTTTTGCACTCTCTTCATCTTGATGGTTGCCTTCTGTGGGGCTTTCTCCACTGCTTGTCTTGCTAACACCATTACCATTATACCAAATGCTTTGGATGATTTTCTGTATTGGCTGAACACTCCCTGGCCCTCTTTTTAATGTTCCCTCCCACCGTACTATCCACAGTTGATTTCATATTGTCAGTGGTAGCTGGCTGAAGTTAGACGTAGAAAGCCATGCTAAAAGTGAGCCAGCGTATTATTTTCATGACTGGATGCAACTGTTGTTTCATCTGCCACTGCAAACAAAGGTGCACATGCTAGAGCAGTCACATATGGCTGCTAGTGATCCAATGAAAGTGCTGTAATGGCTTGTGTATGTGCTGTGGTGTCTTTCCAAGATCTTCCTTCAGGACTCTGTATAGTTAGAATCGTTTCAGCATATTTTCCTTGAATGGAATATTTAAATAGGGTAAATATGGCTATTATTTTCCTCCACTTGGTGCTGGCAGAACAAATAAGATCCACCAAATTTATATGCCCAATTACTTTCAGGTTAACAAGCTCTAAAGTGCTGTGGAAATGCCCCCCTAGAGTTTCATTGTGGGCTAATGGAGAACCATCCAGACATTCTTCTGGACTATTAGAATAATAAACACTTGGCACTTGAATCAATTAGACATTTTGCCAAGACCATCACTCAAGTGGACAAGTAATTCACATAATTCCCCAAGGAAATTGGCCCCAGTGGTCTCTGCTTTTCGTGGAAACTCAGGTGAGAAACAGTTAAGAATTATTTTTTCAAGGACACAGGGCAGAACCTGCAAGAGAAGTGCTTGCAGTGCCTGTTGATGGAGAAATTGCATGAGGACAGGATGCGGATTCTGAGGCAGGCAATGGGATCCCAACTCTGATTCTAAGAAGACAAATCTGTGAAGTCAATTAACACAGAGTTGTATTCTTGAAATTACAAAAGAATACCATCAAATCTCACTACTCCAGAGTGAACTTGTATGGATGTGTTTGTGTGTGTGCTGCAGGAAGGGGGCAGGGACCATCTACTTTGTGCATACAAGAAATAGTACTTGAATTTTAGAATGCTTTCAAGGTAGTTTTGTATTGTTCAAATGTATACAGTGGATGGAAATAGAGTGGCAAACTGTGAATAATGGTCTTCAGGCACTCATTTTTCACACAAGCATGAGATTGATTTATAAGTAGTGTGTCAATTAATTGCTTATAAATGGTACTTCCCAAGTGCGAGAGGACCCTTACAAACAATTTTTCCTTTTAAGTGTTTTAAATGTCTTTTCAGCACATTTATTGATGCCATGAATTATTTAGAAAACCTTTTTTCTATTGCTAGCATAAAGCTAAAATTCAGTCCACTTCTAAACAAAATTATCAAACATTTCTGTGTGGTGGTCTCTGATGTAATGTGCTGTCAGATAACTGCAGACATAGTTGCCATTATAAAGAATTTGTTCCTTAGGGATGGATTTTATTTACACGAGACAGTTAGAAATGGGAAATAACATCCAAATATGATGGAATGGTTTGACATTTCCATTCTAAAACTGAATTTTCTTATCCCAATGGTTATTGTAAGGTCACATTTTAAAACAAAGACCAGGACCAGGATGTGTGTGTTTGTGTGTTTGTGTGTGTGTGTGTGTGAGCACGCATGTATAGGTCAACTGTTTCCCCAATTTTTCTCACACCCAAATTGACCATTGGCTAGTGTGCATTTTATTAATGAGCTGAGCTTCATAAACAAACTACTATTGGTACAGCTGGTTCAAATTTTGAGTTTTTATTAACATTTCTATTGACCTAGCTTGATGTGTATGTGGACACACACACACACATACACACACACACACTTTTTTTTCCAACATGTAACTATTGAATGAGATTTAAGATTATCCCTTAGGGATAGAAAAAAGATAGTGCTATTATTTTATGAAAGCAAAAGGGAGGCTTACAATGATTGTACATAACTGTCACATGTATGATTCTTTTAAACAAGAATTTCAAAAGTAACTGGAGACATTTCTAGGCCTTCCTTAAAATATTGAGATAGTCATTTATATTTTCATTTAACAGCTGTTATTGAGTACCAACCATCCTTTAACTGCTTTCCAAGCATTGAGGATATACCAATGAATAAAATAATGCCCTTGCCATGACGAAGCATACATTTAAGTTTATTCTGTTCTTTTGCTATCTTTTAACTTCCTAATTATGATACCCTACTACACTCACATACTTCTTTTCACTGTGTGATATATTTTCACATGTGTTGTTCCACATTGATTTTGATTAATATATGAATCATAGAAATTAGAGAGTGCCCTTTATTCCAATAAATAGGTAATCCAGTTGAGGGTGAGTGAGTTATCTGACTTGTACAGATCTGCCCATGAGTTAAGAGAGCTAGCACTCTATCCAGAACTTCTGATTCTTCACTTGGCATCTTACAAACCCAGGAGTCCACAAGCCTGTAGTGGATTTTGCACCTGGGGATGGTGGTTTTTGACCCTATACCTACAAAGCACTTCCTCAAACTACACTTGCCCCACAGTTGCAAAATTACTACAATTACCCAAATCTTTTTCCTCTCTGGGCCCAAGTTTTCCAACATAATCTACTCTTCTTGGAATGAGTCCTTGTCTGTATGGAAATGCCTTCCTTTCCGAACAACTCAAGAGAGTCCTCTGGCACACAAAGGTCAGCAGAAATCTGTCCTATCAAAACTCAAGGGCCCTCAACTGGGGCATTATGCATCCATGTTCAAAGGAGTTAAAATCACGTCTGCAGAGAGTCTTTGAGAAGACAGCTTTGGATGCTTGTATTTTAAAGCTAGCTCTTCCCCAGTTAGACTGACATTATGAATACAGAAGGAATGCTGCACTTTATTGCTTAAGGCTGTTATTGAAACTACTCCAGATTTAATATATCTAGAATCCACTTCATCTCTCTGGCTTTATTATTTCTACACACTAAACCTGAACATTTATTTAGGTAGCAGGTAGCATCATTCTTGCTAAGAACTAGATCCATTCTCAAGGGTTGTGGCAACTGAGATGGTTTAAATACCGGAGTGAATCCGGAGGGCTTGTGACTTTGCTAAGATTATGAATAAAAAAGAAGGAAGCTAATAGTAATTTGTTGTTGAAGTTATCAGTACAATTTTCTGAAAGTGGAGATCTATTGAAAAAGAGACTGACAATTTTTTTAGAAAATAATTTTTAGAGGAGGATTATCTTTCCCCCATTCAGAGCATTTTCTGTTTTCTTTTCTTCTGCTTTTTAAATTTCAGCAGCAGGTTTCCTAGGCTCCCTGAAATGGGACCCAAGAGTGACACAGTCAAATAGTCCCCACTTGATTACAGCATGTTCTTTTTATGTTAAATGGTTGATAAGGCCACTAAGCATTGCGCCTTGTGTTATGAACACAGCTGGATCTGAAGCTAAAATGCTGGGTCCCTGGGTAGCCAGCAATTTCATCCTAAACCCAGGCATGGAAACAATAAGGAATAATATGCCCCTGGTTTGATCCTCCTTAAATGAAAGACCTGGGCTGTTTACTCTACAATAGAACACACAGCAAGATTCTAACACTCTTTTCTTAAGCAAATTCTCCCCTCCAGCTTTCTGGACTCTGGGAGAAACACAGCCAAGGTTTTTTTTTTTTTTTTCCCAGGTGAGGGGTCTGGAAATAATTTTGAAATTTTCTTTTAAGTGTATGATTAGGAAAGAGAGGAATCTGATGGAGAGTGCTACAACTAATCTATTTATCTGACTTTGCACACTTTAATTGCTTGTGCCATGTGTGAATATATGGATTTCTGAAATCCCTGGAGTGTTTCTTTCCCTTTAATGCATGGACAAGCTTTCCTGGCAGTGAGGGCATTCTCATGGATTCATACCTTTACCAGAGGAAACAAACACTTAGCTTTCAAGACCTGATAGCCACACAACATTGCAGCAAATAATTTATGCAGGAGTATAAAATAATGAGAAAATAGAAATATTTATTTAGTAGATATCATTGTCCTCTTTCTGCTTATGCTCTTTCTTCCACTGTCTCATTGGAAAGGTCCTCACAATATGATTCTTTTTGTTACTGAATCTCAACTAGTGTTCTATCTCAATATAGAAGATTCGGGCTCATCCTTTTACAGGATACGGTGTTATCTGGGATGGTGTTTAATCGAATATTCAAAGGAGGCAGAGTTTTGGGCAGTGCTTGAGTAACACCCATCTTTGTGACCCATTTTTGGAAATCTCTGAAGTGTCATGGCATCTGGTGTATGAACGTAACAGGATTGAGGTGCATGATGGGAGTTGGTGAGCCAAACGTGCAGCCATGTTGCAGATTTCTAGCTGGCACCACCCCTAGCACCTAGAGTTTGCCCAGAAGGGAATGAAGTTTCAGGTCGTACACACGCCTGAGTGCTGAAAGTCCTCAGCTCCTCTTTGCTCACCAGCTACCTGCCTACATCTCTTCAGAATATTTACCTTTGGACCTAAGGTCAGACTGGTGAGCTGCCTCTGAGAGATGTGTAACCCCTTAGCAAGTTACATCAACGACATTCTGTCTCAGTTTCCTCATTTGTCAAACAAAGCTGACATGAGCAACTGAATCACAGGGGTATGGGGAATTTTGAGTTTATAAATTTTTTAGAAGCACTTAACTGTGATTTTTGGCACATGAAAAACATCGTATCAGAATTTCCTCTTGTGGTGCTGCCAGCAATCGAGGCTATTTTTGTGATTATTTGATGATCATTCAATTTTCTTTTCTGAAACCTGCACTCATATGGGATGCTGGTGTCATGGTTGGGGGTGGGGTGGTGGAGCTTAACCTGCTCTACCAAGATACTGGCCCCATGTTTTGTATTTTTTTTTAAAAAAAATCTTATAATAGTGGCATCCCTCTTGGCATTCTTTTTCTTTGTTCCTTTTCTCCTTAATGGCTCTAAAACTTTCAAGTAGACAGGGAGTAGTAAGGATAAAGTGTTGGTTGAGAAAGTAGCTAAAAATTAAACCTTTAAAAAGTCCCAAGGCAGGCAGATGCCTGCATGCCATATTAGAATGTGAGGATTCAATTCTCTCCTTGGCTTGGTTTCCCAATGCACACCTTGGGAGACAGCAGGTAATACAGCTCAAGAACATGGGCTTCTGTAACCCGTATGTGAGACACAAGTGGAGTTCCTGGCTCCTGACATCGGCCTGGCCCAAGTCCTATTGTTGTAAACATTTGGGGAGGGGGTCACCATATGGAAGATCTCTCTGCATGCCTGTCATATTCCACCTTTGAAAAAGAAAAAAAAATCCTTGCTGCTTATTTCTGGCTTCTCCATTCCAGAAAAATGCTGTGTCTGAGCATAGGTCCAGGAATAAATTGGTCCTTTCAGGACAATGAGACAGCTCCCTGCCTTGGGCGAGCCTCTGAGGTGGATTCAGGCAGACAGGATTTTTACAGTTTCATGGACCTTTGCTTAGTTTCTCAAATGCTTCCAGGTTAACATCATCTTTCTCTTACTCAGGGAGTTCTTCTAGAGCCTGGACAGATAGAGAATGGAAGAGATAGAGAACAAAATGATTTGCTATATCATCCAAATATTTTCTTTCTTTTACATACCATAGTGTTTAGTTCCTAAACTTAGAAATCCAGCATGTAGCATTTTTATTTTCAATATTGATCACGAAAAATTTTTCCTGGGGTCATGTCAGCCCACATGGGTAAAGATAAATAATTAAAATACTGGGCATTTGGGGCTGGTGTGTGGTGTAACCAGTTAGGCTGCCGTGGGCATCAGAGCACTGGTTCAAGTCTTAGCTGCTCTTCTTCAGTTCCAACTGCCTGATACTGTACCTGAGAAAGCAAAGGAAAATGGCTCAAGTGCTTGGGCCCCTGCCACCCACACAGGAGACTCAGATTGAGTTCCAGGCTCCTGGTTAAATGGCCTGGCCCACTTCTTGCTGTTACAACCATTTGAAAAGTTAATCAGTTGGGGGAAGATCTCTCTCTCCATTTCTCTCTCTCTCTCTCTCTCTCTCCTCTCACTGACTCTCTGATAAGTAAATAAATTTAAATAAAAAAAACTTGCTATTCAAATTTTATTATTCCTCAAAATAATTGAAACAATCAATGCAGAATAGAGCAAAAATGAGAGATGTGTATTCTTTCTCATCCATTAAGCTAGCATTTGTAACAAATATCCTACATTTCCAGAACTGGTTATCTTTAGCATGACTTAAAAATCCACCTAACCCTTGCCCAGCTTTAATATCTTGGTACGGTATAGACCTACACATCGCTAGCAAGAATGTCATTTAGGGGTGGGACGTAGCTTAGTGAGTTCAGCCACTGCCTGTGATGCTGGACCTCATATCACAGCTGTTTGAATCCCAGGTATCCTGCTTCTGCTGATGTGCCTTGGAAGGCAGCAGAACATGGCCCAAGTACTTGGGCTCCTGCCCCCCACGTGGGAGACCTGGATGGAGTTCCAGACTCCTGGCTTCAGCCTGGCCCGGGGCTGATTACTGTGACCAATAAGAGAGGGAACCAGCAGATGGAAGATCTTTATCCCTCTGTCACTTTGCCTTTCAAATATAAGTTTAAAGAAAATATCATTTGAAAATAATACCAGTACTAGAAGCACAAGGGTATCACAGTTTGATCTACTATTGAGCAAAAACTGTGCTGGATACTTTACTTCTGAATTTTATCAATCTAAAAATATATTCTCAAAAACTAAAAAAAAAAAAAATGAAAGAAACAAAGGGAGAGGCAAGACACAAAGGAAGGAAAGCAGGAAGAGAGAGTGAGAGAGAGGGAGGGAGGAAGGTCATATTATATTCTTAGAATTCTATCTGTGAACTATATTGAACCTGTTAAAAAACTAAAAAGAAAAAAATTAGAACTCATATGAAACTATAAAGGGTGTCAGTAACTGTCCTAAAAGCTGAAGGCAGAGGAGGCTTCACCTACATTTTTTCAGACAATGAGAGTACTTCAGAAAATGCATAGCAAATGGAGTTAATAAATAAGTTTATTTTGGTGAAAAAAAATTTTGAAATCCAAGCAGGAGAGGTTGGGTCTTAAAGTGGTTTTTGAAAAGTGTGTAATTTTGTTTTATTATAAAACTATGTATGGAGTTCTAAAGATTTTGCACCAAGATAAATTTGTCTTTTAAATCCCCCCCCCCTTTTTTTTTTTGACAGGCAGAGTTAGACAGTGAGAGAGAGAGACAGAGAGAAAGGTCTTCCTTCCATTGGTTCACCCCCCAAATGGCCGCTACAGCCGGCGCTGCACCAATCCGAAGCCAGGAGCCAGGTGCTTCTCCTAGTCTCCCATGCGGGTGCAGGGCCCAAGCACTTGGGCCATCCTCCACTGCACTCCAGGGCCACAGCAGAGAGCTGGCCTGGAAGAGGGGCAACCAGGACAGAACCGGTGCACCAACGGGGACTAGAACCCAGAGTACCGACGCTACAGGCGTAGGATTAGCCTAGTGAGCCGCGGCGCCAGCCAAATCTGCCTTTTCACAAACATTTTACATTCCCTTGATACATTCTGAAAGAGAGATGTGTGGTCAGTACATTTACAAACCGCATAGTCTCTGGCTTGATGAGACAGTGTGAGAGAACGGTCTGAAGAGGGGGCTTTGAGACGCCCCTGAAGAATGAGGAGATGACATCAAGGCCACGAGGCCGAGGTGGAGCAAAGAACGCTTGTAATAGAAGCGATGCTGGCCGGCGCCGTGGCTCAACAGGCTAATCCCCCGCCTTGCAACGCCAGCACACCGGGTTCTAGTCCCGGTCAGGGCACCGGATTCTGTCCCGGCTGCCCCTCTTTCAGGCCAGCTCTCTGCTGTGGCCCGGGAGTACAGTGGAGGATGGCCCAAGTGCTTGGGCCCTGCACCCCATGGGAGACCAGGAGAAGCACCTGGCTCCTGCCTTCGGATCAGCGCGGTGCACTGGCCGCGGAGGCCATTGGAGGGTGAACCAACGGCAAAAGGAAGACCTTTCTCTCTGTCTCTCTCTCTCTCACTGTCCACTCTGCTTGTCAAAAAAAAAAAAAAAAAAAATAGAAGTGATGCTGCCTCCCTCCTGCTCCCTGCAGCCCTGACTGTGGGCACAGCTATCTCCAGTTTACTGATGAAGAAAGCTCAGTGGTGGCAGGAACTATGCCAGAGTTTACACAGCTAATGTGTGGAAGAGCCAGAATTTGAACAAACTTCTGCTTGACTCCAAAACTCTTTCCAGTAGCACAAACTGTTTCTCATTAAGAAGTCCAATTCCTCATCCCTCGTCAGCTGGCAGAGGAAAATTGTTTGCCCTGATTCTGCTCTACCTACATCAGAGCCATTTCCTGTGGCTTATTCCACAGTTGGGATAAATTATTTATTTATCTGCTTCCTTCACTCACAAATCCTATTGAGATGAGGCTGTGGAAAGGTGCTAGGAAAAAGGAAGACATCTAAGGAATCAACAATTATTTCGACCACCCTTCTGTAAGCACATCTCAGGTTTTTAGCATCTTGAGCAGGAGTGGAAAATAGAGTTTTAAATTATTTTCCTCCTGATGGCATATTTCCCTGATAAGCTGAAGAATTCCAGAAAACCATCCACCACCGCCACGTGTTTAATAGCTCAGTTACTCCAAGGCCCCACTGGGGTCACATGGAGATCTTTTATTCCATCCTGTCCATGCAGAGTAACATGGACTCTTCACAAGACACACAAGCAATTTTGATATAAAAAACTAAAACATGGGTCTACTTTTAATAAGTTTCTATATCAAGGTATCATTAACATGCTTGGTGCCATGTCCGGAAATGACGGATTTATCATTGTTTCCTTTGAAACTAATCAATTGGGTCAGGCTAAGGGTAGTCCTTTTAGTGGCCATACATACAACACACCAAAGAGAAACAAAAAAATGGTCACTGGTGTTACTTAAAGCTCCGTTTGGTTGTTTGGGTTGAATGTTGACTCCTAGATGTTTGCCAAACACAACAGGACATTTTAGATGTGTATGTGTTGTGTGTGGTGTGTGTGTGTGTGTGTGTGTTTGAAAGAGACAGAGACACTAAGACTAAAAGATTACTTAGGTTTGCTCTCACTTCTGTTAAACAGGACATAGAAGAAAGCAAGTGTTATCAATGCATTGTAGGCTGCAGCACTTTTTTTTTCTGTTTGTCTTTATTTTAAGCTATTTCATAAAATACAGAAAAGCAAAAGAAGAATTCAATAAGCATGCATAGAATTAATGATTTTAACATTTTACCACATTACTTCTATATAAGTACACAATACTACATTTTAAAGCAAGGGTTGGATATACTAATATCATGTCATAGAAATTCATGACAAACATCATAAGATGAGATTTGATGAAACCTTATCAAAATCCCAATGGTGTTTTTCACAGAAATAGAAAAAACATAAAAATCTATATAGAACCACAGAAGACCATCAATAGCTAAAACAATCTGAAGGAAGAAGGACAAATGTGAAGGTATCACACTACCTGGTCTCAAAATATTACATAAGGATGTAGTTATCAAAATAGTATGGTACTGGCACATAAACAGATGTAAGGACCAGAACAGAGTAGGGAGACAGAAATACATCCCCACATTTATGGTTAATTGATATTTGACAGAGATGCAAAGAGCACATAAGGGGGGAAAGATAGTCTTTTTTTAAGTAAATATGCTTTGGGAAGGAATGAAATTATGATGCAGTGGATTAAGCTAGAGCCTTCAATGCCGGCATCTGAAATAAGCACAGGACAAATGGTCCACTTCTGACCCAATTCCCTGCTAACACTCCTGGGAAAGCAGCAGAAGATGATCCGAATGCTTGGGCTCCCAGGACCAATGTGGGAGGAGACTCAGATGGAGTTCCAGGCTCCTGGTTTCAGCCTGGCCCAACCTTGAACATTGTTATCATTTGGGGAGTGAACCAGAAAATGAAAAATCTATCTCTCTCTGTGTCTCTCTTTTTCTCTCCCTGTAACTCTTTCAAATAAAAAAAATTGTTGTAAAAAGGACTGGGAAAAATAGATATTCATATGAGTATATACATAGCAGAAAAGAATTGAAACCTTGTCCTACACCATATACAAAAACTACTCAAAATAAATTAAGGAATTAAATGTAAGAACAGAAACCATAAAATACTAGTAGAAAAACACAGAGAAACCTCCCTGACATTGGTTTGGGCAATTACTTTGTATAAAACCCCAAGAATACAGACAACAAGGAAACAAAAATAGACACATGGGAGAGCATAACCTTTTTTAGAGCAAAGAAAAAAAAATCAATAGAGTGCAGAGATACAAAGCCATCTTATGGAATGGGAAAGTACGTCTGTAACTCTACATCTGTCAAGGAAAAATACCCAAAATATACAAGGAAATCAGACAACTCAATAGCAGGAAATTAAATAACCCAATACCATGAATTTAAACATGAATAGGTTTTTCTCAAAGGAGGCACACAAACGGCTAACAAATATGTGAAAAAAATACCCAGCATCACTAATCATAAGGGAAATGCAAATCAAAACTACAATGAGACATCACCTCATTCCTGTGAGAATGCCCGTTATCAAGACAAACGATAACAAATGTTTACTAGGAAAAGGGGGAAAGAGAACCCTTGTGCACTTTTGATGGGAATGTAAATTAGCACAGGTGTTAAACAGAATGGAGATTCCTCAAGATATTAAATGTAGAGCTGTCATATGACCCAGCAACTTCATTATGGGTATATATCCAAATAAATTAAATTGTTTTCAGTATCCCAAAGAGATATATTTCTACATTCTTTGCAGAATTATTCACAATGGCCAAGATATGGAAATAGCCCCAATGTCTGTAAATGGATAAATAAACTGTGATGTGTACACACACACACTCTGTGCATGTGCATGGTCATGGAGGGGACTTTGAAATGATATAATATTCATCCTTAACAAAGAATGAAACTCTATCATTTGTGACAAATGGATGAATGTGGAGATTATTATGCTATGTAACAAAACAGATGCAAAAGTAGAAAAACCTATTCTTACAGCATTAGCAAGATAGCCTCATTCCCTTTTAACAGAATCAGTCAACAGGTTATGACTCATGATCAATCAGGATTTCTTAGTAATAAACTCCAGCAGTGCATCCCAGATATATTTTGATGTTAAATAAAAATGCTGTAATTTCCAAAGGAGTGACTATGTTGCCATTGCCACGTATTCTCACCCTGTTATCTTTGAAGATACAGAAGCTCAGCTATCATATTTATGGATCTCCTGTGCATTGGCATGTAGCCAGTACTCTGTACTTGGGATCTCACTTCCTGATTTCAAAGTGAGAAATATTTGTGAAAAACTTCTGTCTCTTTTCTACACATGAAAGCATGTAGTTCCAAAGCCTCTAATTCCAGGGCACAATCTGTTTCCAGATTTCACTCCCAATTCAGAGGACAGAGCAATGTGCTACATCTTTCTCTCTCTAACGTGATTCAGGTGATTTGAGCTCTTGTATTAATCACAAATTGTCAATCTTTTCCAAGCACCGTATTTTCTTTATTTTTGAATGGAAGATTTTGAAACTGAAAAGACCTTCAAGTTATCTAGTTTATTCAATTATACTTAAAGTAAATCAGTCATTTCAGAACTAGAACATTCATCAATAAATGGGAGATGGATCTTAGTTTCCTACATTCTGCTTCTTTCTATCTGCAAATTATGATGGAGAACTATAAACTGGCATTTTGTCCATGCTTTTCTCACTCTACCATACTGTATGCCTGAAGGAATTAGAAAGTATGAATTTTTAAATTGGTTGGAACAACATCAGTATGACAGAATCATCAATAGGATAAGAGACAGCATGTATTCTCCCTAGTATCACAAGTACATGACAATTAATCACTCTCCTACCTGTAATATAAACATGCATCTACCTGACACGTGTAGTTGAGACTTTCTAAATTTGAGTTGCTTAGTACTCAGCACTCTGGGGACAGTGTTATACGATTATCAATACAGGGGGAATTTTTGCTCGGGATTGCAATCTAGTAAATCCCAGAAACACCGTAGTTTCTTAACTCAACTGTGAAAAGCTCATTCGGATGCAGTGCAAAACCACCTACATGATGAATGCCGTGTCCTAACTCCAATGAGAATCAGAGTTGGCAGAATTGTGACCTACACAGGTGAACACCCATCATTAAGAGATGACCACAGGGTGCCTCTCCTTTCTAGCTTTCAGTACAGCACTATAGATCACAGGCTCAGAGCACAGGCTTCTGGGAAAGCTAGCAGCAAGTTTGAATCCAGGTTTCACTCCTTTTTATACAGCAAAAAATGATATCACTATATTATAAAAAGTGAGATGATTTAGTTAACCTTAACACAGAAGTGGGCACTTAAAATACAGTTAAATGGTATTTAACACTACCATTATTTTATTAATGTTATACAGCTCTTAGGTCAATCAGTAAACAAGTATTTACTTAGCACTACTCACATCAAACTGGATTGTGACTTCTTGATGTAGAAAACGAAGACAAAATTCTCCTTGCATCCAGGTTCACCACAAGTTCTTTGGTATCAGCCTCGAAATGATGTCAAGGAAAAAAGTTTAGCATCAACTATATGACATTCTAAGATTCACTTTCTAGTAGTTATCTCTCATTCAAATATCGCTACCAGTTATGTGCATGTGAGTTATTGGCATGGGTTTATGGGAACATGGAAGTATGTCATACGTGGGTTGAACTCACTGCTGTTTGTGCTTTTGGGAGAATCAATTTAACTCATTGTACATAGTCCCTCAGCTAGGATGGGGTATGAGTACAAAGTGATGAGTTCTCAGTGCAAAGTGTTGTTCCGTCCCACAAGCTCTGATGTGTTCCTGCCAACACAAGTTGTGTCATCATCTTCCGTCTTGCTCCTCAGTCTTCATTTTACCACCTCCTCTTTGTGATGCCCATGTCAAAACTGCAGCCCTGGGTTAGCAAAGAATTCAGAGAAAACCACCACAGGCAGCGTCAGTACACCCTGCTGGCTGGCTGGCTGGCTGGCTGCCTGCTCCCACGGCCAGACTTGTCCAGTCAGACTCACTTTCTCAGGAGCCCTTTCATTTCTGATCTGACTAACCTCACCCTGCCAGAATTTCCATGGAAATACTGAGATTCTAATGTCATTATTTAGGTGAAACTGAAAACTGTTAAGTGGTGGACCCATGTGACTTTCTCAAATACTATGAAATCAAGAACACATTTGTTGCAGTTTTCCATTTCATCTTTTTCATTTGAATACAGGAAAATCACAGCAGATGAGTTTGTAGAGGTAGAATAAAGTACTAGAAAGTGATCTTCAAATCCAGAGAACAAATATTTGTCTCTTCTAAGTATCTCCTTTCATTGAATCTATTAATACTAAGAGTATTAATACTATCCCACCCTAAAAATAAACTGGAAACCCTAGCGGTTTTGTTTGTCTTCTTAAAAAAATCACAATTGCCAGGAATGTTGATGGACTTCAGGTCAGGGACACCACCCTGCTTACTTTCGTAACACTGGGTTTCTGTCTGTCTGGGTACATTACATAAACTGAAACATCTGCAGCAGCAGTATAGGGAGGACCAAGCTGCACCAAATACTACATGTTCCACTGTGTAAATATTTGATGCTTTGGTCGTGAAGGTTGACTTAGCATAGCAATCAATTAAACAAACAAGCTACAAGGGTACTATTGACTAGGAGCACAATGCTTCAGCAAATCTTGGCATTGGATTGCCTTTGTAAAAAAAAAAAATCCATCTTGCTCTTTCCCATTCATTTATGTATTCAAAACAAGAGCTCAATATAATATAATATATGACCATGTTCCAGAAGCCAAAGAGACTCTTATTTAAAGGTTTCCTCCTAATGCTGCATTGCAACAAACATTTAACATTATACCATGAATTTGTTATTTTGTTTTAATTATTGGCCCAGTTACCTCTTCAGGCTTGATCTCTGTCTCATCTCTTGTTATCTTGCTTTCTTATTGCCCTATGTAAACATTCATTTCTCTCCATCCAAAGGCATTAAGTGCAATGCTCTTTTCTGATTCATGTCTTGACTACTTCCTTGGACGTGATCACATTATCAGTGAAATCAGTGAGATTGGGAATAGAAAGTTGTGAATAAATGGGAAAATGATCTTGTTTTCTACACTCTACATTGCCTGTCTGCAAAATACGATGTGCATCTCTAAACCAACATCTTGTCCATGCATAGCAGATGAAGTTTCAAACATTTTATTCCATTATAAATTTTTATCAAAATCTTTTGTCACATCTCCTCATCTGAAAGCCACTTGGGGATAGAGAGCTTTATATTATAGAAATGTGACTGACCTTGTTTTGCTATGACGAATAGAAAACAGCAAAAGTGGTATTACCTGAGTTTTGAGAATATACCACAAAAGCCACTGCAGGTTCTATCTGGATCATTTGAAATACTCCCTCTTAAGAAAATCCTTTAAGAATCAATCATGCTGTTGGTCAGTCACAGAGAGATGTTGTTTGTAAGATGCTGGTCTATAGTATCAACCAACCTTGCTACCAGTAGCCAACATTAACTACTATCCACACAAGTGAGCCACCTTAGATATCCAGCCAAGTCAGTTCTTCAGATAAGTGCAGCCCCAGTAGACAACTACAAGCCATGAGTGGTCTCAAGAGACAATCAGCATTACTGCCTAGTCAAATAAGTCTACCGTAGGAGATAAAATATGACTTCATGCCATTAAGTTGTATATAAGAAAAGATCACGGAAACCAGTATTTTAATCAATAATAGTTTGATAATGTAAAATCTCAAATGAAGTTATATTTGATCATACTATTTTTAAAAATGAAAGGCAACTATTTTATTATTCTTTCTCATTTTATTTCTCCACTACAGTTAATGTTATAAAGCCTATCCACTAATATTGATCTTCTAAAGGTCATTCCTGTTTGCCAATCACATTCTTCCAGCGGACTCAAACAATCCTATTCTATCCTTGATCTTAATGGTTTCTCCATAGCATCCTTCATAGCATTCTTCAGACTTTTTTGTAAAAGATCCATTTTTATTTATTTGAAAGGCAGAGTGACAGAAAGAGAGAGAGAGAGAGATGGAGAGGCACAGAGAGCTCTTCTATCTGTTGGATCACTCTTCAAATAGCCCAGGGTTAAATCAGGCTAAAGTCTGGATTCCAGAGCCAGGAGCCAGGAACTCCTTGGGTAACAGGGGCCCAAGCACTTGGGCCATCTTCTGCTACTTTCCCAGGTGCATTAGCAGGGAGTTGGATAAGAAGTCGAATAGCCAGGACTTGAACCAGCACTCAGGTATGGGATGTTGGTATTGCAAACAGCAGCTTAACACAGTGCACCACAACGCTGCCTCCTGCATGCCTTCAGCCTGGGAATTACCTGTCATGTTTTACAGCATCTTTCTCTTTAAGCTTGGAGGAAAATAAAGAATGGCACCTCTTCTCAAGTGAAGGAATGAAAGAAATACACAATTGAGAGGCTAAAGGGCAATGAGAGTGCTAACCTTTCTTATTGATTCACTATATGTGTGGTCGAATTCTATGCCCTTGGCTAATATGATGTTATTTTTAAGTTTGGGAGGTGAGTTCAAGAGGAGAGTTTGGAGGAAAGATAAAACAAAAGCATTAGAGAATTTCTAGAGGTTAAAATGTAAAGCCACATTTTCTTAAAATACCTTTATATCACAGATATTTGTTTCTACTCAGATCTACTATAAGCTCCTGACATATCTTCAATAAATGCTTAAGTTAATTTTTCACATAATGTCAAATAGGCTTAATTTTTATTCCATGTAGTATGGGGCACTATCATCAACTCTTGAGTCATTGCTCACTCATGAGAGAGATAGGAAGAGAATAATGGTCTTGGATCAGGAATGGAATAGATTCCACATCTCTACCTCCCAGTGTGATCACAGTTATTAGGTTATTTCTTTCCCCCTTTTTTCTGCCCTTCTTTCTTTTTCTTTCCTTTCTTCTTTTTTCTTTTCTTTCTTTCTTATCTCCTAGTCTTTCCCCCCTTTCTCTCTGCATCACTTTCCTTATTTCCTTGTTGCTGAAATATATGAAAGTAGTAGGAAAAAAATGGAAGGTAATTTTGTTTGATTATGAAAACTTTTCATAAGCAGACTGCATTGGAGCAAGAATCTGGAGATAAACAGTGGAAGATGCAGGTGGCATTGTGTCCCTCTGTGTATTGACACAGATCACTAATGAGATGCACAACTCATGTTTGAATACCTGTTGGCTCTATAGCTTCTGGGTCGAACACTTTGTTTCTACACAGCTGTAGATTGCCTTCATGAGTGCCTTTGTCCCTGAGGCACCTGACAGCTATTACAGAGACTTGGGCAACTCTGGAACCCCAAAGTCAAGAGAAAAACATCCAACAAAAGAAAAGGTAGGACCATCAGACCTGAAAGACTTCAGTCCTATTCCAGACATTTAATAGCTGTGGGATCTGGATCAAGTAACTTTATAGTTTTCTGAGTTTTGATTTATTTGTGCTTGAAATGGAGAACTTTACATATAGCAGAAATTTGTTTGAGTATTAAACAGCACCGAGAAATAGGAAAGAGTTGAAGGATTTGCAATGGAAATAAATTTTAAAATTTATTTGAGAGATAGAGAAATAGATAGAGAGAGAGACTTTCCATTTCTGGTCCACTCTCCAAACACTTAATGTCTGGGTTTGGGCTGGGATCTCCCTCATGGATAATAGGAATCCAATTACTTGTCCCCTCATTGCTGCCTCCCAGGATTTTCCACAGCAGTAAACTGGAGTCAGGAGTTGGAGCCAGGGATCAAACCCAGCTACTCTGATGTAGGAGACAAGCATCGTAACCACCAAGCCAAACGTCCACTCATGAAGATAATTTTTATGAGATTTACTATATGAAGAGTAAGCACCTTGGTCTTCTAGTGATGAGAATCAACCTACCTTGATTATGTGAACTTTTGAGTTTTTAAATTTTATGTATTTATTTTAAAATAAACTTTTAATTTCAGAATACTTTTAAATTTACAAAAAAAAATAGTAGTACAAAGAGCTCACATGTATCCCACACTCAACTTCCTCTATTATTAACATCCCATATTAGCATGATGTATTTGTTGTGATAAATGAACCACACTCAGATTCCCCTGTTTTAATCCACATTTCCTCTCTTTCTCTTTGCAAGACTCTAGTAATCATGATGATGCTTTCAACTTTTTTTTTTTAGCTGCCACATACATAGGAAAACATGAGGTATTTGTCTAACTTTTGTCACTTGGCTCAATGTCCTCTAGCTCCATCCATTTTACTGCAAATGATAAGATTTAACTTTTTTAATTGCTGAATAGTATTCCATTGTGTATAAATGCAAGATTTTCTTTCCTCAGTCACTTAATGATGGGAGTTTTGGTTGATTCTCGATGTGGTCATTTGTATTTCTTCCTCTGAGAACTGTCTATTCAGGTTATTTTCCCAGTTCTTAACTGGTTGGTTGGTTGGTTGGTTGGCTGTTTGGTTGTTGTTACTAATTTTTTTGAGTTCCTGATATATTCTGAATGGTAATCCTTCGTCAGTGAAATAACAAATATTTTCTCCCATTCTGTTGGATATCTATCCAATTTGTTGATTGTTTCCTTCTCTGTGCTGAAGCTTCTGAGTTTGATATGTCATTTGCACAGTTAGCTATGCTTTTGTTGCCTGAGCTTTTGGGTCTCTCCAAATAAATCCTTCTCTAAGCCAATATCTTGAAGTGTTTCTCCTATGTTCTTTTTTACAATTTTCATATTTTAGGTCTTATATTTAGATCTTTGATCTACCTTGAAGTGATTTTTGCATATGGTGAGAAGTAGGGATCTACTTTCATTATTTTACATATGTATGTCCAGTTTTACCAGCACTATTTGTTGAATTATTACCTTTCTCCAAAGTATGTACATGAATTAATTTCTTGTTTTTTATTCTGCTCTATTGATTTTTTGTCAGTTTTTGCTTCAGTACCATGCTGCTTTAATTACTATAGCTTTGTAGTATGCTTTGAGATCAGGCATTGTGATGAATTCAGCTTGATTTTTTTTCTCTTCCCTCAGCATCACTTTGGCTATATTGTGATTCTATACAATTCCATATAAACTTCTGGATTGTCTCTTCAAATTTTGTAAATAATATCATTGGTGTTTTGATTTGGATATCATTTAGTCTTGGATTGCTTTAGGTAATATGGGCATTTTAGTTAATTTTTTCAATCCATGAACAATGAATATATTTTCATTTTTGTATACTTGAAGATCAACTCATCAATATTTTTAAATTTTCATTGTAAAGCCTTTCACTTGTTTTAATTTACTCCTAAATATTTAAATTTCTGTAGCTATTATGAATGGGATTGCTTCATTTCTGCTTCAGCAACATTGTAATTGTACAAATAAAACTCCCAGTTTCTTGGTTTTTTTCTATGGATATGGTTTCCCATTACTTTACAGAATTGGTTAAATACTTTTTGGTGGAATGTTTATGTTTTTCCATGTAAAAAATCCTGTCATCTGCCAACATGATACTTTGAATTCCTCCTTTCCAATTTTGATGTCTCTTTTTCTGTTTCTTCACTAATTGCTATGCTAATACTTCCAATACTATATTAAATGACAACATGAACGTGGACATCCTTTTCTTGTTCCAGATCTGAGGGGAGATGTTTCCCACTCTTTCTCAGTCCATGTTACATTTGCTGTGGGTTTGTTGTATATATCTTCTGTAATTTTGAGGTATGTTTCTTCTATATCTAACTTTTGAGAGTTCTTTTTTTAAACCATGATGTGATGCTCAATGCTACCAAACTCTTTTTATGCATCTGTTGAAATGATCAATAAGTTTTTGTTCTTCTTTCTGTTGGTGTGGCTTTTTGCATTTACTGATTTGTGAATGTTGTACAATCCTTGCATCCCTAGGGTAAATTCCACTTGATCGTGGCATGCACTCTTTGTGACTTGGATTGCTAATGTTTCGTTGAGTGTTTTTGCAACTATGTTGATCATGGATTTTAATCTGTAGTTTTCTTTTTCTGTTGTGTCTTTGATTTTGGTATCAGAGTAATGTTGGTATCATGAAAAGAATTTGGCAGAGTTGAGTACTTTTCTTTTTAATTTTTTAAAGATTTTATTTATTTGAGAGGTATAATTACAGTGAGAGGCAGAGACAGAGAGAAAGGTCTCCTTCCGTTGATTCACTCTCTAGATGGCTGCAATGGTCGGAGCTGCACCAATCCGAAGTCAGGAGCCAGGAGCTTCTTCCCGGTCTCCCATGTGGGTGCAGGGGCCCAAGGACTTGAGCCACCTTCTACTGCTTTCCCAGGCCATAGCAGAGAGCTGGATTGGAAGAGGAGCAGCCAGAACTAGAACCGGCGCCCATATGGGATGCCGGCACTGCAGGCGGAGGAATAACCTACTGTGCCACGCAGAAGTCCACAGAGTTGAGTACTTTTCAATATTTTGGAATAGTTTGGACTATAATAGTGTTGGACTTAGATAACTCTTCAAATGTTTGGTAGAATTCAGTTGTAAACCCATCATACCCCAGGCTTCTGTTTTGATGGGATATTTTAAATTACTGCTTTAATCTCATTACTTATTATGAGTCTTTTTAATTTTTCCATATCCCCTTTATTTAATCTTGGTAAATTGTGTGTATTTATCCTTTCCTTACTTCAAGGTTTTCCAATTTGTTGGCATATAGTTGGTAATAGCAACTTCCTATGATTCTTTGCATGTAATTCTTGAGTAAAAATTGTAATGTTCTGTTTTCATCTCTAATATTATATAGTTGAATTTTTTTCCTTTTTTGTTGGTTTTGCTAAATTTTATCCTATTTTCTTTTATTGTTTTTAAAAATAAGCTTTTCAAATTGTTGATCTTTTCTATCTTGTATAGCTTTTTTATTTCTATTTTATTTATTTTTGTGTTGATTCTTATTATTTCTTGCTTCCTTAAAATTTTGGGTTTGATTTTGCTATATGCTTAAGATGCATTATGAGATTATTTACTTGAGATATTTCTATTTTTGCAATGTATTCACCTATTGTTATAAACTTCCCTCTTAATTCATCCAACCTATATCTCTTGACTGGGTAGTGTGGGCCATCTACACTTCAACTTAATATTGATAGGGTAAAAACTAACTCCTGTCATGTATTTTGTTAATATTATTAGATGCAAACTAGCTGCTGTCATTTTACTGGGAGCCTACTGATATGTTATAAGGTCTCTTTTCTTTTTTCTGCCTCTCATTATTTATCTTTTTTTTCTGGCATCTTTCTGTCATAATAAGATTGGATTCTCTTTCTCTTTTGTGCTTCCACCCTGTTAGTAAATTTTATGCTGACATATTTTTATGATGGCTACTTCTAAGGTAAGATCCCTTTCCAGTGTCCTCATAAGACTGATCTGGTGGTGATGAATCAGCATATGAAAGAGTTATCAGTACCCCATATTTATTGAGGCTCAATTCACAATAGCTAAGATAATCAACCCAGATGTCCAACAACTGATGACAGCATAAAGAAAATACAGTATAAACACACTATGGAATACTACTCAGCCTCAAAAAAGAATGAAAACCTGTATTTTGGGACAAAAAAGATGCAACTGGAAACCATTATGCTTATGAGATAAACCAGTCCCCAAAAGACAGATATATGTTTTCTCTGATAATATAGAATACAAAATTTGTATAGAAATGAAACAGACATCTTGTAATAAGATTGTTGTTTTTAGCCCTTGTTTATAATCCTGTGGACCTGTGGCCTTCCTACTTTCTACTTGCTTAATATCACAACCAGTGGTGAATTAAACCTGTGATTATAGAGAGGACTGAAAACATGTCTGCAAAAATTAAAGAAAAAATAAAGAAGGAAGAAAGATGAGAGATTGAGGGAGGAGGAGGGAAAGAGGGAGAAGTAAGGTTATTTTCTAAGAACTGCACCTATGAAATACATCAAATCTGTTCTATTTATATTAATAAAAATTTTAAAAAATAAATTTAACTTTTAGGTGTTTAGTCCAAGGAAATTAAGACTGAAATGTATATAATAAACTGAAGTTGAAAGACTATTAAAGATGATCTGTTCTTAATTGTCTGGAGGATATTTTATTTCTCCTTCACTTTTTTTTTTTTTTTTGACAGACACAGTGGACAGTGAGAGAGAGAGACAGAGAGAAAGGTCTTCCTTTTTGCCGTTGGTTCACCCCGCAATGGCTGCTGCGTCCGGCGCACTGCACTGATCCCAAGCCAGGAGCAAGGTGCTTCTCCGGGTCTCCCATGTGGGTGCAGGGCCCAAGCACTTGGGCCATCCTCCACTGCACTCCCGGGCCACAGCAGAGAGCTGGCCTGGAAGAGGAGCAACCGGGACAGAATCCGGCACCCCGACTGGGACTAGAACCCAGGGTTCCGGCGCTGCAGGCGGAGGATTAGCCTATTGAGCCGCAGCGCCAGCCTCTCCTTCATTTCTGATAACTTTGCTAATAATGTAATATTATATACATATTTGTTTTCTTAATGGTATCCCATATGTCTTATAGGTTCTTCTCATTTCTTTAAATTTTTTTTTCTTTATTTTTTTCTCTGAGTTAATTAAAATATTTTCTTCTCAAGAATAGAAATTGTTTCCTCCACTTGGTCTGTTATGCTGTTGTAGCAACCAGTTGGATTTTTTATTTCATTGATTGACATTTTCAGCTCAAAATTTTATAATTCCTTTTGTAAAAAATTACAAAGAGAGAGGCAGAAGTAGAGACAGATCTTTCATATGCTGGTTTACTCCAAAGATGGCTGCAACGGCCAGTGTTTGGCCAGTCCAAAGACAGGAGCCAGGAGCTTCAACCTGGTAGCTGAGGGGCCCAAATATTTGGGCTTCTTCTAGATGACAGTAAAGAGCTGGATCAGAAACAGAGCAACCAGGACACAGCTGGGACATCCCATATACAATGCTGGTGCCACAGGTAGTGGCATTACTCTCTACATTACAACATCCATCCTGGTTGTTGGTTCATTTCAGTGCTATCTATTTCCTTGTTGAATTTCTCAGCCATATTATGCATTGCTTTTGTCATTTCTCTGAACTATGTATTCTCTTGCATCTCACTGAGTTTCCTTAGGATCACTATTCTGCATTATTTTTCAGACATTTCATAGATTTCCTTTAAATCAGTATCTATTCCTGAAGAACAATTATACACTTTGGGAGGTGTTATGCTTCCTTGCTTCTTTGTTTTTCCTATGTCCCAATATTGACACATGTTCATCTGATGTAACACTTCCTTTTTCTTTATGGAGTAGTTTTTGTTGCAACAAACAAAACATTTTTGTTTAGATGGAATGGAGGTTTTCAGTTGGGTAGTTAATTTGGCTTTGGTTGTAGGTGAGTCCAGATATGTAAGCTTTGAATGATTATTTTAGCTTTCGTCAGTGTCAGCAGTGCCTATGGTTGCCACGGTTGTCTAATCTGCAGCAGTTTATGGAGGCAGTAATACGACTTTGAATTGGATGTGCACTTCCAAAGGTGTGTGTCTTCAGTCCCCAGAGAGCTATGTGTCAACCACACTAGAATTTATAATGGTTGTACCCATTTTCCTGGTGCCCTTGTCTTGCCAGGCAAACCTGAGTAATACTGGGCGTTGTGGCACCAATGCTGGTGGCCCTGAAACTGATGTGGATGGGACCTCCCGTGGTTCCTGCTGGGGACATGGGTTCTGCTGGGGATTAAAGCACCTAAATCCTCATTGGTGACCTACAAATTGATTGTAAGTTGTGCTGGGGATTGTGCCCTAGCCTCTGCAAGCCTGAACCGGTGGGATGCTGATACAGTCTTCCCCACCTCCCATTGGTGAGCATAGGTGAAATTGGTACTTACAGCGGCAAGAGTCACAGTTTCTGAGCTGCAACATGCAGTAGAGCCTCACCCAGGTCTCATAGGGTGGGTGTCATTTATGCTGGGGATTTTGGACAGGCAGCTGCCAGTCTGAAGCACAGGAAGGCAGGTAGGGTCCTCCATATCCCACAGATGGGTCTGAGCTTCTTCAATATGTCTGCAGCATGACAGGGGCCAGAATTTCATAGTTTTATTCTTACTTTTCCCAGCGAGATAGCGTACCCTTGGGCAGGAAGCTAAGGTGGGAGCTACATTGTGCCTTGTTCCTCTCTCTCTACTGTCTTTTAGAGTCTGTGTTATGTAGAATCCCTATCATTTTTTTATGAACCTTTTCCCTCAATCTTCTCAAAATGTGGTCTTTCCTCTGTTCTGGTTCTTCTCTGTAGCTGAGAAGTTCATGCCCTCTCTATTCAGCTATTTGAGCTCTCAAACGTTACAAATTCTTATAGAAAATGAACCTCGGCATCTTCCCTTCCCCTTTAATTATCTTGTCTATGTACACAATTCCCTTGATTTCACATAGCATGAAAATGTAAGGCTAATGTTTTATGGAAACCAAAGGAAAATAAAAATGTTAATGGAAACAAAAATTGCTAAAATTATAAAAATACATTATGTGTGTGAATGTGTGTGTGTGTTTCTGATACTTCCTCAGTGAGTTACACCCAGGGATACAGAGACCTATTCCTTAAGGGACAGGTTGGGATGGTTGTGTGCACATGCACACACACATACATCTTAAAGAATAGGTAAAAGTTTTGTTCTTATTAGCTCCTGGGCTATCTGCAAATTTTGGGAGCTATCATGGAGTTGACAGTATGATACATTGGCTCCTTTGTTCAAGCACAAGAACGAGAATTTAGAAAAAGATTTACTATTTATTTATTTAAGGGCAGAGTGACAGAGAGAGATGAAGAGACAGAGGTAGGGAGACAGAAAGAAACTATTCCATCTGCTATTTCACTCCCTAAATTGCTGCGACAGCTGGAGCTGGGGCTGGGCCAGACCAAAGCCAGGACCCTAGAACTCCATCGGTCTTGCATGTGGTTAGCTGGGATCCAAGTACCTGGCCATCTTATGTTGCCTTCCCAGGCACATTAGCAGTTAACCAGATTGAAAGTAGAGCAGTCAGAACTCGAACTAGCATTCACATGGTATGGCAGTGTTGCAAGCAGCAGCATAACCCCTGGTTCCATAATGCCAGACCCAAGAATTAATTCTTCCTTTTACCTCTGATGTTACTTAGTTCTGGAATCACAACTGAAAGAAGTTGCCAAAAACAAACAAACAAACAAACAAAAAACAAAAAAACCAATCTCCTACTTTAAACACGGTCCTTTCACCTGCTACAGAAAATAATCATTTCCTGGTGCGGGTCTGATACTTAAAAAGCATGGACATCTGAGAGTAAGTATTATGTGTCTCGTATAACGGGTGGCAGGGGTGGCGGGTGCTATTCTAACAAGTGACAACTCCTACTTCACAGTTCACAGGTGGCTGTGAAGGTTGAGTACAAGAGCATATCAGAAGATGCTTAGTAAACTACAAGGCAATTTAAGAAGTCATTTTCAATTTGAAAGAAGACACTTTTATTTTGCATTAAAGTGACTTTTATGTGAGGGAGAAATTCCATTCAGGAACTGGATGATGCTCGCTTATCCTCAGGCATTTCTTGATATTCAGGGTCTGGCTGGCTCACTTTGCGCTCTGATTTGTTCCATTCCAGGATGACCCTTTTTATTACTTACTAATATCAATCCCTGGAGGCTTTTCAAAATATTTAACAGTATGCAAGGCAAAAGCACTGATCAATCAGAATGGATGCCACCTGAAAAATCTTTTATTGCTGATATACTTGATTGAATATCATGGAGTGAACAGTGGTTGGAAGGCAAATGACTTGTTAGCTGCTATCATACCTAGTGAAGTGTTTGGAATAGTAGCTAACATGATATGTAGAGGGGATTAAGTATGAGTTTCATGTTTGAGGGGTTTGAGGTGTGGAAGGGCAGGGAAACAGAGCAGTGTCTACATGGGGAAAATCAATGTTTCTGCTCTTCTTTGGCAATTTGATGTTTACTCAACAGTAATGCCCCAAACACAGCATCAGGTATAATCTATTGACTTACTACAATGTTCCTATGAGCTTGATAATTCTATTTTTATTCTACATAAAAACAGGGGCTGTGCATTGGTGCACCAAGATAAGCTGCCACTGGTGATGCTGACATCCAGCATCAGACTGTCAGTTTGAGTCCCAACTGCTTCAGTTCTAATTCGCCTCCCTAGTAATGTATCTGGGAAGGCAGCAGAAAATGGCCCAAGTACTAAGGCCCCTGCCATCAACATGGGACACCTGGATGAAGATCCAGGTTCCTAGCTTCGACCTGGCCTAACTCTTACCATGGCAAAACCATTTGGGTAGTGAACCAGCAAATGAAAAACCTCTCTCTTTCTCTCTCTCTCTGCCTCTCCCCCTCCCTCACTCCCTCCCTCCCTCTCTTCCCCCATCTCTCTGTTTCTCTCTTTCCCTCTCTCTCTCTTTCTGTCATTTCAAATGGGTAAAATATTTCAAATGTATAAAATAATTCTTTTTTATAAAAGCTTAAGAAGTTGCTCATGTGTGTAATCTTTGTGCCAGGCATAGCTGAAATGTTCCCAGTTTTGACACCTTCATTTCTTATTTAAATATATTTTAATTGACAAATAATGCTTGTGTGTATTTATGAGCTACAATGTGATATTTTGATCATTGTTTACCTGTGGAATGATTGAATCAATCTGATTGCAATTTCCTTAAGGTGACAAATCTGGCAAATCGGAAGACAAGTATTCTTTTCTACTTTTTTTGACTTTAAGAATAACCTCATCTCCCAGGGTTCCGTGGAGGTACTCTGTAGCATTTGGTTTATATTGAGCCAATTGGATGACTTTTATGAGTTTTTGGAGGGTAGAAATGAAGCCAAAGCTTCATTTTTGCTGCTTCTGAATTTCTCTGGTGGGGTGTTGGCTAACATGTGCTAGTGTTAGCAGGGATGCTAATATCATCCAGTCACTGCTTCATCGTTCCTAGAAGAAAGATGAACTGTGTGTTTTTCTCAGGCACAACTTATGAAAGCATAGCATGGTACATATAAGTTCTGCATTTATGATGTCTATGTGATCATAGTGTTTTCTGGACAATAATTCTCATATAGTCCTCACTGTGGCAAGAGCAGTGTGAATTGTGATCAGGTTCTGCAGGGTGTCTTTGGTCAGTCTTGAATGTTCAATCAGACTCTCTGTCGCCAGTCCTACCAACAGTTCTAGAATCTGCCATTCTACAAATTGTAGGAAAACACATCTTTGTCAAATTAGTTAGAGTGACTTATTTTACTAAAAACTAAACCCTGATTGACATTATAATCAAAACCAGTGGAGACTGTGAGAACTAAGAATTTGACTTTGTTCATATAAACCAGCTAGGTGTGTATGTTAAGTTGACAAAGTTCACATGGAGATCGAGTAGCACATAATATAATTTTTTCAAGTTTTAATCTTAATTTTATTTCTTTGAAAGGAGGAAGAGAGAAACCAGGGGAGAGAAAGAGAGAGATCTCACATCTGCTGGTTCACTCTCAAAATACCTGCATCTGCTGGGGTTGGGCTGTGTGGAAGCTAGGAAACAGGAACTCAGTCACTGTCTCAGAGACAGGTGGCAGGCACCCAGATACTTTAGCCATCAACTGCTGCCTAACAGGGTGTACATTAGGAGGAAATCATAATCTGGAACATAGCTGGGAATTGAAATAGTGCACTCCAGTATGGGAAACAGCTGCCCCAAGTGGCATCTTAGCTGCTATGCAAAATATCTACCCTTATATTTAATTATGAAAGGAGATTGAAGGCAAATATTTAGAGGGACAGTGTCTGTTTGCCTCTGAGGATCACTATTGTACAAATGAAGGGCACAAGAAATTTGAATATGATGGGGAGTATAAAGGAAGCAAATAGTATGTGATTCTGAATTCCCAAATGCAGCTAAACGCAGGAGACCAAGGATGCCTTACTATCTACTCCCAGGTAACTTCTTGTCTCTTCTTACTCAGGGCAGGCTTGTATTTAAATCAGAAGCTGAGTCAGGTTGTGAGCACTTTGAATCACAACAAATACAAATGTACAGACTGATCAGTTCTTCTAAGATAACCTTGGGGAGTGCTTGGGGAAGAGGTGGACTTTAAGAATTTATCTGAGAACTTTCCAAGAGGTTTGGGTCATTGATGCACCAAGGTTCTGAAAACTTGTTGAAATGCCATTGCCAACAGAATCAGTTCCTTTTCCCTTCTGGGGAGACCAGCTCTACCTGGCTTGTACCCTAAAATGATTTTTCCTGAATATACTCTTGTAAAGGAAAGCTGCACATAGGTGGCCACCTCTCAGACTCATAGCTCAGCACACTCCAGGTGGACAAGAATGAAGGTGGACCTTCAAGAACACACACACACACACACAGATACACAACAACTACAGTCTTAGCAGGACCCTAGGCGGTCTGTGTGGAAATTAGTTTTGTTGCTCTTATAAAATGGTAGAAGGAATAGCATTTTACAATGAGCTGAATTTAGAGAAATTTTATCAGAAATTTTGTATTCCAAGACTATTTTTGTAACTAAGAGTGGTGATAGTAGCTACTCAGCTGGTGGATTGAAATCTACTTGAGGGGTAGATCTAAATGAAATTATGATGCCAGAAACTACTTGGTATAATATAAAGGGATTTAAATATCCAGGCAGAAATTAAGATGCACTTATCGTAAAACCTACACATTGAGCTCATAGAAGATCTGCAGGACATTCCTCAAGAATTACATCAATGAAGAGAGAACCAACTTATTTAAAAATAAATAGGAATGGGCATTGGCCTAGTGGTAAAGACATCCATGTCCTACATCTGAGAGCCTGGGATTAATATCCACCTCCGGTTCCTGACTGCAGTTTCTTGCTAATACAGACCATGGGAGACTCCAGTAATGGCTCAAGTACTTGGGTTCCTGCTACCCACATAGGAAACCTAGATTGAGTCCCTGGCTCCCAGTTTCTACCCTTGGTCTGGCCCAGGGATGTTGGGGGCTTTTGTCTATGTCTCTCTGGCAAATGAATAAATACTAAATGGTTCTTATCTAGTAACCAAGGGTGATATTAGGAGATGCTCCACTTAATGCTGTTGCTTGATTTCCATGGAAATGATGAGATCCCAGAGTTTGAGAAATCATAGGCAGCAGTTTCTGAGCCAGCATACTGATGAGCAAGGGCTTAACCTGAGAAACCCATTCCCTGTGTTAATTTATAGGAGCGTCTTTTCCTTGTGAGAGAGCCTGGGAGAACTTCAGCAACAATTTTGTGATAGCACAGAAATTATGATCCCAAAACTTCTTTATAGCCATATCCAGAGGGGCCTGTAAACATTTGCCAGGAAATCTGTGCATAGGAGAAAGGTAGCTTTTCAGTCATTCACAGCTTTGAGCAAACACTAACATCTGCGGATTAAAATTTCACTTTGGTTCCCTTATCAGAGTCCAGGTTGTGTGTTTAGGTGATAAATTACCTGATGTCCCAAGTTATATTAACTATGAGTCAAATGAGTCTACAGAACCAAGGTCTGGTTATTTCAGAGTTTGCTGGATGCACAGCTGAAGAAAGCTACTGGAAGACTCCCCATACTGGCTCCTGGGCTGTGGCAGGAATGATACTATGGTGGGAAGGAGTAAGTGGAAGCCCCTAGAAATAACATCACGCCCAAGGGACTTGCAAAAACCAACACAGTATTCCTAATTAAATAACACAGATTAGTGTCATCATCTAACAGTTAAAATATTCGGGCCGGCGCCATGGCTCAGCAGGCTAATCCTCCGCCTTGCGGCACCGGCACACCGGGTTCTAGTCCCGGTCGGGGCACTGGATTCTGTCCCGGCTGCCCCTCTTCCAGGCCAGCTCTCTGCTGTGGCCCGGGAGTGCAGTGGAGGATGGCCCAAGTCCTTGGGCCCTGCACCCCATAGGAGACCAGGGGAAGCACCTGGCTCTTGCCTTCAGCTCCTGCGTGGCGGCCATTGGAGGGTGAACCAACGGCAAAAGGAAGACCTTTCTCTCTGTCTCTCTCTCACTGTCCACTCTGCCTGTCAAAAAAAAAAAAAAAAAAAAAACAGTTAAAATATTCAAGTTACTGATTCCTATTATATTCCCACTTAAGTCTTCTTTTTGTATTATTAGAAAGGAGATAGATATTGAAAAATAACAATGGATTTCACAAGCTCTATCATAAGGTAAAGAAACTGCAGCTGCTATCCTATCTGTGGCCTCTGTCAAACAACACATGCCTTACCTCTGAATGCACATATTGAGCGAACTCCTCTGTCCCACATCTTTCCAATCCCTCAGAAAACACTAAAGTCTGTCTCCACTCACCGGACAAAGACAGAAGAACACCATCATTGTCTGAATTCAGCGCCGTATCCATTCACTAGGAATTTAGATGCTCTCTCTATTTCACAAAATATCCCACTAGCCTAGTTATAGAGGTAGCATCAGGCCAATGATCGGGAATAAACATATACCTCAACACTTGACAGAAGGTAGGAGACCAACTCTGTGATATTCAGAATTCTACCACACTGGTTGTGTGGAAGGAAGGCATCCACACTTATGAGCAATTTATCTTATCACCAAACCAGAGTGAAAGAATGACTGTTATGCCTTATTCCACTTCCCACCATGGGAGAGGAGCTGTGTCAGGGAAGCTTCCCTGGACCTTGGTGGTAAATAGATCACACTGATGTGCTTTCAAGTAGATTATAGAGATGCCAGCTTTCCCTGGCCTGGATTTGACTGAGACTCTTGATCACGTTGCATCCTTGGATCTGTGCACCCAACAGACCTTGAGCTAAATCAGATGGGACTGTTCAAGGTAGACTGTGGCAAACACTTGTGGGAGAACTGCAAGCTGTGCCTGCAGAGTCCTAGAACAGAACAGACTCTTTGGAAGGTAATCCTTCACTGAGAAAACAACTTGTGCTTACTAGGAGAGAAGAGCATTTCACATAGGACAATTACCTTGAGCCAAGAAATGGCGATTGTGTGTAAGAAGCACTCTGCAAACCACAAACCTTTCTGTTGGACTGAAACAGCACTTCTGCATGTGAGCAGACTTATAAACTGGGGGAAAACGCTTCCTGCCATCCTGTAGAAGTGTGTCCCAGTGAAATTAAACTAGCCTTATTCACTCCTGGTTTTAAAATCCTACAGCTAAGAATGCCAGGGAAAGATATTTTTCACTTTGGGCAGGACAAAACTGTTCTATCCTGAGTCATGCATGGGTAGTAGGAGATTCAGTGCACAGCTTGACACAGCTGGAAATAACCCCGTGCTCAAATCAACTCAGCGTCCAGCAGTGGCTTAGAAAACAATATACAGCACAGAGCATTTAAGCTCATCATGAACTGACAATTTCCCTAAAACAAGCTCTTTGTGCAAAGAAACTGCCCTTCGAACTTGGAGATACACACACCCACCCACACTGTAAGAAGAGTTTGAACACTAACAATTGAACACTTTTAATAAATGCCATATTACCATAGACCTAACAGAACATGGGCATAATAACTGTATTTAAGTATGCTGTGTCATTCGGGATTTGAGTTCTTGGCAGGTAACATATAAAATATTCATTTTCTTACTCATTGTTTTTCTGGCTCCAGAAAGAAAATTTGCAGTAATGGATTTTTTTTTTTTCGTCCACCAGCCTAAGCTCTCTGTACGAAGAAAAAAATTCAGTTTTTCCAGGTTTTCTCATTTTGGGGAGTGGAGTGTTGCGATGGATGTGCTGACCATAAGCTCAGTCCACATTACTGACTACTTAGTGGGGGAACATCAGGTGACAAATTTCACTGGCTCCTTTCCACATTAAGGACCCAAAAGAATATAAGTCAGTTGGTATATAGTTGCAGATTTATAGAATACATGAAATTCATGGAAAACAAAAAGGATTATGGAAAAACTATGCACACATTTCACAGTTTTTTGCAAGAAAATTAATTTCATTTCATTTTCTGTGAATTTTTTTAAGTCTCCTCATATTATATATATATATATATATATATATATATATATATATATGAAACTACATCAGCCAGTGTCACAAAATTCTCAAAACAACCTTTAAAAATAATTATATCTTGTTCTTTTTTAAAAAAAGATTTATTTATTTATTTAAAAGTCAGAATGAGAGAGAGAGAGAGAGAGAGATCTTCCATCCTCTGGTTCACTCCCCAGATGGCTGCAACAGCCAGTACTGGTCCAGGCCAAAGCCAGGAGCTTCATCTGGGTCTCCCACATGGATGACAGGGGCCAAAACACTTGGAGCATCGTCCACTGCTTTTCCCAGGTCATTAGCAGGAAGCTGTATCAGAAGTGGAGCAGCCAGGACTCAAATCAGCCCCCATATGGAGTACCAGCATTGCTGGTGGTGGCTTTACTCCCCATGCCACAATGCTGGCCCCCTATTTTTCTGTTTGTTTTGCATCGTGTTTTCTCTTCTACTTGCCTAGGGGACAGAAGATAATGATTGAGAGACCTTAAATAAAAAATGATACAAAGCATGCCACTGTGCAGAGTGTGTGACACTGTATCATCAAACTCATGGTCCAGCAGGCACTAGTGAGATGACTAGATCAACCCTCAGCAGATCATGGACCTTCCCCTCATCTCCAAACCAGCGAAGCTTTGTATGTTACAGGCCTACTCCTGGGGAAATGAATGTGTCGTTAAACTGTTTGGATCATGCACAAACCAAGAAGCACAGTTTACCATACAGTTACTCAAACTAATTTTTTATTAATGATTAATTTTGTTCGAGGTTAAAGAAACAAGGTACTAATGTTTTTCTTCTGAATTAACTTAAAATGCTCTATAAGTAAAATATATTTTTTAAAACATGTCATTCCTCTTCTTGTGACAATTCTGATGGAATATGCAGGTATGGAACACTTATTTTGAAGATATGGATATGTTTTGTTGTTGTTGTTGTTGTTTTTGACCTTAAATCCAGTGAAGAATTTTTATTTAACTCTCAAACTCAATCTATAAAAGAAAAAAATTAGTTTTGGCTTTATTATTTTTATAGAAAGCTCTTATTTAATAAATATAAATTTCATAAGTATAATTTTTGGATTACAGTGGTTCTTCCCCCATACCTGCTTCCCAACCCCAAACTATCCCACCTTCTACTCCCTCTCCCATCCTATTCTTCATTAAGATTCATTTTTAATTACCTTTATATACAGAAGATCAACTCTATATTAAGTAAAGATTTCAACAGGTTGCACCCACACAGACACACAAAATATAAAGTACTATTTGAAGATAAGTTTTACCATTAA
The DNA here is from genome assembly GCF_033115175.1 of Lepus europaeus. NCBI lineage: Eukaryota > Metazoa > Chordata > Mammalia > Lagomorpha > Leporidae > Lepus > Lepus europaeus. The sequence continues at coordinate 8,966,099 of NC_084842.1, forward strand.
TTCTCATAGTCTACCTCATTAAGGACAGAGGTCCTACATGGGGAGCAAGTGCACAGTGACTCCTGTTGTTGATTTAACAATTGACACTCTTATTATAACGTCAGTGATTACCTGAGGCTCTTGTCATGAGCTGCCAAGGCCATGGAAGACTCTTGAGTCCACAAACTCTGACATTATTTAGACAAGGCCATAATCAAAGTGGACGTTTTCTTCTACCTTCAGAGAAAGTTACCTCCTTCTTTGATGGCCCCGTGTTTCCACTGGGATCCCACATACAGAAATCTTTCATGTAGGTCATTTTTTGCCACAATGTCTTGGATTTCCATTCCATGAAATGCTCTCGTGGATTTTTCCACCAGATTTGGATGCTTTAGGGCTGATTCTGAGGCCAGAGTTCTGTTTAGGGTATTTGTCATTCTATGAGTCTGCTGTGTGTCCTGCTTCCCATGTTGGATCATTCTGTCCTTTTTAATTCTATCAACTATTTTTAGCAGACACTTTGTCTTATTTATGTGATCCCTTTGACACTTAATCTATCTTTATGATCATTTATGAACTTAAACTGATCACTTTAACTAGTAAGATGGCATTAGTACCTGTCAATTTAATGAGATTTGGAGTCCCATGGCAAGTTTTTAGCTTTACCCTTAGGACTAAGTCCAAGGGAATGTGTGCCAAACTGTACATCTCCTCCTCTCTTATTCCCACTCTTATTTTTAACAGGGATCAATTTTCATTTGGATTTAAAGACCTAAGAATAATTGTGTGTTAAGTAAAGAGTTCAACCAATGGTATTAAGTAGAACAAGAAAATACCAAAAAGAATAAAATAGTAAGCTGTTCCTTGACAGTCCAGACAAGGGCTGATCAAGCTGTTGCTTCTCATAGTATCAGTTTCACTTCTACAGGTTTCCTTTTAGGTGCTCAGTTAGTTATCACAGATCAGAGAGAACATATAATATTTGTCCCATTGTGACTGGCATATTTCACTCAGTATGATGTTTTCCAGATTCCTCTATTTTGTTGCAATTGACCAGATTTCATTTTTTTTATTTTTACCGCTGTGTAGTATTCCACAGAGTACATATCCCATAATTTCTTCATCCAGTCTTACATTGATGGGCATTTAGGTTGATTTCATGTCTTAGCTATTGTGAATTGAGCTGCAATAAACATTGAGGTGCAGATAGCTCTTTTATTTACAAATTTAATTTCCTTTGGGTAAATTCCGAGGAGCAGGATGGCTGGGTCATGTGGTAGGGCTATATTCAGATTTGTGAGGTAGCTGCAAACTGTCTCCCATAGTGGCTTTTCTAGTTTGCATTCCCACCAGCAGTGGATTAGTGTGTTTTTTCCTCACTTCCTCACCAGCATCTGTTGTTTATTGATTTCTGTATGAAAGCCGTTCTAACTGGGGTGAGGTGAAACCTCATTGTGGCTTTGATTTGCATTTCCCTGATGTCTAGTGATCCTGAACATTTTTTCATGTGTCTTTTGGCCATTTGAATTTCATGTTTTGAATTATTGAAAGAGAGGGATTCTTCCCAAATTATTTCTACGAAGCTAGCATCACCTTAATTCTTAAACCTGAAAAAGATGCAACAGAGAAACAGAATTACAGATCAATTTCCCTGATGAACCCATTCGCAAAAATTCTCAATAAAATTCTAGCCATTAGAATCCAACAACACTTCAGAAAGATCATCCACCTAGACCAAGTTGGATTTATCCCCCAGTATGCAATGATGATTCCACATTCGCAAATCAATCAATGTGTTACACCACATTAACAAACTGCAGAAGAAAAACCATATGATTATCTCAATAGATGCAGAGAAAGCATTCGCTAAAATGCAATACCCGTTTATGATGAAAATTCTAAGCAAATTGGGTATAGAAGGAACATTCCTCAACATAATCAAGGCAATTTATGACAAACCCATGTACAGCATCATATTGAATGGGAAAAAGTTGGAAGCATTCCCACTGATACACTGCACTACACAGGGATGCCCACCCTCACCATTTTTATTCAATACAGTCCTGGAAGTTTTAGCCAGAGCCATTAGACAAGAAAAGAAAATCAAAGGGATACAAACTGGGAAGGAAGAAGTCAAAATATCCCTCTTTGCAGGGATGACATGATTCTTTATTTAGGGGGATCCAAAGAACTTCACTAAGAGACTATTGGAACTCACAGAAGAGTTTGGTAAAGTAGCAGGATACAAAATAAAATAAGAAGCCAACAGCCTTTGTATACACAGACAGTGCCATGGCTGAGAAAGAGTTATTTTTTTTTATTTATTTTTTTATTTTTTTGGCAAGCAGAGTTAGACAGTGAGAGAGAGAGAGAGACCGAGAGAAAGGTCCATTGGTTTACTCCCCCAGTGGCCGCCACGGCCAGTGCTGTGCCGATCTGAAGCCAGGAGCTAGGTGACTCCTCCTGGTCTCCCAATGTGGGTACAGGGCCCAAGCACTTGGGCCATCCTCCACCGCCCTCCTGTGACACAGCAAAGGGCTGGATTGGAAGAGGAGCAATTGGGAGAGAATCCTATGCCCCAACCGGGACTAGAACCTGGGGTGCTGGTGCCACAGGCAGAGGATTAGCCTAGAGAGCTGTGGTGCTGGCTGAGAAAGAACTTTTAAAATCAACCCCATTCACAATAGCTATAAAAAAATCAGATACCTTGGAAGAAACTTAACTAAGGATGACAAAGATCTCTACAATAAGAATTAACAAAACTTTAAAGAAACAAATAGAAGATGATACAAAAAATGGAAAAATCTTCTATGTTCATGGATTGGAAGAATCAATATCATCAAAGTATCCATTCTTCCAAAAGCAATTTATAGATTCAATGCGATACAAATCAAAACACCAAAGAGATTCTTCTCAGCTCTGGAAAAAATGATGTTGGAATTCATACGGAGGCACAGGAGACCTTGAATAGCTAAAGCAATCTTGTACACCAAAAACAAAGCCGGAGGCATCACAATACCAGATTTCAGGAAATACTACAGGGCAGTTATAATCAGAACAGCCTGGTACTGGTACAAAAACAGATGGATAGACCAATGGAACAGAATAGAAACACCAGAAATCAATCCAAACATCTATAGCCAACTTACATTTGATCAAGGATCTAAAACGAATTCCTGGAGCAAGGACAGTCTATTCAACAAATGGTGCTGGGAAAATTGGATTTCCACATGCAGAAGCATGAAGCAAGACCCCTACCTTATACCTTACACAAAAATCCACTCAACATGGATTAAAGCTCTAAATCTATGACCTGACATCATCAAATTATTAGAGAACATTGGAGAAACCATGCATGATATAGGCACAGGCAAAGACTTCTTGGAAAAGCCCCCAGAGGCACAGGCAGCCAAAGCCAAAATTAACAACTGGGATTACATCAAATTGAGAATTTTCTGTGCTGCAAAAGAAGAGGTCAGGAAAGTGAAGAGGCAACCGACAGAATGGCAGAAAATATTTTCAAACTATGCAACCGATAAAGGATTAATAACCAGAGTCTATTAAAAAAATCAAGAAACTCCACCACAACAAAACAAACAATCCACTTAAGAGACGTCAAAGGACTTAACCAGACTTTTTTTTTTTTTTTTTTTGACATAGCAATTAGCACACAATTGGCATTTTAAAGTTTCTGAAAGGGGTTGAATGTTAGGCCTGGTAGTTAAGACATCCCTTGTGATACCCACATCCCATATTAGAGTCCTGGTATACATCCTAGATCTAATCCTGATTCCAGCTTACTCCTAATGCAGGTACTGGGAGACAGAAGGTGGAGGTTCATGCATTCCGTAGTTCAGTCCCTGCCAATTACATGGTGGACTTAGAGTGGTTTCCCGATTCCTGGCTTTGGGTTGTCCCACTCAAATACTATGGGCATTTGGGGAGTGAACCAAGGGATGAAAAATCTTCTCTCCCTCTCTCTCTCTATCTCTCTGTCTCTATCTTTGTATCTCTCTTCCCTCTTCCCCCTTTCAAATAAATAAAAACTCTCAAATATTAAACTCAAAGTCCTAACCCTACTATGGGAATGTGTGGATTGTGAAAAACATTTATATTTCAACAATGATGATGCTAATTCAGATCCTTCTTTGAAAAACAGCACTTTTCCCCTGTAATTAATCACTCAGCAACACCTCTAAAATAGGCTCTCCAGACAAGAGTAAATGTCAAAATGGAATCCTAAGGATGAGAGAGAGAGAGAGAGAAAGAAAGAGAGAGAGAGAGAGAGAGAGAGAGAGAGAGAGAGAGAATGTTTAATAAAAATGGAAGAGAAGTATAATTAACTGTTGCTAATATTTCCTGAGTCTTGGCGTATGTGGACTCCAAAGGCTTCCATACCCTAGGGAGCTCATGACAAGAGCCTCAGGTAATCACTGACGTCATAATAAGAGTGTCAATTGTTAAATTAACAACAGGAGTCACTGTGCACTTGCTCCCCATGTAGGACTTCTGTCCTTAATGAGGTAGACTATGAGAATTAATGGTAAAACTTATCTTCAAATAGTACTTTATATTTTGTGTGTCTGTGTGGGTGCAACCTGTTGAAATCTTTACTTAATATAGAGTTGATCTTCTGTATATAAAGGTAATTAAAAATGAATCTTAATGAAGAATAGGATGGGAGAGGGAGTAGAAGGTGTGATGGTTTGGGGGTGAGAGGGAGGGTATGGGGGTAAGAACTGCTATATTCCAAAAGTTGTACCTATGAAATTTATATTTATTAAATAAAATCTTTCTCTCTCTTTCTCCATATATATAATATATAATATATAATATATGTAATATATATATATTTCTTGAGTCACAGCATTTCACATAAAGAAACATATGAGAGTACTGGACCCTGGGCATCCATTCCCTAACCTAGGGAAAAGAACTTCCAGGGAACATTTCACTTGCAGTATATGTAGTTAAATGCATGGCAATACTACTTTTACTCCCCAAAGAAATAATGTAATTTTCTGATTCCACTTTTAACTCCAGGTTTTAATTTTAGCTTTGATTTCAAGGAGAATTTTGAAATGTGAAATAAATGTGAGAGAGAAAATGGAGAATATTTTTTTCACAAGTTTTCTTCTTACCAAAATGATTTCTGAACACTTCTTAGATTTTATTAGATCTATTCTTCTACTAACCTTTACTTAATAATTTAATTTTGTTTGGCAATTGTAGGTTTTAAATGTGTTTGGTTTTATATACTTTTAAGATTTATTTATTTATTTAAAAGGCAAAGTTTCAGAGATACAGGGAGAGACAGAGGGAGCGCTCCCATCTGCTGGTTCACTCTCCACATGCTCGCAACAACCGGAACTGGCAGCCTGGATCTCAATCTGAGTCTCCACCTGGGTGGCAGGAACCTAACAATTTGAACCCATCACCTGCTGCCCCCCAGCGTCTGCAGGAAGCTGCAATTGGAAACTGGAGTCTTGATTCAAACCCAGGCACTCTGATTTGGGATACAGTTGTCCTAATGGGCAGACTGACCCCTAGGCCAAATGGCCACGCAGACAAACTCTTCCACACAGTGGTTTTATTATTTAATATTCCTGGTCAACAATGCATAGAGTGCTCAGTTTCTCTGCATTCCTGCTAGCATTTGATAAAGCTACTAATTTTTTTTTTTTTTTTTTTTTTTTTAGCTATGCTGGTAGGTATTCAGTAATAGTTCATTATAATTTTAGTGTAAATTTTCCCAAGGCTAATGCTATTGAACATATTTTCATGTGCTATTTATATTTGCATTTGCTATTTATATTTCCTCTTTGGTGCAATGTCTGTTCCTATTTCTTGTCCATTTTCTAATGAGGGTGTTTTTATTATTTTTGTGTTTGTTTTGAAACTTTTTAAAATGTATTCTAGCCACAAGTTCTTTTTCATAAATACTTGCAAATGATTTCCCCCAGTACATAGCTTGACATGGTATATAATTCATTTTGGAAGAAAATTTATCTAGTCTCTATCCAATTTTATTTTCTGCAGTGCTTTGTACTTCAATAATTTCAATCCAGGTTTTAATTATAATATTGTATTCATCTCCTTTCTTTTACTTTTAAGGTAAATAATATATTTTACATATTCTATCATTACTTTTTATTTAAATTTTTGCTTCCTTTGATTTTACTGAAAACACAAAGTTTGTTTTCTTATATTTTCATTTCCTACAATAAATGTTTAATAAAATACATAATCCTCTTGATTCCTGATTTTCCAAAGTATAATTGTGTCCATATAAATTTTAATCTCTTAAGACATCTTCTGTAAACACACAGACTAACACAACCAAGGTAATTAAAATTAAGTGCAGCAGAAATAGGAGAGTGAAAATACTACTAACTTCAAAATTATAGGTCACTTGGCAAAAAACATATGAGGTGAACCGAATCATCTCTGAAAACCTTAAAAGAGTAGAAAATATGTCAGCATGTAAACATTGGGAAAACACAGAAAACATCACCTAAGTTGCACCTTCAAAAATAGTAGATATATTGGGTAGGCCTTTAGCTTACTAGTTAAGGTGCCAGCTGGGATGCCTGCCTCCCGTATCGAACTTCCAGCTCCACACCAGACTCCAACTTCTAAGTAACGCAGGCCCTGGGAGGCAGTGGTGATGGCTGAAATCCTTAGGATCCTGCCACTCTTAGTGAAACCTGGCTTGAGTTTCTGGCTCCTTGCTTCAGCCTCTGGTTATTGTAAGTATTTAGGGAGTGACACTGAGGATGAGAGCTCTTTCTCTCTTCTCTCTCTCTCTCTCTCTCTGCCTCTTAAATAAATAAATAATCTTTGAAAACAGCACTTGTGACAATTGTTAGACCAGACAATTATATCCAAGAAATTCTAAAAGGAATGGTTTGGAAAGTACATAGAATGAGAAACAATATTTGAATAAGGCAGCAGGAGGCAGCTTCATAGCTATGATAGTCCTTAGACACTTAAGGGTGAAAAACACAGAAAGAAACTACCTTAAAAAGGATTAAAATATGAAAATATTAATCATTAGAAGGTAAGAGCACTTTCCTCCAAAGTTGCCATTTATTCAATTAAGTGTATTTAATGGTACTAATTGAAGAAAGTACTCAAGAACTAACAAAATCAAATTCGGTACCCAAATCTCCCTTCCCACTGAGGAATTGTTGATTATGACAGTGATGAGTACAATGACAAGACAGCAGGGAAGGCCTGCAGCTCCTATTGCAGAAAAAGACATATAGCATCCTTAGAACTCTACAAGAAAACACACAGAGCTGAGTGTACTACTCCAACAGTAACTAAATATAATTAAACAATCAGTGTGAAAGAGATCTGAAAATCAACAAATAAACAAGATATGTGAAAAACACAATGTGAATCAAAAATTTAAAAACCACAGGCAGGAATGAACAGACACAAGAAGTAAGACAGGAGAAAAGTTGAAGCAAGTGACAGGAACCTCAAAGATAAAAACTAAATGACAGGGGCCACCTTTGTGGGGCTGGTGTTAAGCACTGGCATCCCCAGCTCCCTACTAATGCACCTGTAAAAGCAATAAGCAGATGGCCCAGGTCCCTGGGCCCTTGCCACCCATATAGGAGACCAAGGAGAAGCTCCTGGCTCCTGGCTTCAGCCTGTTGTAGTGGCCATTTGGGGATTGAATCAGTGGATGGATTCGCTCTCTCTCTCTCTGTCTCTTTCTCTCTGTCTCTCTCCATATAACTCTGCATTTCAAATAAATAAATAAATCTCATAAAAAGATGGCATCTCTTTAAAAAAAGAATTACATGACAAGATATCCAAGAGAGAATAGATATAATTGCAGAGACAATATAAAAGAGAGAAAATCAAGAAGAAAAAGAAATAAGGAAAGGGACAAAAGAAACAAAGAGAAAGCTAAAGCTATACATGTAGAACACGGGATGAAGTGATACAACATTTGTATACAAGGAGTCATTAAAAAAATGCTGAGTATATTTAATGGTACCTATAATTAAAGAAAATGCTTTTAGATAATAGAATGGTTGGTTCTGTAAACTAAAACATTTTCCCTGTCATCTGAGAGGAATTAACTCTAGAATATGTCAGACAAATTCATTTCACATTAAAGGGTAAGAAAAAAATGTCCCAAGGACTCTAGAGAAAGAAATGTCATCTATAAGTAAATAAAATATTCTTCAACTGAGAAATGAAACCACAGAGTAGAGAGAGATATATAGAGAGTAAAATAAGTTCATTGGTTTTGCAGAGTCGGGGTGAGTCAATGGCTATCACTTAAAATTGAAAACCAAGCAGCATTAAGTGTGAATAACTAAAAAGTAACCTAAAAGATTATAAGAAAAATGTATTACTTTTGTGATGCCTACTAAATAAAATTGACTTCATTAAATAGCCAAATAAAAAGACTCAAAGAGGAAACTTCAAAAAGTTCATGGGAAAAGAAAATTAAAATGTAAGTTTATTTTGGTAAAAAGCTATTGAAATCCTAAGTACTTGTAGAGTACAAGCATAAATTATTAAAAATAGAAATAATATAATATCTGTTTTAAAAATAAATACAGATGGTATTGACTAAACTATTAATAGAAAATGTTATAAGGTAGAATCACAAAGGAAAACTGATGTAAGACATGAAAAAGCAAAGTGATGCAGAAAGGCTAAAAACAAGGTAGGCAAACGAGACCAAATGAATGCGAACACGGAAATCAAATACTATCATCTTCATCACTGACAAAATAGAATTCAGTCCCCAAAGCATTGAACAATAGACAGACATTTTGTGAGTGCTAAAGAGCGTCATTCACAGTGACAATCTAACAGCTAAGAATATCTTTGCAACGAGTACCAAAGCAAACACCTTCATAAAGCATAAAATATATAGGATATCCAAGGAGAAATTGACAATAACATTCTAATTACTAAAGACATTAATATATAAACCTTGGCTTAAGATGGTTGAAGTGAACAACAGATAAGTATGAATATAAAAGACCTACACTACATAATAAAAAATAGACTTCATGAATATATACTAATTATCTCCACCTAATAGAGCATATGTCTTTTGTTCAAGCATGAAGCATGATCAAAATTAACTATAAATGAAGTCCCAAAGCAAGCTTTAGTAACTGTCACAGCATAGAAATAATACCAGCTATATTTTCATAAACAAAAATTAAAATGAAATTTTAAAAAGCCATTTCACCTTGAAAATATAAATCTCTTCATACAACTGTTCATTCACAATGACACACTAAAATGTCAGAATTTCTTTAAAAAGTAATAACTGTTAATGAATGATAATGGATGAATTACAGATCCAAATCTGTAAGATAAAAATATGATAGTGATAAGCCGACTCCAAACCCTGAATAGTCATATCAAAAAATTCAATAATAAAATAAACGACCAATATGTATTTTGAATAAATAGAAAAATGAACTATATTAACAGACAGAAGAAAATTTAATGCGTGTTAATAATTCTAAAGAAATAAAGAAGACTTTTGATTATCTGCCTGCATTCTGAAGAAGTCTGCAATAGTATTCAACCCCTATTTCTCATTCAAAGGAAATTATAAAATAAATAATCAATGAAAGTACTAAAATATATGTATATTGTTCTGAAAGCCAATGTCCTGCTAAAATCGAGAGCAAGGTGACAATGCTTGTGTATTGTGTCTTGGCTATTTTTGAACATCATACTGTGGATAGCAGACATTGCAATCAGATAGAAAGAAACAATTACAGACATTAAAATTAGGAAGAAAATCTTTAAAATATATCATTGAAGCTCACCTTCATAAACATAAAATATCTATGAAGCAGCATAAATAGTAAGGAAATTTAGTCACCTAGAATGATATAAAAGCAATATACCAAGCTACCAACAATATTTGTATACATAAACAATAATTATAAAAGTAGGATAATTGTTTATAATATCAACTAGATGAAATAGTTAGAAATAATCTTGATAAGAACTGTATACAACTTACATGTAGAAAACTTTTAAAAACTCCAGAAAATCACAAAAACAGTCTTGAAACACTGGAAAAGCCTTCATTATAAGAAAAATATCAGTTCTTCCATAGTTAAAATACAAATTTATCATAATTATAATATCACAATATTGTAATAAAATCACAAAAATCATTTTCATTCTGAATCTAGCCACGTGCTTATACAATTCATGTAGAAAAATAATAAAAGATCTCTTTGTGTGTGTGTCCCTTTCTGTAATTCTGCTTTTTGAATAAATAAATATATTTAAAAAAAAAAAGAAAAAGTAGGATAATTGTTAGGAGAACTCTGAGGAAATAAAGGATAAGTATCTGCACCAAATATAAATGATTTGACCCCCATCCGATATTTAATGCCGTTTAATTTAGAGCATGAATAAGGAAACCAATACAACATTTGGGGCCAGCATTGTGGTGAAGTGGCTTAAGCTGCTGCCTGTGGTGCCACAATTCATATGAGTAAGTTCTGTCTGCTCCACTTCCCATCCAACTCCTTGGTAATGAGCCTGTGAAGGCAGAGGAAGATGGCTCAAGGGCTTTGGCCTCTGCTATGCACATGGGAGACCTAGATGAAGCTCCTAGGTCCTAGCTTCAACCTGGCTCAGCTCTGGCTTATTGTGGCCTTAGGTGGAATGAACCAGCAGAGGAAGATATCTCTCTCTCTCTCTGTCTCTCTGTCTCTCTCTCTGTCTCTCTCTCTGTCTCTCTCTCTTTCTCTCTCTGTAACTGTCTTGAAAATAAAGAAATTAAAAAAGGAAAGATAAGGCCAGCGCTGTGGCTCAACAGGCTAATCCTCCGCCTTGCGGTGCCAGCACACAGGGTTCTAGTCCCGGTCAGGGCACCGGATTCTGTCCCGGTTGCCCCTCTTCCAGGCCAGCTCTCTGCTATGGCCAGGGAGTGCAGTGGAGGATGACCCAAGTGCTTGGGCCCTGTACTCCATGGGAGACCAGGAGAAGCACCTGGCTCCTGCCATCGGATCAGCGCGGTGTGCCGGCCACAGCGTGCCGGCCGCGGCGGCCATTGGGAGGTGAACCAACGGCAAAGGAAGACCTTTCTCTCTGTCTCTCTCACTCACTGTCCACTCTGCCTGTCAAAAAAAAAAAAAAAAAAAAAAAAGGAAAGCTAAGAATGATGCTTGTTAAGGATAGGTATCTGCAGCAAATATAAATGATGGGACCCTATTCTATATTTAATACCATTTAATATTAATACATGAATAAAGAAATGAATGCAGCATTGTGGCAAAGTGGATTAAGCCACTGCCTGCATTGTTGCATCTCATATGAGTGCAAGTTCAAGTTGCAGCTGCTCCACTTCCCATCAAGCCCCTTGCTAATGTGCCTGGAAAAGCAACAGAAGATGGCAAAGTGCTCGCTTGGGTCCTTGTCACCCACGTGTCACCCTGTCACCCACGTGGGAGACCTGGACAGAGTTCCAGTTCCAGGCTCATGAGTTTGGTTGGGCCCATCTCTCTGTCTATCTCCTTCTCTCTATATAATTCTGCCTTTCAAATAAATAAATAAATCTTAAAAAACAATGTAACAAAATATAAATGAAGAAGCAAGTGCAGAGTAGATTGAAACACACAGACACGCACGGTATATATTAATCATGTATCTCAAATCGCTGAAAAAAGGTGAGATGTGTGGTGAGTGAAATATGCACAGTGGTACAGATATTGCAAAAAGATCCATTGACTCCATATCTCAGACTGTGTCTTCCTTCAGAATCACAGGTTTCTCAGCCACGGTAGAGTCAGAGTCAGAGAACAATGCGCTGAAGCCAGATGCCAGTTTTTGTACACTTTCAAGACAGAAAATATGTGCTCACTGAGTTAATTTGGAGGTTATTGAAAATTGAGAGGATTGGCCAGCGCCGCAGCTCAACAGGCTAATCCTCCACCTGTTGTGCCGGCACTCCCGGTTCTAGTCCTGGTCGGGGCACCGGATTCTGTCCCGGTTGCTCCTCTTCCAGTCCAGCTCTGTGCTGTGGCCCAGGAGTGCAGTGGAGGATGGCCCAAGTGCTTGGGCCCTGCACCCACATGGGAGACCAGGAGAAGCACTTGGCTCCTGGCTTCAGATCAGCGTGATGCGCCAGCTGCATCACGCTGGCCGCAGCGACCATTGGGAGGTGAACCAACGGCAAAGGAAGACCTTTCTCTCTGTCTCTCTCTCTCACTGTCCAGTCTGCCTGTCAAAAGAAAGAAAGAAAGAAAGAAAGAAAGAAAGAAAGAAAGAAAGAAAGAAAGAAAGAAAGAAAGAAAGAAAGAAAGAAAGAAAAGAAAATTCAGAGGATGGAAAATATTAAAGGACACCAGGAGGAAACAAGCAGGCTGATGAAGCACTCGAAAAGACAGCCATCCTGGAGGCCTCCTAACATCAATGTCTTGAACAAACCAGGAGCGGTGGGTGTTCCAAATTAAAGAGAAAAGCAACCTACCAACCAAATGCACATTAAAAGTAAGTGCAAATAAAAAGCTATATGAAATTCTTATCATCATTTCAAATTTCCTAGGTGAAACAGTTATATCATGGTACAAGGGAACATGTCCCATTCTTTTGAGAAGAAGATATTAAATTTTATTTTATTTTCATGTTATTGGAAAAGCAGAGAAATCAGGAGAGGGAGGGAGAGAGATAGAGAGGGAGAGAGAGAGAAACAGAGAGAGAGAGAGAGAGAGAGAGAGAGAATCTTCTATTGTTGGTTCACTGCAAATGTCTACAACAACCAGTGCTCCACCAACCTGAAGCCAGTCTGGGTGTCCCATTCAGGGGGCAGGGATCCAATTACTTGAGCAATCATCTGTTGCCTCCCAGGGTGCATTTAACTGGAAGCTGGATCAGAAGTGGAGGAGGCAGGACTTGAACCAGACTCTCCAAATCCAGATGCAGTCATCCCAAGCGGTATCTTAACTGCTGTGCTAAACACCTACAGGAGGTAATGCCTTAGACATTATTTCTACACTACTGACAAGTGGTTTAGTTATATGTACAGATCAACCTTTATGGCAAATTGTCAGCAATTGTTAAACAGCCATTCATAGTATAATTCTGTTACTATTTCTGTATGTTTAAAGAATTGTATAATACAATGTTGAGAAAAAGTACTCCTCATTTAATACAAATATATTATGTGTTAGTTTACTATTTTCTCAATGTCTTTGCATAGGCCCTAAGTTTTGTTTGTTTGTTTTCCTATTCTGTTTACATGTGGAGTTTGCTCATAAACAGTAAGGTAGTTTTTCCTTGGTTACCTTCACTGTATACAAACCATTATGAAATTACTCTCAGAATTTAATATACTAAGGTTTTTCATGTAAAATTAAGTTATCAGTTCAACGATCCTGCAGTTTGAGGAAATGAAGACATGTTTGGCAATTCAGTTCTGTGAATGTCCTGAACTAACCTGGTTTTCAGCTTCTGTTATTCACCGCATTCAATTCCGTTTGGGTACCGAGAAGCCGTGCTTTTCTGTGTCTTTATGATGCTTCCTTTGGTATGCTTGGAGCTTCTTGGAAGGAGAACACGAGTCTCTGTAATTTGCCATCAGGGAAGGGCATTTTGGGAAGTCAAATTATATGGAATGCATTTAGGTTTATACTTAACCAATTATGTGATACTTATTTAGGACTTAATTTACTAAGTTTTATGTGGTCTGTATAGGGACACAGACATGCTTGCAGCCCTCAAGTAGACCACAGCTTAAAGAAAACAAGAGACATTTTTAGAAGATACTGTACATTAAGAGTACACCTGTCACTGTCTCACATTAAAACTCAGTGCAGACAAACCCCCCAAAAAATTTAAAAATTGAAAACAAGTTCTGATTTAAAAATAAAAATCTCAACCTCTTCATGACAGTTGATTGAGAGAAAAACTTCTATTTGTAATTACTCAAGGGTTCTGTTTATCCAAACATTCTCTGGGAAATTATTTTAAAATGGCAATAGATAAATGGAATGTAAGTCTTGAAGGCACCCTAGCTAACACTGAGTCATCGTCCCTCTAGGTTCACAAACTCTGCATACAGCACTCTACCATAACATTGTTCTTGTTTAAGCATGTCCAGTGGTATCCAGTGATTCCTGTACCTCCTTAAAAAGCCAAATCTAATTTTTAACCCAATCTATTTTTACAAAGTCTCCATGTATTAACAATGGCTTAAGCCAAAATCTGGTTGTTTCTACTTTCCAGTTATTGCATTAAATATTGTTCTGCAATCACATGAAATAAATGTAATCTCTCTTCCACGTGGTAGGCCCTAAATATTCTCAAATATTTGCCATTATGTATGAATAAGTCTCCTCTTGGCCATGCGAACGTCTACAGTTTCCTCTTACTGTTTATATGGCACAGCATTAAGTTCCCTTACCATCTGATCTGGGGCAACCTTCAGGGACGTGTTCCTGTCTTCTGATCTTTTTTTTTTATTAAACTTTTATTTAATGAATATAAATTTCCAAAGTACAGCTTATGGGTTACAATGGCTTCCCCCTTCCCATAACTTCCCTCCCACCCTCAACCCTCCCCTTTCTCGCTCCCTCTCCACTTCCAATCACATCAAGATTCATTTTCAATTCTCTTTATATACAGAAGATCAGTTTAGTATATATTAAGTAAAGATTTCAACAGTTTGCCCCCATATAGCAACACAAAGTGAAAAAAAATACTGTTGGAGTACTAGTTATAGCATTAAATAAGAGTGTACAGCACATTAAAGACAGAGATCCTACATAATATTTTTTTAAAAAAATTAATTAATTTTCTATGCCATTTCCAATTTAACACCAGGTTTTTTTTTCATTTCCAATTATCTTTATGTACAGAAGATCAATTCAGTATATAATTAGTAAAGATCTCATCAGTTTGTACCCACGCAGAAACACAAAGTGTAAATATACTGTTTCAGTACTAGTTATAGCATCACTGCACATTAGACAACACATTAGGGACAGATCCCACATGGGATGTAAGTACACAGTGACTCCTGTTGCTGACTTAACAATTTGACACTCCTGTTCATGGCGTCAGTAATCTCCCTAGGCTCTAGTCATGGGTTGCCAGGACCTGGCCACCAGTCAGGCACTTGGCTTCCTAAGATGCCACTTGGGATGCCCACATCCAATATCAGAGTTCGTGGATTCAAGTTACGACTCCTGTCCGGATTCCAGCTTCCATGAGACGCAGACACCGAGAGGCACAAGGTGGTGATTCAAGTAGTTGGGTCCCTGCCACCCGCAACAGATGATCAGATTGAGTTCTTTACTCCTAATTCCAGCCTGCATCAGCCCCATTTCTTGTTGGCATTTGGGAAAGGAACCAGAGGATGGGAGATGTGTCTCTCTCTGTTTTGTTGTCTCTTTTTCCCTGTCTTTCTGCCTTTCAAAGTTTTTAGAAAAAAAAAAAAAGTAAAAATGAGTAAGTAAGTAGTAGAGAAAATTCTGTTTTTTTCCATAGGGCACCATATCCCTATTGATCCAGCCTACGTTAGATTTAGTTTTGGGGGAAGTAATATTGCAATTTCATCTCAAATTACTTTAATGTTAAATAAAATTCAGTTTCATGCTACTCTTTTCCTATACTTTTGCAATTGGTGTGTGGGTCCCCAAATTAGCAAAAACAGAGAAAGCTAGAAAAAGAATTTAGAGGTTATTGAGCACAATTTCCTCAATTTAGAAATTATAAGATTTAAAATCACAGAAGTAACCCGACTTGTGAAGGTTTTATAGCTGGCAGTGATGGAATCCAATTTTCCATCTCAGGCTATTTATTTTCTGTTGGATCTCCTACTTGGTTTGTTTGAAAAATGGTCATCTGATTATTCGGGTATTGATAGCATTCCTGTACAATTTAGCTTAAAACTTTTTCCTCATATGATACATAGTTTAGTGTTAGAGTTAAAAGAAGAAAGTTTAGTGTTGGGAATGATAGAAAATATCTGTGTTTTCGGATTACTTCTGATAAGAATCCCTGAGCAGCTAAGCCCGCTGGACATTCAATATCATCTTTAGCTGATATTATTGTTCATGTTTTCTTTAGCTACACTGGGTAATTTAAGAGTATCTCTTAAAAAAATCATTAAAGCAGCCATATCCCTCAAGTTATATATAACACACAAAGGGGTTTCATCTCTGAACAAAAACAAACCAAATTTGTTCTACAGTAAACAAAATTTTCTCGCTAGCAAATTGACCCTGCATAACACATATTAGTTTTAGAACTGCTTTGTTTAGTGATGATGGCTGTGCTCTCTGTGCTGATTGAAAATAGAAGCCCAGGTTGTGTCAGGTGACTGTCAAAACTATATGCTACATCGGGGAGAATGGGTGGGGGAGGGCACCAATTGGGGTTACTTAAGGACTTTGCTACGTGACACAGAATATCACAGACACAAGACATACTCAGTGAGTGGTACACAGCTCTTCTTCGTTTTGGCTAACTAGGGGATATCACCTGTAGTTAATGGGTGTGATGGTTCAGCCATGGCAGCGAGCTCTACGGAATCTCCAATGCACCCAAAAGCAGTAACCAGGGGTGAATGAATGTTCTTTCCCAGTGAAAAGGAAGGTTCTTGCATTGATTAGAAGAATCTGACAAACAGAGGATAGAAATCAATGTGAATTTGCCAACATTTACTCACCTGTTTACATTACATGGCCCCAAGTCAGTGAGACAAACAAAGGACTACAGTAACTCAATATTCTCAAACATAACAGCTGGCATTGACCTAGAATTCATCTATGCACACCTCTCTTCCTTCCCTGGTTCCTTCTTCCAACTCCACCTTTCTTTCAATAAATACCTCACACTGTGATTTCTCTAGCAACCTAGGGATAATACTACCTTGCTCCCTTGTTCTTATATCCAGACTAGCTATGTAAATCCATCACTGCATAGTGATTCAACATTCTGATATTTGAATAGTCTTTTATTTCCAGTGAATCTAGTACTGTTTTTTTTTCCAAATATGAGAGGGTATCATCAAAGCTCCTGGATAACACAGTCTTTTAATTATGTTTCACATGAACTTTTAAAGCACCCCCATGTTATAAATTGTAGCAATTTATAATCTAAATCAACACTATTTTCTTTCTGCTAAATTTCACAGGCATCCTACGTTAACCCACTGCGCCACAATGCCGGCCCTGAGTTGTATCTTCTCTACTGTAACTTCTACCTACTGGTTCTGGTTCTGTTCTCTGGAATACTACGCAAAATATCCTTCTCTTTTCCATAGTACAGAATCTGAAAGAATATTCCCAAGCAGTTCTCTGACATGAACTGCCCAGAGGTGAATTATAACACATAGAATAAGACAATGATTTCTCCTGTCTGACACTGCAGGATGATGAATAGTGAGGGTCACCAATTAACCTAATTTATAAAAGGAGGCATACATTGTCCGGTTTAATTTTATTTTTGTTGTTGTTAAGAGGAAACAAATCAAAATAGAGAAGATATGTGCAGTCATTTGCATATATAATACTTTAAATTCTTTCAACCCTCTCTGAATTTCTGTTTTGCATGACCAAATATGTTTATGTTTGTATGTACATGGATCTTTTTACAGGAATAAATTCTAATTTGAAGTTTCATTTAGCATATCAGAACTTTCAGATTTTCTTATTCAAATTTTATCTCTCTTACTCTCTGTTACTTTCTGTTTCTTTTCATCTTAACCCAGAAAGTGGCCTACTTTCTTGTTCAACAGATAAGAATTTACATACTTCAGTCTAAATAAGAACATTTTTAAACCATTTTATTGTTGTTTGATTTTGAGGAGTTTGTGCAGGCTTTGAATAAAACATATTTGTCACCTATTTCCTGTCCTTAGGGAGCCATATTTAAATAATTTAATTTGGGATTGAAATTAAAAGATATATAGATTTTGAATAAAGTGACCACTTATCACATATGACATTTTTCATACGCTACGTGGGATTTCCTACCATATTTATCACCCATGTGTATAATAGATTTTATGCAACATATACAGGTTTATACAGCACAAGACGAGCTTCAAATGAAAGATAAACTAATAGAAAATACACTTGGAACAAGGGTAAAGACCTTCATTATGAGCCAATTCACTTGGTTCAAGAAGAGCATGTGTCCTGAGGACATAGGTACTTAACCCTTCTAGGTATCAGAAAATTTGGGGCACAAAACTTTGATCTCAAAGTCCCTAACCCTCTGGAATCTTTTGTCATATCAGATTCTCTAAACTGACAGTCAAGAGTAGTTTTGTTTCTTCAAGCCTTTAAAGAAAAATCACGTATCTTATCTTTTCCATTTAGTATGAGCTCATACCAACTAATATTTCACATTACGAGGAAATCTAGAAGTTAAATAACCAGTCAATGTTGAAACAAACAAATCAGCAAGACAGAAGATATAAGCCCAGCCTATAATCACCCATAGATAGGATTGTTTATGAAGACAGAAAATGTGAAATGTGATTAAATTTGAAAGGTGCGAAGTCTTCCCTTCATTTGCAAAATGCAAAATTCCCACAGGAAATGAGCATGTATATTTTGCTAGGTACTGTGTTAATCATTTCATATTTTTAATTTACTTCTTACAAAAATCTTATAACATAACTTTTAATCTTGTTGTGAATTTACAAACTGAGAGTAGAATAATAACTTGTACCAGTTTACACAGCAAAAATTGACAACACCAGGATATGGTCATATGTCAAATATAGCATTCACAATAAAATTCCTATTCAAATGCAAAATAATTAGTTGAACTAATATCTAACATATATGTAAAAATGTACTAGGTTAATCTGGGATTCCTAGAAATCAGGTCAGATGAAGAAAACTAAAATGTGAATTTTGGTTGCTGATTAGAACAGACAAGGTGGCTGAATCATCAAAAGATGGAGATGAGGCATTAGCATATAAGAGACAGCAACATGATTCAATTTTCATCAAATACTTTTCTTTGAGCTATCCAACTAGGAAAATGAATCTATTTTCTGTGTTTTCAAGTTTATTTCATTTTACTAGTGTTCAGTTGGGGAAAGATAATAATTTAATAATTTAAAGAAAATAAAAGCATTCTGACAGCATAAGTGAAGGGTTGATGGACAAGCTTTAGTATAAATTGTAAAGCAATTGCCATACTCTTTGTTAGACTCAAAGGAGAATGGTGGATGATGTAATGCTGTCATCCAAGTAACATATCATGTTTCAAGAAATAAGTCATTGTCCGCATTGCAGGCAAACTTGCATACATAGATTTAGTAAGTAGTAGAGATATAAAAAAAACAAAGTTCTACCATTCCATTTCTAAACTCAAAGAATATTCTCTTTTGGAGGAGTCTGAAAACAATTTGTTAGTAGAAAAGCAGCAAAAGATTTTACTTTGTGATGAGTGAATTGATAATTAGAATTAATTCTACAATCCCATTAATAATCATTTAAAAAGATATTTTAAAGAATGAAGGAAAACAACTTTGAAGTGCATCAGGGAAAGCCATGTTTCTAGACAAAGACCAGAATTGACGTTAGTTGCTAAAGCCATTGAGACATTGCAAGCAGAGCTATCCAGAACTAATTCAATAATAATTTAAATGGTTAAAATAGAAAGAAAAAAATCAGCTACCATAACAACAACAGGAATAAAACTACTTACCACTAAGTAGTAGCAGTAGTTGGGAACAGTTGAAATCTATGCCACTAACGTTAGTTTCAGAACAAAAGAAAAAGTAGACCAAGACTGGATGGCATCTTCGCCATAAGGGTTAAACAAGAACTACTTTGTATTCAGAAGCTTCAAAAGTAGGAAAAATAACATCAATCTAGTCTGGGGTCTTAGTCAGTTGGGTAGTTGTTATGACAAAGTACCATACTGTCTCTAGGTGGCTTAAAAATAACAAATTTATTCCTCATGGTTCTGGAGGCTGGAAGTCTGAGATCAGATTCCCAGGATGGTTGCATTCTATGAGGGACCCTGTCCAAGATGCAGATGGCAAATTTCTCATTATGCCCTTCTGAGACTGAAAGCAGACTGAAAAGACAGGGTCTCTAGTGTTTACTATTATAAGGGCTCCAATCTCATCTAATTAGGACTCCACATTCATGACCTAATTACCTCCTAATATCATCACTGAGGTGAAGATTTCAACATGCACATTTTCAGGAGAGGGTGAGTGGACACAGATATTCATTCCATATCAACAGGTAAGTAATGTAAATGTGCATGCACTTCTTATGTGTAGCTTGTACACAAATACAACCCTGTAGTCAAGATAAGTCTTCATGAATTTTGAAAAATAGGCAATTCTTATCGGGTACCACTGATTATTCAGAGAATTTGTTTCTAACAAGAAAAATCAGAAGAGAAATTAACCTTTTTCCGATACTAATTTGGGTCCCTATCCTAGAGAAACAAGTGGAATTCTGGGGCAGTAAAATATGTTAAACCCAAAAAGAATTTAAAAAGTTCAATCTCCTTGGGATATTTGCATGTCAGATTCAAAGCCTGATTGGCAGCAAGAGAAACAATGCTACAGTTTGAGACTCAAAATAGGACAGTTTAATTTTGGGGCTGGGATAATTACTTCCTTCTATGATGTACCATAATTCAGTAACAAGAATGGAAGTTATAATAAAGAGTGACAAGCTAGTTGACTCAAAAAATAGAACAGGGTCCAGCACTATAGCATAGTGGGTTAAGCCACTGCCTGCAATACCAGCCTTCCATATAGGGGTGCCAGTTCTGAGACCCGGCTGCTCTGATTCTAATCAAAGCTTTCTGCTAATGTGCCTGTCAAAGCGACAGAAGATGACACAAAACTTGGATTTCTGCCACCCATGTGGGAGACCCAGATGGAGTTCCAGGCCTCTTGCTTCAGGCCAGCCCAGTCCTGGCCATCACAGGCATTTGTGGAGTGAACCTCTCACTCTCTGTCTATCTCTCTCCTCTCTTTCACTCTGTCACTTTGCCTTTCAAATAAAATAAATATACCAATCCTTAATAAAATAACACATAAGTATTTTTCAATAAAATTTATTTATTTATTTATTCATTTTAATTAATTTGAAAGTCAGAGAGAGAGAGAAATAGAGACAGAGAGACAGAGAGACAGAGATTGTCCATCTACTAGTTCAATCCCCAGGTAGCTACAAAGTCCATGACTTGGCTAGACTGAAGCCAGGAACCAGGAGCTTCTTCCAGGACTCTTACATGGGTGACAGTGGCTCAAACACTTTGGCCATCTTCCACTGCTTTTCGCAGGCCATTAGTAAGGAACTGAATTGAAAGTGAAGCAACTGAGACACTAACCAGCACCCATATGGAATGACAGTGTTGCAGGTGGCAATTTAATCCTTTACACCACAGTGCCATCCCTTAGAACAGACAAATCTTACAGATGAGGGAAATCAAGGAGAAAAGAACTGTAGGAATTTATAGTAAGGAAAGAAAGAAAGACAGAAATAGAGAGGGAGGGAAGAGGGACTGAAGGAGGGAAGGAAGGAAAGGAGGAAGAAAGGAAGGAAGGAAGATAGGGAGAGAGGGAGGGAGGAAGATAGATATATTTATTTTGTCTTTTGGAAAGGAATTCAAACAATCTTATTTGAATGTGCCTATTTCAATGGAAAGGCCATCATCTACTGAGAGATATGAGCCATCCAAAATATACTCAGGGTTGTACTCAGGGTTGTCCATTCTAACTGGTGAGCCAGTCTACATGCAACACTTTACAAAATAGTAGTTACATCCATTTCCTCTTTCAACATGTCACTGCCTGAGCTCTGTATCTACTATATATGTGGCACTGGGGTTACAACTGTTAACAGAACAACACCCATATCTTCTTAGAGCTTACATTCTAGTGAAGAAGACAGGCAAAAACAAATAAGCAAGAAGATAGATATCAATAATGGCAAATATTAAAATAGTTGTATAACGCATTAAAATGTTGGATAAGCACATGAAGAGTGAGAGCAGTTTTTAACTGTAAAATAGGGGTAATAGAAAACCTCTGTAAAGAAGTGACACTTAAGGAGAAACTTGATGCAGCAAGAGCTAACATTACAAATTTGCAAAGAGTATTCCATAAAGAAGGAGCATGTGTGACGGTGGTCCTGAGGCCAAAGGATACTCGACTCCTCGAGGCAAAGCAAGGCTCAGTGCAAACATGGTAACTTGAGTCTGGAAGGAATGCAAGGGACCTGGCATTTCATGGCTTTGTAACACTTAGTATTTAATTCCAAGTAAAAGTGAAAACCAATTAACATTTAAGCAGTCAAATGGCATTATTTGTTATGTGTTAAAAGAATAAATTTGAATTTTAGGTGAAGAATAAAATTGGTAGATGAAAATCAGAACATAGGACACATCCAATGACCATTAAAGATTTTGTGTAGGTGATAATGTGGTCTGGACTAGGGTGCCAGTGAAGGTTGTGAGAAACAAATAGACCCAGAATATGTTTGAAAAATAAAGTTACACAGACCTATCTGATGACATGGATATAAAGTATAAAAGAAAATGAGTCAAGGATGATTTCAAGGTTTAACCTTAGCAGCTAGAGAATAGCTGTTTCACTTGTTGTGATGTGTATCGCTGGGCAGATTGTGATGGAAAATTATGAGATCAGTTTTTCGCAGATTATGGCGGAAAGGTTTATTAGACTTGCAAGTGGAATGATCTTTATTGTAGGAGTCTGTAAGAAGAAGTAGATCCATTAAAGACGACTGACAGAGAGCATCCAGCTTGTAAACAGGAACACAATAGTGCAGGGTTACTAAAGTCAAGTTGGAAAACAATTTGAAAAAGGCAATGACCTTGCACTTCATCCACAAAGTATTAACTATGAGAATTTTCATTTTCCTTAACAATTAAAGGGAAAATAAGACAAAATATATACAGTAACTCTTTTGGACTCTAGAGAATGAAAGTGAAAGTCTAAGATTCCTGGAGGAAAAAAAAGAAATTAGATGAATCCTTGATGTTCCCAGAAATTTACTCCACAGCATTTGACAGTCTGCAGACAACTAAAAGGAAACCATATAGAGACTTTTATGTCACTGAGATGAGGAGAGATGCAGAGACTAGAGTTTAGGGGGGTCAGTCTAGCTAAAACATGCAGGGGAGATGGGTTGATACCAGAGAAGCAAAATGAGTAAGAATTCCTTACAGATGTGTGAAGTTCTCCTTGACTATCAGTGTGCACATGAGTAAAATAAAGCATTAGTATGTTAGAGAATTTATTTAAAAAAAAAGAAACTAAGAAAGCAATAATAGTCAAGGAGATGTAAGAATAATTCCCAGAGCTTACATAGAGCTAGAAATCAATTACTTCTTCTCTGAATAAGGAGAAAAGAGTTTGTTGTTGAATAAGCATCCAGTAGAAAACCCAAAGAGGAAGGTATAGAAATGGGGTTAAATTAGACCCTCTCCAAATGTACTCCAAGCCAACTTGAGAAAATTTAACATCAAACCCGAGAAAAATCAAACTAATCTCCAAGGCTTTAACTACTTTCTAAATGATGAACCAACCAATCCGACAAACCAGACAATCCGACAGTAAAAAATGAGCATTTAGAAACATAAAATCCAACATATGAAAAGTGGCTAATGTTTACAATAACCAAGAAAAAGAGCAATCAATGGAAAAATTTAGAAATGATGGATTTAATGAATTAGCAGTATGTTCTACTTGCTAAAGATGGCAAAGAAACATACAAGTTAACTCAACAAAAGCAGAATTTAAAGTGAAAATACATGGAATATCTAGACATGAATATATACTAATTTAAAGGAAATATATTTGACATGGAATCACCTTTAGATCTATGCAAAATAACACATATGCACAAAATAATAATATAAAATATATATGTAAAAATAGTGTATATATGCAAAATAAAAGATCAGTACACTCAGAATATAAAACTGAACTACCCAACATGATTTTCAGAGAGAATGAAGACTGACCTCATCAATAAATTCCGAGAATATTATCAAGCAGTTTCAAATACACGTAATTCAAGTCTAAGGGGAGGGGCCGGCGCTGCGGCTCACTAGGCTAATCCTCCGCCTTGCGGCGCCGGCACACCGGGTTCTAGTCCCGGTCGGGGCACTGATCCTGTCCCGGTTGCCCCTCTTCCAGGCCAGCTCTCTGCTGTGGCCAGGGAGTGCAGTGGAGGATGGCGCAAGTGCTTGGGCCCTGCACCTCATGGGAGACCAGGAGAAGCACCTGGCTCCTGCCATCGGATCAGCGCGGTGCGCCGGCCGCAGCCTGCCTACCGCGGCGGCCATTGGAGGGTGAACCAACGGCAAAGGAAAAAAAAAAAAAAAGTCTAAGGGGAGGAATGGTGCTGAAAGACAGTTGAGGAAAAAAGCCTCCGACTTTTCAAAATTTTGGAAAATATAAACCCGCATATTTGAGAAGTCACAAAACCTCGCACACCGAAGGTAATCATAATTGAAAACCAATGATAAATCAGTGACATTTTAAAATAAAAGTCTTAAAAGTAGTTAGATAAATGTATTATGTCTGAATAAAATATAATTATTAAACAAAACTTGCCAGAATCTATGCCAGATAAAAACATAGCAGAGTGATGTGTTTAAAGTGCTGAATAGAAACATCTATAAATTGTCAGCATACAATTGCTAAACACTGACTGCTTCTTTGAAAAACGATAATGAAACACTTTTTCAAACAAAGATGAAATAATTTCTCCAACAGACGTGCACTAAAAAATTATTCAAGAAAGCACTTAGAACAAAAGAAAAATGGCACTAAATGAAAGTACGGCTCTACTTAAAGGCAACAAAAGACACAGAAAATGGTAAATATGGATAAATATAAAAATAATATTGGAATTTTACATTCTTTAAACACTATTGATTATTTAAAGCAAAATAAATGAGAATATATTGTGAAATTTATAGCATAGAGACAAACATGCATGACAATAGAGATGCAGAGAAACTAAGATTTACTGTTACACAATTTTACACTATGCATGACATTATTTGAATATGTATTGCTATAAAATAAATGTATATATTATAAATGTTAGTCCAGCAATAACAAAAACAACACAATGCTTGGCACATTACTAGTAGTGATAAAATTAAATCATAATAATTCAGTCGAGATAGAGGTAAGAAAAGAGAAAATAGGAAGAAAAAACAAAGAGTAAGTAGCAATCAGCAAGACATTGTATCCGAGCCCAATTATATCAATAATTACTTTTTTCAATAATTGCCTTTAATGTTAATGTATAATCTCTTCATTTAAGAGGCCTACATAATCAAATTGAATGAAAAGGAAGAATCAATTATTTAACATCTACGAGAAACTTACTGTAAACACAAAAATACACATGGCTTAAAAATAAGAAGATGTAAAATATTTTTCAGTGTAAACTCTAATTAAAGTAATCTGGAGTTGCAATGTTAACATCACACAAAGTAAAGTTCTGTACAAAAATATCATCACAGATAAAGGAGGAATTTTCGTAAAGCAAAGAAGATAAATTTGTCAAAATGGAATACTGATTCTAAATGTAAATGCATCTGATAACACAGTTTCAAAATATTCATACACAAAGCATAAAGAGAGCCAAAAAATGACATAGACGCAAGATGAAAACATCTTAACAACTCACAGGTAAATAGCTAATTTATTTTCAACCAAGGTGCCAAGGAAATTCAATAACATAATAGTCTCTATAACAAATTTTGCTCCAATTGGCAACCCATATGAAAAAATAACTTTCCTCATTACTTCACCCTATACTAGTTATGATAAGAGTTTAAATGAATCATAGGGAAGCTTGTCAGGATCACTTTGTCCTTGAGATAAGCAATGAGTTCTTGTATAGAACATGATAAATTGGATAATTCATAGTAGTAATTGTTCATAAACTCCTGTAAAAGGGTTAGCCATGAGCTGGAAGCAACATTTGAAAACACATAAATGACAAAGGTATCTTCCTAGTCAGTAATGAGTCAACCTGACTTTTTTTTTAAATGAGGAAAGTATTTGAAAAATAGAAAATTTCAAAGAAAGTAGAAAAATGACCAAAACCACATTGGAAGGTCTTTAGCATCATTATTTTTAAGAAAAATACAAATTAAAGCCTAAATTACATAAACTACACTCTATCATGACTAAAATGAAGACCAACATTAAATATCAAGTGTTAGTGACAATCTTAAGTAACTTTAATATATCATTTGGGAATGAAAAATATTACAACCACTTTGGAAGCAGTTTGACATACAAATTCTGACATACATGTAGCAAAGGACCCACAATTCAATTCTCAGATATTTATCCAATAGAAATAAGAACTTCTTTCCACATGAAAATGTATATTGTGTATGTGCATTATATTCTTTATAGTCCAAAGTAGAAAACAATCCACATATTCATCAGCTGAACAATACATTAAAAAAGCTGATAAAGCCAGGGGCAGGTGTTTGGTGCAGCAGTCAAGACAACACTGGAGACAGCAGCAGCATCAGAGTGTCCTGTTTGAGTGTCAATTCTGCTTCCAATCCAGCTCATAACACACAACCTGGGAGGCAGCAGATAATGACTCAACTATTTGGGTTCCCGACATGACCAGGAGAACCAAATTGATTTCCTGCCTCCTGGTTGTGACCTGGCACAGCCCCAGCTGCTATAGGTATTTGGGGGGTAAACCAGTGGATGAAGAATTCTCTTTGGGTCTCTGTCTCTCTGCCTTTCAAACAAAATGAAAGATTCAGTCAATGAAATGCTATTCAGCGATAAAATGAATGAATCCCAAACTATATTTTGAGTAAACACAAGGCAAATGCAAAAGTATACATACTTCATGACTCCTTTTATGAGAAAATATGTAAAAGACATATTTAATATATAGTGATAGGAAATGCATAAATGACTGTCCTGAAACAAGAATGGGACAATACTGATTGGGATGAGCACAACAGAAATTTGGGGGATTTTTATATCTTGAATGTGTTGGTAGTTACACAGGTAAATGTCTCCATTTACTAAAATTCATCCAACTGCACACTTAAATTGGTGCCCTTTATAGTGTAATAATTATTTATTAATGCATTTGATTTTTTAGAGGGTGGAGGCATTTAGTTTAGTGGTTAAGACATCAGTTAAACTGCCAGTGTCCCACACTGGAGGACCTGGGTTTGATACCCAGCTCTGGCTGCTGTCTCCAGTTTTCTGCTAACGCACATCCTGGGAGACAGCAGTGATGGGTTCCTGTCACTCATGGGGAACAACTGCGTTGAGTTACCAGCTCCTAGTTTTGGCCCTGACACAGTCCTGGCCACTGCAGGTACTTGGCGAGTGAACAAATGGATAGAAGTGCTCTCTCTCACTTACTCGTGCTCTCCCCTCCCCCTCCTTCTTTTCCTCTTTCTGTCTTTCTCAAATAAATTAATAAAAATTTTAGCCGGCGCCATGGCTTAACAGGCTAATCCTCTGCCTTGCGGGGCCGGCACACCGGGTTCTAGTCCCAGTTGGGGCGCCGGATTCTATCCCAGTTGCCCGTCTTCCAGGCCAGCTCTCTGCTATGGCCCGGGAAGGCAGTGGAGGATGGCCCAAGTGCTTGGGCCCTGCACCCTCTGGGAGACCAGGAGAAGCACCTGGCTCCTGCCTTCGGATCAGCGAGATGCGCTGGCTGCAGCGGCCATTGGAGGGTGAACCAACGGCAAAACAGAAGACCTTTCTCTCTGTCTCTCTCTCACTATCCACTCTGCCTGTCAAGAAAAAAAAAAAAAAAAGCATTTAAAAAAATTTTTTTTAAAAGGAGAGACAGGTACTGCTGAGAAGTTGAATAAGACGAGGACTGAAGAGAACCTGTTGGATTTCACAATCAATTTGGAAGTCATTGGTGAGCCAGCGCTGCAGCTCACTAGGCTAATCCTCCACCTGCGGCGCCGGCACACTGGGTTCTAGTCTTGGTTAGGCACCGGATTCTGTCCCGGTTGCCCCTCTTCCAGGCCAGCTCTCTGCTACAGCCCGGGAAGGCAGTGGAGGATGGCCCAAGTCCTTGGGCCCTGCACCCGCATGGGAGACCAGGAGAAGCGCCTGGCTCCTGGCTTCGGATCAGCGCGGTGCACCATGTGGTGGCCATTGGAGGGTGAACCAATGGAAAAGGAAGACCTTTCTCTCTGTCTCTCTCTCTCACTGTCCACTCTGCCTGTCAAAAAGAAAAAGAAAAAAAAAAATGAAGTCACTGGTGGCTTTATTGGCATGCTTCATAAACAAAGAAAATGAACCGTAAATTCTGACTAAAATACTTTCCAGTAAAAATAATGAGTGAAGACAACTTTGTAATTGATTTTTGGTAAAGACAAGTGGAGGAATGAGGTGGTAGCTGAAGGGGTATGGTTTTGTTTGTTCCTGAGTCTGGGAGTGACATAGCACCACATATATTGATGAGATCAATGTTGTAGAGAAGGAGAAAATGCATAGGACAGGAAAATGTATTAATATTTTATACAGAAACATCAGAAGGTTTACACACAAAACAGCATCACTACAAAACAATAGAAGGTCTAATTTAAGGAAACAAAATTGAGAGCAGATGGAATGCTTACAAGGGGAGAGAAGAAGGGATATAACAATGGATGAGAGTAGGAAAGAAAGTAGGCAGACTGGACACCATTACGAGATCACTTACAAAGCACTGAACACATTCTAGGCATTAAACTAGTAACCAGAGATACAATGGTTAGCAAAATAGAGATGCATGTTTTCTATCTTCATGGAGTTTGTATCCTGATGGGCAGGACAAATAATATTCTCTAAGGAACCAATAGACAATATTTTATGAACTAAAGAAGAAAATGAAGTGGGGTAATAAGCTAGAGGTCCCTGGCAGATGAAGAACAATTTTAGATAAGGTAGGTGTCAGGAAAGACCTCTCTGACATGTTTTCATTTGAGGAGAGATTGGATGAGCAGAAACCCAAGCAAATTAACTGGCCTCTGGGGAATATAAATTGTGAATTCAAGAGAAACAGCAAAGAGATAACAAGGGTGATTATTATAAAGGCTTGCAAGCTGCACCTTATCCCAGGCTCTTTAGAATCTTATTCTCAACCTGATCTCCAAATTTGCTGTGTCCAGACACTGGATCCATGCCTATTTTTCTAAAAGACACCCCCCTTCCTCCCCCACAACCCAGTGGGAAAACGCACAATTTTAAATCTGGAAGAGAAAAGCACAGTGGCAAGGGAAACAAAACAAGACACAGAGGCTGTGTTAATTTCTTACCTTCCCCTAGGGCCCTGGGTCTCATTCTGTTCTGTTTCCTAACAGCTGGCAGGCTTTTGTTCTTTTCCTCTGTAACTGTTTCTCCAGCAGGTAAAGCCCCATTTGGCGTCCAGGGCATATGATTGTTATAAGCAGGGTCCCCATGACATTTCATTAGGCTAGTCTTCCTACACTTACCACCGCACTACTGGAGCCTTGTTAAAAGCACTTAATTACATCCTATTTTTGAGGCTATAGCTGTACATCAGGATTCTGCTCTCATGTTAATTTCTTTTTGGATTCCTCCAAGGTCTTCCTGCTGATTACAGTTTTAAAAAAGACTTTCTCCTTCTACCTTTTACCTTTATCTCCCTCACTGCTTACTTGTAATTCGGCACAGTGCTGTCTGCTGTCATAGGCATTTCTTTTTTGCTGATGGGATTGCCGTGTCTCTGGGTGTCAAGAATCTCTACATCCTTGTAGGAGAATAGAGGTTGAGAGTTCATGAGGATGCTCAAGTTCACAAATTTCTCAGGGCATTGATCTCTTCTCTTCTTTTCATGAAATGAACTTTGTGCTGTACGGTTTGTGTGTTAAACAATGTAACTCTTTTATAAACATGCCGTTTCTATATTTAATTGATCCTCTTGGGATTCTATATCCATTAAAAAACAAACATACATAATCAGAATATTTTAAGATGTAGAGGATGAGCTAGCTATCAGCATGTCTATGGTTGGTGATGTCAGCTGCTCTTTGTTTTTTTTTTTTGTTTGTTTGTTTTTTGTTTTTTGCTTTTGGAGTAAAATCCTTCTGACATTAAAAGTGTAAATTACAGTATGACAACAGGTATATCACTAATTTACATCCCAACAACAGCATATGCAGGACTTACAATTGTAGATGTTATTACAAATATTTGATGCTCTTTTTTAGAAACAAACACTTAAAATCCACTTGAAGTTCCATTTGCTGCACCTCATTTGCACTGTCCTTTGTACTGACAAAATGCTTCTTCCTCTTCTTGTACGTTTATTTAATTTATTTAAAGATACTCTTGCTAATCCTGACGGTATAGGTTCGAGTCAAAGAACTATCTTTTTTTTTTATCTTTTATTTAATAAATATAAATTTCCAAAGTACAGTTTATGGGTCACAATGGCTTCCCCCCATAACTTCCCTCCCACCCACAACCCTCCCCTTTCCCACTCCCTTTCCCATTCCATTCACATCAAGATTCATATTCAATTACCTTTATATACAGAAGATTGATTTAATATATATTAAGTAAAGATTTCATCAGTTTGCACCCATACAGAAACACAAAGTGTAAAGTACTGTTTGAGTACTAGTTATAGCATTAATTCACATTGGACAACACATTAAGGACAGAGATCCTACATGGGGAGTAAGTGTGCAGTGACTCCTGTTGTTGACTTAACAAATTGACACTCTTGTTTATGGCATCAGTCATCTCCCTAGGCTCTTGTCATGGGTTCCCAAGGCTTTTTGAGTTCACCGACTCTGATCTTTTTTAGACAAGGTCATAGTCAAAGTGGAAGTTCTCTTCTCCCTTCAGAGAAAGGTACCTCCTTCTTTGATGGCCTGATCTTTCATTTAGGTTTTGTTTTTTGTTTGTTTGTTTTTGTTTTTGTTTTTTTGCCAGAGTGTCTTGGCTTTCCATGCATAAAATACTCTCATGGGCTCTTTAGCCAGATCCAAATGCCTTAGGGGCTGATTCTGAGGCCAGAGTACTGTTTAGGACATCTGACATTCTATGAGTCTGCTGTGTATCCCGGTTCCCATGTTGGATCATTCTCTCCTTTTTAATTCTATCAGTTAGTATTAGCAGACACTAGTCTTTTTATGGGATCTCTTTGACTCTTAGACCTATCATTATGATCAATTGTGAACTGAAATTGATCACTTGGACTAGTGAGATGGCATTAGTACATGCCACCTTGATGGGATTGAATTGGAATCACCTGGCACGTTTCTAACTCTACCGTTTGGGGCAAGTCAGATTGAGCATGTCCCAAATTGTACATCTCCTCCCTCTCTTATTTTCACTCCTATATTTAACAGAGATCACTTTTCAGTTAAATTTAAACACCTAAGAATAATTGTGTGTGGTTTTTTTTAATTTTTTTTTTTTTTTTTTTTTTACAGGCAGAGTGGATAGTGAGAGAGAGAGAGAGAGAGAGAGAGAGAGAGAGAAAGGTCTTCCTTTTTGCCGTTTGGTTCACCCTCCAATGGCTGCTGCGGCTGGCACATCGTGCTGATCCGAAGCCAGGAGCCAGGTGCTTCTCCTGGTCTCCCATGGGGTGAAGGGCCCAAGCACTTGGGCCATCCTCCACTGCACTCCCGGGCCACAGCAGAGAGCTGGCCTGGAAGAGGGGCAACTGGGATAGAATCCGGCATCCCAACCGGGACTAGAACCCGGTGTGCCGGCGCCACAAGGCGGAGGATTAGCCTGTTATGCCACGGTGCCGGCCAATTGTGTGTTAATTACAGAGTTCAACCAATAGTATTAAGTAGGACAAAAAAATAATAAAAGGGATAAAGTATTATGTTGTTCATCAATTGTCAGGACAAGGGCTGATCAAGTCACCGTTTCTTATAGTGTCCATTTCACTTCAACAGGTTTCCTTTTTGGTGCTTGGTTAGTTGCCACCGATCAAACTGGTAAAGCCACTATGGAAGTCAGTCTGGAGATTCCTCAGAAACCTGAATATAACCCTACCAGACAACCCAGCCATCCCACTCCTTGGAATTTACCCAAAGGAAATTAAATTGCCAAACAAAAAAGCTGTCTGCACTTTAATATTTACTGCAGCTCAATTCACAATAGCTAAGACCTGGAATCAACCCAAATGCCCATCAACAGTAGACTGGATAAAGAAATTATGGGACGTGTACTGTATAGAATACTATACAGCAGTAAAAAAATCAATGAAATCCGGTCATTTGCAACAAAACGGAGGAATCTGGAAAACATCATGCTGAGTGAAATAAGCCAGTCCCAAAGGGACAAATATATGTCAGCTACTGTTTTTAACACCTTGTTTCTGGCCTGTAAGATATGCCTGATACCGTTCTCAGCACTTTATCTGCATTTTCTCATTGAATCTTCACCACAGTCTCATGTCTGATGAAAGATGTTAGGGTTTCTCCTCACTTGACAGAGGAGCACTATGAAGCCCTGAAATGTTAAGCAACTTGTTCACGTTGTCCAGCTACTAAGTAGCAGAAATGGATCCAAACCCATCTGTGCTGACTCGAGTCCAGGGTCTTGAAGCTGCATAGTCCCAAAGAGGTGAGACTATGTGGGGCTCCTGGGCAGGCTGTTGCAGGTTCACTCCCCCACATGTGAAAGAATTAAAAGGTAGAGGCATAAAGGTGTACAAGGAAGCAGGATTTATTTAGAGCAAAGCAAAAATGCAAATTCAAGAAGAACCAATTCCTGCCAGAAAGAGAGAATGAACAGCCAAAATAAAAAAAAAAAAAAAAAAAAGGTCCCTAAAAAAGAGAAAAGGCTCTCACGAAGTCAAACCCTTCAACAATGAAAAAGTCCTCAACAGAGGAAAGTCCACCCTGCCCCAACAAAGTTAGGTCTTCCCTTTCTAACATCCAGAAATGTAGGTGGTAATGATGTCTCCAGTGGAGTTCAACTGCATATTCAAAAGGAGGCAGATATGGGGGCAAGGCTCAAACACTGCCCATTTCTCTGCCTTTTTTTGAAAATATAGGAAGTTTCATGGCATCACATGCATGTTGGGAATTTTATTTATCCATGGTAATTTTTTTATTTAGTAAATATAAATTTCTAAAGTACAGTTTATGGATTACAATGGCTTCCCCCTCCCCATAATTTCCCTCTCACTCGCACCCCTCCCATCTCCCACTCCCTCTCTCATTCCATTCATGGTAATTTTATTATAACAACATTATAATCACCATACAGTAGCCATCACGGCAGAGAGTGGGAGGAAACACACCCTGCAGCCATATTGGATACTCCCAGTGAGCGCTAATTCTACATTTGAAACACTGTGGAACTTGTGTTTTCTGAAAGGTGGAAAGTTGGGGAGGGATACAGCTTGGGGGTACATGGATGGCGGGCGAGGATGACACACAGAAAGGGAGGCTTGGGTAGTGCACAGACAGGAAGAGAGTCTGGGTATTGCACAGAAGTGGATTTGTCATACGGTGCCAGGCGGGCTGTCACACAGATGGGGGATTGCCTGGAGCTGTCAATCAGTGGCCTGCATTGTCACACTGGTCCTGGTGTCGGGGAAGCCAGACTTTAGCTCCTCTCCTTAGCAGCAGACACTCCCAACTAAACCATCTTTGCCTTAGGATGAGATGGTCATTACCTGGCAGCCATGTATGTCCCTCCTCTGTTTTAGACTCCCTCATGTTCTTTACCATGATGCAAAGTATTCCAAAGCCAAAATTCCAAGTTTAATTAAAAGCAGTCTTGCACATCAAATGACTTCTCCAATGTCTTTGCTGTTTCTCTCTTGGTCCCAACGTTCTCCCCACTTCCAGCCACAGCCTCACGGTTGTTACTAGCTGTCAGAGAACAGTTCTGATGATGTTTCTTCTGCTCCCACTATTTTGGGACTGTCCGTTTCTGAAGAATATAGTTCACCCTGTATGGCTATGGGCTTCCTCATTCTGGGTTCAATCCCCTACTCAAGCTACATCTCACGACAATGTCTATCCTTCCTTACATTATGTCCTATACTTAGTCACATCTATTCATTCTTTTCTCTCCAACACACTCATGCCATTTTTATATTACTTCTGTCCCCAGAAATGAGGTGTTTTGTTTTTTTTTTTTTTTCTGTTTGGCAAACTCATTTAATGTCCTTTAAATCCCCACCATCGGTGACCTTTCCTGAAGTGGATTTGATGACTTTTTCCCTGCTTTCAAGCTTCTTCCCTGCTTGTCCATAATCCTTTGTTCGTGTCGTCAGTGTCACAATGGACATCTTTTCATTATAGTTACTCAGAACGATACTTTTTACAGCAGATTTTGACTTCTTCAATGTCAGGAATCATGTCTTTCGCACATAGTAGGTGCTCATACTTTTACTGAAT
This sequence comes from Lepus europaeus, assembly GCF_033115175.1. Lineage (NCBI taxonomy): Eukaryota > Metazoa > Chordata > Mammalia > Lagomorpha > Leporidae > Lepus > Lepus europaeus. Next base: position 9,000,473 of record NC_084842.1, read on the forward strand.
GAATTATTGAGTAAATATTACATAATGCTGTACCATAAACGAGATAGATGAATTCAGCCGTTAGCATTTGCATAGAACACCGTGGAAGTAATTACTGAGATTCGGGTCTCATTCTGCTGGGTTTTTGCCTTTAAAAAAATACTCTCTGGCATGCATCTGATATGATTACTAATGCCTCTTTTCATGGAATACAGAAAATAACATGAAATAAATTACAACGGAGTTTTGGAGAAGAAAATAACAGATGTCTGGAATCATAGGTGCAACACGGTTGGAGAACTTCTACAGCAAGTGTAATAATGCCTTTTCCTTACTGGCTCGCATCATCCTAACTCTCCTTACAGTACAGAGATCTTTGTCAGTATCTACTCAATGAGTCAGCGCATTTGTCTCTCACTGCCCATCTGGGAGCCTGCCCACTTCGCTCCCTGTTCATGGCTCCACTGCTTTGAATCTTGGCTTCATCTCACTCTTTACTTTTTTCCTCTGTTGCAATTAAATCACTTCCTGAGGTTTTATTAGGTTATTCTTCTAGAAGGTGGACTAGTGCCTAAGGGCGTTGTGGAATGAAAACACTAAAAAGAACAGCCTTGTTATTTCTATGGAAAATAGTTACTGAACAACACACAGAGCACACCAGGAGAGAGAAGGAGAAGGAAATGGAAGGATTACAAAGCTTGCATATTTTATTGAATTTCTTTCCACCTGTATAAACTCAATATGTCAAGTAGAGTTAAAGAGAGGCATCGTCCATCTCTATTTGTTAAGGACTAAGTGCATGTGTTTGGGAGTTTTGGAAGGTGCATTCATTGTACAGAGTAGGACCTGGGCAGTGAGCCATGTGTGGCTGTCTTGATGCAGAATCTTCAGGCCCATGTTTGCAGTAGCCATACCACTTAATAAATAACTAATGAAAATAACCACTGTCTGAAAACACAGAGGGGCAAGTCTTCACTGCAGAGTCCAGAATCAGAAGAAAAGTAATTAGAAATACTTGAAAATGTATTTTCTAATCCTTTCTAATTTCCTCTTTCCCATCCCTCTTGCTGAACTTGGATGTCCTATCCTTTATTCTCTACCCTACGAATATTATGGTGCTGTGACTTCTTAAAACCCTAACAGACTGAGAATACACCACCAAAAACACCAGATCCTGGAGGTTCCTGGATTATAAGATCATTCAGCCAGATTTTATTCAATTCAAACTCCCAGAATCTTACTGGGATTCATATTATAGTGCTATAAGTACAATACTGTTTTAAAAAAAATTAGTACACAGAAAATTTGAAAAACCAAATATTGTCCCAGTGTTTAAATTCCTCCTATGTGAATTATATTTTTTATCAATTTTATCTTGGTGTCTTATTAAATTGTATTGTGAGCTGCTACTAATACTGACACATAGATCTGGAACATGTTAGCCTTTGTAGCTTCTTTTCAAATAAATATTGATAACAGTCATTCATCTTCCATGTTTTTTTTGTTTTACTCATCTACTAGGTATCAAATAGACAGACAAATTTAATGGTACCTATCTGGTACTGTAGGAAGCCAATCTAATATAAATCATCCAAAGAATTACTGTTGAAGATATAATTATACTTCTACTCTGCAAGGAGGTGGGCCTAAACTGCTGCACATTTAAATTTAGATTCATCTATTTGGTTGTAAGTGGGTTAAATTCCAATACAATGCCTTTGGCATCAATCTGAATCTTCTTATCTCTAAGATAAGGAAGGTCTAGTAATTTCTTTCCTTCCAAATCATTGTAATCCAAATTGAAGAATCACAAGGTACAAATTTCTGGTGGCTAATCTTAGACTTTCACATTTTGTTAAATTTCCACACATCATGCTACTTATCCTGCTTACATAAAGAAACAGAATACAACTCAGCAAAAACATAAACGAAGACCTATTACTGAGGAAGTCTTCATGTACATGGTTTTTAGTACTGACTGATCCTTCTAAGGCAATTGGAAAGCAGAAAATGATTCCTCCCTACTGTTAGCATCCTTGAACTTTCCCACTGTAAATAATTTAGACACCTGGTAACAATCATTCAAGGTAAATTTCTGCTAAATCTTCCACTCTTTGCTTCATATACAGAACACTCCAAATGCACCACCTTAATTCCAAAACCTTTTAGAAAAAGATAAAACAAAGTAAGAGAACTACAGACCAATATCACTGATGAACATAGATATAAAAATCTTCAATAAAATACTGGCTAATCTAATTCAACAACACTTCAGAAAGATCATTCAGCTGGACCAATTGAACTCATCCGTGGTATGCAGGGATGGTTCAACATTTGCAAATCTCTAAATATGAGACATCAGACTAACAAATAAATGAATAGAATATATGATTATATCAATAAATGCAGAGAAAGTATTTGATAAAATACCACATCTTTTCATGATAAAAAAAATACTGTAAACAAATTGGATATAGAAAGTACATCCCTCAACACAATGAAGGCAATACACAATCAGCATCAAATTGTGTAAGGAAAAGTTGGAAGCATTTCCACCAAGATCCAGAACCAGACAAGGATGCCCATTTTCACTGTTGTTATTCAATATAGCCCTGGAAATTTCAGCCAGAGCATTAGGCAAGAAAAAGAAGCCAAAAAGATACAAATTGGAAAGAAGGACATCAAATTATCCCTGTTTGCTGATGACATGCTCCTATATGTAGGGGAACCAAAAGACCCCATTAAATCATAAAAGAGTTTGGTAAAGCTGCAGGATAAAAATCAATAGCTTTTGCATACACAGACAATGCCATTGCTGAAAAACAATATGTAAGGTCAGTCAAGATCGCTGGCCATCAGGGAAATGCAAATCATAATAACCATGAGGTTTCACCTCACCCAAGTTAGAATGACTGTCATGCAGAAATCAACAAACAATAAATGCTGACGAGGATGTGGGGGAAAAGTGCCCTAATCCACTGTTGGTGAGAATGTAAACTAGTATAGCCATTGTGGAAGACACTATGGAGATTCCTTAGAAATCTGAAAATAGATCTACCTTATGACCCAGCCATCCTACTACTGGGAATTTACCCAAACAAAATGAAATCAGCATATGAAAGAGTTTTCTGTATCCCCATGTTTATTGCAGCACAATTCTTAATATCTAAGATATGGAATCAATGCAGATGTCTATCAACCTGTGATTGGATAAAAAAGTGATACATATACACTATGGACTACTATTCTGCTGTAAAAAATAAATGAAATCCTGTGTTTCTCAACAAAATACAGGCAACTGGAAACCATTATACTTATTGAAATAAGCCAGTCCCCAAAAAAACAAATGCAGTATGTTTTCCCTGATCTGTGGTAACTAATTGGGTACAAAAATGTAATGTGTATGAGTGAAACTGACATTTTGAGATTAGATTATTATTGTTTAAACAATAAAGCCCTTGTTTAAAGCCCTTGTTTCTAATTTTGAGAAACAATGATTTTTTTTTTTTGTTCTTCTTCTTACTATTTGTTGAATTATTTATTTACTGGAGGGTTAAGCTTATGATTATAAAATAAAATGAAAGATGCCATTTTAAAAATTAAAAGAAAGAGTAAGAAAGGAAGGAGGTGTGGAGATAGGTGGGAGGGGAAGGGAGGCAAGGGTGGGTGCTATCACTGTGCTCCTATATCTGTATATATGAAATATGTTCCACATATATAAATTAAAAAGTATGAAAAAGAATGCTTCAGATAATCAAAGGAAATTTTTTTTTATGTTTCAATTCCTCCCAATATGTTTCTACTTGTTGCTTAACCCAAACCATAAAAGCACTTAATTTCCAATAACAAGAAACTTTGTACATCTACATTTTTTTAAAGATTTTATTTATTTATTTGAGAAGTAGAATTACAGTGAGAGAGAGAGACAGAGAGAAAGGTCTTCCTTCCGCTGGCTCACTCCCCAATTGGCCACAACAGCTAGAGCTGTGCTGATCCAAAGCCAGGAGCCAGGAGCTTCCTTCTGGTCTCCCACGTGGGTGCAGGGGCCCAAGCATTTGGGCTATCTTCTGCTGCTTTCCAAGGCCATAGCAGAGAGCTGGATCAGAAGAGGAGCAGCCAGGACTAGAACAGGTGCCCACATGGGATGACAGCACCGCAGGTGGAGGATTAACCCACTGTGCCAAAGCACGGGCCCCTGTACATCTACATTTAAAACGAGTTCCATCTACAGACACATTTTCTTTTACTTCTTTCAAAACTCATTTGGTCTCTGCTTGAGCACCCACTAATGTGACAAACATCTATAACTTTTGAAGTCAGCCATTTAAATTTCTAAAGGTGGAAGAAAGCCAGGTGGATGATACTAATCCATCATCCACAGAGACATTAATAATCAAGTGTGCTGATCAATTCACTCTCCTTGCTTCTCAGGCATCCCTTGTTCTTGCCTTTTTCGCTTTCCCAGTAAAGGGAAAATGGCATGGGAGAACAGCCAAATCCATCTGTCGAGCTCCTTGAGAACACTTGCAGGGATTGCTGCTGTTGGAGATATGCTAAGAAGGAAGATTTATATTATGTTTTGACTTCAAGTATAAACGTACCACTTCTAACCTTACACTGAAAACGAAGAAGAGAAACTGGAACTGACTGAATTGGCATTAGCTTGCATGCCATGTACAGGTTGTGTTTTGTGTTGAGTATTTTAGATCATGTTGCTTCCTTTATTCCTCATAACAATGCTGCGCAGTGGGTGTTCTCTTAGCTGCATTTTAACAGAAGGTAAATCATCAGTGAAATATGCTAGTAAATTGCAGTATTTGAATGTGAATCCAGGGCTTTCTGACTGCAAGTCCATGCTCTTTCTATCACATGATTTTTGCTATGCTTGAGACCAAATGATATACTCACCAACAATGGCTGTGTTTTCTACTGTAAGATGTAAATCTATCTGCAAACAATCAACTTGTTTTTGTGGGTGGGCAACATAAAAAAATCAGCTATTTCAGGAGGTAGAACCAGCCCAGAAAATGAGGTGGTAGGAAGTAGATTACAGAAAATATATGTCTTTGGAATGAAGATGAGGAATACGTTTCTGCAGACTCTATCTGTAGGAGCCCAAAGTAATCAAGTTGTGAAGCAACAACCCTGTAAAGCAGAGGTCCAGTAAAAGTCTGGACAGAGTTGAGAGAGCTTGAAACAGCCTGCGTTCCAACACTTTCAGTTTAGAGTGTAGTAAGCCCAGAGCTATCGTGTTCTTAATGCTGTTCAATGCAATTCCATGTGGCTTTATGTTTACCTTGGGCATCTTTTTATCCTTATACAACTTTAATTAATCCAGTGTGATCTATAGTGAGAGAAATGCCAAGTAGCTGAATTCCCATTACCCATTCAAGGCCATGGCTTTTGGCCATTAAATAGTCTGTCTTCTAATTATGGTGGAACCTTCATCTGGCCTCATGTTACAACTTCTTCCATTAAGAACTCCACCACAGCACGCACTTACTCTTGTAACAGCACAGCTGTTCCCTTGGATCAGAACCAGTGATGTTTGTGCTGAAGAGTTTGGGGCGATCGTGCAGCTAACAGCTGCAGTTTATGATACTTCCTGCTTTCACCACACAACCTGAAATACTCTGGGATTCTGACTCTCGCATAGTGAATGCTAACTTCCTCACATCCTCAGGGATGTCCTCTGGAGGTCTTTGGGAAACAGGCATCTGGAGTCATGGAGATGGTTATTCAGATCCTTCAAACATTGTTGTAAAATACTTTTATATGTATTATAGGACCATTCTGAGACTAGCCATAAGGCATACGACTCACACTTGTCTTCTTATCATAATATCCTGATTTGACTTAGTTTACCCAAAAATTTTATTTTAACAAGAATTTTTCTGAGGACTTATACTCAAGGCAAAGCTACAAGATCAAGAGACATGCTAACCAAACAGAGGTGGTCTAAGGGCATAAAAATAACCACAAGGTTGACTTGTGCTTGATGCTGCACCCACGGAACAGGTAGGTGGCATGGGACAAGAATATGTAGTTATCCCACCCTGACACAAAGGGGTTTGGTGAAAAAGTTTTGGTATGACTCCTAAGCCATAGTGCCAGTGCTGATTGAGATCAGAGGCTCTCAAGATTCCCTCACAACTTCATTTAATGTTATTCAGAATTGCAAAGTAAATTCTATCTGACAAGGATGAACCAGAGAAATTTTATCACTGTTTAAAATTAAAACCAGAATCTCCCCCAAGATTTTAATATCCTCCTCTAGTCTCCCTTCAACATCCGTAACACAGCCCTGAGAGCTGCATATCTGTAGTTTCCCAGTTTGTTGTTGAAACTGTTGCTCTCTTTTAAAGGAGGAAATTGCTCCCCAAATGTCTGTTTATTCTTTTCCCCGTTTAGTGTATACAGATCCCACCATACTGATATTAGGAATATATATGTGATTGTTTGCAAATGCAGTTTCATCGTGGGAAAATGTTTCATGGTGGAAAGATTGATTAAGTCATATAAGTTAAAAATGAGAGTGATGAGAACAGGAACTCATAGAGGGAAGGCTAGGAACAACAGGGAGATTGTAAAACAACTAAAATAAGTAGGCAGGAAACAGCTATATCCATCTTGTGAAACTTCAGAATAATTTTATTATTTATTTGAGAGAGAGAAGAGAAAGCTTCCATGCACTGTTCACTACCCAAATGTCCACAGTGGCTGGTGTGAGACTGGGGCCAGAGCAAGACTTTAGGAACTAACAACAGGAACTCCACTGATGTCATCCACACAGATGGCAGGAACCCAATTACTGAGACATCACTGATGCATCCCAGTGTCTGCATTATCAGGAAAGTGGAGTCAGGAGCAGAGCCAGGTACAACCCCAGGTGTTCTGATACAGGACATGGTGTCTTAACCACCAGGCTAAATACCTGGTACCTTGCAAAAGACATTAGATACAAACTCTTGGCAAAGAGATGCCAGGAAAACATTTTTTAGTAGAAGAGGTAAGTGATGACATATATGGTATAAAAATCATATTGATAGCAGTATAAAATATAGAGTTCAAAAGGAAATAAAAATAGTGTGAACATTCCGGATCTTTTGGCCTAGCTTAAAAGGTAAAGAAAGCCTGCCTCTGGGTGGTAGCCACACAGATATAAAAAAGACGATGAATTTGAAACCAGAATTATCAAAATTTAGAAATAGGATTGATGTAAAAAGGAGGGGGGCTTCAGCAATTGAGCATGCTTCTCCAGTTTGTGATAGAAAATTAGTTTCAATGCAAGAAGATAGGAGATTTCAAAGGAAGAATTATCGGTGACAACTCACTGTACACCTAAAAGGAAACCTGTTGAAGTGAAATGGACACTATGAGAAACAATGACTTGATCAACCCTTGACCTGACTGTCGAGGAACAACTTACTATTTTATTCCTTTTAGTATTTTTTTGTTCTACTTAATACAATTGGTTGAACTTTTTAATTAACACACTATTATTCTTAGGTGTTTAAATTTAACTGAAAAGTGATCCCTGTTAAATATAAGAGTGGGAATAAGAGAGGGAGGAGATGTACAGTTAGACACATGCTCACTCGGACTTACCCCTAATGGTAGAGTTAGAAACGTGCCAAGGGATTCCAATTCAATCCCATCAAGGTGGCATGTACCAATGCCACCTCACTAGTCAAAGTGATCAGTTTCAGTTCAGAATTGATCATAATGATAGGATTAAGAGTCAAAGGGATCACATAAACAAGACCAATGTCTGCTAATACTAACTGATAGAATTAAAAAGGAGAGGCCGGCGCCATGGCTTAACAGGCTAATCCTCCACCTTGCGGCGCTGGCACACCGGGTTCGGTCGGGGTGCCGGATTCTACCCCGGTTGCCCCTCTTCCAGGCCAGCTCTCTGCTGTGGCCAGGGAGTGCAGTGGAGGATGGCCCAAGTGCTTGGGCCCTGCACCCGCATGGGAGACCAGGAGAAGCACCTGGATCCTGGCTTCAGATCAGCAGGATGCACCGGCCGCAGCAGCCATTGGAGGGTGAACCAACGGCAAAAAGGAAGACCTTTCTCTCTGTCTCTCTCTCTCTCTCTCTCACTATCCACTCTGCCTGTTAAAAAAAAAAAGTTAAAAAAAAAAAAAGAATTAAAAAGGAGAGGGTCAGCACCATGACTCACTAGGTTAATCCTCCATCTGTGGCGCCAGCACACGAGGTTCTAGTCCTGGATAGGACGCCAGATTCTGTCCCGGTTGCCCCTCTCTCAGTCCAGCTCTCTGCTGTGGCCTGGGAAGGCAGTGGAGGATGGCCCAAGTACTTGGATCCTGCATCTGTATGGGAGACCAGGAGGAAGCACCTGGTTCCTGGCTTCAGATTGGCACAGCGCGCCGGCTGTAGCGGCCATTTGGGGGGTGAACCATGGAAGGAAGACCTTTCTCTCTCTCTCTCTCTCTCTCACTGTCTAACTCTGCCTGTCAAAAAAAAAGAATGAAAAAGGAGAAGACAATCCAACATGGGAAGCAGGATACACAGCAGACTCATAGAATGGCAGATGTCCTAAACAGCACTCTGGCCTCAGAATCAGCCTTTAAGGCATTTGGATCTGGCTAAAAAGCCCATGAGAGTTTTGCAGGCATGGAAAGCCAAGACACTGTGCCAAAAAAAAAAAATGACCTCAATGAAAGATCTCTATGAGTGAGATCCCAGTGGAAAGAACAGGCCATCAAAAAAGGCAGCACTTTTCTTGAAGGGAGGAGAGAACTTCCACTTTGACTATGGCCTTGTCTAAATAAGATCGGAGTTGGTGAACTCAAGAGGCTTCCATAGCCTTGGCAGCTCATGACAACAGCCTCAGGTGATCACTGACATCATAATAAGAGTATCAATTGTTAAATCAACAACAGGAGTCACTGTGCACTTACTCCCCATGTAGGATCTCTGTCCTTAATGTGTTGTACTATGCAAATTAATGGTAAAACTACTACTCAAACAGTACTCCATACTTTGTGTGTCTGTGTGCAGTCTGTTGAAATCTTTACTTAGTATATACTAAGTTGATCTTCTGTATATACAAATAATTGAAAATGAATCTTGATGTGAATGGAATGGGAGATGGAGAGGGTGATGGGATGGTTGTGGGTGGGAGGGTGGTTATGGGGGGGGGGAAGCAGCTATAATCCAAAATTTGTACTTTGGAAATTTATATATATTAAATAAAAGTTAAAAAAATATTGTGAAGTGTGACAGGAGGATGTCAGAGGGGAGGGTGAGGCCGCTGTGCCTCACAATACTGACTGCACTGAATCCATAGGTGCAAGATGCAGCAGAAAAGTGAGGCAAGAGGATAACAGAACCTTGTGGTGCTGGCAACCAGGTGACCATTGGATAATTTTACAAAGGCAGATGCCTAGAAGGCCAATGGCAGTTGCATAACCAGTCTGTGGTGTGAGGTGATGAAGACAGTGCTAAGGGATGGAACTGGCAGTGCAAAATAAGGAGCTGTGAGTGCTCATTTCCCACCTCCTTCTGGAGTATGCATTTATATACATGGATGTCTGGTACAGGACCCTGTTTCTTCTTGAGAAAGGAGAGAGAAGCAAGTAATAAAAATCAGGTATCTTGGTCCATGGGAAGGAGAAGGATTAGACTGCTTCTCATTAACCTTAACTAAAATGTCTGAAAGGCACTTCTAGGGAAGGAAGAAGGTTTATTTCCACTTGCTATTTTACCGATTCACAGTCCAAGTTACGGAGGCCCCATTGAACTGGCATTGGATAGGGGTGGTAGATGGTGGAGTACAGGGGGAGAGGATAGCTTGGTGAGTCAAGAAGCAGAATGAGGGGTTAGGCCAGACTTAGCCTTATCACCAGCCTCAGTGACCTAAATACCTCCCATTGAAGTACAATTAGTCTAGTGGATAAGATGTCAATTAAGATGCGAAAGGCTCTTACTAGATTACCTGGTTCAAGTCCTGGCTCTGCCTCCAGGTTCCAGGTTCCTATTAATGCAGAACCTGTGAGGCAGAAGCGATGGTGAAGTAACTGTGTTCCTTCCACTCACATGGAAGAGTTGGATCAATTTCCTGGCTCCTGGCTTATCCCCAAACAAACATTTTCGGAGTGAACCAATGTAGAGGAGCTCTGTCTCTGTTTCTCTCTTTTTCTCAGCCTCTCAGAAAACAAAATGAAACAAAACAAAAAGATCTCCCTCTAGTGCCACCTCCTAGATGACATACTTAGATCAAGTCTCTTCAAATTTAATTCATTAACCATTACCATTAATCTGTTAACCATTAACATAAGAGTTTGGGATCCAGGGTCTCAAAACATGAACCTTTGGGCATATTCCAGAACTATTATCCAGACCACAATAGTGCTGAACTTCAAATTATACCATTTAATAGAAATTCAGCAACCTTAACGTAGTGTGTAGTTGAAGATTTTATTCATTCTTATGAAGATCTGAATGTCTGGCTGAGTTTATTGATATTTATGATGAGTCTATAGAAAGGGGATATTGAACAAAATTAAAGAGCAAGGAATATTTTCCTAAAGTTAAATCTAGAGCAAAACAGATCCATCTATCAATCTAATCACTTGTAGCATTTAAAACAGTTAGAGGTTTTGGTGATTTCTAAGTGCCATTTTACACATAATGGAGCTGTATACCCTTAAAAAATTGCTGATTTCTGGGATATGTTTTATTTCAAAATAAAGAAATTCTCAAAGTATTATGGAGAGATACCAATGTACATAGAAGCCAACCTGAAGGCACTGTCAGTGATCAACTCTAGGACAATTTTAGAAATGTGAGAAATAATGCTATTAATACTTTATAATCCATATAACTAAGAATCCATGTGTTCAAACAAATAATAAATATATGAACAAATTAGGGATAAAATAAAGCTCTCCCTTACAGATATCATTAATAAATATAATAGATGATTATTTGATTAATATCAAGAAAAAAGTTATTTTAGAAAATGTCATATGTGCTAAAATTAGTGGGCAAAATTAAAACTAAAAACAATATTTACACAGTTTCAAATAATCTTCTTGGAGGATATTGGTTAGTTATAAAGAGGAGAAAGGGATGGGAATTTTATAGTGGACAAACCTGGAGGAAGCCACTTTACACAAATGATGAATTAATATTTGAGCATTTATCGGTTTAAAAGACAGTGCATGCTTCCTGCTGTGACACACTAAAAAGAATATGCCAACACATCTTGGTGTTCTTGCAAAGATACTTAACAGGTTTTCATCAAAAGAAAACATTGGGAAAACCTGAACTGAAGGATGTATGAATCCACTTTGCATTAGTTTAGCTATAATTCCCAAGAAGAGCTTCTTTGAAAAGGAAAGGTTTATTTCAGCTTACAGTTTGGAGGTTATAATTCAGCATTGGTTGGCCCCAGAGTCTGGTGTCTAAATGAGATTAGTTGTGGCAGGTGTAGAGCAACAATCCAGGATATAAAGAACAGGGAGCTAGAGCGTGATCTCAAAGAACCACCTCTTTCTTGAGAGCCACCCTCCAGGTACATGACCCCAATGACCTAAAAGTCCCCCACTGAACGCCCCCTCTCAGATAATACAATTAGATCAAGTCTCCAACTTTAATCCAGTAACCAGTAACTTTGAGACATCAGAGTTTAAGTATCTGCATGAGTTTTAGGGAAACAACTCCTGCTTAACCCATAAGAGGACATTCTATAAAATACTTGATGAGTTTTTAAAATGATTTGTATATTTATTTGAAAGGCAGAGTTACAGAGAGAGAGGGAGAAAGAGAGCGAAAGATCTTCCATCTGTTGGCTCACTCCCCAGATGGCCACAACAGCTGGGGCTGGGGCAGGCCAAGGTCAAAAGACTGGAACTCCATCCACATCTCCTATGTGAGTGGCTAGACTTCTACCACTTGGGCCATCTTCCACTGCTTTCACAGGCACAACAGTAGGTAGCAAGATTGGAAGTGGAGCAGCCACGACTTGAACTAGTGCTCATATGGGATGTCATTGTTGCAGAAACAGCAGTTGAACCCATTATGATGTTACAGAAACCTGGGGTGGGAAAACTTCCCTCCTTTCAAACAGGCACCAGAGACTGTAGAGGACCCAAGCAGTTTATTATGCCAGCGGGCTTAGCCGGAATCATTTCCTGAGAACTGAGCAACAGCCCCAAGTTTCTTACACTATTTATAGGTTCATCAGCATCATACCTTAGCTGTTACAGCACCGGTGGGTTTAAATTGTAGGCTACAGGACTTAGGATCACACTTCCTAAGTGGTGGTCCGGTGTGTTTGTAAGAAAGATACCAGGGGCAGATTTATTAGGACAGATTTATGACTGGAGTCTACAGAAGCAGAACTTAGGACATCTTCCCTCCATAGACAGGATAACAGGGAGCAGCTGCTTCACAAGTTCATTGGGAGCAGCCATTTCTCAAGATTTGTGTTGGGAGGAGGGATCTGCTTTTCTTGTTTTGTCTCTGGTTGTGGCTGTATTTCCTTTACAGTACCATAACTCTGATGAGTTTTATTTTATTTTTTCAAATCATGAAAGGCAAGGAAAGCCTCGGAAATTCTCACAGATTGAAAGGAGAGTCAAATGCAATGGAAAACTGGCATGCACCTTGAGCCAGAACAAAGACCTAGTGACAAATGAGAAACCGCAAAGGAGGTCCTCCATTAGCCAATAATATTGTGTCAGTATCGCTTTCCTAGTTGTAATAACTTCGTTATGAGTTTGAATGATGTTAACAGGGGATGCTGGCAAAGAGTACCAAATAATTTGTTTTACAATGAATCCTACTTATTCAGCTTTTTAAAATAAGGCTGATATTATTTTAAAATAGGAAAATTGAGAAAATAAATAATAGAATGCTTATGTAAACATACTGCCCCTTTGTAACTTTGTAATTTAGATTTTTTTTCTATTTTAAAGATTTGTTTAAATGTATTTGAAAGGCAGAATGACAGACAGAGAGGTAGAGACAGAGAAAGAGAAATTCCACTTATTAATTCATTCCCCAAATTAAATCATTCCCTCCCTCAATTAAAAGGGCTGGCCCAACTGGAAGCAGGAGCAGGAACTTCATCTGGGTCTACCATGTGGGTGGCCAGGTTCCAAGCACATGGGCCATCTTTCACTGCTTTTCCAAGTGCATTAACAAGGAGCTAGATCAGAAAACAAGCAGCCGGCGCCGTGGCTCAACAGGCTAATCCTCCGCCTTGCGGCACGGGCACACCGGGTTCTAGTCCCGGTCGGGGCACCGATCCTGTCCCGGTTGCCCCTCTTCCAGGCCAGCTCTCTGCTGTGGCCAGGGAGTGCAGTGGAGGATGGCCCAAGTCCTTGGGCCCTGCACCCCATGGGAGACCAGGAGAAGCACCTGGCTCCTGCCATCGGATCAGCGCGGTGCGCCGGCCGCAGCCTGCCTACCGCGGCGGCCATTGGAGGGTGAACCAACGGCAAAAGGAAGACCTTTCTCTCTGTCTCTCTCTCACTGTCCACTCTGCCTGTCAAATAAATAAATAAATAAATAAAAATAAAACAAGCAGATAGAACTAATGATGCTGGCATCACCAGCAGTAGCTTAACCAGCTGCACCACAAACCGGACCCCGCATTTTATTTCGAACTTGAATTTAGACTTCTGTTCTTTCTGATTACAGCCAATTCTCATTTAATTTATTTTTTCCAATTCTATCTGTAATTTAAATATTTTTGATTCATGTTATTTTTCTTTCTTGAGCTTACAAAGCTTGTCTAAGTACATGCAATTTCTTTTGGAGTGTTATATTATTTTTATCATTTGATGCTGATGGTTTAGGGGGAACATTGTATTAGCTGAGTTTTATTGACATTTTCATCTCTTCTAATAGTAGCATTTGGGAACAGATTTAGTGTGTTGGTGTGTCCTGCCAAGTAGCAATGGTCAGTTTGATCTAGAGAAGTGTTTATTGGGAAGGAGAGGTAAAATGTTATAGTCTTCACCTATTATGGTTTTCTTTTATCTTATAGGATCTTATTTTTTTCTGCCTTGCTTTTCCTGTTTACCTCCTATTCTACAAAACAGATTCTATTTTATCCCTCGCTCTGAGTGACATTGTTTCTCCACTACTATCACTTCTTAATCACATGAATTTCTATTTTTCTTCCTTGTGATCACCAAGGAAATCACTGATCAACCAGTGCCTTTTTATTTTATGTACTCTTGAGTCTTAACAACAGCTAATAGTAGGAGCTGGAAATTTGTTTTTGATCTTCATTTTTCCATGTATAGGTAATTTGTATTTGAAATAGTCTCTTTTCATACTTAAAGTATGGATCTAATGTGTTATTTTTGTTCTTGCTCGTGTATTTATCTTGTCAGAGAAGGAATGAGGAAATTTGGAATGAAGTGACTGCCATTACACTGATTACGAGACAACCATCTTAAACATTCTTTTATAATATGATATACAACCTATGAATTTTCATATTTATGTTTTTAAAATTTATTTATATAAGAACAAATTTCATGTATTTCATAGATATGATTCTAAGAATATACTGATACTTTTCTCCTTTCCTATTTTCTCTCCCTCTTTCTTCCATTCTTTTTTTCTTTTAATTTCTTTCAATTTACTTTATAGTCACAGGTTTAATGCTCCTCTAAATAAAGATTCCTACAAGTAAACAGTAGAAAGACCACTTTTCTGCAGGAATAAAGACAAGGGTTACAAGCAATAACCAAACCGCTATATGTCAATTTTACTCATATGCATTAATGTGGTTTTTTGTACTCTCTGTATATGCTACCACAAATCAGAGAAAATTATAGTTGTCTTTTTGAGTCTGACATTCCACTAAGCATAATGGTCTCCAGCTGCATCCATTATGCTGCAAAGGACAGGATTTTATTATTATTATTATTGTTATTACTATTATTTCTCTTTTTCCTCCCCATCCCTCCCTCCCCCTCCCCCTCCCCCTCTCTCCTCTTCCTCCTCTTCCTCCTCCTCCTCCTTTTCTTCTTCTTCTTCTATTTTTTATTTTTTGGTTGAGTTGTATTCCATCATGTATATGTACCACATTTTCTTCATCCAGTCATCAATTCATAGACATCTGGATTGATTCCATATCTTAGCTATTTGTGAACTGGGCTGCTACATGGGGCTACCAGATAACTTTTCCATATGCTGATTTCATTTCCTTTGGTAAAACATTTTTGATAGTGACCTTTTGGTACAGGACCGTTAATTTCAACATCTCTCTCATCATATTTTCTTCTATAAAATCTTTTCTGAACAAGAGGTTGGTACTTCCCTGTTTTTCCACATCTGTATTAATTTTGTATTATATGGTGGATATTGTGAATAATATGCTCAGAGATTTGTGATCTTGCTACCTTCTCTCAAACATTATAAGTTTTGGTTTTTTACATTAATTAATTATTCAATTATTCACAAGACATATAAGTAGAGATCTTTTCTTCCACTGGTTTATTTCCAAAATGCCTTCAATAGCTGGGCCTGGGCTGGCCTAAAGCCAAGGGTCAGGAACTCAATTGAAAGTCTCCCACATGGGTGGCAGAGACCCAGCCACCTGAGCCACCACCTCCTCCTGCAAGGGTATACATTAGCAGGAAGCTGGAATCTGAAGCAGACTCAAGATTCAAGCGCAGGTACTCCAAAATAGAAAATAGACTTCCCAAGTGGCATCTTAATCTTCGTGCCAGATGCCCCATACATTTTTAAATTTTTAAATATTCTTTTATTTGAGAAATATAGTTACTGACAGAGAAGGGGAGAGACAGAGAGAAAGGTCTTCCATCTGCTGGTTCACTCCCCAAATGGCTGCAACATCCAGAGCTGGGCCAACCTGAAACCAGGAGCCAGGAGATTCTCCCAGGTCTCCCACATGGGTGCAAGGGCCCAAACACTTGGTCTGTTTTCCACCGCTTTCCTAGGCCATTAGCAGAGAGCTGGATTGGAACAGGAATAGCTGGTACATGAACTGGTGCCCATTTGGGTTGCTGGCGCCAGAGGCAGAGGTCTAGCCTACTACACCACAATGCCTACCACATAAGTTTTATTTTAACAGGTAATTCTTCCTGACTTAGCCTAATTCTTTGTTGGGGGAAGGGTCACTCAGTTTTTTTGCTTCATCCCAGGTCATGGTCCTTACTCTAGGCTATATTTCTTCTTCCCTGGGCATAGCCATCTTGACATCTTCTTGAGATAACTGAAGGGTTCAGCAAAATCTGTTCACTCTTGTGTCATTTTATCTCAGTCTTGTAGAAAGTGATTCCTGACAGACCTCAAGAAGCCCTCCCTGCTTGTGAATGACTCAGATGTTGGCCCAGGAACCATGGAAAGCCTTCTTTCAGACTCCTTGACCCCATACTTCTCCAGCTGGTTCAACATCCTTCTTCCAGGCACAAAGCTCTGTAAGTCCCAGTCACCTTACTTAGAAGCTCAGACCTTCAAACTCTGCCTCCTCATCCTTGTAAGATTGCAAAACCTCTTTGGCTCCACCATTTCTGCCCTGTGATAGGGATCATTCCCCAAGGAAGCAAGCCTGCCGTGTCTTGGACTCAGGATGTCTGTGTCCATTCTGGCAAACATCACAATCCTGCATGGCCTGCCATCCAGTGCATGAAAACACTGTGCCTAGGGGCCAGCACTGTGCCACAGAAAGTTAAGCTACCACCTGTAATGCCAGCAACCCATGTGAGTGATGTTTTACATCCATGCTGTTCCACTTCTGATTCACCTCCCTGCTAATGTGCTTGGGAGAGCAGTGGAGGATGGCTCAAGTTCATGTGCCCTGCCACCTACCTGGGAGACCCAGAGGAGTTACCGGCTCCTGACTCTGGCATGGCTGAGCCCTGGCTATTATGGCCATTGATGCAAGATGGATCTCTCTTTCTCTCTCTCCCTCTTTCGCTCTCCCTCTCTCTCTCTCTGTCTCTTCCCTCCCCATAACTCTGCCTTTCAAATAAATAAGTAAATCTTACAAGAAAAAAATTTCCTAATAAACTTTGTCAGTATAGTATTTGTTTATCATGAGAAATATTTCTTCAGTCAAAGACTAGGCTCTCCTAAGAAAAAATTTGAGTAATACTTTCCATACAATTACATAAGCAATATGAGGATAACAAATAGTCAAATGTTTTATTAATGTATAGATAAGATCAATGACTGGGGATTTAATGCCATTCTGACTTACCATTAAATATTTCATAATAATATGCATAATGAATGATAAAATATTGCCAAAAGATTTGCTCTGCTGTGGTGGAACAGTGTGCTTATCCTCATTTTTAAAGGTGAGGAACAGAATAATTTCACATTATGCTTCAATACCTGTTAATGAACGAGTAACAAAACCAGTCACTGGAAGCGTTCACTTCTCCAGCTCTACATCATTAGCCACTCCATAGTTATTTATTATATTACAAGCTTATCTGACACCCAAGGAGATTTCAGATGTTCAAACCATTTACATTTAAAACACAGATAAGGCATACTAAAATATCTGAAAATAGAGTGAATTGGTTGTAAATTTTGAGTCTTGGAAGGTTTTGCTAAATATATTATCAAATATTAAAGCTATAAAGATCAATAGACTTCACATTCCCAAGTATAATAAAAATATTAACTAACAAGCGGTAAACTGGAAAACCATTTGCAAAAATATGCAAAGGAAAGTTCTTACATATAATTTTAAAATATCAAATTCTTACATATAATTTTAAAAAGATAAAACTGACAACAGAGAAATGCGGCATAAACAAAAAAATTTATAAACACATAAACATATATGTCAGAAATATGAATAAAAACACAAACTCACTCCTGGCAAAAACTTGGCTCCTGGGGATTATTTTTAGAAATGATGATATACTTTAGTATTCTGTGTTTTTTTGATTACTGAAAAATAAATACTGTGATATACTGCAGCTAAGAATATAAATTAAGCGTTGGTAAAATGTATCAAGAACTGTAAATATGTATAAAGCCCAATACGTAGAGACTCTGTTTGTAGAAATTGTTCCTATGTAAATTGTCATAAACAAGGGCGTGCATATATGTATATATGACAGACGGAAAGAGAGAGATTTACTACAAGATATAAACTGTGCTGGCCAAAGTCTGGAAGCTACCACACATAAAACAGTAGGTGTGAGTTAACTGATTTCTGATACATCTATGCTATCAAAAACTGCAGTGACTGCAAATACTGTGGAAGACTGAGTGCGTGATGAGAGGAAATGTCATGGTGCACTCTAATTAGCAAAACAAATTAAAATAAACATATATACATATTCACATATATATGCCAAGATATGTCTGTATTGGGAAATATTTTTATTGTCTTAATTTCTACAGAACTGAAGATGTGTTACTATCATAAATTATTCACAGGTAACACATGTTAGCATACACGCACAAATCTAAAAAACTTAGGTCTGGAGTGGTGATAAACTTTCTGGGAAAATATTTTCGTGTTGCTTATGTCTGTCTTTCATCTCCTGATCACTCTTACGATGGAATCTTCTTTCATGCCTCCTCCCAGGATCATCCTCCTGGTATCCGCACCAGAATCTCTGTGCTGGAGCTTACACTGCATGACTGTCTATGGAAGTGAATATCCTAACTGTTCCTGCTGGGGTGTGTGTCTTGTGTCACGTGTGGGAGGCTGGCTTGTGAATGACTGGAGAATCCTGGAACAATGGGGATCATCATTGATTTCAAAATTCTCCCAAATGTGATGCATTTAAAAATAGCTAGGAACTTCCAGCAAAGGCAGCTGCATGGGGGAGATAATCCCAAAGCAAAGGAGAGCAAGATCTCCATCAGTTCCCTTCCAAGAGCCAAAAGACTCTTAGGGATTCTCAGGTAAATCTCATTATGAAGAGCTTTGTGTGTTTAGGCTTTGCCTATGGTACATTGAATAAAGCGGGGCTGTACTCTGAAACCCATCCCAACACCTTGCACTGGCAGCCACTTGCCAAGTATATTTAAGAGGTAACAGCTGCATTGGAGCAGTAGTGTGCTCCCTGGACCAAACGCCAACACTGGAGGCCATCATGATTCACTCAATGAGCAGAGGGGTCTGAGCCAGAGGAGGGTGGTCCAGGGTCAGGAAGTATTTGCCAGCTGAGAACCTGGACCGTTACTCCAAGAGCTTTCTTCCTCCTGCATCAAAACCTCTGGGGGTTGCCTTTCTGGGAACTGCAGATTGCCTAGCAAAATCCAAAGTGGGCACAGAGTAACGGAAAGCTGACATGCTTAATTTTGCTTCTAGGCAAACATATGCCTATTTAAAACTTAACTTTGTTCAGTGCATTTATTTTAAATAATGGTGTGAATTCAGTTGACTTTTCAGAAGAGAACGAGTTCTCCTGGCTCCACACCGGGATTTTGCCACGTTTCAGATAAGAGAAGCATTGCATTTGCCGCCTAACAGCCCTGCTGTGTGAAGGTCATTAGGATAAACAGTTTCACATGCAGCTGTGTTCCTGCCTGAGCAGCGAGACACTGGATTTTTGTGCTGTAAATTTCCGCTCAGGCCACTCCGGTAGCAGTTCTGTCTTCTCAGCTCAGATCCCAAAGGGGACCTGTGTCCCTTCTCCCAGCACAGTTCCCCAATCCCAGGGTGACTTTTGAGAGCGGGTTTATCCACTGAATTACTTCCCTTCTCTTTGGCATGTGGGGTGAGCTCTAGGAGGTTCATAAATTTTACCTTTGCTGATGGGCTACTTAATTTTCCAGCCACGCTGTGAGGAGTCAAAGATTTATGGGAAGGAAACTCTACCGGATACTTTTCTGCAAAGTGGTCAGGGGCTTAGTTTAAATCCTCACAGCCTTAGAGGATGGACGGTTGGGGAGGACGCTATGAATGAAACCTCAAAATTCTTTCTTCAAAAAGAAACTCTGTGATTTTCAGGATTCCAACTCATCCTAGTAGGCTTTTGTGGGTGTGTTTTTTTAAAGATTTATTTTATTTATTTGAAAGACAGAGTTACAGAGAGAGGTAGAGACAGAGAGAGAGACCTTCTATCTGCTGGTTCACTCCCCAGATGGCCGCAACGGCCGGAGCTGCACTGATCCAAAGCCAGGAGCTTCTTCCGGGTCTCCCACGTGGGTGCAGGGGCCCAAGGACTTGGGCCATCCTCTACTGCTATCCTAGGCCATAGAAGAGAGCTGGATTAGAAGAGGAGCGCCGAGATGCTGGCCCTTCAGGCCGGGGCTTTAACCCGCTCAGCCACAGCGCTGGCCCTGGCTTTTGTGTTTGTCCATCTGGGGAGCATTCAGGGAGCTGGCGTTGTCTGCAGTTCCTTAAGATTCCTGACATCTTTAGGATCCAGTAAAATCATTGAGGTGCCCCTAAGATCTGGTGCTTTGTGCCTTTTGTGCACCTTAACCCTGAGAAATTTGGAGTAAAGAAGAAGAGAGAGAGAGAGGCAGACAGGCGGGCTGGCAGGAAGGAAGGAAGCAGGTAGCAATGAGCTTGAGAAGATTCTGCAACCAGCTGCAGAGGCTGAAATTCGATTTTGTCCCTTTTCCGGCTTAATTGCAAGTGGTGTGCAAGCTGAGCTCACCTGTCTTTGCATAAACACACATAGATAAACAACAGCCACTGGAGGAGAGCCTGGGGCCCACGGGTGTTCTCTGGGTACAGACTATACAATGAGAAGGGTTCAACGGCTCCCAAACCTCTGGCTTGCTGGGAAGATGGCCCCTGCTGCCTTGTAACTGAAACGTATTGATGCTTTTTGTCAAGTTGGCAGGATTGCTGTAGCTTTGCGGCAGCTTGCTCTTTGAGTTTCTATGAGAACAGCAGAGAGCTAGGCATAACAAAGAAACGGTTATGTCTGATTAACGCACAAGATACTGCACCACGGTTCTGCCACAGCCTCATTTCAAGACTCAGTGTTGTCCATTTGCAGGGAGCAAATATTCAGTACAGCCATGCTCTTTGTAACTTGTCATACAAAAGAGTCAAAAGATTCCCTGTCAGGAAGGTTGTAACTGAAGATAATTGCTCTCCTTTGCACCTGCCTCAACCCCGCCATCCATGTGCGGCAGGAAGGTCTAAATATTGTGATTTACTTTCGTGGCAGTATGTCTTTTTAAAATGATTCCCTTTTGTACTTCCCTGAAACCTTAGCAATTTCAAGCATAGTTAAGGAGTAGTGAAAGATCAAAAGTACTAGACCCTCCCACCACTAAAGTCTTATCATCAACAAGGGTACCTGAAGCTGTGGAAGTTTCTGGATAGAGAAGTTCAGGTTAATATTATCACACTGAGACAATCATGTTTACTCCTACATACGTTTTCAAGCATGAAGCAGGGGGAAGGGTCTGGCAGGATGCTGGAGTATGTGGAAGCAAGAGCAAGGGTGCTAGCACCATTTACAATAAGGCAGAAGTCTGGAGGAAGACAGCAGTGGTTCAAAGCGACCCTCCTACTGGGATGTGATGTTTATTTAATAATCACAGAGGGAATGTGGAAGTTGAGTTTACTTAGGTTTTGCTACTGCAAAGTGCTCACAAAGACAAAGGGATAATGATTTTGGGTACTAAGTTTAATACAGATGACTGAGCACAGCAACTAGAAATTACTGGGCTTGATTCCTTGTCCATGGAGCACTTCAAGGACTGTAGGGTTTCTCTCTGTGTTCTGTCTTGCTGGGATTCAGAAGCCCTGATCATGGCTGTCTGCAGCAAACCCAGTTATGATTCTGAGGTCCTGCTTGTGTTCCCAATACTAACAAGGCAGGCAGGACGACCAGAGTTCCTTGCCAGCCCACATTGTCTGCCCTGGTCATCAAGGGTCCTTTCTAGAGGCTTCCCAGATATTTAGCTCCTGTATTCATGTTGTTGATTTTTGAGTCTAAAATACAAAAGTACTCAAAGAAAAGACTTTTTCCATCCTCTTAGCCTATTTTTTTTAAAATTGGATTTATGAAAGTACAGATCTCAACCGTTTCAATTCTAGTGTGCCATGGAAATTGCTACCTTGCCAATCTTTCATGATCGATATGGAAGGAGATCTAACAGGTTGAACAATGAGAATGTGATGTATGGGTCAGGAAGAAATGTGAGGTCCTGTCTATCCCAGTGTGTTTTTCTGGCTACCTGTGGACATGACCCTGGCCCAAGAACCCTGCTGGCTTCTAACATCATACCTGTGTGATCAATTCTCATTTTTAAACATTTAATTAATTTAAATTTGTCTGTTTATCTGTGCATCTTTGTATTTGCTACTATTCTCAAGCCACCCCTTTATCGCCAGGCAGTGCCTGGCAGCTGACTAACTCAGAAGTTGTCTGTGAGCAATGAACTCTTTGGCTTGTACAGGATATGGAACATCTTATTCACAAGTCCACTGTACTTTGTTCTTTAATTGGCTTATAGATCGTGCCCTCACTGCGATGTCTCTACCGGTGGGGATGATCTGGCATGTCTCCAGTTGTTGAAATAACGTTCCACAGATGGGAAAATATCATACAGCAAATACATACAGGGCCAATGTCACATAGCAAACACACATTGCATACTCATGCTCAGGGTACCTGCCCCTCATCTGGGTTCAGGAGAAACCCGCTTACCTGATAGAAGGGGCACATTCTGCCCAGCTTGTCTGCATGTGCAACCAGGGGTGTGTGTGTACATGAGTATGTGTGTGTGCCTGTTAAACATCACTGCGTGAAGACTTATTATTGATACAGCTAGACAGATCATGGGGATTTTATGGTAAATGTGGCACCTGAATTTGATCTTATAAGATAAGCACAAATGATGTAGGTGGGGGAAGGAAGAGAAGAGAGAGGGAGTGAATGTTAGGTACCAGAAAAATCAGAGTATGTTGGAGAGCCATAAATCAGTGGACTGAATAATCAGTAAGGAGCATGGGGCTTGCTGGCTGGGCTGCAGGCAGACTACAGAAGGCCATGGATTCTGATAAGAGGCCACACTACAGGGGAAACTGTCCTGAGTAGATGTGCTATGGCTTGATTGAAAGTGCTGGTCGGTAATGATCCTGTGTCGCGCATCAAGGAGAGTGATTAATTCAACCCTCTTCACCTGTGGTCATTTACTTTTTCTTTTCATTCACACAGAATTAAAGGAAAAATGTTAATCTAAAAGTCCATTCCATAGGACAAATGCTGATAAAGTCTCAGTGTGCTCTACCTGGAGATAATGCAGTTTCCCTTTGACAAGTATCCTTGGGATGCTAACTCAAAGGGATGAAGGCTGGGAGCCAATCAAGTGATGTACAAGTTCAGGGATGGTAATGTGTTGAGACTTGGAGGACCTATGGACATAGCTCAGGTTTGCATCACAAAGAGGATCCTGTTTTATTCAATTTATGTTGCACAGTTGGTTTGTATTCATTCTGAGGGATTTAGAAAACACAACAACAAGACAAAACTCATAACTGATGATTCAATAGTGACTATTCTTCAAGTTTTTCTTTGATGTCAAAATGCTTCTAATAGTGGATATCTAATCTAGCATCCTCTGGAATTCTGTTATTGGTTAAAATATGCCATATCATAAAATCAAGTGGATAAATCAGTTTAGAAAGTGCTAGGTTTTATAAAAATAAACATATCCTAAATATGTTAATATATTTTATGTTTTTCAAAATGTAAATCAAATACCTTTGTGGGAGTGTATGTATACATTAAATCTTTAAATAAAAATAAATAAGTAAATTTTATACACACACATATATACACACACATGCATAATCTTTAAGTAAAAATAAATTAACTTCAGTTCACAATTGATCACACTGATAGGTCTAAGAGTCAAAGGGATCACACAAACAAGACTAGTGTCTGCAAATACTGATAGAATCGAAAAGAGGGGAAGAAAGTTAGAATCTCAGGAGAATTTGCATAGGATCGCACAGATTCCAGTTATGAGTTAGAGAATAAAATATGAAAGCATCTAATTATAGACAGCATTTCAGTTTCATAAATAAAGTACATGCTACAGAAAGAGAAACTGAAGATTTTAGTAAAATTAAGGTGAGAAGTACAGATGATATGAAGCAAAATTTTAAAAAAAATTTTGAGATTATTTCCTGTTCGTGTTTATTGTTAAGGTTATTTTATTTATTTGAAAGGCAGAGTGACAGACAGAGAGGTAGTGACAGAGAGTCAAAGATCTTCTATCCTTTAGTTCACTTTCCAAGTGGCTGCCACAGCTGGGGCAAGTTCACACTCAAGCCAGGAGCCATCCATCTAGGTCTTTCACATAGCTGGCAAGGGCCCAGGCACTTGGGCCACTTTCTACTGCTTTCCCACGTGCATTAGTAGGGATCTGGATCAGAAGTAGAGCAGCTGAGACCAGCATTTGGATAGGGGATGCCAGGGTCAGAGGCAGCTTCCTAACCCACTGTGTCAAAATGTCAGCCCCTCACATAAGATGATTTTTAAACTTTCCTTTAGTCAAGCAAATTCCTACTTATGTTTTCCTGTTCTAAATATAAGATAACCAAAATAATAATGATCTATAATAACATATAAAATGATAATATATAATAATTGCATGTATTATTATAATATATAATTCCACAGTCCATACAGAAACAAAGCAAAGAAGGAAGGGAGGAAGGAAAGAAGAAAGTAAGTAAGGAAAGGAATAAAGGACGGAGGATGGAAAAACAGAAGAGAAAATATGTTGCAGTTGGTGAAGCAGAAAACCGAAGGGAATTCTTATGTAGCATAAACTGGACAAGTTTGTCAACCTACAAGCAGTAACGAACGCTGCAAACTAAATAGCCCTCTCCATGCTCCCCAAATTCTGGAAGCTTCAAATTCCAAATGGGTCTGAACAGGGCATTCTGGAAACAAGCCTGCTCCTGCAGATACTGCTCTGGCATCTGGATTTACCTGTTCATCTGAAGCAAGAACAAACAAACCACTTAATCTCCATCAAAATCAGTTGGCTGTTGCAGAATGGAGCAAGAGTGTTGTCAATGCCATCTTTCTTTCCATGTTTCAAGACTGCAGACACTCTGACGAGCTGCCCTATACCCACTGCTCCAAATCAATTTGTCACAAAGTTCCAATCAAATCAATATGGGACTTTGGTTGAAAAATCTAGATTTTTTTGGCCTCTATGTTGTTTTACAGAGGTTTTTAGAGAAACAATTATGAAGGGAATTCAAAACTTTCATGGAAAATATGTTTTATGTAAAAAGTATGCATGGATTGCAAAACAATTTTTGCTAAAGTAAGCAAATCTTTTATTTGCAATTTTCGAAGACTTTTTGAGATGCCCTTGAATCTAGCACAAGATTTGTCAGGAACAAGAGAATGAATCACTCCATATCCATATTCCTTCATTCCAAAGTATAGCCCTTGCTTATTTGCTGAAAACATGTATCATATTGTCGAACATTGATTCCTTTCATTGTTTAACCCTTGCTGCAACACATTCACCTTAAAAGCTGGTGTGATAATAGGCACAGTGCATAGTGATTGGGACCTGGCTTGACTGGTAAGTAAGTGCTTATTTCTTAGATACAACTCTTTCTCTGACCAAATCTCACTAACATTTTCATGTATGAGACATAAGGTTTGGAATTCATTACTTCAAACTCTGAAATTCCAGAGAGGGTATTGCATCTTAAGCATTTTGTAGTAACTTATCTTTGGTTTATGGATGGGTTTCCAATTCTCTCTTTTTTAAATTTTATTTAAGGCATGCAAGTTTCATATATTTCATATATACGGGTTTAGGAACATAGTAATTCTTTCCTCCATCCCACCCACACTCCAAACCTTCCTCCTCCTTCTCTATTTCCCACTCAATTTTTACAAAAACCTATTTTTGGTTTACTTTATACTTCTAAGATTAACCCTACACTAAGTAAAGAGTTCAACAAATAGTATGAAGAAAAAAAAAACAAAGAAACAAACAAACAAAAATAAAAACCACTGTTTCTCAACAGTTTCTCAACTGTTACGTCTACTGACAGAGATGTAACAAGACAAAAGTGGGGATTGTGCACCTTGACCTGAAGAACAATGATGAATGTATAAATGACATAACTGAGAGAAAGAGACACTTATAACACCATATTGTTCAATTTATTTCTGTTTTCCTAGAACCCACATGTTGGGTCATTTGATAGTATCCCATAAGTCTCTAATACTGTTTTTAAGTTTTCTAATTTCTTCTTCTTTTATTTTATTTTATTTTTTGAGGGGAGGTATGGTCTGACTGAAAGATTCCAAAGGCTTGTTTTCTAGCTCAGATATTCTTTCTTCTGCCTCACCATGTCTGTTGTTTAGGCTTTCCACTGCATTTCTTA
Organism: Lepus europaeus; assembly: GCF_033115175.1. NCBI lineage: Eukaryota > Metazoa > Chordata > Mammalia > Lagomorpha > Leporidae > Lepus > Lepus europaeus. Next base: position 9,026,784 of record NC_084842.1, read on the forward strand.
TTTGATTTATTGAATACTTCATTTCTAACATTTCATTTTGATTTCTCCTTAAAATCTCAATTTCATAGAAAAATTTTCATTCATGTCGTGCATGGTTTACTTCAGTTCGTGGATTTGCTTCTGATTGCTTTTGAGTAATTCGATGACTAATTTTTTGAATTCCATTTCTGGCATTTCATCAATCTCTTTATTTTCATTTTCACATTCTTATATTGAAATATTGTATTCCTTTCAGGGGGTCATGGTATCTGCCTTATTCTTGTTTCTTGAATTTCTGCACTTACTTTTAGGCATTGTGGACTTATGGTTTGTTTGTTTTTTTTCCCTCGGATGGGTTCTATCTTTGATCAATACCTCTGTGGCTTAGTGAAATGTCTGTAGTTTCAGTGCATACCAAGAGGTGTGTGGTGGGTGTGGCCAGAGAGCTCTGGTGAGTGCTCCAAGGTGAGGGAAGTATCCAGGTAAGACCCAAGTTGGGTGTGGTAGATCTATTGTTAATAGAAGAGGGGAATGGTCATCTCTGTTGGTGTAATCACACCCTCACTTCCTCCTCTCCAAGCTGAGGAGTGCCCAGGTGTTATCCCCCAGTGTGTTCAACAATCATCCATGCGTCTCCATGAACTGCACCAGTGATGTGCACAGTCCTCATTGTGAGCACAATTCCTACTGTAAAGACCTGCCTCAAGCAACCAACAAGTTCTGAGCATGGAGCTGTACTCAGTAACTGCCCAGGTGATATCAGGCTGATTATTAATAATTTTCAATTTTCATAACCTTGTGATTTCTTGCCAGTTATTCAGAGATGAATTCTGAATACTGGTTCAAGTAGACCAGACAGCATGGTAAGTTTTTAAGCTTTTCATTCAGTGAGAGAAATGCGCAGGAGAGTGAGGCCTTTATTTAGGGGAGAAAGAGAAGTCTAGAAGCTAAGTTGGGGGCCGGCACCATGGCTCACTTGGCTAATCCTCCACCTGCAGTGCCAGCACCCCGGGTTCTAGTTCCGGTTGGGGTGTCGGATTCTGTCCTGGTTGCCCCTCTTCCAGTCCAGCTCTCTGCTGTGGCCCAGGAAGGCAGTGGAGGATGGCCCAAGTGCTTGGGCTCTGCACCTGCATGGGAGACCAGGAGGAGGCACCTGGCTCCTGGCTTTGGATCAGCACAGCACACCGGCTGTGGCGGCCATTTGGGGGTTGAACCAAGACCTTTCCCTCTGTCTCTCTCTCTCTCACTGTCTAACTCTGCCTGTCAAAAAAAAAAAATTAAAAAAAGAAGCTAAGTTGGGTCCACACAAGCAGAGAGCAGTCCTCGAGGAGCAAGTATGCAGGCAGGAGAGCAGAGAGTGGGTGTCCTGAAGGCCACACACCAGTGGGACATCAAGGGCAACAAAGGGAAGAGCCCACTGTGTTCCAGGCTGTTTATTTACTCCCCAAGTGGGAGTGGTTATGTAGTCTGATTGGCAGGAGAGCATGCAGGTAGGATCAAGTAGGGCATGAGATCACACAGGGGGAGTGGTCTTCCAGCTCACAAATCTAATTGATTTTATCCTATCTGCCTGCCTACAGCACAAGGACCCAGCTACACTCTTTGCTCTCTCATGTAACCATGGAATCATTCCTCCCATCCAGGCTGTCACTGGTAACTGCACATTTTCCCCTCCACTAGAATCTCTGGATCACATGTGTTCACAAGAATCACAAGCCAAATGTTTCTCTCTGCCCACCACTGCCACCAGTAATGCCGAGTAGATGGCGTCCTGTCTCAGCCAGTTGCTGTAGACACACACAAAGACTTCCGTGGCTGCCGCACTGACCTAAAATGGCTCCCACCCTTGCTCAGCTGGGTAGCGGGTGCTGTTGTGGGGTGGCTGGGGCAAGACAAACATGCACACTCTATTTGCACTGGGTCTGCGCATAAATGCTTGCAACCACTGGACCCCGGGGCTCCAGCTCAGACTCACACCACGCTTTCTCTCTGAGTTTGTGCTGCATGGCTACACCTTCCATACAGGTCCACAGCATTCCCCTTCCTCTTCTAGGAAACCAATGTGGTTTTCTCTCCAATTATTGCCTGAGAACACATTTCCTACTCTCTCTCTCTCTCACTCTCTCTCTCTCTCTCTTTTTTTTTTTTTACTATTTATCCGTAGTCTAGTGCAGTGTGCCATTCCCTAATCAGCCATCCTGAAGTCTCCTTTAGGCTATACTCCTTAATGTCTCTCTTCATTTGCTCTTCCTCCCTTCCTATTCCTGTATTGCCACTATTATTTTTACTTATTTTTATGAAATCCATCTTTTAAATTAACTGTCTTAGTGTTGCAGTTATTCAGGTTAGGTTCTCTCTTCCATATTCTTTGTCTACTAATTAACTTTATTTATACACCAAAATTCTTTCCTGAGAAGCAAGAGGGAATTATGGGGAAAAAATCCATAGTAGATGGGGAAAAAAAGTATTATTGTTAAGAAACAAGCAACTTTGGAAGTTATTTCAATACTATCCGTATAAGGAAAGGTGATTCTTTCACATCCTGAGACAACCAGGCTTCCTTTTCAGTATGTAGTGTTCAATTGTCAGTATAGATTTTAATAGGGATTTTTAAATTTTAGTGAATGTTGTAAATTAATATAATGAGATGTTTCACCAACATGTTAAGCACTAAAAATGATTGCTGGAAAATACTGGCATTATTATTTATGGAAAAAAAAAGTAGCATTTTTTCAGTTCAGTTTAATCTAAGTTTGATTGCAAAATCTTACTTCTTTACCAGACTGGCCAGTCCTGGTATGCTCTGTATCATGCTTTGAGATAGAAATGGAAGGGGTTTACTGTCAAGTTTTAAATTTGAAATAGTATGTCATTGCTTTCTTGCCTTATTTTATTAATGTTTCACCAATCCTCCTATCTAAAGGAACATGCCACAAAAAGTCACATTTAATCTCTTTACCAAATAGAATGTCTTGGTCACAGATCTGCCTATTAATATTTAAGTTCTTTCTTTCTATGCCTCTGAAAATTATAAAGCCTTAATATGATCTAGCTCGAACCAAACCCATTAAAAAATCCCTTCTGCAACACTCATGACAGGTGACTATTCCACTCTGGGGAAAGAATTCCCAGGATCTAAGGGCTCATTATTTTGCCAAGTGTAATAGTGTCGGATAATGACTTTATTAAGACTAAGAGGAAGGCTTAAACTTTGGCTTTGTGCATGACACCCAATCCAGGAACATATTTATAAAACTATCCCCTATTCCCATAACTCTTACTCTCATATGCAGAAATCATCTGTCATACCTAAACTCCCAATTACCCCCTGGATCTACACTGTCTATTGTGGTAGTCACCAGCCTATATGCTAGGCTTTAACTTAGGCTTTAGTCACCAGTTACTCAATCAAACACTAATCTAGGCACTGTTACAAGGGTATTTTGCTGACATGGGTAACATCTCTATCAGTAGACTTCAAGTAAGGGAGAGTGATTCCAGGAATATGAATGGGCTTCATCAAGCCACTTGAAAGGTTGCAACAAAATGAATGCAATTGGAGATCATTATGCTTAGTGCAATAATCTGGACCCCACAAAAAACAAATATATGTTTTCTCTGATTTATGGTAGCTAATTTATAGAGTACAAAAAGTGTAATGTATATGAGTGAAATGGACATCTTGTGATTTGATTATTGTTTATAGCCCTTTTCTATACTCCTACAAAATAGTGGTATTTCTACTTATTGAATCATTTATTTAGTGGAGGATTAAGTCTGTGATTATAAAGTAAATTGAAACTATGTCATCACAAACATTAAAAGGAGAAAAAAAAGAAAAAGAAGGAAAGAGGGAGGCAAGAAATATCATTATGTGATTAAAATGACATATGAAATACATTAAATGTTTTATCTATATTAATAAATAATTTTGAGTGACAGAAAAAGAGATGGGTTTTAAGAACAGAACCAAGGTTTTCCTGAGGACTAAATCCTTCCTGTGGGATGGAGATTAACTCCTGCCCAAGAGTTACCAGACAGCCCTTCCCTGTGAGTTTTTTACTTGCCTAGCCACCTTTCTGTAATCATTATGTAAGTCCGTTCCTCTAATTCCTCTCTCTCTCTCTCTGTCTCTGTCTCTCTCTCTCTCTCTCTCTCTCTCTCACACACACATGTATGAGGGTGGCCATAGTAGTACAGTGTGTTAACTCACTACTTGAGACACCGCATCCCACATAAACACTTATGGGTGGCAGCAAACCATGTTCGATGTGCTAGAGTTCCTGCTGCCCATGTATGACAGTACATTCCACAGTATGGAATTCCTGGCTTCTGGATAGACATGGTTTATCATAGCTGTTGCAGGTATTTAAAGAGTAAACCAGTGGATGGAAATAGATCTCTGTCTTTCGTCACTCTGCCTTTCAAGTAAATAAAAAAATACATCCTACAAAAACATTTTGTGGAAAATGAAATTGAAAGGATAAGCTTATTTTTTGTGCAAAAAATTTGAAATGTATGCAAACAAGAGGTCTTAAAAAGTCTGTGAAAATGCACATTATGAAAAAATTTATGCATGGATTTCAATTTGCATCAAAATAGACTTAATTCCATTTTTCCAAAAACTTTTTGAAGTGCTCTCTTGTGTGTATGGTAGATATAGCTGTACCTCCATATCTTGCTGGTGTGTTTCTCTGTTGAAAATAGTGAATATTTAAATTGTTCTCTAAAAAATGTAAAATTCCAAGTCAGTCCTGGTGGCCATACTGCAGGAACTCAGTGGTCACTTGAGACAGTCTTCCTGGACAGCAGGTTTTTCTCTTAGCCAAAAGCTCTAAGACACAGCACTTGCCTAATCCAAGCTTTTCCAGTTCCTGCAATCGCTTACTAATTAACGTTTCGGGTTAACACCTCATCATATTATTTTACACATTCACTAAAATTTTAAAAATTGCTATTAAAACATTATACCAACAATTGAACATTTTGTACTCCACAGGAACCATGATCATCTCAAGGTGTGAAGGAGTTAGCATCCCTTACACTGGATAGTACTGATACTGAATAATATTTCCAAAGGTACCTTTTGTATGAAGAGTCATGCGTGATTTCCCTTCCACAATGGAAACTCTTTTTTCCCACATTTCCCTCTTGCTTACCAGAAGATAATTTCATTATATGAACAAAACCAATTAGCAAACAGAGGCTATGAAAGAGAGAACCAAGTCTGAGTATATGCAATGCTGAGAGACTTAACGGAAAAGATTAAATTATAAAATAAATAGAAAATGATAATATTATAGGAGTAGGAACAGAGAGAGAAAATGTTGACAGACTTTACAGAGTATAGGATGGAAAATAGAGAAGAGGGTAAGGATGAGGGAGAGTGTAAAACTTTTAAAGTTTGCTTTATAATGAAATAGTGCCCTGTGCCTGAAGTATAGAGGTTGACAAGTTTTTTTCCTACATGCATTGTATTCATATTAATTTTGCCATGGATTATAGTTCAATTTACTGCAGTGGTATCTCTCTGTTGGTTTATATTGAGTTTCTAGTCAATAAAAACTGTAAAACGCTTGTCATGAAATGCTATTAAGTCTTGCCACTCCTTCCTTTATTTAACTGACTGTTGATATATAGAAGTGAGAATTTACATGTTATGTAGCTTATTACTGTGAATTTTGACTCATAATGCTGGTGTGTCAAGAATTTTTAAGGGATCAGCATTGGTGCAAAGCAGGTTAAGCTTCTGCCTATGATGCTGGCATCGCATAGGGCACAGGTTCAAGTCCCGGCTGCTCCACTTCTGATCCAGCTCCCTGCTAATGCATCTGAGAAAGTAGCAGAAGATGGTTCAAATGCTGGGCCCCTAAAAACCATTTGGGTGACCCAGAAGAAGCTCCTGGCTCCTGGCTTTGGCCTGGCCCAGCCCCAGCCATTGCAGCCATTTGGGGAGTGAACCAGAGGACAGCAAATCTGTTTCTCTCTGTCTTTCCTTCTGTCTCTGTGACTCTGCCTTTCAAATAAATAAAAATAAGTGACTCTTTAAAAAATTTTGAAGTGTTTTCTCCAACACTTTATATTTTGTCTCTCAAACAATTAGAATTCCTTTATCTCCAAATAACAACTACCTATATGAAATGCACTTAAATAAGGAAAATCATTGGTTCATATATCATTAGAGTAGAGGTTAAGTGGAATTCAAAATGTCTTGATCCATGGGTTTAACCATGTCATCAGTGTAGCAGAGTTGTCATTTCTCCCCAGTGTGCTTTCCCAGCTACATTATAAAATTTTGCATCTTTATGTTCTTAACAGTAACTACCAGACAAAATCAGAGCTAGTTTTCTAAGGCTTTCTCTTCAGAGTTAAAAGATCTTGCTAGATGCCATCACTAAACATCTCTTCCCACCACGTTGATTAGATTAGGATTCAGGGCTGATTTTTTAGATCATCTGGGCAAAGGAATCATCTCTTCATTTTACTATTCATACCCACACCTGTAGCTGAGAATAGAGCAATTTCTTTTAAATATGATTAGATTTACATTGTTAGGAAAAAGATGAATTGATGTTAAAGGAGTATAGACAGTTGCTATCATGAGAATTTTTTCAGTGCTGTGTGATTGATATTTTTTGAATTTTAAGCCTTTATCAGTTTTTCTAATGAAAATATTGATATGATAAATTAATAGGTATCTCCAGAGATCACTTTTCAATATGATCTCAGTTTATTAACAGTTAAGTGCTCATTTTAAAGTCACTTATAGGTTAACTTCCACTTATGAGAGAATATACAGTATATGTCTTTCTGTAACTAGCACATTTCACTAAACATAATGGTAACACAGTCAAATAGAAGTAACAAGTTCTAGTGTTCTGTAGTACAGTGAGGTGACTATAGTTCACTAGAGCATTATATACTATACAAATAACTGGAAAAGAAAAGCTGATTGGATCCAAACACATAAAGAGATAAGAAAATGAAAGGCCAGTTGCCTGGATGGATCAGTTTAGGCTATACTTGTATGCTGAAATATACTTTATGCACTTTTACCCCGTAAAAGTATTTGCAGGGAGCTAGATTGAAAGTGGAGCAACTGGGACTCAAACCAGCACCTCTGTGGGATGCTGGTGCCTCTGGCAGCAGCTTAATCCACTGTGCCAAAACACTGGCCCCTATTTACACATTAATCAAAAAATTTAAATAAAATATAAATTAATTATATTATGCCAGGTAATTATTAATTCATTAGAATCTATTGTTACTAAAGTTCAATAAGTTGTGAGATGTGTTATAATTTGTAGCTAATAAGAAAAATCCAGGGGCCAGTGCTGTGGCATAGTAGGCTAAGTCTCTACCTGCACTGCCAGCATTCCATATGGGCACTGGTTTCTGTCTCGGCTGCTCCTCTTCTAATCCAGCTCCCGGCTTATGGCCTGGGAAAGCAGTAGAAGATGGCCCAAGTGCTTGGACCCCTGCATCCATGTGGGGTACCTGGAAGAAGGCCCTGGCTGCTGGTTTCAGATGGGCCCTGCTCCAGTTGTTGCAGCCACTTGGGGAGTGAACCAGCAGATGAAAGTCCTTTCTCTCTGTCTCTCCCTCTCTCTGTCGGTAACTCTGTCTCTCAAGTAAGCAAATTAATTAATTAATTAATTAATTTTTTTTTCAGAGACACCTTTTATTTAAGGAATGCAAACTTTATGCATTTCATAAGAACATCTTTAAGAATATAGTGATTCTTCCAACCATGCCCAATCTCCACCCACATTCCCACCCCCCCTTTTTCTCCCTCTCCAATTCCCAGTATTATTTGACACTGAGCTCTATTTTCAATTGACTTTAAACACAGAATATTAAGTCTATAGAAAGTAAAGATTTCATAAATTCTTATGAAAAAAGAAGATAGATAAATAAATACAAACAAACAATTTCTAAACATTCAAGACAGGGGCTGTTCAAAGTCATTGCTCAAAGTTAATTTCACTTTTATTGATAAACTAAATTAACTTTAAAAAAGCACCCAAGAATGGTACATCTTTTGTGAGCATTTAGACATAACTGTAGCTTATGAGACATAAGAATATCCTCCACTTAATACATTAAATAAAGTAAGTCTTTGGGAACAAGTTTCATAATAAAGAAGCACATAAGAAAACAAATAATGGAGTTGGATACTTTGGCATAACTAAAACTTATGAGACATAAGTATATCCTCCACTTAATTTGCTAAAAAATGGGAAAGTTTTGAACAGATATTTCTTGAAAGAAGAGATAGATAAGGTCAATAAATATACAAAAAGATGCTCTACATTTTTATCAGTGAAACACAAAATCACAGTGAGACATTTTCTCACTGCTGTTAGAATGACTAATATCAAAAAGTCAAATGAGAACACTGGTCAGTGTTTGGTGAGGATGTGGAAAAAATGGAACCATATACACTATTGTTGGGTATACACATTAATATAGCCATTTTGCAAAGTACTATGGAATGTCTTCAAAATGTTAAAAATAGTATTACCATGTAAACACATCCAAAGAAACAAAATTCACAATGTGAAAAGGATACCAGCACTTCAGTGTTCATTTCATCATTATTCACAATATCAGTTTATGGAAGCTATCAAAGTACCTGTCAGTGAATTAACTGTTAAAGAAGATATTGCACACACACACATTTGAATACCCTACAGCCTAAAAAAAGAAATAAATTCTACTATTCATGACAACATGGATAGAACCAGAAGTCAGTATACTAAATTATCTAATCAGGCCCAGGAAAGCAAATACTGTATGATCTAATTTATATGTGGAATCTAAAAAGTAGACTTCACAGAAACAGGAAAAAAAGTGGTTAGCACAAGCTTGTGGGAAGAGGGAGATATGGAAGACAAAATGATGTTGGTCAAAGGCAACAGGTTTAACTTCAATCAGAGGAATAAGTTTTAGTGGCACATTGTATTGCAGTGTGTTTAATAACAATATACTATTGGGAAGGGTTCCAGGCTCCTGGCTTTGAGCTGGCCTGATCCTGACCATGGAGGCAACTTGTGGAATGAACCAAGGGATGGAAGCTTTCTCTCTCTCTCTCTCTCAAAATTATTAAATATAGAAACAAATAAATAAAAAGATGCAGCGTAGGACACTCTCACCCCGTATTAAAGTGCTTGGATTTGAGTCCCCTTGGCTTCTGATTCCAGATTCCTGCTCATGCACACCCTGCTGGAACCAATGGTGGTTGCAGTACTTGAGTTCCCGCCACTCACCTGGGAGACCTGAATTGAGTTCCAGGCTCCTGGCTTCATACTGACTTAGCCCCAGCTATTGCAGTATTTGAGGAATGAACCAATAGACGAAAGATCTCTCTGTTTTTTCTCTAACTACTTTTCAAATAAACAAAACACAATTTTTTTAAAAAAAATCTTTCTTTTAAAAAGAACAATTTATGGGATGCTCTGGCAACGTGTTGGTGTTCTATTGCTGCGTAACCAAACTTAGAGATTTAAAATCACACAAATACATTACCTGATAGTCTCCATGGGTCAGGAGTCCAGGTACAGGTTATCCGTGTCCTCAGCTCTGGCCTTCACTTGATTGAAATCAAGGTGTGGGCCAGGCTGTGATTTTCCTCTGAGGGTCGGGATCTTCTTCCCAAGAAAGATTCCTGGCAAAACTCATCTCCTTAAAGCTGTATGACCAATGTCCCTGCTCGCTTCTTAGCTGTTGAGACGTCTCAGTGAGTAGAGGCTGCCCTGCCCCAGCCACCCAGAGCCCACAAGCAATTCATAACTCGGTTGTTTCCTTCCAGGACATAAGAACATAATTTTCTGACACTTCCCATTTTTAAAGGATATTACGATTAGATCAGATTCACCCAGAATGGGCTCTTTGATTAATTCAGGCCACCTGATTAGCAACAGGGGACAGGAATAATTTCCAGTCCTAGTTACAGATTTCTCATACAGTTATGGGAATGGGTTATAGGTGTATATACCAGAAGATAGAAATTTGAAAACATCTTAGATTTTTGCCTACCACAGACAGAAAACTACTAAACAGAAATCAGCATGGACTTCACTCTCCACTAGAGGTGGATTTTTTTTTTTTTTTTTTTTTTTTTTTTTTTTTTTTTACTATTTCTGACTAGGAAGAAGAATGGTGACACTGCTTTGGGAAAAGTGATATTTTTGGGGAAGATTCTCAGTTGTAGGAAGAGCCTGGGTGTCCAGGAACAGCCAATGTTCCTGTAGAAGGAGATATTGCTGCGAAATTTCTTTCTAAGGGTCCTTTCATTCTCAGCCATTCTTAGACCTGCAGGGTATTTTGTATAAAATCAAATGCTGCACTGAGATGCAATTGATGCATTATTGCGTCTCAGGATTTATTGGCTTGATTTGTGCTTCTGCATGGCTAGAAGTAGAGATTTAAAAGAGTTTGCATTTAAGTATGTAGTGTGCCATGGTATCAGAGGGAAAGGTTGGATAGAATGGTGCCCATAGTGATATAGGCCAAGCAAGAGCAAAACCAGAGAGATGCCCAAGGAGGGAATGGGGAAATGAGGAGGCTGCAAAGTGCATTCATGTAGCAAGGAGAGGGGGCCCATGTCAGAATAATGGTAGGAGAGCAGAAGCAAATGCAGTTATTTTCCATCTTGCGAAGCTCTCTGAACTTCGGCCAGAGAGTTCATATTTCTCTATGTGTGTTTATTATCTTACTGCACATCAGCAACAACAATGAAAATAGTATGTGTACCATAAAGCTATCTATACCTTAAAATAGGCAAAAGACCCCCCAATGAAGTCTAAAATGCTGAATGGTGAAGTCACTTAGTCTAGCAGTAAAAATATCCATATCCCACGTCAGCAAAACTGTTTTTTCAACACAATCTTTATTTGAACTTATATAATGGTAACAATTAAATAAATCTTATTAAAACAAAGATAAGGGAGCCGGCATTTTGGCAAAGTGGATAAATCTGTAGCCCGCAACATCAGCATCCCATATGGGCTCCTTTTCATGTCCTTCTCCCTGGTAATGGCCTGGGAAAAGCAGCAGAAGATGGCCCAAGGGCTTGGGCCCCTGCCACCTGACAAAAGCTCCTGGGTCCTAGCTTCAGCCTGGCCTAGCCCTAGCCATTGCTGTCATCTGGGATGTGAACTAGCTGATGGAAGATCTCTGTCTCTGTTCTCCCCCTCTCTCTATAGCTCTTTCAAATAAATAAATAAATAAATATTTAAAAACACAAAGGTAATCAATATTTGAAACTCACTACTGACCAGTTATTTTACTTCCTTATACTGTTACCTATAGTGTTGAGTTCCTTTGACTCCATGGAAATAGTATATAATGTAGATTACTGTGCATCTTTTCCCAACTCTTCTTCAGTAGCATTACACTGGTGACTTGAACTTGGTCATGGAATATTCACACCATGAAAATCAGTAAACCCAAAACATCAAGGATTGATCTAAGCTAAGTTGAAAGAAGTTTCAATTTAATCAATATAATTTATGCAAGAGTGAGAAATAGTTTTTTTAAATTTTTTTAAGATTTATTTATTTATTTGAAAGTCAGAGCCACATACAGAGAGAAGGAGAGTAGAGAGAGGTTTTCCATCTGCTGGTTCACTCCCCAGATGGCCGTAACGGCCAGAGCTGGGCCGATCCAAAGCCAGGAACCAGGAGCTTCCTCTAGGTCTTCCACATGGGTGCAGGGGCCCAAGGACTTAGGTCATTTTCTACTGCTTTCCCAGGCCATAGCAGAGAGATGGATTGGAAATGGAGCAGCCAGGACTCAAACCAGCGCCCATATGGGATGCTGGCACTGCAGGCAGCATCTTTATCCAATATGCCACAGTGCTGGCCCCTGAGAAATAGTTTAAAAGCTTATCAGATAAATTGACGGTAAGTTTATTGGTAAAGAATTGATAGACTGAGAGGAAAGGTGTCCAATCATGATTGAATTGCAACTGTAGGCTGGCTTCAAACACAAAATTCTGATAACAATCAACATACTCTATGAGAATCAATGACTATATGAATGTAGCATAAACAGTATTGCATACTTTTATTATTATCTTTAACTTGTGATAAGGATCCTTCATATTAGTAAAATTGGTAATAAACTCATGTGTCTATGATGAGTCTTCAAGAAGTTTATAGAAAAATAAATATTCTAAAAAAAACAGTGCATGGGTTGAAAAAAAATTCACCAAAATACACAGTATGAAAAAATTCCATTTTTTGCATGTGCTTCAACAATTTTTGCACCAAAATAAGATTATAGTTTAATTCAATTTTCCACAAATGTCTATATGTATTCATTTCCCTCTTCCCCAGAAATAAAATTTTGTTTAACATTCCCCAGATGCCACTGGCTCTAGTCCAAGGGTGTGAGTCAGTCACTGTGATGGGAGCGCACACTGGACACAAGCCTGAGCTTAAAAAGAACACAGGATCCAGTGCTGGCTTATCCACCAATACGCAGAATTTGGAAGTTTATTTAGCTTCTTAGCTCCAGGCTTCTCTTTGTGAAGGCAAGAGTGCAGTCTCTGATACACCTGCGTGATGGAATCACTGTGGGGGACAAGTAAATGTCCCCTGAAGAACTGGAGTGGACAGGAATGCCAAAGTCCTCGCTGTGTCCTGCACCTCATGTCTCTGTGCATTCAGTGAAGATTCCTGGAGAGTGCGAGTTGCATGCCCTCTCAGAGACCACCTAGCCTTCTCTTGACTAATGAGGGAAGGCCCCAGGACTGAACTGCTGAGCTTCTATGACTGTGAGAAGGACTTATATGCTTATCCAGCATAGCATTTTTTTGAATCCAAGTTCTAGTCATTTCCAGGGCCAAATCAATAATATATAATAATTAGGGGGAAATAGTGTACAAATTCAATGTACAAATCAAGAAAGAGCAGCCCAACGTATCACAGGCTGGATGATCTGAAGAGGGAACATTTAAGAAGTCACTAACACGTCTTCTTGAAAGTTAGGGAGTAGTGTTGCTCTTTACAGGATCCCTGACACAGAAAGAATTACCATTTAAGGTATAAGAAATAATATGTACACAAGGTTGATTTTATACTAGGTAAATATTTCTTCCCAAATCAATATTAAAATCTCTTTCAATAGCATCATCCAACACTTCTAGAGATTTAGCCAGTTTTAGTCAAAAGATTGCTCCTTTCTTTGCCTTTGCCTTGCAAAAGTCTATTTCTCTTTATAGTTTTGCAACAAGGCATCAGTTCTTAAGTACACAATAACCCAGTGTATGCCTGCTAGGGAAGAAGTCCCCATTGAGCATCTGATGTAAATGGTATGGCTTTGTACCCGACAGGTCCTGGATTTGGCTGCAGTCTTTTTAAACACCTAGAGGCTGAGATGAATAGATCTAAGACAACTGGACACATGCATACGTACCTCAAAGAGGCTGTGTTGACTGCCAAGTGAATTCCACATGAATACAAGGACTGATGAATTCAAAATGCTTTTTGCTTTTGTGTGGTTGATTTCAACTGCTTAATGAAAACTATAATGCCTTTATTCCTATTGGGGCTTCCTGATACCTGGATCAATGAGCTCTTCCGATGAAACTGTGAGTCGGCCAGTCATCATAACTTTCTTAGATTTTATTAAAAGGTGGTTTTCCCAAGATACCCTCTATTTTAAGGAAAGATTGCTGCAGAGTTACATCAAAATCAAACACACGTCTAGTGCAATTTCCCATTTAATTTTTTTTTATCCTATTTGGAGCCGTGAGTCTAGTCATGGCATTAACATGCTGGTAGCTGATTGCACTTCAGGCTTTCTTCTCCTCTAATGATTTCAGGTAATATAGAGGTAGAAGAGAATATGATTAATGACAGAGAATCATTTCGGCACTTCAGACTTTATTAATCAAGTATGTGATACACTGGGGCTCTAACTGGAATGCCAAATTGCAGGTGCTCATGTGCTGTTTCTAAATGAATCTTAACACATGTAAATCCTCTGTACATGAAGTTGTAATTATAAAACGATGATAGAATGACTCAGGGCCAATCTGAGGCCTGCTCATTGGTTGTCAGAGTTTCTTCCTAATTCACTTAGACTCTATTCCCCACTGGGGCACTAGGAAAGAGCGATTCCATGTTCAAGTTCCTCTAAAGCCTCCCATTCTGTTTTTGTTTTTCATCTTTAACCTAAGTCACCAGGGAATATTGGCACTCAAACCAAATTTCCAGGCAAAACAAGCAGGGAGGGCAATTGAAAATGAGTCAAGAGGATATGAATATGATTAAATAGTTTGCCTTCTTGCTGATAGAATTAGCTAAGCTGTGCTCTTCCCAGTAAGAAAAACTTTTAAAAAGCGGCAGTCCCATCATTCATGCCTCAAAGATTCCCATAGAATAAAGGCCTTCCCAGGGGTTTGCCCCATCTGTCTTCCAACTGAGCTATTTTTAGTTTATTTTATTTGTGCGGAGATCAGGGGAGATACGCTCAAATCCCTTGTTATTTCATGACCTAGAAAAGCAATTCTGAATATCTGTTGATTTTCCCAGTTGTGTGGAGTAAAAATATCACCCTTTGGGAAAGCACAAGTCTTCATGAGTCTTGCCTCATACAACTGAGAGGCATTGGCAGCTTCACTTTAGAGGAATCCAGCTTTAAAAAAAAAAAAAATGCTCAAACTGCGAAGTAGAAAATCAAGTTTCACTTGACTAAACCAATATATCTGGCAGATTTCTAAAGTCAGCAGAATCGCCTTTCTTTCTTTTGTTGGGGGTAACAGGGATAGCAATATTGTGTGAATGTTTTTGTCCCCAGAAAGCATAGTTAAAGTTTTGGCCTATACCTAAACCTCAAGTTCATAATAAAGCAGTCTCATTACTTCACATTATTTTCAGAGCGCTATTTATGACAAGACTTTGATGTTTCAATTTTGAATAGTTTTAAAATTAAAAATTATGTCACATGAGAATGCTGAACTCTAAATATATTAGGGTACTTCAGAAAGTTAATAGAAAATGGAATTAACATAAGTCAATTACCTTAATTCTGCTGCAAAATGTTTTAAAATCCATGCATAACTTTCTCAAAATGTGTGTTCCGCAACATTTTTGAAGATTCCTTCATATGCCTGAATTTAAAAGACTTTACATCAAATGATTTAGCTTTTAATTCAAATTTTCTGTGAATTTTTTAAGGTTCCCTTCTATTTAGTTCTTTGGTGAGAATGAGTTATTAAGAATTCCTTACCTCCGCACTTGGCTGTGACATGTCTCATCTTTGGTCACACACAGTGATAGAGAAACTGGAATGTGGGCTTATTGATTCTAGGTTTCAGTTACGTATGTAGGTTGACAGTGTCCAAATAGGTGACAATTTAATAAGGCAAAGGAAAACCATTGAAGTCTATCATTTATGTAGAATTTTAAATGAGGCCTGCTAGATGTTAATATAATTTCTCTATAGTAGTCCTATTTCCTGGAAATCAGCCTATGCTAGGCAGATGTCTGCAAAGAGATCTCCTATCTGTAGAGTTCTAAAGCAAGAAAAGATCCAGGCCAGGTCTAAAGAACTTGCCAAGGAGTTACTATAGGCAACCAGACTGAGACTGAGTTCCTTCCTCAAAGTTTTCTCATAAACTGATGACTCGTTAGTGCTTTGAAATAATGCTGCCCACGGTTTTTTATTATTAATTACAAATTGCAAAAGAATAAATTCATTAACTATATGTGCATTTGCCTATTTGTAAATTCTATAAATCAACATGTGCACATATATGTGAAAAATAAGCTCTAAAATGGAAATTGTATTAGATGAGATTGAAAGTCTATAATAAGTGGAAGTGCTAGCATTTCCCTCCTGTTGTACTCTGCTGCAGTGGAACGTGGACCACAGGCATTGAGTAATCCTGCTGTAAGTCATACTCTCTCATCCAGCTTATAATTTTAAGCAGAGATCACTGTTAAAATGGGACTAAGCAGAGGTCCCTGAAAGAGTCAAGTTTGTTAAACTGGGACTCTGACTGTTGTCTTCACATGCATTTCCTTTCCTGAGTGTATTTTTCTACCTCAATGATCTTTTTTCCTCCTCTTTCTTCTTCTTTGCCTAAACATCAAGAGCAGGTATCAGAATCCCTTCCCTTGGAAAATCCAGTTGCACTGAGCATCTGTAGCTCTGTCTCATGTGGTTTGAGGCTGCTATTTCCTTTTCTGTGGGTGTCACACTATAAATGCCCTTTTAATTCACATTGCACTCCTGTAGGAGGTGATAAAAAGGGAGTTAGGCAACATCTGCCCGGGTTTCCCTGCTGAACTTCACGAGCAGCTGTTCAGCAGGTCTGGAAGAACTGCTTCTGGAAAAAGTGCTGTGAATGGTATTTCTACAGCTCCTTGGAGACCATGGAGGTAGTACACTGGAGTCAGCTACTTTATGGCTGAATTATCCAGTTTGAGAATTATTCTGCCTCCTTGATTCCTTTTTTCTCCCGTTGCCTCTTAGTCTAACTTACATTTAATGCTTTCCCCAGCATGTGGCCAGGGCCTGAGAAATGAAATTCAAATCAGCCAATGTGATTGTTTCATGTTTCTTGGGTATGTTGTCTCTTAGGACACCACCACTTGCAAGATATCCAAAACTCTCTGCTAAAATTATAGACTTAGCTTGTCTAATAAAAGCATTAAGCAGAAGCAACCAATCCCCAAAATGCATGATGACACTTAGGCCGCATTAAGAAATAGCCTAGGGTTTATTCAGTGTATACCTAAATGATTAAATACATTTTAAAAAAAAGCTCCTTCATAGATAAGAGCTGGTAAAATTACTTCCACAGACACTGAACCTGGTAGGTACCTTCATATCAAATCTTAAAGCTTTAACAGAAACTCCTGCTCCCTAAGCCTGGAACATGAGGTCAAATGAACAAAATTACTCTAATGAAGAAAGTTAAGGGTTTGTGGCTTTGCTCCTGAAGGGAGAAAGCATGCAAAAGGAGCCTGAGTCAGGGGCCCAGGGGCTGAGGGTTCCCTAGAAATGGCCCAAGACCTAGTTTTTCAACCAAAATGTATTTACAGGAATTTAGCTTGTTGAAAGCAAATCGCTCTATCCACTGAAATCGTCAGCAAAGTTATCAAACAAACAAAATATCATGTGGATATATGTTCACATGGACATGAGAGGAGAGAGTATAAAGGTATAAACTTTGCATCAGGGAGGGTACAACGTTGGGGAAGAAAGAGCTGACATTGAGGGCATCAAGGCAATCGTCCAACTAAAATTCAGAGTGAGTAAATGCTCAGAGCCACTGGTGTCCAGCAAAGCAGAGGACTTGATTTATTTTCCAGAATTCTCAGAAAGGATATTAAACTTTCCAAAAATGCATGGACTGGAGCTTGAGGCAAGAAGGGTGGTAAATCATAAAAGATCATAAAAGGAAACTGGTCCCAGTAGATTTCTGGGTTACAAATAGGAATATGTGCCAATAGTTATCCAAATCAAGACAGGCAATATTGTAGCTTGCTTCACGTTATACACACAATATCAATAGGGTCATTTTGAAGCAGCTTCTCTGTAGGCATCTACACAAGCTGATGTGCACCCTTGTCAGTGCAGAGCAGTGACAATCCTTGAAACCATACCATCTGAAAAGGGGCTATTTTATCTTAGCATCAAGGACAAAGTGGAAAATGCACATTTGTAGAACTTCTGTATTTGAAAAGCTGTCAGGGAAGAGATGGGTTGGAAAGTGTTTGTAGGCACCAAGCCTAAATGATAGAAACAAGTTGAAACGGTGCAAGAAAGAGATTTGCCTTCAACACAATGAGATTTCCTAAGAGCCAAAGCTATCCATAGACACGCAGGGTTGCCTCAAATGAGATGGTTACCAGGCAGAGGTCAATGAGGTGTGCTTTCGCGGTTACCATTAGTCTCTTTTCTTTAACAAAACTGGAAGCTCGAATTCTCAAACTAGCGACATGGAGCTCCTGTTGGTTCACCTCCACAGCTCTCGATTCCCCAGTCTCTCCTGTGGTCACAGTCAGGGAGTTCCTCAGAGGGTTCCATCTTCTGGCCTTTTATGCAAAGCAAATAGCAATGTTTTCTTCCTTCCCTCTTGCTTTGCCTCATCCATGATCCAAGTGCTGGCCGTTTCCTACTTCCTGTAGTAAACACTAACAGGATCTAATTCAGTGAAAATCCATTTATTTTGTTCCGTTCCCTCACATTTCCTCTGACCACTTTCCCAGTTTGAGGTGAGAAAGAACATATGTGGGTGATTTAATTTAAACCTCTGGTATTTTGCTGAAAAGTGTTTCACAATGCTACCACCACACAGGTGTCACATGTTGAAGTGTGGTTTAACTGAAGTGTTTACATTTTACACTTTTCTAGGTGGGTTCATGCAGTTTAATCATATCTTCACAATAATACTGTGAGGTACATGCTTCTTTCCCAATCCACTGATTAAAGATGCTCGGGAAGCTTAAATTACTTCATGGAATTAGTCAGTAATTACACCAAAGCCTGAATCTAAATTTCCTCGCTATATCCATTAATACTATAGCATTCCACAAAGCAAAATGCAATCTCTTATTTACATCCTCCTTGGGCTGTCTACTCTAACTGCCATCCCTATCTTTGGAAGCAAATAAGAATGAATTCTCCAGTCAAGCATAAGCTAAGTCCTAGAATAAAAACAGGTCAAGGCTGCATTAACTCTAACACTCATCCTCTGGGCTAACTGGACCAATAGCACCATGGGAAAAGTCACACCAATGAGGGCTTACGATGGCCTGGAGTCAGTGTCCCAAGCCATCTTTCTGTTTCAGAATTGCAGACTGATGGAATACATTTTGGAGAATTGGTTACAATGTCCACTACAACATGAGGGTTCAACATGGAAGTTCACAGTCCCCATGGAACATCCTGAAGGCACCGCTCCAGCCTCACACCAAACCCATAGAGGTGGCCTGATGTACAGGGCTGCCCTGCCAGGCACCAGGACAACTTTTAGAGAGGTGTTTGAGCTCTCTGGCAGAAGTTAGAGAAGCTGATTGGTGTAGGGAAGGAACCGAGAGAGATGGAAGCAGTAGCATTTATGAGAACTTTGAAATTCTTCCCTTGTTGAACCAGAGTGACCAATTTAAATAGATTGAAGCACAAATCAATGTTGTATTATTAATTCACACTCAGATTCCAAGCCCAAATGTGTCTACTAAGGAAGAAGATGACCATGAATTCATTTTTGCCCTTTCTGATATCTTGTTCTGACAAAGAAGATCTCTACTGGCCTCTTCCTTACATCCAGTTTCAGCTACTCAGAAGATCAATGTTTTCTTTTTTTAAAAGTTTTAAAAGCAGTATTTATTAGACTCAGAGACCTCCAGCCAGAATGGTCTGGAAAGGCAGTCCAAGAGAGGCAAAACCTAAACTGGCTGATAGTACTGGGGTTTTTAAGAACAATTTTACAGATGAAAAATACTTGACATTCAGTTCCAAGGCAGCAGGGACAAAACCCATCAAAAGACCTGTTTTCCAATCTTTTATCCTATCTGGCTTCCTCATGATAAAACAAAAAGATCCATCAAGAGGGTGGGATACCTAATTTTTACAGTAAACTGGGGGCTCAGAAGGAATTGCCACTCCCTTTCCATCCCCATTATAAGATTGGAAGGTTCCAAGGAGTGGGCAGACAGGCACTTTTGACTTGCTAAAGACAACCTCTGGGGAAAGCAAGTGTTTTGTACCCTAAACCTCCAATGGGACCACCCTAATTGCCCACTAACCCAAATGACACCCCACATTCCTTCCCCCAGAAGAATGGAACCTACCTTCTGTTAGGGGCTTTGGGATGATGACTGCTCTGGCTTCTTCCAGCTGAGTAGGGGCAGAGTAGCACTCAAGACAGGGTTACAGCAGCAGGTAGGAGACACAGTGCCAACTTGCAGAATCTGCTTCCATCCGAGGTTTCATGTGTATGACTGCCTAGAATTTCACTGTTTTAAATCTGGAGAAAATGAATCTAACAAGTAGATTAAACTCCCAGGGTCTAAAACAAAGAACCTAAGGAAGGAGCTGTCTAAATTATGAGGAAGTTTTTGCATTGAGAGTCAAATAGAAACTGACAGGAGGGACCTGATAACAATCAGGTGGGCTAAGGCAATGGTCAGGTATATATAAGGTCCAGACCTATCTCTTCACATAGGGTACTGGAAGAGACATCATAAGGGAGGTGTGAACCGCCTTAGGGAGGGCACCCTGTTGACTTCCATTACCTAGCTGGCCTGGGAGGAGAACTGGCCTGAATAGAACGCAGGTGGCATCTCTAAAAGGAAATTTACAGCTCTGCCTGCAATGTTACTGAGCCTTCTTGGCCATCCCCTCAACAGTGGTGATTACTTTGGAACCTGGGCTGAGTGAAGGGCTTTATTTTTCAGCTGAGAGCCAATAAGTTCTGTGGCTCTGACCCAGGAGTCCTTCCACCCCTAGGGCAGTTCCATTTCCAGTAACCCAGCTCTTGGCTGGAAGAGCTGCCAGGGTTCTCTGAAAGCTGACTTCCATGTCCATCTGAAGCCCTGGCTTTCCACTTTAAACCAATGCCATTTGTGGTGGACTGGCCTGTTGGATCTCCTTGATGGCAGATCACTGTGTAAAGCAACCATTCATTGACCTGCCACCTAGCTTTACATTGCCACTGCTGCCCAGCTTGCTCCTCTCTCCTCCTGGTTTCTGGTAAAGGAGACCACAGAGGCAATCTTTACGAGGGTGTAAGTCAAGGGGATGCTAGTCTCATTCCTAAACTTTGGTTGCCTAAGCTCAAAAATCTATAGTTACAGGCATCTTCTGATAATGGCTTTTCAAAGCATTAAAGAGTTCATGTTAGTAAAACAGCCTTTTAACAGAACAGACCATAATAACTCTTGACAAATTTTCTCATGTTTTCCAGAATTGGTGAAACTATCTTAAAAAATCTATTTGCATTATCCTAAGGTTCTAAAGTCCATTATAAGGTATTTATTCCAAATGAGTCATACTCTCTAATTGGTCTCTCAGTTATGGAGAGAGCAGTGAGCCTCATGACCAATAGTTGCCTATTCAAATGGATGGAGTACAGCAGGGTTTCTGTTGACATCTCATAGATTTTTTTAAAGGAATGCTTTTTAAAATCTGTTTTTATGTCTATATTTTATTTATTTGAAATGCAGAAATATAGGTGGCAATATAGAGAGAGCAAGCAGCCCCATCCACTGGTTCACCTGCTTCTTGTATGTTTTGTTCTGCTTTGCACACAGTCAGCACTTGATTTAGCTTGAAATAAAGATATAATATTGGCCTCTGTGGGTCATTTGTTGCATTGAATCTGGCTTTTCTTATGTTGTCAAGATAATTTAACTTTTCCAGGTTATGAATCTACTTATATGTCTTCTGGATAGCATCCATGTTCTTTTTGGCTTTCACTGAAATTGCAATTCCCCACATATACGGGCTAGAAATAATCATTTTCTATAAATAAGTACTCATCTCCCACTATTCTCAACCATCCTCACTGTTCTGGACACACTGGCCTCATTGCTATTCCTTGAACACAAACACACAACGTTTATTTTTGCCTCAGGGCCTTTGCAATTTTCCTCTCTGCATGGCTTGTTTTTCTAACTTCAGTTTGGCCAAAGCACTGCTCTTATCACAAAGCCTCAAAGAGGCTTTTTCTAACACCTGTGTTAAAGGAACACCATTATTCTACATCCCTATTATCCTGGTTTATTTTACTTAAAATTATATGATATCATACTATTAAATGGATTTATTAGTCTATCTAGCTAGAAGTTAGGTTCCATGGAGGCAGGAACATATTCTTGTTCACTGACCATAATGTCACTATTGGAAGAGTACCTGGCATGAAAGAAGCACTCAATAAATGTTTATTAAGTAAATGGAGAACTAAAGACATTTACATAGAAAGTCCATCACAGGGGTTACATATGACAAACCGGAGGGAAATAGCACAGGATTAGAAGATAAAAGACCTGAATTCTTGCCCATTTTCTGCCAAGAACCAAAAGGTAGACTGAGTTAGACAATGCTGTACTTTTCAATATTTTAGTTTGTTCTTTTTTATTATTAAAAATTGAGAGGATTGACCAACAAGATAAAATTTTTAAAATGTAAGCGTCTATGATTTTTAAATCAATGTTTGCTTCTTCAGTTAGATTCATGGCATCTTCTTACTCATTGAAGACTTGTAGGCAGCTGGCATACACTGGGGGAAGTCAGCTTTCAGAAAGAATTGTGATGTAGACTAGAAGTGACCAGAATTCACCCTGGAGCTGTTGATATGTGTGGAGCAGCTTAATGAAATGACAGCTCTTGTTTTGTAAAGTAGCTAATGGACTTGACAAGAATCACAGTTTTCATGCAAGAATACTAGTAGTCCAAATAATGAGCCTTTAACTCACTCACCAGGACTGTCATATCCTCAAAATGCATTTGTTAGGAGCTTTGTTGGGCCAAATGTTTAATAAATTCAATAATCTTTTCACTAAATGTGTTAGCAGTGTCTACCTATGATCTTGTTGGATTGCATCAGCTGTACTCAAGCAATTAGAAATAGAGCAATTTTTCCCAAGAAACTGAGGAAGAATGGGGAACTAGAACTAATTGGTTGCCTTTTTTGGACTGGATTGGGGCAACAAACCTAACTTTGAGGCACAGTCAATTACAAAATCCATTTAAGTGTAACAAATGAAGGTCTGAAAGACTAAACTATTAATTAAGGGCAAGAACATCAAAATGAGAAAGATGACCATTTAGCCTTAGTCCAATGGTGCATGTCTCTTGCCAAGTAAATTGGTGATAGAATTTTGTGATGAAGACCTTGCAGGAACTCTGAAGTACTGACACAAGGTTAGAGCAGGAGTTGTGCAGCCAGAAGTCCAACTTTCAGTGGCTTCTTGACTTCTTGGCTGACTCTCAGCATCCGGGATTTCTTATTACATGACTTACTACTGGCATATCCAGGTTAAGGGCACAAAAAAAAAAAAAAAAAAGGAAGAAAGAAAGAAAAAATAGACATCAAACAAGGCATAATTAACTAAACATTTGAATCAAGACTTGGAGCTAAAGCTCTACATTTTTAGCCTCTCTGGGCATTACCAGGCAGAACCACTTTAACGTACAGTCTCTACATATAGACTTCTCTATTTCATGGTTCTCTTCCCTTTGTCTAGTGTTACTCAGGCACATGTTGTTCTTTTATTTTCTTGGCATCCAGGGATATCCCTCATTCTCTATGGAACCCAGAGTTGCATTCTGCAGTTTCTTAACCATCCTCCTCCAACTACTGCCTATTTTTCAGTCTTTCTCTACTGCCACCTGGATAACTGACCCATTCTGTTCCATTTGCTTAAGGGTCTACCCTTTGCTACATGATTAATTTAAGATACTAGTCCTGATAATCTATGAAAGATTAGTATGTTCCCTGCTCAGGAAAGCACAAAATATTAATACAAATAAAAATCAGACACACGTTAATTTTATAACAAGAAGAAAATTTAAAGACTGTATATTCTAGAAATTTCTTTTATTGACAATGACCCTGAAGCCTAAGAACCTGGCTAGTCAGACCAGTGGGACATAGTGCTCTTTCTGTTGACCCATTCTGATAGCTTATTAAGACGTAATTCTAGACTTCTAGACTACTGAGTTTTTCGGCTTCCTGGCAGGTTCTGGGGTTGGGTGCAAGGGAGGTAAGCATTTGGGGGCCCCTTAGTCCACCTGCTATGCCTCTCTTTACATAGGGTAAAAACATCTTTATTACTAGCAACCAGAAGGATAAAATGTGGGAAATATTTATACATCATTGAAGTATAGTCCTCATAAGGCCTTGATGTGCCTTGGACTACAGAAGCTATGTTGCAGAGAAGCAACCTACTAGGAAGAAATTGCATGGTTTGGGAAGTTGCTGGCCCTGAGTTTATTGTCAGCCTCACTATTTTCTTGAACAGATGTTTGCCTTCCTTTGACTTAATTTCTTTATGTATAGAAATACTAACTCCTACATTTGATGACATTGAGATAAGTAGACATTATATGCCCATATATACATGCATTTAGACAGAATTCTGGCACAGAGTAGATAGTAAAAAGAGTAGTTGATTCTTTAAGTTTTTTTATTCAGGTGCAAGGACAGTGCTTTCTTAATTACTGTAGAGAGAGAATTGCCTGAATTACTACTTTCTTCTAGTCTGGTATGAATGGGAGCTTATCCTAGTCACAAAGTAGCAATAACTGTATGAAAAGTAAGCAAATTTGGACTTGCCAGAAAAGACAAGGCTTTGTCCTTCATCCTCCATGAGATGCTCTTTCTGCTACAACACACAAATCCATATCTCGTAAAGGTTGATTTTTAAGAACAAAGATTATATAAACTGGAGGAAAACCCATCCCCCTTCTCTACCACCTTCATAGGAGAATGTGCTTTGGTGCACCATCCAGGATGATTTTCTTAGAAGTGCCTCCCCACACAAGCTCCAGCAACATGGCCCAGTGAGCATTTGCTGCCAATTAGCCTCAGAAATATTTTCTGGACACGGGACCTCAATAGGATGCAATGCTCTTCTGAGGAATGTCAGATCCTAGGTTGATATAAAAGAAGCCATACTTTACTTTCTCTATCATTATCTTTCACACAACACAACCATACCCTTGAATGTAGCTATTAATGATTTCACCAGGATTGAAATAATCTGTGTAAAGTCTAATAAAAGAAGAAAGCCTGAACCATATGCTAACTACGGCTCTTCTCATAGTTCTAGGGAAGCAGATAAGAAGATGGCCCCATGCTGGGTGGTTCTCCTGTAAATCCCCCTCTTCTTTACCTTCCCCCACTGTTTCAAGGACTCCTCTCTCTCCCTCTCTCTCTCTCTCTCTCTCTCTCTCTCTCTCTCTCTCTCAGCATTTCCTTCTTCTACTCAGCACTATGTAAGTTCATACCCATGTGTTAGGAATTATGTTCATTATCCTGAGGGCAGTGATAGATTCCCTGGGGCTGGATCTGTAAGTAACAGCAATGGACAGAAAGAGGACTGGATCCTGCTTCATCATAGCTGGTCTTCTATACCTCTAGTCGTAGGAATAGCTTACCAGGTGGTTTTGTCCTTTTTACAAATGTCTATTTATTTATTTGATTGTCAGAGCTACAGAGAGACTGAGAGACAGAGAGATCTTCCATCCACTGGTTCACTCCTCAACAGCCAGGTGTGAGCCAGACCAAAGCCAGGCATCAGGGGCTTCTTCCAAGTCTCTCACATGAGCAGCCGGGGTCCAAGCACTTTGGCCATCTTCTGCTGATTTCCCAGATGCATTAGCAGAAAGCTGGATTGGAAGTGGAGGAGCTGGGACACAGACCAGTGCTCGTATTGGCTGCCATCATTGTAGGCAACGGCTTTAACTGCTGCACCCCAATACTGGCCCTTGAGTTTTGCCTTCTTAAGTGGCAGCACACACTCTAGGCCTGGCCTGAAAATGCTAAGTCATTTGATAACCTCTCTGTGCGTGTTACAGGTACACCTACTCATCCTATTGACTTTCCAAAGAGCAACTGACAAGTGCAAAAGCATACAAACAAATATATGCAATGTCCCAGGATAAATAATAATTATCAGTGACAGTGAAGGTTAGGTTTGAAAGAAAAAAAGGTTATACATCTTTCAAACAACTTCATAGTTTACAAGGTGCCTCTCTATATAATGATATGAATATTATACATACTTTTATGTAAATAATTGTCTCCTGCTATCAATTTTACCCTTTGGGGGGCTTTGAACTTTGTCTTCATGACCCTTATTGTAAGTAACAAAGTCTTGCCCCCAAATTGGAACTGATTTCCTGATAGGATTATATCAGATTCTTTGACATAGGTATTCATGCTCCTCACTTTCTATTTTGACTGGAGGTAAGGAGTTAGAGGAGTCATAAAAGCCAATTTCTTTCTAAAAACTACAGTTATATTGTCATCTCTTAAAACTGACTAATAAAATTGTATATATCTGTTTTGAACAAGTGATGTTTTGGAATACCTATAGTAGTTTTTGAATATATATAGTATATTGTGGAATGGTGAAATCTAGTTAAGTAACACATGCATTATCTCACATGCTTTATTTATTGTGGTGAGAAAACCTGAAATCTACTCTCCTAGCAGTCTTTCTGGGTTGACTTCTTCTTATAGGCTTTTTGCTAGAAAATTGTCTTTTCCAGATCTAGATTAAACTCAACCTGAAGCTTAAATGAAAATCCTTTTTCCATTTGTATGTTATTGATGGACACATTGGGATAAGCTGGAAAAAAAACAATAAAACAAATAGGCTTTTATGCATAATGGGTCAAGCTTTTAGTAAAAGACAGAAAGGAATCAAAGGATTTCCTGAGTTCTTTAAAATTGGTCCCACAACATCTTGCCTGGTGCTCAATGCCTTCCAAATCCCCTTTGAGTGCTTTTTAATCCCCACTAAAATGGACCAACAAATCAAGGCATTGTGCATCTCCTTCCCTCTTGCATTTGCCTGCCATGCAGCACTGGGCATCTGAGGTACTGAGTCCGAGGACGGGCATCTGAGAAAGCTGTACAAATGAAGGGGGTGTGGGGGATGCAAACTAAAGCTCATTCTTTAGTCTTGAGCACTGATAGCATGATGTCTACAGTTAACATGGCTTATGGGTGTGTAGAGCAAGGAGAATGCTTTTCAATTCACTTAAAAGTCTATTTCCTCCACATATATAATTGAATTACATATCTGATCGAATCAGAAAATGGAAAAATCTTTGGATAAACAGCACCCTGTGCTGCCTACCTTAACATGCATTCACTTGCTACCTCACTGCCAGCTTTATTATGGCAATTAGTGCCGGCAAAACTCTATTTGCTTATAGACCTAATTAGAGATCAAGAGAGTGGCTCACTTTTGATAATTGCATGGCTGTGGCCCATCTATCAGCCATTGTTAAATTGTTGTTATATTAATGTAAAGCTTATAATCACTGCTGTTCCAAATTGAATAAAATGTTCTTGCCAATTCTCCAATGCAATTAATTTACATAAAAGCCTTTGGAACCAAAATTAAAATGATATACATCTTTGCAAAGACTTCAGTTAAAACAAAGCTAAGTAATAAGGAGCTCATACATCTTTTTCCCCTCCATTTTATGTTTACCAGAGTTAATGGCCAAACAATCATTAAAATGTGCCTAAAACTAATTAAAATTGTTGTGCTCATACCTCATTTACTATGTATTCTAATTTATTATTCAAGGCATTAATATTTTAAGCTCTCTGTTGTTTCAGAGTCTGGGGAGATTCTAGGCAGTAGAACAGGAGGTCAGCAGTTCCCCCTTCTTTCCAGGAATCTGCATATAAATCACATTAATCTCACCTTAGCATTTGATACCTGCTCAGAAGAACTGGTGGCATGGTAGGCTTGTCTGTTTTGTTCCTTCTGCTTTAACTAACTGAATAAAATAAAACACAGTCACACATCATTAGAAGATCTGCTAAAGTTGCAAGCAAGGAATATTACATGATTGATGCCACGTTTCTATCAAAGATAGAGAAATAAGAATTTGTTTTATGCTGGGTGGTAGATGCCTTCTTTCTCAGACAAGTAGAGGTGGATACACTATGTGGGATTAGGAGACTTTAGAACTTTATCATAAATATACAATTGGTGTGATCATTTATAGTAGAGCAGGGAGGATTATTCAATCTGTGTGTCTCACATTAGGAGTCATATTAATAATGCAATATGTTCTCTATTAATTTTATATTATTAGTGTAGCTATACAACTCAATTACCAATACCCACCGTTTATTAAAAGACTAATCTACTTCAGTATCTCTTAAATAATTTATCTAATTTAGTCTATACAACAATACCATTATTGTTGCAATTTTAATGTTTGATGAGGATCCCATGCTCAGAAATATTAAGCAGTTTGCCCAAGGTCACACGCTGTAGACCACAAGCAGGAAATTAACTTCCTATGTGTGTTCCTAAATCCCATGATCTTTGCATTATATTATACTGACCATTCTAATATTTTTTTAGCTTTTCTGGAGCTGAAAGGTAGCTATTTCTTCCTCACACATTTCCTATATAATTCACCTTCACAGATTTTGTTCTTTAGTTCTGTCTTGTTATCTCTTTACCACTATATCATCATACAGGCTCTCAAACTGACACCTATGGCTAAATCCACCTTGGATAGAACTGTGCTGTGGAAATAGCACTGGAATACCTCAAAACCTTAGTCTGTTAAGCACAGATTTTTTGGTAAATCCTCGACTTACCTTGAGGCAACTTTCACTTTCAGTGGATTATGGAAGCTTTTGAACTAACATAAGGTAAAAGAAAATACTGGTTATTTTGGCAAGTTGGAGTACAGAATGTGCATTTATCTTGGAATCCATTTCTGATTTTTGATTTTGACTTTCATGCTAAGCAACTGTGGATGTGAACAAATCAATCCCTCTTAGGGCCAATTTTCATCATCGGTGTACAGGAAGTTTAAAAAGCATCTTTACAGGCCTATTATCTATGATTTTATTTGGAAGAACTTGAACCTAGACAATGACCATAACTTGCGGCTCATCAAGTTGAAAATGGAATCACAGATGTGCATTGGAATTTGATTCAGAAGAAAATGGAAACTGAACTGTGCTAATGTAAGTCATATATTAAGTTTTCAAAAATATCTTTAAGAGCAGAATCATTTTGCCAAATAAAAGACATGTGTTTGCTGGTGGTGGGGTTTACATGTGTTAAGGTACAGATAAGGGGCATGTGTATAGCCTCAGTACATTGAACAAACATATCACAAATAGATTTGGGAGCTATGGCTATAGATATGGAAAGGTTCTTGGAACCACATTTTCTTAACTTCTGCCACTTCTGATCTCACCGGTGAATAAAATCTCTGCCAGATTCCTGCTTTCTTTCTTTTTTTTAAGATTTATTTATTTGAAATCAGAGTTACAGAGAATGAGAGGCATCAAAAGTGGCAACATAACTTTCTGCCAGCCTGTCCACAAACTTTTTTAAATGCCTTCTAAGGTTGAAAGTGATATGTGTAAAGAGAATTGAAAATGAATCTTGATGTGAATGGAATGGGAGAGGGAGCGGGAAAGGGGAGGGATGCGGGTGGGAGGGAAGTTATGGGAGGGGGGAAGCCATTGTAACCCATAAGCTGTACTTTGGAAATTTATATTCATTAAATAAAAGTTTAATAAATGAAAAAAAAAGTAGAGCAAAAAAAAAAAAAGAAAGTGATATGTGTGTGAGAGAGAGATGTTTACAATTTGCCTTTTAGATTTTTATCCTCAGTAACTATTAAGAAATAAAGAATGATTGACAAGGGAAGACAGAGAATGACTTTGGTTTTATTTTGCTTTGCTTTTTGACCTGAGAATATCAGGAACTCAATTATGGACATATTAATTTTGATACCGA
Source organism: Lepus europaeus (assembly GCF_033115175.1). NCBI lineage: Eukaryota > Metazoa > Chordata > Mammalia > Lagomorpha > Leporidae > Lepus > Lepus europaeus. The sequence goes on from NC_084842.1 coordinate 9,056,249, forward strand.
TATCAAGCACTCAAGTGGAGGTGTTGATCAGGCAGCTAAAATCAGGGTTGAGGTTTAACAAAGAAGCATAGACCATAGATGTAAGCACAATATAAATGTCTGTAAAACCATGAGACTGCCTGAGATTATCCATGGAGTGAGGGTAGATAGAGAATGGAAGAACAGAAACTCTGCCTTGTAAATGAGCAATATTTGAGAGTTGGAGATCAGAAGGGACATTAGTGAAAATAATTTAAGGGAGACCAGAAAAGTGGAAGAAAAGCAAGGAAATGTAGAAGTCAATAAAGTGTTTCAAGAAGGAAAGAAAAATAGTCACCTGTGTCAAATGCTTTTGACAGAGCAATTAAATAAATATTTTAAAAATTACCATGATCTTTTTTTTTTTTTTTTTTTTTTTTGACAGGCAGAGTTAGATAGCGAGAGAGAGAGAAAGGCCTTCCTTCCATTGGTTCACCCCCCAGATGGCCTCTGCGGCCGGCGCTGCACCAATCCGAAGCCAGAAGCCAGGTGCTTCCTCCTGGTCTTCCATGCGGGTGCAGAGCCCAGGAACTTGGGCCATCCTCCACTGCCTTCCCGGGCCACAGCAGAGAGCTGGACTGGAAGAGGAGCAACTGGGACAGAACTGGTACCCCAACCGGGACGAGAACCTGGTGTGCCAGCGCCGCAGGTGGAGGATTAGCCTAGTGAGCAGGCCAAAAAAGATTACCATGACCTTTAACAAACAAAAGGAATGACCCTAATGAAAGCCAGTTCTCTTAGGGCAGAGACTGATTGGAGTGTATCTCAAGAAAACATGTGAAAGGAAAAATGAAGACTCAGTAGAGACCCATTGGACAAGGTTTGCTTGAAGGAAGGGTAGAAAGGGGACAGTTGCAGAAAGAAGTGGGGTGCAGATATTATTTCCCTTTCTTTTACAGCTTTGTAAGTTGAAAAAAATAAAAACGTGTTTAGTGATGGAAATCGTCTAGTCAAAGTTAGACTGCAAGGAGACTCTAAAATCAGGTTATAAAGATGTTAATTATTAGGGTGATAAAGTTGCTTCTTATTTCATAGGTAATGAGGAGACACTGAAGTAAGAATAATATGTTCAAAATTAAAGTTCATAAAGATTCGTGTATGAGTTGGTTGAGTAAAGCAAAAACAAAACAAAGCTAGTCTTGTTAAAAATTTGGGCAAGACAGTAGACATTTGATGTAGTGCTTAAGATGTCACTTGGGCTGCTCACAAAATTACATGAAAGGGTCCTGGTTTCAGGACCTGGCTTCACATCAAATCCATCTTCTAGCTAATGTGCACACTTGGAGGAATCAGGTGATGATTCAAGTAGTTGGGTCTCTGCCACCCATGTAGGGGACTCAGATGAAGTTCCTGGCTCCTGATTTTAGCTGGACCCAGTGCAGAACCCAACAGATAGACGATTTCTCTCTCTCTCTCTCTCTTTCTCCCCCAACCCAACCAAATAAAATACAAATTCTTTCAAAAATTTAGGTAAGAGAGAATCACAGCGTCATGATTGAATGAAGATCAAAGGAGAAAGAATGAAAAAGTAGAGAGACGGTGACTGAAGTATTGTTACAGAAACAGAAGCAAGCACACATGACAAATACGAGCGAGGCAGAGCGAGGGGCTAAGTGCAGCAGACATGTGAGTTCACTTATAGATGATTAAGAGCATATGAGAGGAACTCACAGAAACAGAACCTAGGAGAAGGGAGAGGAAGTTAGCCAGTGGAGATAGGCAGATGTTACTATGCTCACAGATACAAATGGAACATTCCAGAAGGTAGTTCAAATAATTCCTATGTGGAAGAGAATTAACTTAAGAGGACTCACACTGCTCAGAATTTTTATAAATCATAAAAGGCTTGTAAACTAAATTAAAATAAGAAATATAGCCAATGTTTTTGGGGCTCATTTCCTTTTAATACAATTTTGAAGGAAATGAATGATGAACATGAACACATATTTATGCAAGAATACTTTAATAGTTTCTTAACAAGCCATCTTCTCATTTAAGAAAATGTATAACTTTCTTAAGCTACATTATCAACTAAGAAGTAAAAAGTAATATGCCCTCCTTGGAAACACAGAATTTGTATTTTAACATTTTGATTCCAACAGATATACTTTATTTCACAGTGCCTGGCATATGAAGAACTCATTGTCAAAGAGGAAGGACTAGCAGTCAATAATACCTGAAACCTTGGTAATTCATAAGTATTAGGGACAATTAAAATAAGAACCTGCTCTATGATTTTCCTCACCAGACGTAAATGTCAATTCTTATTTTTCTGATATTTGACATTCTCCTATGGCCTTTATCCTCATCCAATTTTGTACTTAAGTCTTCAGTCTTATCCTTACCACCAAGCGTTTTCCTCCTTTGACCCCATTTTTCATTTTAACATGGGCTGTCTCAGTACAGAGAGAGTATTTCACTACTTGATTGTATGGCAGCCTACATGGGACATATTTAAACAACTGAAAAAAGTCTCTCCTCCAATTGCTGGCTACTATGACATCTGTAAGGTTCAAAAGCATGAGTTATTCCCATTGAATTTCAAGACATGACAGATACAAATGAAGAAAATGAGTAAAGGGGGTAGTAACAGAAAAATAAAGAAAAACAAAATAAACACAGGAAGAAAGGCAAGAGGGTAAATTTCTCCTGGTCTGAATGCTGTGTCATAGGTCATAATATTCCAGATTTGTATGTGTCTTTGCCTTGTTCGGGTTGAACTTGAAAGTGTCCTGTGGCAGAATCAGTTCTTGCTCAGCTGTCTCTCGTGCATAATTGTCATTTTTCTTCCTTCATCTCTCTACTTAGGTATGTAGGCAGGGACTTCTGTGGAGCTGAATTTTGCTTGCCTAAGTGTGATTGCCCGGTTAGCAAATCACTACACCTCCTAACATTCACACGTTTTCTTCTACTGCTTCTAAATCATCATTCCGGGCAACATGTGGTACTTCTTCCTTTTCTTGTAATAGTCTTAGCCAAGAAGACAGCAGCTTCAGTACTCAAAGTGTCAGTCCCACAGTTCAATAACATGGATCACCTTCTACACCAGCTCAATCTTCCTGAGCTACATAAATGCCAGCGGAAACGAAATGCTTTCACCTCTCCTTAACATGCCCACTTCTGACCTTTCACGCTTTTACAAGAAGTCAACATTTGCAAAGGCAAGAATACAGAAGGGAAAAAAAATACACAGGAAAGGGAAAGTATCATCTAGCATTCTCACCCTGCCAGTGAAGCATATTTACTCCCAGCCACAGCTGACCTTTCTCAGGAAGGCTATCTTGAGACAGGTGCTGTTCCTGTTAATCATGAATTATCATTCTGCTCCTAGCTTCCGGGCCTGCTCTCCTTACAAAAAAACCCTGTCTATGTAAGAAAGTGAGAGACTTGAAGATAACTCAGGAACACAGGGTCATGCCAAATTCTCTTAGAATCATTGAATGCTAGTGCTGCACAAGAATCTAGAGGTCACCCAGTACATCTGTGTTTTACAAATTTTTTCGTTTAAATAACAAACAATCCTTGGAAAAGTTCTGTGTGGGATGAGGGCTGTGATAACATGCACAGATGGGAGTATGCATATACAGATGCATATACAGTTTCTCCATTTTTACATAAACACTGGCCAGAGTGGTGATGATTATACTAAGTTTAGTGGCTATTGTGTAAGGATGACACAACCCCTCATCACCTTTCCTTAAAACCACATTTGTTTAACTTCCCCAACTCCAAGGTTATTAATAACCTCTTTACTCACAATCTGAAGAGATAATTATGGCATTGTCCTTAATTTTCTAATTACAGTAAAAGGAAAATCATCCATATGTTCCTGAGCCTCAAAACATCCTGGAAGCCTGCTCAGACAGAAACCATGTCCTGTCTGTCCTTGTACCCACTGTCAGCTAGAGCCACACCTTGAACCTGACCTGTACTTCCAAGGAGAACTTGAAAAGTTCCTGGGAAAAAATGGAATTAAAAAGTATGTTTATTGGCCGGCGCCGTGGCTCAACGGGCTAATCCTCCACCTGTGGTGCCGGCACACTGGGTTCTAGTCCCAGTCGGGGCACTGGATTCTATCCTGGTTGCCCCTCTTCCAGGCCAGCTCTCTGCTGTGGCCAGGGAGTGCAGTGGAGGATGGCCCAAGTGCCTGGGCCCTGCACCCCATGGGAGACCAGGAGAAGCACCTGGCTCCTGGCTTCGGATCAGCGCGGTGCACCGCGCGGCGGCCATTGGAGGGTGAACCAACGGCAAAGGAAGACCTTTCTCTCTGTCTCTCTCTCTCACTATCCACTCTGCCTGTCAAAAAAAAAAAAAAAAGTATGTTTATTTTGTCCCCCAAAATCTTGAAATTCATACATAAGAAGGATCCTCAAAAAGGTCATATAAAATGTGTATTATGAAAAAGCTATGCATGGATTTTTCATATTTCTTGTTATAGTTATGTGTGCTTCTCTTGGAGGTAGATGCCGCATAGCCCATGCTGATGAGATTCTGTAGGGCAGCAGTAGACAGTGGGAGAAGAGGTGATCGTTGACAGATGGCTTATTGTTCCCTGTGACTGCCTGGCTCAGTGGTTTGGAGGGTTGGAGCTGAGTCAATCCTCAACAATAAAGGACGGCTTTCATATTTGCTTTATCTTTGTCTTTCTTAGAACTTTTAACCAACTGGGAACCCAATTATTTACATAGCTTTTCAAGCCATAGGGGGAAATAAATATTGCTTGGAAAGCACTGTCATTTTTAAGATCCCAGATTATACCGCTTTTTCCACACCATTCATGACACTGGTAGAGAAAACAGATTTTTAGGTTCCATCTTATCAACATATATAAAGTTCCATACATATATTCCTAAGGAAAGTTAAAATGTAGCACAAGCATCAGATCAAAGATACTCACAAATTGTCCAGATCACGAACATAGGGTGTTTTAATCTACAAAAAAGAAAAAAAAAAGACCATTAACTTTAAGACACCGCTTTGCATTATAAAGAGTTTTATAAAAGCATAATAAACCATTTTATTATCTATAAATGAGAAAAATACAGCTTAGACAATTAGGGCTCCCACCACAAATCAAGCTAGTTGTCAAGAAGCACGAATTGTTAGTTAAAAAAAAAAAACCTAGAAATGGAAAAATAAAAAGCTTAGGATATTTTACTTTTTACAGAAAAAATAAAGTGGGTTATGAAAACAAAACCCTCAGTATAGTTTCTTAATATTCAAAATTGAAACCAACTCCATATAGCTATTATGGTAGTCGAAACAATAAGAACTAGATGTGGTAGAAATTTTCGTATTTAGACACCTGAGATATATTTGTTCTTCTTTGTTATTTTTTGGTGGCATACCACATTTAATTTGGAAAAAGGGAGCCTAATCCACTGTTGGTGGAAATGTAAACTAGAACAACCATTATACAAGACAGTATGGAGATTTTTCAGAAATCTGAAAATAAATCTACCATAGGAACCAGCCATTCCACTCCTGGGAATTTACCCAAAGGAAATGATACAAGCATATTAAAGAGTTATCTGTACCTCTATGGTTATAGCACCTCAACTCACAATAGCTAAGATGTGCAATCAACTCAGATGTCCATCTACTGATGACTGGATAAAGAAATTGTGGTATATATACACAATGGCATATTTCCCAGCCATTAAAAATGAATGAAATCCCATCTTTTGCAACAAAATGAATGCAATTGGAGACCATTATGCTTAGTGAAATAAGCCAGTCCCCAAAAGACAAAATCATATGTTTTCCCTGATTTGTGGTAACTAATATACAGAGTACAAAATAATGTAATATATAAGAATGAAGTCAACATTATGAGATTTGATTATTTATAACTCTTGTCTATATTTCTAAAGAACAGTTGCTTTTCTACTTACTACTTGTTGAATTGTTTATTTAGTGGAGAATTAGGCTTTTGATTATAGAGTAAATTAAAAGTATGTCATTGTAAAAATTAGAACAAAAATAAGGGAGAAGAGAAGAAGGGATGGTAGGGTGAGATGTATCATTATGTTCTTAAAACTGACATGGAATTCGTGTCCTTAATACAATTTTTTTTAAAAAATTCAGGTACCCTCTATTCCTCAGGCAGCCCAGGTACTTCACGTTTAAGTCATTTTTATACTTGTTCATATCCTGTTCCAGAGATGTTCATACAGAGTTGTTTCAATGAGATGCAAGTATAGGACGTCTACAGAGATAGCTTCTCTTCCCTGTGGAATACAATGAAAGTATGGGCTTTTCCAAGATCCTGTGTAGCCATTTTACAATGGGGAAGACTGATGAGAATGGAATCAACTACGGGGAGAAGAACTGAAAATGTAGAAACAAAAAACAAAGTCTAATCAAACTCTAATTGCAGAAGCTACACCAAGCTGTGGCTAGAGTCAGATCAGATTAAAGGTACTTGAACCCATAAATATGTCTTTGTTTAAATTCAGTTGAGACTTCTTTCCTGATTCATGCCAATGCATCAATATTACTGCTTTGGCGTCATCAAAATCTGGCCTGTGGTATGTCTAGAACTTAGTTTTATCCTTATACCTAGAAATGATGAGATCCTAGAGAATTAATTATATGACCAAAAATTAAAATTTTAAACCAGAGATTAAGTATATTATTCTCTATTAATAAATTGCCAAAAGAAGTATGTTTTCATTCCTTTGGAAAAATATGTCTTCTCTAATCAAAATCTACATGAAAAATCAAATTTTATCTAGAAGTACACATGGTGACCTTGAATTTGAAATAATGCTAATCGCTTATATGACTTTAGCGAAGCCTTTTCTGTAGCATGTTTATAGAGTATGAGTTCTCATGGACATTGATAGTTATTACACAAAGAAAAGGATTCTCAAGGTCAAACTGATTTGAGAAATCCAAGGTTAAATATTTGAAGTGCTCTTACTCAGAACCTCTCCTAAGTTAACATGTTTCTGAGAAAATATATTATTTATTTATTTATTTATTTGAAGTCAGAGTTACAGAAAGAGAGGGAGAGACACACAGAGAGATCTTTCATGCACTAGTTTACTCACAAAATGGCTGCAACGGCTGGTGCTGAACCAGGCCAAAGACAGAAGCCAGGAGCTTTATCAAGGTCTCTTTCAATGGTGCAGGGGTCCAAGTAGTTGGACCATCATCTGCTCCTTTCCCAGTTTCCCAGGCACATTAGTGGGGAGCTGGATCTAAAATAAAGCAGCCTGGACTTGAACCAGCACTCTGATTCTTAAGAATCAGAAGAGAGATACCTCAGGGGTTATATATGCCACTTTCCTCTTTCCATGGACCATCTGCAATGGGGTGTAACCATGTGGGGTGTTTTTGTCCTGCTGCATCCTACGCTGTATCCTCAGAGCAATAACTGTAATCAGTTTCACCACTTACAGCATGAGTCAGATCAACACCGTCTTTCACTTGGCAGTTATTTATTTATTTATTTATTTTGAACAGGCAGAGTGGATAGCGAGAGAGAGAGACAGAGAGAAAGGTCTTCCTTTTTGCCGTTGGTTCACCCCGCCAATGGCTGCTGTGGCCGGCTCATTGCGCTGATCCGAAGCCAGGAGCCAGGTGCTTTTCCTGGTCTCCCATGCGGGTGCAGGGCCCAAGGACTTGGGCCATCCTCCACTGCCTTCCCGGGCCATAGCAGAGAGCTGGCCTGGAAGAAGAGCAACCGGGATAGAATCCGGCACCCCAATCAGGACTAGAACCTGGTGTGCTGGCGCCGCAAGGCAGAGTATTAGCCTGTTAAGCCACGGTGCTGGCCTCACTTGGCAGTTATAATTCTCCTGCCTGATGACACTGTTTCTTTGGCCTCAAATTTTTCTCCATGGAGCAGCCTGTATGATCTTTCAGAACTGATATTGTTTACTCCATGAAACCACCCAGTGACTTCTCTTCATTCAGTAAATGCTAAGATTGTACTGTGACCTAAGAAGCCCTCCACGACCTGCCCTCTACTTTGCCATCTCCATCTCCCACCATGGTCCCCTCTCACTCTGCTCCACCAGGCAGCTCTCCCTGCTATTCCTCAAATGTACATGTACAGTATGCACTGTGGCTTCTCTCCACAAACACAAGCTCAACCAATGGTGTGTTGAATATATTAGGAAAAAATCATATCTGTAACTGAACACTCAACAATATTGCTTGGCAATATTCACTAAACCATACAATATAATGACTATTTATGTAGCGTTTATATTGTATTTGGTAATATATGTGATCTAAACATGATTTTAACTGCACGGGAGGATTGTGCAGGTTATATGCAACTATTACACCATTTTATATATGGGACTAACTTGAGCAACCATGGATCTTGGTATCTGCAGGGAGATCCTGGAACAACCTCCCATGGATATCAGGTAAGACTGTACATAACTACCTTAAAGTCTGTGCGTTTACTGTGCCCTGTTTTTGAATGCCTGAGCCTGGTCTGTGCTCTTGGTTTTGCTCTCACGTGTCCTCAGATATGACCTTCCCAATCTATCAGTCTGTGTCCCCTGATCCTGGTTTAGCTTTCTTCAAAGCACTATTCTCTTCCTGATGTATTATGTTTAATGGTTTATTTATTTTCTGTTACCTCTGCTAATGCATAAATTCCATCAGGGCAAGGATTTTGTCTTATTTGTTAACACCTCCACCACAGTTCTTTTTTACGGAATGACCATAAACTGAAGATTTACTGAATTAATGAGAAATCTAAGTGCTCTGTCTTTAGCACAGAAATAATAAAAAATTCTTTGTTTTTCAAGATGTTTTGCTGACCACTGTTTAGTATATTAACAAGATTTAACAGAACATTCTCTAGAGTTTCTTTTCTGTGATTACACTCCTATCCCAATCAGATTTTCCTTGATTAAACATTTTTTTTTTTCTCCTAAATCATCTTTACCTACACAGGGTACTTTTAGAATGGGTTATTTTTCCCCAGGAACATTAAATCAATCATTGCACTTTTTTTTTTTTTTTTTTTTTTTGACAGGCAGAGTGGATAGTGAGAGAGAGAGACAGAGAGAAAGGTCTTCCTTTTTGCCATTGGTTCACCCTCCAATGGCCGCTGTGGTCAGTGCATCTCGCTGATCCGAAGCCAGGAGCCAGGTGCTTCCTCCTGGTCCCCCATGCGGGTGCAGGGCCCAAGGACTTGGGCCATCCTCCACTGCCTTCCCAGGCCATAGCAGAGAGCTGGCCTGGAAGAGGGGCAACCAGGATAGAATCCGGCGCCCCAACCGGGACTAGAACCCGGTGTGCCGGCACCGCAAGGTGGAGGATTAGCCTGTTAAGCCACGGCGCCGGCCTTTTTTTTTTTTTTTTTTTTTTAATGATGTCATCTTTTGTTAACTAATGTTGGGGCTATTTTGCTAATAGCTCCGTGTAGAGTCCATGTTGATTCACTGGATATATTCTGTAATCTTCTGTTCATAGTAGGTATCTTGTCTGACATACAGCTTTGTCATTAGGGACTGGCATAATTCTGCTTGGACCTAGAGTCAAGTTCTACCTTGCATGTATAATAATATACTCTCCATGTCTTAGGTTTTTTATTGGTAAATTATAAATTTATTTTTAAAATTATCTTAACAATTTTTTTAGGAAAACTAAATGTAATAGGTTTTTCCAAGTGCTTAGCACAGGTCTCAATATATGATAAATACTCAAATGCTAAAGGTTTATTATGGTATGCGTGTTGAGCCCAGGTAATGCGTACCAATACTTGACCATGGATTCTTGATGAATAAAGTCTAAACTGGTTTAACACAGTTGCTTATAATCAATGAAAGTACACATTGCTTGTAATGTAAATGAACTTACACGCTCAGAAGAAGAGCTTGCAGACACAAACTCAGCGCACCAGATGCAGGTTCCTAGTCAAAAAGGTTTGCCAAAGCCAAATTTCTACATGGGATTGATAGATGTCATAAAAGACAACCAAAAGAATGATTAGAAAGTACACTGAAAATGATAGTTTCCTTCATATGTACGATACATTTATAAAAAGTCCTTCTTACAAAGACAGTACAGTGTTTAATGATGAAGATGCTAGAGATGGATCACCCGGCTTCAAATCTGATTCCTACAGCCTTCCATCTATGCGATCTTAAACAGTGTCTTCACCTGTTGTGTCCTAGTGCTTTCGTCTCCACAGCAGAGAAAATAATAGTATCTACAGCATCAGACCGTTAAGAAACTTAAATGAGTGGTTCTTTATAAAATATTCACAATATGGTCAATGAATTTTAAATATTCAATAAAATTAGCTCTTAGTGCCTTTCACAGGAGTTATTTTAAATACAAATATTATAATCCTCATTTTATAGAAAATGAAACTGACCTAGAGAGGTAAATCCATTGACCAAAAGCACAGAATTTATTTTGTGAGGCTACTGGGATTAGAATCCAAGCTTTCATACTCCTAAGCCAGTAATATGAATGCAATCATATTTTATCAGCTGTTGATGTTTAAAAAAAAACTAGTACAGAATACAGATTTTAAAAATAAAGATATATTTAAGAGAGACTATAAAGTTAGGTGTCATAGTCTATTCATGTAACTATGGTAAAATATCTTGGACCAAGTCACTCATAAATAAGAGAAATTTCTCACAATTCTGGGGGCTTAGAAGTCCAAGTTCAAGACACCAGCAGAACTGGAGTCTACTGAGGACTGTTCTCTGCTTTCAAGATGGTGCCTCTTGATGCATCCTCATGAGGAAAGTGGGAAGTGCAAAAAGGACCAAAGAAATGCACTCAGGCTTTTGTCTAAGAGCACTAGTTGCCTTCATGAGAGTGAAGGCTCCATGACATAGTCATGTCTTAAAGGTTTCCACCTCTTAATAGTATCATGTTGGGAATGAAGCTTCAGCCTGAATTTTGGAGAGACACACATTCAAACTACAGCAGAAGATACTCATCAACATGTACCCATTTGCATATGTTGTGGAAATAAGAAAATACTTCTTCACTGGCTAACAAATAGCCAGTACCCTTAGCTCTTCGGGTGCCCTCTTCCAAGACACCCACCACCATCAGTGCCTCTGCTGATCTGTTCCTTCCTTTGAACTTCCCCGACCCACAAACATTTATCATCTACAGGATTAATGCCTTTAATAGGGGCCCTAGGACGCTGTTTACTTACTCCCCTGTTCTGATTATTTCATACAAGTGCAGTTTCTGTTTTCAATATTGTTGAAGTTACCACTGGATGCTGAAGACCCCAGAAATAATGACAAAGGCCAAAGGAAGTTGTGCCTATATTAATATGCAATGATAAAACCGTGACATGCTCTCTTGCTTAAAAACATTTTATTTATTTATTTGAGAGGCAGAGTTACAGACATAGAGAGGGAGAGACAGAGAGAAAAGTCTTCCATCCACTGGTTCAGTCTGCAAATGGCCACCACAGCTAGAGCTGGGCCGGTCCAAAGCCAGGAGCCAAGAGCTTCTTCCAGGTCTCCCACACAGGCACAAGGGCCCAAGCGCGTAGAGCATCTTCTGCTGCTTTCCAGGTCACAAGCAGAGAGTTGGATCAGAAGAGGAGAAGCTGGGACACAGCTGATGTTCATATGGGATACTAGCAGGACAGGCGGAGGCTTAGCCTACTATGCCACATTGCAGACCCTAATGTCAGCTCTCTTAATGGATCATTTGAACCATGAGCCACATTCTCATCACACAAGTTTGAGCATCCCAAAAGGGTGTCCTCATAAATTCTCCTTATCTTTATTTTGTGATGCCATTAGGTTATTTTTAGAGATCCTCAAAAGTTATCAATGAACTTGAAATCTACTGAGAATAAAAATACCGTTGTACAACTCCCATTCATCTATCTCTCCATCCATCATCTATCCATTTAGTCAATTTCATTTCCTGCCAAAGTGTTCGGCAAAAGAGCATCTTTATGACAGCAGTGCAAACAAATGCCTGCCTGAAGAAGGTGAGGTCAGGGCGCCTTCAAGTTGGAAATAATGGATTAGTGTCAAAGTGTTTCCAACAGGCCGGGAGAGGAGGGAGGCAGGGGAACACACACCTTTTCTTCGGACACCAGGGCAGTGTGGGAGATTATTTAGTTAAATTCAATAGACTCAGTTTTCAGGAAGGTCTCCTTGCCTCCAGATTCACAACATGAAATTGTCTGAGTTAAATTTCTAGGCAATTTTCTTGATAGATGGAAATAAAACTTTGAGAGGGAAAAAAAAAAAGGAGAGCGTTTTATATACACTCCAAGATTTTCTTTCTTTTGCTGAAGCTCCAAATTTTGTTCTTTTATTGATATTTCTAATTTCATTTCTCATTTTTACATGTTTTGCCACACGACAGCTTTGCCTCACTAAGAAATGGAGTAAAATATAGAAGATATCATAATGTGGGAAAATGCACATTTCTAGTAACTAAGAAAATAGGTCACTTAAAATGTAATTCAGTATGCATGTATACTGGGTACACTTTGGATTTCAGCTGTAATGTGTGTACTTGCAGTTCATCCATACCCATTAAAGTTTATTTACATCTAACCATCATTGCTTTAAAAATAATTATTATTCTGCTTTAGAAGGAAAGCTACATAAACATTTTGGAAACTGGTTCCTTTGTCATAATTTTAAAGGTATTAATGTGAGTGGCTGTGCCTCAAAAAGGCATAAGAAAACAGAAAAGAGATTAACATGATTGTGAGAAATAGAGAATAAAACCTGAATTTGCATAAAGCTACCTAACTAAATTTAGCTTTCAACAGCCTTCTGCATTGTATTTCTTCATGAATTCACAGTAAAATGTAATTGTTTTAGGCAGTGCTATCATAACACTAATACTGCTAGCTCAACAGTAGACGTTACTGGGATATTTCCATGTCATATAATTGGCTTGATTAAATTTATTGCATTAACTAGTTACTCTAGTATTGTGTAGATAAAAGCTTCACAGCACAGAAATACACACATAATTTTCATCTTATTCTAGCGATGTTTTGTGTCAAGTAGCAAAGAAGAAAATCAACAACATTTTATCCTGTGCACACCTAATTACCCAGCAATCAACAGCGTAGTCTGTTTCCTCCAGACAACAGGGCTAACTGAGAATAGCACACACCTATTTATATGATCCAGAGGACCACACCAAAGTTCATGTATACGGTTTTCAGTCCTTTGGGGAAGTGAGTGGGGCAGCAAGCAGACTATCTACTGCTGAAAACATAATCCATTATCACCCAAGGCTGTCGTAAAATTACAAAATCGTAAAACATCAGAATAACCTCTTCACAAAGAAAACAGGTATTACTACATAATGTGGTCAATAGGTGAACATAACACAATAAAGTCTAATCATACAGTTTTGTCTCTTCTCTTCTTGGAGTCATTTGAAATAGAAACAAGAGAAAAACCACTTGTGGTGTTTGTAAATGACACCCCAATATTTGCAAGTGTCACGCTGCTTCATGCATGCCATGTTTCTTTAGAGACCAGTGTGTTTGCAGACTCACTTTCTCCCTAACTATGACTTCACAGTAGGCTGTGCAATTTTTGTGCACAATGTAATATTCATCGAAACTATAATTTAGAAAATATTCAAAATGGGACACAGTGTCACCTTTCTCAGATAATTTCTTTTTAAAACGCAAATCCCATTCCTTGAGCAATTCATCCATGTTTCTTTTGGAGTAAATGAAAAAGATAGAATAAAGTAGATGATCTCTCCATCTGCCTCAAGCCTATCATTCTTACCATTCACAACAATTACTTTTCATACCACCCTGCCTGAACCAGAGGGACAAGCATCAAAACACCACCAAACACTGGAAGCCATGGCCGCTGCAGCCCACAGCTGAACTTAATAAAACTGTTAATGTCAGAGCCTGCCGGCTAGCTTCCCAGGAATGCCACTTGCTCAAAATCCTTCCATCCCAGCCACACATGTGGCATTTCATCCCTCTCCCCATGCAGAGCCATGCCATCTGCTATGAGGCACAGATGCCCCATATACCAGGTGACATTTTACTTTAAATTCTCCTCCTTTTTATTTATGAGGCTATAGACTCAACAGGCAAAGAGCAAGAAGAGGCTTAAGCTCTACCTAGGTCTAATTTTCCCCCCAATTTCTTGATACTTATTATATTCTGGCTCTGCATTTGAGCTGTTGGGGGGTAATTTATGGGCAAGCATCCTTAGAAATAAGTTTGTAGATGTATAATAAAAATCTCTGAGCACTGGAACTCTAATAAACCAACGGGTAACTGTGAAGCTGAATATTTTTTTTAAAGAAGGAAGAGGAAAGAGTCATTAAATCAATAATACTGAGGTCTGATGGAGCTGTGTGAAGTCAATAACATCATAAACTTTTATACTGACTTCAGCATGGGAACATGTTATTATCTGTGAGAAGTGATGGCAAAAGAATTTAGATACGATACATTTGATACATCTGAGAGAACAGGAAAAGAGACGGGGAAGTTTGAAAGATGGTTCATGTTTCTATATGTTTTAAAAAAGGGTTGAATTCTACCTGCACAAATGGTGATGCATTTAAAGTTACTCTGAGATTGCACTAGAGTCAAAGAGAAATTTAGACAACTCTGTTTTAAGAAGTAGAGACGTCCAAGTTTAATTCAAATTATGAATGTTAAAGTAGCCTTCCCTTTAGGGACTTCTCTAATACATTTAAGCTATAAATTTGGAATGTGTGTATGCAATGGAGATATCAGCTACGATATGTGTGTGTGTGTCTGTGTATAGATATATACGTATATAGATATAGATATAGACATAGATATAGATATATAGTCACAGCAGCCCCTTTGCAAGATTTCTTCCTTAGGTCGAAGGGCCTTCAGTTAGTGCTAAGACCCATGTTAAAATCCAGGTGAGCTGCAGCATGACCCACTGTATTTTATGCATACCATAAACTACTTTATTGATTGATTATTGGCTTAATTTAACATATTGGTCATGAGATACCTTGACAATTCTAGGTTAAGGCATATGCAAAAAAAAAAAAACATGGCACTCAAGTGCAAATACAATCAGCATTAGTATTCTCCATTTATAATTCATGGTCAATTGTGTACATACACAAATTGTGCACCATATACTATTCCTGGTATTGGCCAACAAATAATAGATTTATATTTAATAATAGATGCTTAATTATGTTCTTCCATGTGTCATGCCATTTTATTAATGATTAATTCTCTCCTTGACTGCAGACATTCAAGTATCTTTCTACCTCACTCCACTGAAACTCTCCCTAAAGCTATTGATGGCCTCTCCTTTACCAGACTGTATAATGTACACTTTGGCAAACACACTGATTCTTTGAAAGCATTACTCTGATCATGTCCATACTTACCGACTCTGTTCTCCTGACCTCCCTCTTCCAGCTCTGACAAAGCAGGTAAATGCTGATGCCTTGTGTTCTTCTTCCCTATCTGGACACTGTTCTTCCTCTCACTTCACCCCCATCTGCCTCCAGCTCAGCAGCCATCACCTGACTTTCCCTTGTTTTCTCATATTTGTCAGGGTCTCTCCAATGCTTGCACATGAGACTCTTTTCCCCAGTGTCACTTTTTTCCCTCTTAACCAGGTGCTCTTAGAGCAGCTATACTTCTAATTTGTAGCATATATTGTAATTTCAAATGTATACTACTTGATTAAATGAGATATTTTGTCATTTTGAATTAGTTTATATAGGATTTCTGAATGTATGAAAGATATTTATTTCTCTGATCTTTGGATCTTCATCCTCTAAGAGTCTGCTTGGCACACACTAAGCACATAAAGAAAGCCCATTCCATAAATGGTTGGAGAACTATCATTTCTGTTATGTTCTTTCTGAATCACTGAGTGCAAGGAAGGTTAGAGAATAGCCTTAAACTCAGAATCCACAGAATCAGCTATTCATTCATTCATAACGTATGTGATGGATGGGCATTTGGTGCAGTTGTTAAACCACTAGTTGAGAGATCCACATCACATATCAGAGTGCCTAGATTCAAGACTATTGGCTCCGGCCCCTGAGTCCATCTCCTGCTAATGCAGACCCTGGGAGGCGGTGACAACCACTGAAGTAGTTGGGTCCTTGCCACCCACATGGGAGACCTTGATTGACTTTCTGGGTCCCAGCTTCAGCCTACCCCAGCCCAGTCATTGTGGATATTTGGAGAGTCAGCCCGTAGATGGGAGATATCGCTCTTGTCTGTCTGCATCTCTCTCTCTCTCTCTCTCTTCTCTTTTTCCATTCTGTTCCTTTTCCTCTCAAATATGTAATAATTTCTTGAATAATTAAAAATAAAGCATGAGATTTCAAAAAATCCATGTGAAATATTAAAAATAAGAATTAATTCTGGTGCAAGAAAGTTTTGGATCTAATATTTTCTATAATTCATGGAAAAAGCATGTTGTAAAAATTTTGCACCAAAATATATTTAAAATTCATTTTCCATGAAATTTTCAAAGTACCTTGTATTTTGTACCTCTTCCAAAAAGAGGCTAACAAGGCATTCATGATAACTCATGTCATGGCCAAGACATGCTGCCTTTTTTTTTTAAACAACATCTCTACAAAGCCATGCATTTTTTTATAATCCAGCTGGAATTAAATATCTTTAATGATCCTGCATTTTCTCTTGGAAATTAGGATTTACCTTTCCCAATCATATCTACTACAGAAATAACGAAACCTAACTGAATGTAAACCATGGATTCATTTCCATACTTTGAGCTTAAAAGGTCATTGTCTACTCCAAGTCTGCCAATATTGACAGGAGAGAACATCATCATAACACTGGAGGAGCCGGTGCTGTGGCATAGCGGATAAAGCCACTGCCTGCAGTGCTGGCATCCCATATGGGCGCCGGTTCTAGTCCTAGCTGCTCCACTTCTGATCCAGCTCTCTGCTATGGCCTGGGAAAGCAGTAGAAGATGGCACATGTCCTTGGGCCCCTGCACTCACATGAGAGACCCAGAGGAAGCTCCTGGCTCCTGGCTTCAGATCAGCACAGCTCCAGCCATTGTGGCCATCTAAGGAGTAAACCAGCAGGTTGAAGATCTCTCTCTCTCTCTCTCTCATCCTCTTTCTCTGTCTCTCTCTCTCTCTCTCTCTCTCTCTCTCTGCCTCTCTGTAACTCTGCCTTTCACATAAATAGTAATAAATAAATCTAAAAAAAAAAAAATACAGGTCCATGGAGTGACAAGTCACTAGGAATGTTAGCAGAGTAAAGGGACAGAAGTGTCCTCTGCTAAATAAAAAATAAATAAATAAATAAAGCCCATAAATAAAAATAAATAAAGCAATGAGGCAGAGAAGTGTGTTTCAGCTGATCCAAACATGTAGCCTCAGAAGAGCCCACAGGAAGAACAGAGGCTGTGATAGCATTTAATCAATATATTTCCATTAAGGAAAATGGACTTCGACAGGGAAAGAGCATGTGAATATCACTGCTGCAAATATTTACAAGATAAAATCAATGACAAAGCCAGAAATCTAGAAATGCAGTGCTCCATGTAATTATGCCAGAAAAAGCCCCCTCTGGAACCTGCACAATAAAGACATTACCATCTCCACACCTACTTGCACCCCATCAGGGGAGAACACAGGAGGCAGCAGGCACGGATTCTACCTGCCTTTTACTAAGGCTTCCCCCTAGCTCCAAAGTAGAAGCCCACAGGTAATTAACTGAAGGCCAACCATGACATAATGCATTTTAGACAGCAGTTTCAAACCAATAGTTCTTGGTGTTCCCACAGAGCACCCTTTTAAAAAGTGTCAAAAAGTGCCAAAACTAGAAACTGTCTCCTCAGGGAAAATGTATTTGGAACTGTTCGCATTCATTTCCAGTCCTGCACCACAGGACAATTGGGATCCGTTCTGATAAATGCCATGGTGCAATTGTCACAGAATGTACTTACACAACTGAAGAGGAATACGACGTCACTAAGTGACATGATCTTATGGGAGTGTAAGCGGTCTGTTCTCTTGACTGATGAGATTGCCTTTTGTAGAGCATTCAATGGGTTCACAGCTCCCCCTTCCACCAACCTCCCTAATGGCATAGAAATCCAAGGATATCAGATTAAGAACTCCTCTTGCTTGAGTTTAAATGAAAACGACCTGATAATAAAGTCCTGATCTCTTGGAGTTCCATGGTGACAATGTGCAGGTCTCTGAGCTGTCAGCTGAGTGATGCTGTGTCTAGCCCACCCTTAGTGGCTGCAAATGAAAAGGTGCTTCTCAGGTCCCCATTCCATCTCCGAGGCTCCTAATACTTCGAGGGCTTGATGTTACTGCCTATGATGTTTGGCATCAGATGCCATAGTGTTATCCCTTCCATATATAATAAGTAACGTGCTTCACACACTTCATATAGCCAAGCATAGTCACACCAACCTGGGAGGTGAATGCCACGGTCACTTCCTTCTTACATTTGGAGAAACTTTAAAGAAGGGACTTCTTTAGTATTAACCATTTCATTTTCTCAAAATATGGAAGGCTACAGTTTCCAGTATCTTTGCACCTAGATTGGGCCATGTTTCTGATTATGCTGTAATGGCATGTGAGTGGAAATCATGCTCACCACTTCTTTACTCACAAATGTTCCGTGAGATGATTTATAGTTTACTATACACTTGGCAGCCAGATGAAAGCAGAGGGTCAACAGACACCCAGGACACAGCAGGAGTCACTTCATCTAGGGACACAGAGTCTTTGGTCACCATCTAGATTAGGGCCACCCAGAGAAGCCCGGGAACACCTGAACTGCTTTTTTTGGGAGCTAGAAATAAATGCACGTTTGGGATGCTAAGTCACTGAAATTGTAGGGTAATTTGTTACAGTGTGCATTAGCAGCCCTGATGAAGATAATTACACGTAATCATTTGACAGAATGGCATTGAAACCAAGGTTTTCTAACTTCAAAACACTCAAGTTTAAATGCGACATACACAGCTCCCCATCTAACACTTTCAATAAAGATACAATAATTGATTAGTTGCTTATTTTAAAAAAAAAAGCCAAGAGAATTTGTGAGTAGAATCTCTAAAATAGCAGAATATTCATTTGGTCAGTCTATCTTAGAAGTGAGAAATAGAGAACATTTTGAGAGTTTGCCCAGCCCTTGTTTTAATCATATGATGCACTGGCTATAACATCCTTCTCAAAGCTACCCAGAAAAATTCGAACAAAACAACTTGAAAGCTTGAAACGAAATTACCATCATTTCTACACAATGGTTCTCTGAACCTTTAGGATAAAAAGAGCTTTCTGTGGGAATTAAGATAATTACTGAAGGAAGATTGACAGAAATTGTTTCACCAGCATGAGTGAAATCTGGAGCTGTGTTAATGAGAACTGGGACACAGAAAGAGAGGGAAGGAAATCTTGATGGTATGTAAGAGAAATAAGTGGCTATCACTTCAGATGGAATGCTATTAGATCCTGGATTCTTCCAGGAGTTAAAAAAAAAGTAAGAAAAAATAGAATTTGCTTGAATAAAAGGAAAGAAGTAAAAAAAAAAATAGAGGTTCTGGAATTGAACTCTACTCTGTATCCCAGGAAACAGAAAATGAACAGATGGTCATAAAAAATGCAGAGATTTACAAATATGGGGGGGGGGGACAAAGAATTTTAGGACTGTAAAAGTGGATCAAGTTGGCTCTTCATACTGAGAGCTGTTAAAACAGAATGATGCAAGAATAGCAATTGGCAGGGAGAAGGATAGTAGATAACCTCTTTGTTAGTAGCTTACATCTAGTTCCAGATGACTAAATGACTTCTGATTTTCTCGTTAGATCTGGGAGACACATTGTTAAAATGATTTCTTTGTACGTTGGTGGAAGGGGGAATGGGGCAATGACACTACCACTACCAATTTGTACCAACGATGGATGCTATTCTTACTTACACAATTAGCAATATGAGAAGAGACCACAAAACTTGGAGTACTTCCATCCATCATCACCCCCTGCTCCAGTTTGTCTTGGGAAATGAAGCAGTGGAATCTTGTATTACTTGTTATCTCTTTGTTCAGAGGCATCACTGGGAAAATTATAGGGGCCAAAATACCACAGATAACTCATTTACAAAAATGTCCTTTCTCTTCACTTTGATCTATAGGTTTAATGCCATACTAATCAAAAATAAAATAGATTTTGTTGCCTTTGTTTTTGTTCATCTTGACAGGCTAATTTTAAAATCTATATGCTAATGCATATAAATGTATTCTCCCTTCTCTCCAGAACATAAAAGGAACACGTACACATGAATAAGAATATATAAAAAGACAATAGAAAAATAGGCAAGAGACTGAAGTGAAAATCCATATTACCTTACATATTTGAACTGCTTAGCCTCATCAATAATCACAGTAATCCTAGCTAAAAACAAAATGAGATAAAGCAACATGCACTTTAATATCAAATATTCCCGAGGATATGGAGAGCTGGTGGAAGTGGAACTTACATAAGTTTAACATTCCATACCAAATGTCCAGAATGTTCATCTATCCCAGTTTGCACAGGACAGATACATTTTATACTTGCTGCTCTGACATGATGGTTCAAAGCACCTCCTGTCACTCTCAAAGTATATTGGTTTGAATGATATTTTATTCTAACAATAACTTAACCATTCATGACCAGGTATATACCCAACACAAATGTGTTTGCACATGGTACAAAAGACACTGACAAAAATGTAAATTATTTCAATAGAATGAGATACAGCAATAAAATGAATAATTATGCCAACATAAAAATATACAGTTGTGCCGTGATGATTTTATAGTGATAATTCACTTATCTGCACGTTTATTTTTTTCACTCTTCTGAAAATCAATCTAAAAACTTATTTTCCGTCCTGGCTGAAAATGTGCATTTTTTTTTTCTCACAAAGCTGCAGTCCCTATCCACCTCCAATACAAAGATAAGGGAACAAATGTAAAGAAAATCTTTTGTAATTGGGCTAACCTAGATAGGAATTAGAGACAGAGAAAAATCTCTTGATAAGCCACATTTCCAATTAAGAAAATCTTTTGACTTGAGGAGGCAAAATGTGAAGTTTGCGTGGGACTGTTCTGGATGTGACCCTGGAACAGAATTAAGAAAAGTAAGGAGGAGAGAAGGAGCAGATACTCTAGTGCTGTCTTGGGCTTTTTCTACTTGAGCTTAAGATCTGACCTACATGTCTCTGGTCATTTTAGAGTAAGACACTGTTGTATAAATTCCTAAAAATAGCTTGAAGAATTTTATTTCTTCATGCTTTTGGATAATATCACAGTCCTAAATAATTAGTTGTAGACTTAAGCTCTTGGCTTATATATGACTGGGTTCTAAGGGATATTCCACTTTTAAATACTATATGATGCCATTGGCAAATTTTTTTTTTTTTTTTCTGACAGGCAGAGTGGATAGTGAGGGAAAGAGAGACAGAGAGAAAGGTATTCCTTTTTGCCATTGGTTCACCCTCCAATGGCCGCTGTGGCCAGCGCATCTCGCTGATCCGACGGCAGGAGCCAAGTGCTTCTCCTGGTCTCCCATGGGGTGCAGGGCCCAAGCACTTGGGCCATCCTCCACTGCACTCCCTGGCCACAGCAGAGAGCTGGCCTGAAAGAGGGGCAACCAGGACAGGATCGGTGCCCCGACCGGGACTAGAACCCGGTGTGCCGGCGCCACAAGGCAGAAGATTAGCCTAGTGAGCCGCGGCACCGGCCTATTCTTTGCTTTCTAAAACATGATGTGGCCACAGCATCACAGCATCGCAGACGGGATCACTATAGAAGTCGAGAAAACTAGGCTTACTCTGAAGGAAGATGTTGCAGAAAGATGTCTGAAGACAGAAAATTCAGTTCCCCCAGAAAACTGAGTGACCCAGTCAGAATACACTTGGGATAAACTCAATTCTTAAACTGGGTGTTGTGACCCCAGATAAATTTTAATTTTACCACCTGACCATTAGGAGAACCAAAAATAGCCCCTGCCACCAGGAAATCTGTGTCAGTTCAGGTGATATAGGTTATGATCAAACAATATGTTTACAACCAAGAAGATAACAAGGGAATTAAGGAAGTGGTCAGCATAAGGAAAACAGAAATAACAAATACTATGTGTAAGCAACAAAAGTTTCAAATATGAAGATTATCATACACAAAGACAGCCGTATGTAAAGCATATGCAGATATGAGTGATGGAATTGCAAATTAAGTTTGCAATGAGAAACTATCTGTGGTAATTAACTTCCTACTTTGGATACCCACATCCCATACTGGAGTTCCTGGATTCAAGATCTGTCTCTGTTCTCAATTCCAACTTCTTGATAATGAGCACCGTGGGAGGCAACAGATGATGGTTCAAATACTTGAGTCCCTGTAACCCTCCTGAGGATCCAATTCCAAGCTTCAGTCCAGCCTGGCATTTGGGAAGTGAACCAGCTGATGATAAACTGTGTGTGTGTGTGTGTATGTCTGTGTGCATGTCTGTCTGTCTCTCTCTCTCTAGATTTCAAATAAGAAAATACTCAGAACCTATCAGAATGAAGAAGTTTATATATATGAAAAATAAAAAAGTACATCTGGGAATATAAAATATAACTCTCAAATAAAAAGTAATAAAAGACAAGTTAAGCATCAGACTTAGCATACTTAAAGATAAATCCAATAAAATAATACAGAATATAGCATATTGAGACAAGATTAAAATTACAAAATATGTATGTATGATATGCTTAATGGAATAAAAATATACAACATACATATAAATTGAGTCCCTAAAAAACAGAAAATGGAAGAATTTAATAAAATCAGAGAAGTGGGGCATTCTTCCGTACCAGCAATCCAACTGTATCTCAACACTCACAGTTAATAGACCTGGAACTTTGCTACTGAAACAAATGTTCTGTGCCTTTCATTCACCATAGGAAACACCTAAACAGCAGGAAAATGGATTTAACTTCACTTCTATCATATAAATCTTACATAAATACACCTAAATACTGGAATCCAAAATCGTATCAGAAAGGATATCCATGAGGTAACCAGTAGAAGGCAGCTTTGGAGACCTGACGTGCGAGCTATTTCACCACGTCTGTGGAGGTTTGCCAAGGTTCCCTGCGTGAGAGAACGTGAAAGGCAGAACAGATTCACAGGCAAGAGGCAAGAGGAATCCTAGGGTGAGGTAAATGAATGCTGGAGGGTAGGGTCTACCCTACAGAGGGCCTTAAAGACAACCTCAAAAATTCTGTGTAGTCAAAAAATAGAAGGCCATTGGCCCAGTGGTTCAGCTGCCAGTTAATACATTCATATCCCATGTCAAAGTTCCTGGGTTCACGGCCTGACTCTGCTCCTGATTCCAACGTTCTTCTGATGTGTACTCCTGGAGGCAGCAGCTGCTGGCTCAAAGATTTGAGTTCCTGCCTCTCGTGTAGGAGCCCTGGATTGAGTTCCCAGCTCCTGGATTCAGCCCAGTACAGCTCCAGCTGTAGCAGGCATTAAGAGAGTGAATAGCAGATGGGAAAATTCTGTCTATCAATCTATCTGTCTATAATCTATCTATATCTCTATGTCTCTCGAGTAATTTTTTTTTAAAATGAGCAAAATAAGCCAATTAAAGTCTTTCAACTTTACTCCAGAATGGATATATTACACTGAAAGACGTTTCTCTGGATTAAAAGATGGAACATAAAGGCCAAAATTTGTGATACAAAGGGTTAAGCTGCTGCCTGCATTGCTGACAACCCTTTGGGACACCATTCGAGACCCAGCTGCTATAATTCTGATCTAGTTCCATGATATTGTGCCTAGGAAAGCAGCAAAAGATAACCCAATTGCTTGGGCCCCTGTACCCACATGGGAGACCTGGATAGATCAGGCTCCTGATTTTCAGCTGGCTCAGTCCTGGCCATTGTGACCATTTGGAGAGTGAGTCAGTAGATGGAAGATGCATGTGTGTGTGTGTGTCTGTGTTTGTGTGTGTGTGTGTTTCTCCCTCTCTCTGTAACTCTGCCTTTTAAATAAATAAATAAATCTTTAAAAATTATGTAAGAAAATGATCAGATCCTACGCCTTCAACCATATGCACCTGTATGAAGTCCCTTTCTGCCTAAAAACAATGTAGAGTTGTTTCAATTTCATGAAAGTGAAATTGAATAGATACCAACAAACACACCAACAAACAATGCTGGAAATACTTGGGAAGTTATTTATGCAAACATATCTTCAAGAATGGGAGGATGAGATCTGCTATTGATTATTTCACCTGCTTGAGTTTCAAGAAAATGAGTTCCAGATGTCATTAGAAAATAGGATATTAGTAATCCAAAGTACACATCATCTGAAAGTTATAAAATTGTCTCTTGTTGTGCTATCACCTGGCAGGAAGCGTCTATTAAAGGAGAAACTTTACCTTATAAAGAGACCATGGCTCAATAGGCTAATCCCCCACCTGTGGCGCCAGCACCCCGAGTTCTAGTCCTGGTCGGGGTGCAGGATTCTATCCCGGTTGCCCCTCTTCCAGGCTAGCTCTCTGCTGTGGCCCAGGATTACAGTGGAGGATGGCCCAAGTGCTTGGGCCCTGCACCCTCATGGGATACCAGGAGAAGCACCTGGCTCCTGGCTCCTGGCTTCGAATCAATGCGGTGTGCCGGCCGCGGCAGCCATTGGAGGGTGAACCAATAAAAAAGGAAGACCTTTCTCTCTGTCTCTCTCTCTCACTGTCCACTCTGCCTGTAAAAAAAAAAAAAAAAAAAAAAAAAAAAAAACAACAACAAAAAACACACACACACACACACATTAAAAACAAAAACAAAAAAAGAGTTAATTCTATAGAGTATGTGAAAATTCATGACAAGGAGAATCTGCTTTATCTACACTTAAAGAAAATTAGAAGCTGAAATTTTAATTCCTTTTTTTTATATATACAGAAGATCAGTTTAGGATATATTAAGTAAAGATTTCAACAGTTTGCCCTCACATAGCAAAACCAAGTGAAAAATACTGTTGGAGTACTAGTTATAGCATTAAATCACAATGTACAGCACATTAAGGACAGAGATCCTACATGATATTTTTTTAAAAATTGATTAATTTTCTATGCAATGTCCAATTTAAAACCAAGTGTTTTTTTTTCATTTTCAATTATCTTTATATACAGAAGACCAATTCAGTATATACTAAGTAAAGATTTCATCAGTTTGCACCCACACAGAAACACAAAGTGTAAAAATACTGTTTCAGTACTAGTTATAGCATTACTTCACATTGGACAACACATTAAGGACAGATCCCACATGAGAGGTAAGTACACAGTGACTCCTGATGTTGATTTAACAATTTAATGCTCTTGTTTATGGCATCAGTAATCTCCCTAGGCTCTAGTCATGAGTTGCCGAGGCTATGGAAGCCTTTAGGGTTCGCCGACTTCGATCTTATTCCAACAGGGTCATAGTCAAAGTGGAAGTTCTCTCCTCCCTTCAGAGAAAGGTACCTCCTTCTTTGATGGCCCCATTCTTTTGACTGGGATCTCACTCTCAGAGATCTTTCATTTAGGTTTTTTTTTTTTTTTTTTTTTTTTTTTTGCCAGAGTGTCTTGGCTTTCCATGCCTGAAATACTCTTAGTATTAGGATCTTCAGCCAGATCCGAAGGCCTTAAGGGCTGATTCTGAGGCCAGACTGCTATTTAGGACATCTGCCATTCTATGAGTCTGCTGCATATCCCACTTCCCATGTTGGATCCTTCTCTCCCTTTTTGATTCTATCAGTTAGTATTCGCAGACACTAGTCTTGTTTGTGTGATCCCTTTGACTCTTAGGCCTATCAGAGTGATCAATTGTGAACTGGAGATGATCGCTTGGACTAGTGAGATGGCATTGGTACATGCTACCTTGATGGGATTGTATTGGAATACCCTGGCATGTTTCTAACTCAACCATTTAGGGCAAGACCAATTGAGCATGTCCCAGATTATACATCTCCTCCCTATCTTTTTCCCACTCTTACATCCAACAAGGATCACTTTTCGGTTAAAATTCAAACACCTAAGAATAATTGTGTGTTAATTACAGAGTCCAAACAATAGTACTAGAACAAAAAAATACTATAATGGATGAAGTATTGCATTGTACATCAACAGTCAGGACAAGAGCTGATCAAGTCACTGTTTCTCATAGTGACCAATTCACTTCAACAGGTTTCCCCTTTGGTGCTCAGTTACTTGTCGCTGATCAGGGAGAACATATGATATTTGTCCCTTTGGGACTGGCTGATTTCACTCAGCATAATGTTTTCCAGATTCCTCCATCTTGTGGCAAATAACCGGGTTTCATTGTTTTTGACCACTGTATAGTATTCTATAGAGTACATGTCCCATAATTTCTTTATCCAGTCTACTGCTGATGGGCATTTGGGTTGGTTCCAGGTCTTAGTTGTTGTGAATTGAGCTGCAATAAACATTAATGTGCAGACAGCTTTTTTGTTTACCAATTTAATTTCCTTTGGGTAAATTCCAAAGAGTGGTACGGCCGGGTTGTATGGTAGGGTTATATTCAGGTTTCTGAGGAATCTCCAGGTTGACTTCCATAGTGGCTTAACCAGTTTGCATTCCCACCAACAGTGGGTTAGTGTCCCTTTTTCCCCACATCCTCTCCAGCATCTATTGTTGGTAGATTTCTGAATGTGAGCCATTCTCACCGGGGTGAGGTGAAACCTCATTGTGGTTTTGATTTGCATTTCCCTGATTTCTAGTGATCTTGAACATTTTTTCATTTGCCTGTTGGCCATTTGGATTTCAATGTTATAATTAAACTCACCATAGTGAAACATAAAGAAAAGATCCTAAAATGTGCAAGAGAGAAATGTCAGATTACTCTCAGAGGATCTCCAATTAGACTCACAGCAGACTTCTCATCAGAAACCCTACAAGCTAGGAGGGAATGGCGAGACATAGCCCAGGTACTAAGAGAGAAAAACTGCCAGCCCAGAATATTATATCCTGCAAAGCTCTCATTTGTGAATGAAGGTGAAAGAAAGACCTTTCATAGCAAACAGAAATGGAAAGAATTTGTCGCCACTCATCCTGCCCTGCAAAAGATGCTTAAAGATGTGTTACACACAGAAACACAGAAACACGGTCATCAATATGAAAGAAGGTAAAGGAAGGAAATCTCATAGCAAAAGATCACAGGGAATACAAGGCATATATTAGAAAATATCTTTGGCAAATGGCAGGGCAAAGTTACTACTTATCAGTAGTCACACTGAATGTTAATGGCATGAACTGTCCAGTTAAAAGACACAGATTGGCTGATTGGGTTAAGGAACAAAACCCATCTATTTGCTGCTTACAAGAAACACATCTTTGCAACAAAGATACATACAGACTGAAAGTGAAAGGCTGGAAAAAGATATACCAAGCCAATAGAAATGAAAAAAAAGTGGGCGTAGCCATCTTAATATCGGACAACATACATTTTTTTTTTTTTTTTGACAGGCAGAGTGGATAGTGAGAGAGAGAGAAAGGTCTTCCTTTTGCCATTGGTTCACCCTCCAATGGCCGCCCGTGGCTGGTGCGCTGCGGCCGGCGCACCACGCTGATCTGATGGCAGGAGCCAGGTGCTCATCTTGGTCTCCCATGTGGGTGCAGGGCCCAAGCACTTGGGCCATCCTCCACTGCACTCCCGGGCCACAGCACAGAGCTGGCCTGGAAGTGGGGCAACCAGGACAGAATCTGGCGCCCCGACCAGGACTAGAACCCGGTGTGCCGGCGCCGCAAGGCGGAGGATTAGCCTAGTGAGCCGTGGCACCGGCCCGGACAACATAAACTTTAACACAAAAACTGTTAAGAGAAACAAAGAGGGGCACTATGTAATGATTAAGGGATCAATTCAACAGGAAGATATAACGATTATCAATGTATATGCACCTAATTACAGGGCACCGGTTTATTTAAAAGATTTGTTAAGGGACTTAAAGGGAGACTTAGACCCCAATACAATAGTACTGGGGGACTTCAATACTCCACTCTCAGAAACATACAGATCAACAGGACAGAAGATCAACAAGGAGACAGTAGATTTAAATGACACTATAGCCCAAATGGATCTAACAGATATCTACAGAACTTTTCATCCTACACATAAAGCATTTACATTCTTCTCAGCAGTACATGGAACCTTCTCTAGGACTGACCACATACTAGGCCATAAAGCAAGTCTCAGCAAATTCAAAAGAATCAGAATCATACGATGCAGCTTCTCAGACCATAAAGGAATGAATTTGGAAATTAGCAACTCAGGAATCCCTAGAGCATATGCAAACACATGGAGACTGAACAACATGCTCCTGAATGAACAATGGGTCATAGAAGAAATTAAAAGAGAAATCAAAAATTTTCTGGAAGTAAATGAGGATAACAGCATATCATACCAAAACTTATGGGATACAGCAAAAGCAGTGTTAAGAGGAAAGTTTATATCAATAGGTGCCTACATCAAGAAATTGGAAAGGCACCAAATAGATGAGTTTTGAATTCATCTCAAGGATCTAGAAAATCTGCAGTAAACCAGACCCAAATCTAGTAGGAGAAGAGAAATAATTAAAATCAGAGAAGAAATTAACAGGATTGAATCCAAAAAAAGTTACAAAGAATCAGCCAAATGAGGAGCTGGTTTTTTGAAAAAATAAACAAAATTGACATCCCATTGGCCCAACTCACTAAAAAAAGAAGAGAAAAGACCCAAATCAATAGAATCAGAGATGAAAATGGAAACGTAACAACAGACACCACAGCAATAAAAAGAATCATCAGAAATTACTATAAGGACTTGTATGCCAGCAAACGGGGAAACTTATCAGAAATGGATAGATTCCTGGACACATGCAACCTACCTAAATTGAACCAGGAAGACATAGAAAACCTAAACAGACCCATAACTGAGACAGAAATTAAATCAGTAATAGAAGGCCCTCCCAACAAAGAAAAGCCCAGGACCAGATGGATTCACTGCTGAATTCTACCAGACATTTAAAGAAGATGTAACTCCAATTCTTCTCAAACTACTCAGAACAATCGAAAAAGAGGGAATCCTCCCAAATTCTTTCTATGAAGCCAGCATCACCTTAATTCCTAAGCCGGAAAAAGATGCAGCATTGAAAGAGAATTACAGACCAATATCCCTGATGAACATAGATGCAAAAATCCTCAATAAAATTCTGGCCAATAGAATGCAACAATACATCAGAAAGATCACCCATCCAGACCAGGTGGGATTTATCCCTGGTATGCAGGAATGGTTCAGTGTTCGCAAATCAATCAATGTGATACACCACATTAACAGACTGCAGAAGAAAAACCATATGGTTATCTCAATAGATGCAGAGAAAGCATTTGATAAAATACAACACCCTTTCATGATGAAAACTCTAAGCAAACTGGGTATGGA
This sequence comes from Lepus europaeus, assembly GCF_033115175.1. NCBI lineage: Eukaryota > Metazoa > Chordata > Mammalia > Lagomorpha > Leporidae > Lepus > Lepus europaeus. The sequence goes on from NC_084842.1 coordinate 9,085,697, forward strand.
AGGAACATTCCTCAATACAATCAAAGCAATTTATGAAAAACCCACAGCCAGTGTCCTATTGAATGGGGAAAAGTTGGAAGCATTTCCACTGAGATCTGGTACCAGACAGGGATGCCCACTCTCACCACTGCTATTCAATATAGTTCTGGAAGTTTTAGCAAGAGCTATTAGGCAAGAAAAAGAAATTAAGGGATACAAATTGGGAAGGAAGAATTCAAACTATCCCTCTTTGCAGATGATGTGATTCTTTATTTAGGGGACCCATAGAACTCTACTAAGAGACTATTGGAACTCATAGAAGAATTTGGCAAAGTAGCAGGATATAAAATTAATGCACAAAAATCAACAGCCTTTGTATACGCAGGCAATGCCATGGCTGAAATTTTAATTCTTATCTTAATCAACAGTCAGAGGTCCAGGAAGCTGTAAAAGACTTCTCTTTAAAACTTCCAGGCTTCCATAACCAAGAATCATATTCAAAATCTAATCATGAGTTGCTTAATTACACCATAAATTGAATCCATAGTTTTGCTGGCCTTATTATGTATTTAACTATGAGATTATAAATTGCCAAAGGTTATAATCCTAAAACTTGCTCTGAGTATTTTTGGTTAGGTTCAAATGATTCTGAAACGCTTGAACCCTGGAAATTGTAAATTCCAAGGAGAAGTCTTTCCTAGCACAACTGACCACATCTGTTCTCCTGACTTATGTGGAAACCTTAAAACAAACTCATGCAAAGCAAGAGCATAATTGTCCTAAATCCCCATCCCTAACAACTGTTTTGGATCCAAGACATACTACAGAACTCAAGTTATCTCTCCAGTTAGAAAACTTCTGACAAATGGTCATATTCATAATGGGAAGAATATCTCTCATTTTTAAGTCACTCTTTCATCTGAGATGTATTACTGAGTGATCACTATGTGACAAGCAGTATTCAAAAAATTGAGGACCCAGTAAGTAAACACCATGAATATAATCCTTGATCTCACAGTAGAGGCTTTGAATGAAACAAGGAAATGAACATATCAAATACAGATTTGGAGGAAGAGCAACCTGCAGAAGGGATAACATGCACACAAAGTTCCAGAGGTAGACATTTACTTGGCCCTATCAGGAAGGCCAGTGAGTCTGAGGCAGAACAGACCTGAGAGTGAAAGGAAGCGCGATCAATGATGTCGTGACTACAGGCAATATAGGACTTTTTGAACCAAGGACTGGATTTGCGTCTTCCTAAGTTCCCAACAATGTGTATTGATGAGCTGAAGTATGTTCTGGTCCAGAGTTACATAATTAAATATCACAGGCAACTTATGCAACTCTTTGTATGTAAACATATAAGCAAAAGAAAAGTCATTTTAACCTGGCTTAATCATTATGAGGTATTTATTGAATAATCCAAAAAAATTTCCAACAAGTAGAGCTTGATTAATGCTTTGAAATATATAACCAAGATCCAGCTGCCCTGGATGTATTTCTGCACTGATTTGCTTTTGGCCCATTTGATTGCCTATTTTCCCCGTTCTCAGGAAAGTTTTCCTCTCATAGTAACAAAAGAGCACCTAGGAGCACCCAGATATCTGCCATTCTCTCTTTTTTTATATACCATGGAAAAAGGAAATGTTCCCAAACTGTACATCTTACAGGCATCTCACTGCATATCACAGGCTCTGGTGATTTTATGTATTGTTTACTTTTTAAAATATTTTTTTTTATTTCTTTGAAAGGCAGAGTGACAGAAACACACACACACACACACACACACAGAGAGAGAGAGAGAGAGAGAGAGAGAGAGAGAGAGATCTCATCCACTGGTTCAACAAATAACCTCAACCTGCAACATCCAGGACTGGGCCCAGACAGAACCACAATCTTGGAACCCCATCCCGTTCTCCAATAGGAGTGGTGGGTGCCTAAGTGCTTGTGTTGTCTTCTGCTGTTTTCCCAGGCACACGAGCAGGGAGGTAGATAGGAAGTGGAGCAGCCGGCACTTCAAATGGCATTCAGATATGGATGCTGGCATTTCAATTTGCTGCTTAACAAGCTGTGCCATAATGTCACCCTCCTCCCACCAGTATTTATTTTATGAGCTTTGGTGATTTAAATACTTTTATGAGCTCTGGTGATTTTAAATACCCACACTACTAAACACAAAAGTAGTCTAAGACTACACAAGGCAGAGCCCCTTCCAAAAGCAGAGGGTTGGATGAGATCAAACTAATTGACCAATGGTGATCAATTCCCAAACAGTAAATTAGGATATGCTCACTGGAAAAAAAAAAAGGAAAATAAATGCAATGGAAGATACCAGCAAATGTTTACCATGATTTTTAATGCAGCCAAGTGTATTCATGTGTTAGGGTGCAATACAAAGTACAAGAGCCTAAGCAGCTTAAAACATGGACATTAATCTTCTCACAGATGTGAAGGCTGGGAGTCAGAGTTGTGGTGCCTGCAGAGTTTGTTTCTACCGAGGCCTCTATTTTCATTCCTGAATGTGAGTCTTCTCCCTATGTCTTCATATACTCTTCCCTCTGCACATATCTGTGTCCACATCTCCTCTTCTTACAAGGACATACATGTCATCGGATTAGCCCACCATAATGAATTCATGTAAGTGGAGTTCTTTCTTTTTTTTTTTAAGATTTTATTTATTCACTTGAGAGGTAGTTACAGACAGTGAGAGGGACAGAGAGAAAGGCCTTCCTTCTGTTGGTTCACTCCTCAAATGGCTGCAATGGCCGGAGCTGCGCTGATCTGAAGCCAGGAGCCAGGAGCTTCTTCCAGGTCTCCCACATGGGTGCAGGGGCCCAAGGACTTGGGCCATCTTCTACTGCTTTCCTAGGCCACAGCAGAGAGCTGGATTGGAAGAGGAGTAGCCGGGACTAGAACCGGCACCCATATGGTATGCTGGTGCCGTAGGTGGAGTATTAACCCACTGCACCATGGCGCTGGCCCCAGTGGAGTTACTTCTTAAAGGCCCAAATCCAAATACAGTTGCATTCTGAGGAATTGGGAATTAGCAATTCAATAGATGAATTTGGGGGCCCATAATTCAGCCCTTGGCACCAATAAAATGTATTTTTCTTTCACCCCAATTCATGAACTACCAAAAATAGCTACAAAAAGCTTCCATGAGTGCAAAGACTCTGAATTAATAAAAATCTGGGTTAACATTTCAGAGGACAGGCATCAACCTGTGGGTCAGTGTAGCAACAGAAGAGCATCTTTCCTGTGCAGTCTTAATTGTAGGACTTGCTAATATCTGATAATGAAAATTGCACATGAACTTAAAGTGAAAGCTGGGCCAGAATGACATAGATCTGGAAAAATAACTTTTGAGTTTACCATGAGTTATTCACACATAAAATATGTCTACCACCACCACCCCCCCCAAAAAAAAAACACATTTACCATCCCACAGAGATATTATTTTCACTCCCCCAGTTGCATTCCCCAGGACATTTGCCGGAACATCCAGGAATAGACCTGACCTTTAGTTTCTCTTATAAGCTCTATAGGTAATTCTAATATGCAGCTATGATTAAGAAACGTTTCCATAGAGATATCAGAAAGTATCTGACTAATATCTTTTCTGGAGAAGAAGGTACAGCTCACGATTTTCATTCCTGTCCTAAATACTAACAGTCTGGTTGAAATGTATCACTGAGTCTAAGGGTTTCAATCATCATACACATGGGCACTACTGAAACCATGAGTGTTCATGTTGAAATAATGAGTTACCTCCCTCCTCTAGCAATTAATTTCTGGGGTTTCTAAAATATTTATAAAATCTGTATCATTTCTTGGGGTTATACATAATATAATATTTGCCCTAGAGGAACGTATATTCCAAATTGGATAAATTTAAGAATAGGCTCAAAAACTCCAGGGAGGCATTTTCATTATTTATTAGAATTGCAAAGTTTTCTTTTCCTCCAAATAGCTTAAGGCAAGTTATCCTCTTCTCTTACTTGCTGACAAGATGGACAAACCATCCTGGAAGACCAATTTCAAATTACCTGTTTTTATTTAGAATCTACTCACAGGGGTGCGCATTTAGACTAGTGCTTAAGACATCCATGTCCACAGTGGAGTGTCTTGGCTACACACCTGGGTCCACTTCTGAATCCACTTCCTGTTAATGCAGACGATAGTGGTGATGGCTCAGATAATAGAATTCCTGCCATTCAAGAGGGCACAGTGAGTATTCAGCTCCTGGATTTGACCCTGGTCTAGCCCTGGTCATTGTAGAAGTTAAGGTAATGAAACAGTGGAGCCTAAATCTATCTCTCTCTCTCTCTCTCCCACCCCCCTCCTTTTCCTTCTCAGTCCCCCTCCTCCCCTTCCTCCCTCCTTCCCTCTCCAATCTGCCTGTCAAATATTTTTTTGAAAAGATTTATCTATTTATTTGAAAGCTAGAGTTACAGAGAGAGAGAAAAAGGGAGAAACAGAGAGAGACAGGTCTTCCATCCATTGGTTCATTCCCCAAATGGTCACAACAGGCAGAGCAGAGCCAGGCCAAAGCCAGGCGCCAGAAGCATCTTCTAGGTCTCCCATGTGACATACAAGGGCCCAGGCACTTGGGCCATACTCCACTGCTTTCTCAGGCATATTAGCAGGGTGCTGGATCAGAAGTTGTGCATATGGGATATGAACCAGCATCCATGGGGATACTGGTATCAGCTACACCACAATGCCAGCCCCATGATTTTTTTTTTATTTTCTTAAAAAAGCACACTTTTGTGGCAAGTAATTATTCCAGTAATTAAGAAATAAAATGCAATCTATTGTTTCTTTTCTTTTTCCCCCCTTTTTTTTTTTTTTGGCCAGGATTTACTAAAATCCTTCAATTGAGTGTAAGAAGCAGAACTTTGAAGAATGACAACTTTATGGTGGTGAAGTCCTCAAGCATCAGAAAAGTAGACTCTCTAACTGTGAGATGGAGTCTTGGAACCGACTACTGGCTGGAATGCTACAGGCATATTTGCATGGAATGTGCAGCATTTGTTTTGAGATTGGCTTGAAGGCTGGGCTGCTTCATCTCTCTCCTCTGAGGGTTGGCATTGGGGTAACAGATGTCTCCTATCCACCTTGTCATCTTGGAGCCCAGTAAGCGTGATTACCAGTCTATCCTACAAGGCAGAAGTTAAAGACCTCCAGAAAATCGTTTTCTGCTCTGTGTTAAATAGACGTTTAGTTGACTTTATTTAACTGTAGCTTCTTTATCAATCAAAATGCTACCCATTTGAGAAGGGGACCATGCGTATTTACCTCACCACTGCAGCCTCCAATACCTCACAGTACTTTATGAGCCACACAGCTGCTTTCACACGAATTTCAGTTGTGTGTGTACTTAATCAAAACGGAAGTGTATAAACAATGAATTAATGTAGTTCAATTCATTTCCATAGCATGCTTTAGGAGGGGATCATGTGTGTGCTTTCAGTAGTCAGCAATTTATGACCAAATATTCAATTTTACATCAATATCATCTGAATATTTACTGAAACACTTGAACATTTTAATATACCTGTTAGTGTACACTATGAGGAAATTCATGTCCTTCATAACAGATTCAATAATCGCCCCTCCAAAGAGAAAACGAATGTACTTTGGCCTCTCTTGAAGAATGCAGAGTGCATCAACAGAAGAAAAAAAAAATGCACCCTGGCTACAGGAGCAGTTACACAAAGGCATGGCTCCAAGAAAGGAATGGTATTACTAGGGGTATGCGGCAGAGCACGGTTTGAGCATGAGGCTGAAAACAAAGGCAAGGGCTTGTGGATTGGGCCTGGCCTAGAAAGTCTGACCTCCATTTGATAGCTTGTGTGAGATGGAACACATTTTAAGCTTCCATTATTACAACTGCTTCTTTGGAATGCTCATTCTTAGGACTCTCAGACTAGAAGGAAGAACTGAAACTGGACAGGGAGGAGACTATTGGAAGTGTTACCTAATTTATACCTTAGAATAATTCTTCACGATGAGAACCATTCCCTTTTGCAGAAGAAGTTAATGCTCTGAATTTTTATTATCTAAAAAAAAATTATTAGAGAGGCAGATAGAGAGAGAGCATCCCTACAACAGCCAGCGCTTGCCTGAGGCTGGTGCTGGAAGCCAAAAACTCAATGCAGGTCTCAAAGAGTGACAGGGAACCAATTGCTTGAGCTCTCACCATCATCTCCCAGGACTTGCACTGGCAAGAAATTGGAATCAGGAACCAGAGCTGGGATGCAAACCCAGGTATTCTACTACAGGAGTCTTAACCACGAGGCTAAATGCCCACCCCTTCTGAGCTTTTAAATATGTTGGTTAATATTATTACAACAGGTAATTTTGAATGTCAGGGTAACAATGGGAACTCAGATCAATCTGACTCAAAGTCATGTAATTTCAACTCTGTTACAGGGCTCCTCTGAAATTTAGAAGACAAATTAACATTGAAATATTGATTTGGGAGCATATTTATTATTTATTATACTTATTAAAGTGTATTTAATATTGGAGCCATAAGAATAACAGAAACTCCTGTTGAGAAGTCAACATATTGATACAAGTAATTATTAGTTACTGAAAGACAGCTGTTCTGTGACATTGCACTCCTCACCTTCTCCTTGTCCCCAACATTGTGGTAGGCTTCCTTACAGCCCAGCTCATTTTTACTGCTGCTACATTCATTTTTCTAAAGTACAATCTGAATCATGTCACACATTGGCTTAAGCATCCATTTATTCAACAGGCCTTCTAGGTAAACAGGAAAATCAAGATCTCTGATTTTAAAGAGGCCATGGTCTATTAGAGAAAATATTTACATAATTGGGCTATTTAAAACTAGTTTAATTGTCAGGGTAGGTTTTTTTTTTTTTTAAGATTTATTTTATTTATTTGAAAGCGTTTCAAAGAGAGGTAGAGACAGAGAGAGAGAGAGAGAGAGAGATCTTCCATCAGCTGATTCACTCCCCAGATGGCCACAATGGCCGGAGTTGTGCCAATCCGAAGCCAGGAGCCAGGAGCTTTCGCCAGGTCTCCCATGTGGGTGCAGGGGCCCAAGGGCTTGGGCCATCTTCTATTGTTTTCCCAGGCTATAGCAGAGAGCGGGATTGGAAGTGGAGCAGCCAGGACTCAAACCAGCACCCATGTGGGTTGCCAGTGCATCAGGCCAGGGCGTTAACCCACTGTGCCACAGCGCCAACCCCTAGGTGTTTTATATTAGTGGTTAGGATGCCACTTGGGATGCTCACATCCCATATTGCAGTGCATGAGTTCAAGTCCCAGCTCTGCTTCCAATTCCAGTTTCCTGCTAATTTGCACACTGGGAGGTCACAAGTGATGGCTTAAGTATTTGAGTTCCTGTCACTCACATGGAAGACCCAGACTGAGTTCCCAGACTCCGGCTTTGGTATGGCCCAGCCCTGACTGTTGCAGGCATTTGGGGACTGAACTGGTGGATGGGAGATTCTCTCTCTCTCCTCTCTCTGCCTCTCAAATAAAATAAATAAATAAATATTTTTAAAACTTCTAGTAGTCAAAATAAGGGAAAGTTCAGAGTTCTATGGTATTACAGACTACAACCGTGTACACTATGCTGTCTCTGTAACACAGGACACCCGAGAGAAAGAGGGTCTGAGAACTCCTTTTGGAGAGAGAAGAAGGGGATAGATGAAAATTGGATCTGGGAGCCCTTTTGTTCAGAGAAGGCTTTATTGCCAAATGTGTGCATGTATTACTTTAAAGCAACTTGAGGAAGTGATGGATTAGGTGAGGACAAATGAAATGAGTTGTAGAAGAAATCAGTGACAGATCATGAATGGTCTGTTGTGCTGAGCTTGGAATTCGGATTTTATCATGAAACAAATGAAACCATGGGAAAGTACATAACGGTGTGATTTTAACAGATTTACAATTCACAAGCTACTCTCCCTTGGTTAGGTAGATAAATGATAGAAAAACTTTGCAGTGAGGAATCTATAAGGAATAGTTTAGGTAGAACCTGATAGGAGTAATTTTTGTTCCAAATGAATCGCTTCAACTAACATCCCATGCATCCTCATATTTTGGTTGTAACCTGTCTTACAAAACTTCTGTCCCATACCATTTTTCCAACAGGCTGTGTTCCATCAAAATACATTTGACTATGTTAGAAGTACTATTCTGCTATTCCATATTGTTAATGCCAGACCTGAGCCCAGACAACCTTTAGAGATTAGAACACTGTGGAGCAGGTACTGGAGGCTGTGTATGAATTGAGAGGTTAATAGAAAAAAAAAAAGAGCATATACTTTAAAAAATGTAGCTTCAGAAATTTTACAGCTAAAGTAATATCTTAAGTTGAATTCTAAATGTTTCCAGAATCCAAAAGCTAAAATAATCTGAGAATTTAATCAGTATGTTTATCCTTTTAAAATTGGTCACAGTTGGTTAGCAGGACCTCAGTCACTAATGGAGAGGTAGATTTTTTTGTGTGTGTATCCTATAACAAATACAAGGGTGAACAATGATGCCCATTCTGGTTAAGTGTCATGCCTTCATGATGTGGTCCTGCATTTTTTATTCCAGCACATCAAATTCTTAGTGACTGAAGTCAGACTCAGTCAGATGATAAAGCATCATTTTCTAATTTCTTGCTAACTACCAATAGGATGTACCAAACTACAGCAATTAATGCAGCTGTCAGTACTTTTTAATGTTATTTGGGGCCCAAGGAAGCTAAAGCAACTTTACAATAAGGGTCCATGTTCAAAGTGTCTTTAGAAAATGGTTAGAAACATATTTGATGGCAAAAAGTAAAAATAAATAAATGAAAAAAAATTCCAAGACCAAGCTTGATTCCTAGATGATGTGAAAATTATAGTAAGCTAATAAAATGAGTCTGTCATATGCTCACTACAATATTGTATAAATCATGAATTATACAACAGGCAAAAATGAGAAACTGCAAAGAAATCAAACCTATATGGAAATAAATAAAACATACAAGTAAAGCAGCAATCATATTGGTTCTGTTAATAAAATGTGCATGCACAGGGGGCTTCTCATAATGAGTGTGGTATGTTAAGAGTAATTATCGATTTAGAACTTAAATGTAACTATGAAATAGTTGGTAATTAACACATAATTAGTGCTCCCAGTTCTTTGGATGACAAAGCAGCAGTGGTTTGTAAAACATCCATATAACATGAAAGGTATCAGAATAAAAATGAAAATAAAATATAATACACACTTTCTGAATTGGATTTACTAGAATTTGGGAAGCTTCATTTATCAGAATTCTTGATAATTGGAAGTCTAGTGTTTTGTTTTGGGTTTGTTTGTGTCTCTGTATATCTGTTCACATTATTGAGTGTTAGGAATGGAAACATGAATTGAAGATTTTAAAATCAACTTTTTCTAGGAAAATTCAGCAAAATTCATTTGACTTTGTTGTCTATCCTGATTGAATGTCCGTTTGTCAGGAAGATTGTTTTATGTCATGAATAATGTTGAGCTGCATGTATTTGCATGTATGTCTCACTTCTTTTTTATTTAAGATGCGTTTTACTTATTTGAAAGGCAGAATTAGAGAGGGGAGAGAGAGAGAGAGAGAGAGAGAGAGAGAGACATCTTCCATCCTCTGACTCACTTCCCCAAATGGCTTCAATGGTCAGGCAAGATTGAAGGCAGTACCCAGGAGCTTCTTCCAAGTCTCCTCCATGAGGGCAGGGCCCAAACAAGTGTCCCATCTTCTGCTACTTTCCCAGGCCATTAGCAGAGAACTGGATTGGTAGTGGAGCAGCCAGGACTTGAATTGGCCCCCATAAGGGATGCTGATATTGCAGGCAGCATTTAAATCCATTATGTTACAACTCTGGCCCCTTATGTCTCACTTCCTGTCTTTAGCAATGACGCAAATTTACTTTGTGTGAAGTCCCATGTGCTACTGCTTGAAGTTATGAACTATATGCTCTTCATTTCTGTCTAAGTCCCACCATCCCTTCATGACTCAACCAACCTACTCAGCCAAAAACTAAGAGTTAGAGTTGAGCATTAAAAAATTTATTAACAGTATTTTTTAAAATTCTGTCATTTAGCTGGAATCTGGAAAAGGCAGGAGTTATCAACCCTCCTGCACTGCATTCAGGAGTCTCTCCCTCATGGGCAGTTGAGCGCAGCCAGATCTCGTCTCCATGATTTCCCTGTGGCCAGAGTATTCCACTGGCTTCTCAGAGAATCAATGCACCACTTCCGTGGCTCACTTTTCACCTTTATTCATCTGTCCCACAAGGAAGGGCAGAGTTAGGCTGAAGGAACTTATTACATTTATTGGTCAGAATCAAATTATTCTCTCAGACTGTTAAAGAGCTTATCGTATTTTATGACCTATGATGACCACAGCAGGTTGCCCAAAGCTAAGCAGGGTCCAATTTCAATTTTGAAAAAGCATTAATTAGTCATTTGAATAAAAGGGAAGGAAGGCATGGTATCCTGAGGTCTTCTCGAAACGCAGTATATTCTCTTAGGTCTCAACAGTTAGACTTATGATCCTCTTGTCTAAGACTGAACTGATGCATAACAATGGGTGCAAAGTAACTTCTGTGGTTCCATCCATTGAATTAGATGTAAAACAGCAAGCAGTGTCAATGCTGTCCTATTGTTGGATACATAGAATACATGTATACGTGTCTCACCTTTTCTTCTCACAACACTTTATAAGCAATAAGAAAACTGCATGCAAATTCTCTAAAAGGATCTATTTATAATATCTAACTCAGCAACTAATTCACAGCTAGATAACTCAATCAACCTAAGTTCCAAATAATGTGATTAATAATTCTAGAAATCTGTTGGACATTTTCAGCAAAACTGCCTAAAGATCAGCCCTCAGCTATTAATTTTGCTGCTTTGCCCAAATCTTACCTTAGGCTTTAATTTCACCTTGAATTTAGTAAGCATAAAATGTACTTTTAACCAAAACTTGGTGATTGTAAAAATATTTTGTTAAAAGATAACATGCTAAATTGCAAATGTACAAAGATTCAAAAAGAAGAGTCCATGCCCTTCTCCCAGTTACTAAACCCCTTAAGATTTTCAACATCTTGACATCTGTTTTCATAGATTCATTTTGCCTGTGTTTAAATTTTGTACACATCTAATGATGTTGTACATGCTCTTTTTCTATTTGGAATTTTTTGTTCATTTTGTTTATCCACATTATGCTTGTGATATTCATTTATATTGTTGTACTTAGTGGTAGTTCATTATTCTCATTGCTGTATAATATTCCATTGTATAAGTTCACAAAGGAGTTATTTAAGTAGTCCGATTTTGAGTATTTGGGTTCTTTTTAATTTGAAGGAATTACTAATAGTGTGGTCATGAACATCATGTCTTTTTGTACAGATATATGTGTTTTTAAAGAACTATATTTAAAAGAATTGCAGAATAGTGTTGCATGTATATAATTTTAGCAAACACTAACAATTTTCCAGTCTTGGTATCAATTTATATTCCAAGCACCATGGCATTTTTCATGTAATTTAGTCTTTATTTTATTTTCTGTAGTGACTGATGTATGTGGATACATCATATATCAGCTTACTTTTTGCTTTGTTTCCCTTTGCTCTCCTTTCTTGTCTTTCAGTTTTTAATTACTAAATTACTCCCCTGTAATGTCTTGTTATTATACATAGCCAGGATCCTAGAACTCAGGTGTCCCATGTTCACTGTTAAATGTGAAGCCATAGAAACTTTTTCACAAATGAGTATGTTTGAAGATCCAAGTATGAAAATCTGTGAAATGCATATTTCTCTCTCTCTTTTGGAGCATGAGCTTCTATCAGAAGGACCTTTTTGGTAAAATGTAAGTTCAAAGTTTGTATTGCTCATCATTAAGTTACCTATTTTCTCTCACAACATTTCCATCTTTGCCTTTTTTTATTTCTTTGACACTTGCACTCTTTTTCATATAAACTATTTCCCTAGAGATATGTTTTTATTCATATTTCAGATTATTCCCCAACACAATTTGATTGTTTCTCTGTAGTGTTTAATAAAATTTCTGTTACCTTTCAAATTCTGACTATAATTATTTTCTTAATAATCTATTCAAAGACTTCAACCTTGCACCTGAGTTTTGGTACCATTTACCACTTATAACAGATTTGCTATCAAGTGCATATTGTCTTTAAACCTGGATTCCTTCTTCCCCAAGTAGACTTTGTGCAATAAAAAACAGAGCTAATACTTAATATTTGCTTTGCTTATCTGCACATAAACCACAGAATGCAGGAAAACACAGTAGGCACTCCACGAACAACAGTAATGTCTGAGTGCCTTTATGTCTATCAAAAATAACTGGTGGAGGTTCCGGTGCTGCCAATGTTACATCCATCCATCCAAGACTGTGATTAGTGTTTTCTTTTAATTGAAAAGGTTTCTGTTATGTTTTCTGAACAACTTTCATACCCTATGCTTATTTTAGATATTCTTTGCTTATGAACATATTTTTAAGGTTAGACTTTTTATCCAGTCTCAGTCTCATGTTTAAATAGATTTTTTGAGTGACTTACTAAAATCAACATGACTCTATTTGTGTGGTTTCTCTCTGTTCACCCTTGTCTGTTTTTTTGCAGTTGGTTTTTATTTGTGTGTTTCTTTGCTTCCTAGGATTCATGTATCTCAAGCACAACTTTTGATTTCTCAGGAACTTGTGCTTGTTTTTACACCTATTTCCCCTTTTGTCTTTTGCATCTCTGTGAATGGAGAGATACATTATCTGGCGATTCAATTCAAAAGGATTTGGCAATGCAAAGGATATTGGAGGGAAATTCTTCACATTGCTTCACCTCATAGCAGAAAGTAGAAAGGCAAGTGGTGCACATAGGAGAAAAGGAAGAAGTAAGACTCAAGGAAACCAAGCGCGTTATAACAACCCATACTCAGGGTTGTGGATTCACTTACATCAGAGCAAGAACTCACTCACCCAAGAAAGGCAACTTATTCACTAGGTTTCCACCACTCTGACTCAAACATTTCCCACCAGGCCACGACTCAATAGCACCATAATGAGGACCAAATCTCAACATGAGTTTTGGTGGAGAAAATCACATTCAAGTCATAGTGAGATGAGAGTATTAAACAGTACATCCCCAAGAGTGCTAAGATATCAAGTAACCCCGTTAGTCTGGCATCTGAAGAGGGCAGTGGATGATAGAGGGTGTAAAGGAAGGATCGTGTGGAGAGCCAGGAATAAAGAAAGACAGAAAGCACACTTGGCTTATATTATCAATCATCTCAGGAGCCTACCGTCCATCTAGCGAATTAAGGATATTCCACCAGACTCATCATGCAGACACCATAATTGGATCCAGTTTCTTTTCTTTTTTTGGACAGGCAGAGTGGACAGTGAGAGACAGAGACAGAGAGAGAGAAAGGCCTTCCTTTGCCGTTGGTTCACCCTCCAATGGCCGCAGAGGCCGGCGCACCGAGCTGATCCGAAGGCAGGAGCCAGGTGCTTCTCCTGGTCTCCCATGGGGTGCAGGGCCCAAGCACTTGGGCCATCCTCCACTGCACTCCTGGGCCATAGCAGAGAGCTGGACTGGAAGAGGGGCAGCCGGGACAGAATCCGGTGCCCCAACCAGGATTAGAACCCGGGGGCGGAGGATTAGCCTGTTGAGCCATGGCGCCGGCAGATCAAGTCTCTACCCTTACTACTTAAAGCCTGAACATCAATCAATTTGCCATTAAGACTTCGGGATTTAAACTTCTGTATGAGTTTGGGGAGCCAAATCTGGTGCAATGCATAACATGAAACACCTTATTTCACCACTCTCTCTTTTTGTGCATTCTATTTTTTAAAGATATATTTATTTATTTGAAAGACTTACGTAGAGAGAGAAGGAGAGGCAGAGAGAGAGTTCTTCTATCAGCTGGTTCACTCCCCAATTGGCTGCAATGTCCGGAGCTGCGCTGATTGGAAGCCAGGAGCAGGAGCTTCTTCTGGGTTTCTCACACAGGTGCAGGGGCGCAAGGACTTGGGCCATCTTCTATCGCTTTCCTAGGCTGAGCAGAGAGCTGGGTCGGAAGTGGAGCAGCTGGAACTTGAACCAGCCCCCTTTATGGGATGCCGGCATTGCAGGCAGCGACTTTACCTGCTATGCCACAGTGCCAGCCCCATCCGTATTCTATTACACCTAGTGGCACCTTCCAGTATTCACTCAGGAAAAATAAAATCTCTGGGAACATTCTGTTTGAGGGTGAAGAGAGGAAAAGTGTGGTAGAGGCTGTAAGAAAGGAGAAGCAGAGAAGCAAAGCGAAGAGAGGGGTGTGAAGGAGAGTTAAGAGGTCATTACAGGAAGAATGCCGCTCACATGCCAGGAAATTAAAGGAGGAAGGCTACTGAGGCCCCTGTAGGAAGAGAGCACCAGAGGGGCCTCTGGATCAGAACCCAGCAAAGCTGTTGTCCATGTCCTTCTTAAGGAACTTACAAATTGGGGAATCCTAGGTCTCTCAACAATCACAGGTGCTGAAATTAAAATGCAAATCAATTTTTCTGCTTAACCATCTATTCATTCTCTACATGTCGACCTCTCATTCAGTGGAACAAAGGGTGCCAATGTGATTTCAGTAAAAAGAAATAGTATTTTTATTGAGAAATCTGTCAAAAGAAAAGAAATAAAAGATCAAACAATAAATGTGAAGAATTATTAACAAAATTGCACAGCCTATATGTATAAAAGTATTTATTGTGTCAGGGAAAAACTCTAGTTGTATCTTAAATTATTTTTTAAGACTTACTGATTTATTTGAAAGTAGAGTTACAGGGAGATAAAGAGAGACACACAGAGAGACAGCTCTTCTATCTGCTAGTTTACTAACAAAATAGCCACAGTGGCCAGGACTGGGCCAGATGAAGCCAGCGACTTGGAACACCATCCAGGTCTCCCACATGGGTGGCTGGGGCCCAAGTATTTGGACCATCTATTGCTGCTCCCAGAAGCATTAGCAGGGAGATGATTCAGAAACAGAGCAGCTGGTATTCAAACCAGAACTCACATGTGATGTTGGCATCCTTGGAAGTGACCTAATCTGCTGCACCACAATACAGGCATTCTTAAATCTCTAATCCATTACTGCTATATATAAAATAAAATACATGCTGGTTTTTTTTATGTTCATGAATCATTCTATTTATTTATTTCCATGCATAAATTTACAGAGGTTTATCCTTTGTTGTCTACCTTTCCCCAATATGTTTTATACTTCAAGAATTACAGAGGAGGGAGGGTGTGTCTAGGTACCTCAAGATCTGCTTATAATATACAAGCATATTATAATTTTAATTCCATACTGTTATAGATTGCTGTGAGTGCATTACTTCATTTTTTTTTACAAGATTTTTAAGGAAATTAAAAAATAAGGGCATTTGTTTTCTCTTATTGAATGATCCAAGATGTACATTGATGCAAATGATTGATCTCATTTTTTAACTTAACAAGCACATAAGTATCAGTTTTTCAAGAGCCATGAAAAACTCTGTTGCAAAAGTGGAATGACTCTAGGTAGTGTACTCTCCTGGGATTTCTTCTCACAGTGTTTATAAGTATGTCTCAACACTCCCACCACCCCAACATTTATTTTCAGCTTACCTTATGGAGAAGCTGTGATACTCCAAGAAATACCTTCATAAATCATGGTAGATATTCCCAGACAGGAAACAGATGTAAAAATTTAAAAATGGGACCAAAGCACTTAACAAGAGAGGGCTTGAAGCAAATAAATGGTTCTTACTACATTCATAATAAATTCTCCAGAACTTGATCATATCCTCAGGAGAAGAAACAGTCACACAAAAGCACACATGCACACTCACATCATGTCCATGTGCATACACACACACACACACAAAGTCCTAAAGTTTCAAACTGCTGGACAGATTTCTTTCCATACTGACTGGAAGGACTCAGGAATATAATTTTGTGAATAAGAAAGTACCTGAGACATTGAGATGAAATATTTTAGGGTGATATGCTCTGGAATAAACATTTTTAGGTACATTATGATAAGTGTGGTAAGGTGGACATTTCCCAAAAAGGGGTCCTGACTACTGACCCTACGGTTCTAGAAGATGAAACCAAGATAATAGAAAGGGCACTGTCTCAGCTAAGTTGTGGCAAACAGACAAATAAGGCAACAGCGTTGAAAGGGTTGGCCAGGTTTCCAAGCTTGCCTGGGACTACTGCAGTTTTAGCACTGACAGTTCAACATCTCACGAAACTCCTCTCTGGAATGCAAAATTCCTGCTGTTCAGTAACCAGCACAAACGTGTTTGGAGAAAACAGAAAACCATTGCACATTCCAAAAAATAGTGAGCTTGACAGCAACAGTTTTCAGTGTTAAGTGAATAGCATAGATTTCTCCCCCACATTGTTGCTGTAACTGATTTAGCCTCTGACATGTCACTAGCCATGATTGCTGTTTACCACAGTAGATATCCCTTTACTCCATCACTCTAAATAATACAGCTAAGGCCACAATTTAAGCACATTGTAATCACAAGCATTAACAGTACATCTCTGAGTTCTCCTGTGAAAAAACTCTGTTACTTTAATTTTTAACATTGTAAAAACTGTTGGCATGTTTTCTAAGGGTTCAGATAGCAAAACTGAAAGTGCTTATAATATCAATTCTAGCATGAACCAGACATGTCCCAAAATGAAGTCTAAATAGCTATGCTAACCTTATGACATGTGAAAGAGTTCTGAAGGAAAATAACAAAAACAAAACATCCTGCATAACATGCCAAAATGATTTTATACTGGGGATGATGGAGAAGGGATAGGAGCGCACATGTGGAAACTCAGTCTCACAAGTTAAAAGTAAGCTAGGCAAGTACTACTAAATCAATAAACTTCGCAGCTTCCCAAGAACCACCAATGCTTATTTGAAAATAGAAAGCTCCAAAGCCACTTGGGCATACCACAGGAATGTCTCACATTTTCCCATCATCCTCTTCATTGTTTCATGAAACTGAGTGAGGTTACAAATTGTGATCCGTATTTTGCAACAAAAATGCTCACAAACGAAAGTGGAAATTTTGATTGTATTTGAGAATGCTTTAGTTCCTCATATTGCAGAGCTGATTCTGTCAGCACTTACAAGTGAGTGTTTTAAAGTGCTGAGTTGAATACCAAAATTGAAAGATTGAATAACAACAAAAAAATCTTCTCTCTAGGCTCTTAAGTAATTTCATTTGAAAAATGTTTTTCATTGAAAAAAGTCTTTCTTCTTGACTTCTACGCAGAGTTTTGTAAAAACTCTGGAAGCATGAAACAAGAGGTTGTTGGTATGTTGTTCATCTCTCAGTATATTTGGAGGTCAGGGAAAAAAATGTAGATTTAAGATGCCACTCCATCGGTTTCTTACCCAGGACAGGAAACGTTGGTAGCTGTGAAGCATCCTGGACACTTTGTGCATGATACCACCACAAGGGAGTGCAATATGTTTATCTCTAATCAGCTGCTTTCATATTCAGTTTTTGGGTCATGTTTTAGTTTCCGAAAAATGTGTAGAATCAGTACATTTTTGTCTTATGAAAATGGAAGAATATAGCCACACAGACATATGCTTGCAAATGGCTGTCATTGTTACCAGCCACAAAAATAAGTTAAAATGTTGAACCTCCCTAAAATTATATTTTCATTGTGCAGGGTAAGAATAATGAGCTCTAATTTGGAAATACACTGAGGATAGGAATGGTTCAAAGAACCACAATAAAACAGAAATTTTTACTTTATTTTTTTTCCAATCCTGTTTGTTAATTCTTGAAGTAGTCCTAAACAGCGTAGAAAAAGATGCAGTGGTTGCTTTAATTTATGTCATATTAAGTTGAGGTTCAGACAAAAACTTATCCTAAAACAAAACAACTCTTTGTTGTTGCTGCTGTTGTTGAGGGAAATTGGATTGCCTCAGTTCTCAGAAACCACCACTAGAAAAAGACAATTAAGTTAATAGGACTTTCTCCATTTCTCCTCTGAAATTCTAGCTTCTTTGAAATCCAACTTTCCTTTCATAAGCTCAAATTATCTATTTATTTTAAAATCCTTTTCCTTGAGAAAAAGAACTTTAGCTTATGATGGCATCAAATTTGTTTAAAAACTGATGACATTTTAGACAAGAGACCCTAGACGGTACATCAAAATGCAAAGGACTTGGTTGACAAATAGCTGGGGTACCAAAGCAAATCTGTCAATAAAATGTCAATTCACAATCTTTGAAAAGAAAATTCTCCAAATTTAAAAACCTACTGTTGCTCGTAAGTGAAATTTAAGTAGTCCATGCTCAGATGGTTTTGTTGACAAGATATTGGGCTGGATGTCATCACATCAGTCTAACACCAGGAACGAGTGTGAACCCAGCTTGATAAAAGCAGATCTGCCTCTCTGTCTCTCCTCTCTCTCTCTGTAAGTCTACGTTTCAGATAAACAAATAAATCTTAAAAAAAACAAGCAAAGCTGCAAGTCATTGTGGATTATATACTTGACAGTATTGTTTCCCCACTAAATAAAAGAGTTACTAGGAAAAGAACAGGAAAAATAAAAATATTTTGCCACTGAAAGAAACAGATAGTTTTTAAATTAATAGGTAACATCTTTTAATTAGTGTTAATTAGTGAATACTTTCCTTTTAATATATCTTGTTTTATATATTTTAAAAAATAAAATAACCTATGAGCTTATATACCCAAAAAAAGTCTTTACAAAAAGTTAACAGTTGTACCAGGAGACCAAAAAAAGTATTAAATATTGATATTTTTGCACACATTATTTACTTAGTCCTACCATTACTATTAAATGTCATATTAACCAGCTCTTTATTTGCACTTAAATGAAAGCATGTATGTAATAGAAAAGTAAATAATACAGAGCAATTTTTTGTATGAATATTGTTTTGTATGACTACCTATTTTATATTACTTTGTCATAAGGTCATAATATATGTGTATACATTTTTATTATATATTATATTACTTGATTGGTATGTCTATATCCAGGTTGACTTTCTGAAAATTTGGTCACCCTAGTTGGTACAGAAATTGAAGCTAAGCTTGAAGCAGAAAATATATCAATCAGCAGTTTTTGCAATGTTAACAAACAGTCCCAAAATACCATTGTCTTAGAGCACTGTGTCTTAAGTAGTGTCTTCATGCAGCATTTTGGCTGCATTCTGCTGTTATTTGTCATCATTCTAGAGTGAGGCTGTTAACACAGCCCTTCTCTGGGTTTTGCTGTTCGGGGTGTGGCAGAGACAATACAGCTTTCCTCAGATGCCACATACAACTAACTGCACTGTGGATAATCTTCTGACCTGGTACAGCCAAGAGTACCTATGAAAAATAATAAAATGTCCTAAATCTTCTCTCTTGGTCACAAGTGTTTGGTTCTCTTCTGTCCATAGCCATAATGCACGCATTAGTCTGTTTTCCTTGACTGTAATGAAAACCCTGAGGTGGCTGCAGATCCAAACAGCACAGTACCAGCTCCGCCAAGGACTCCCTCAGCTATGTCATGTCATGGCAGGTGCCTCAAGGTGAGAATGAGTGCAGGAAGGAGAGATCACAAAGCCAGACTGATCTGGGTAACCCAATAAAGCCATTAAAGCCCCCTCACTTGGCCCCACCCCTTAAAGGCCCCATCATCTCTTAACATCACAACAATGGAAACCAAGCTTCTAACACAGAAACCTTGGAGGAAAAACTCAAACCACCACCACATCATAGCAATGCACTTAACCCTCCCCAGGGAGAACACTGCTTACCACTGCTATTGGTCTTTGTCCTGAAACTGTGGCTGAAGGGGAAAATCCTACATGGGGCATACTATCCTTGGGAGAGCAGAGTCATGACACAGGGCTACTGGTTTTTAATATTTTGCTTAGACGTGGCATGTGTCATTCTGTCCACATTTTTTTTTAAAAGATTTTATTTATTTGAAAGGCAGAGCTACAGAAAAAGGGAGAGACAGAGAGAAGGTCTTCCATCCACTGGCTCACTCCCCAAATGGCTGCAATGGCTGGAGCTGGACCAATTCAAAGCTAGGACCCAGGAGCTTCCTCCAGGTCTTCCACCCAGGTGCAGGGGCTGAAACACTTGGGCCATCTTGCACTGCTTTTCCAGGCCACTGTAGAGAGCTGGATCAAAGAGGAGCAGCTGGGACATGAACTGGCACCATATGGGAAACCAGCACTGCAGGTGGTACCTTAGCCTACTATGCAACAGCACTGGCACCTCTGTACACATTTTGACCACTGCAAGTTCTGTCATGTACCTAAAACCAGTGGGCGGGGCAATATCATCTCTTTGCTGAGTGGGGAATTTGCCAACAACAGTCATTCTTCATAGAAGATGAAATTCTTATTTGAATTCATAAAGTTGTAGGCTATATTATTTTTTAAGATACATAAATATGAGATAGTAAAAGGGGAAGATACACTAAATAGTACTAACTCAAAGATGCTGCCTATATTTAATTTTAAAGGCACCTATCACTTTCCATGTCATGAATATTTTTATTTTTTATTTTTTAAAAATATTTATTTATTTATTTATTTGAAAGTTAGGGTTGCACAGTGAGAGGAGAGGCAGAGAGAGAGAGAGAAAGAGAGAGAGAGAGAGAGAGAGGTCTTCCATCCGATGGTTCACTCCCCAAATGGCTGCAATGGCTGGAGCTGCGCCGATCTGAGGCCAGGAGCCAGGAACTTCTTCTGGATCTCCCATGTGGGTGCAGGGACCCAAGGACATGGGCCATCTTCTACTGCTTTCCCAGGCCATAGCAGAGAGCTGGATCAGAAGTGGAGCAGCCGGGTCTCGAACCGGCGCCCATATGGGATGCTGGCGCTACAGGCCAAGGCGTTGACACGCTGTGCCAAAGCACCGGCCCCTTCATGAATATTTTTATTTTTCCTGTTTCTTTTCCTAATAAGTCTTTTTGAAAGAAAGGTTTAGCACTAGAGAGTGGAAGAGAGACCATAGGTGTGATCCTATGAGCCACGGGTTAAAAGCCCTTAAAGCTTTGGTTTTTCATGAAGACTGATGAGGCTGGCAAACTTCTTCACAGAACGCACAAGAACCACTACATATGGCTTAAAATGGGCAAGATATTATAGGAGTAGACGCACACTTCAAATCCATGTTGTTTATATGGTGTCTACACTTCACAAAGTACTTTCCCTCATAAGAGTTAACAATTATCTCACTTATCCTTCCAAGGTTATTTAAAGTAATATGTTGATGTTCAAAAAATTCTAAAATTTTGGACCAAAAGAAAAGTATCTACACTTAATAAGAAACTCTTCAGCAATATAGAGAACATACATTTTAAGTCCACGGTGAACATAATAACAAAGAATGAACATTAAAAACTTTCCCTTAGACATCATAAACTACTTAATTAGCGGTGTTACCCAATCATTATTACCAAATGTTTTCTGATATTTCTTAATATAAAAAAATCTGGAGCAAGATTTGACATAAATATTGGAAAGAAGATTTTAAATAAGTATTGGAAGGACAAAACACATGATAGGCTATACAAGATAAATAGATAAAAACCAATACTTTCTTATATACTCACAGTCAGGAGTTATAATAGGGAAATTATATTCCATTTGCTTGAGCATCACATACTATAAAGAGAGATTGAACATTAAATATGTTGTTGAATTTGACTGAATTTGTATCCTACCTCTGCCACTTACTGTGAGTCTCATCAAATTGTTTAACTAGGTTTCAATTTCTCTCACTTGTAAGACACAAAATCATGATAGTTCTTATCTCATAAGATTGTAGCAGAGAATAATAGCTCAAACTTTTACGGAATTTTCTGTGTGTCCAGAACAAATTTCAGGAATTTGCATGTGCTGTCTCAGTTATCATTACCAGGACTCTAGGAGAGAGCATCATTAACCTTCCATTCAGGTAAACAATATGAGATCATAAAATGTCATGTGACTTATGTAGCATCGCTGGGCAACTGAAAGCAGTGATGGGATTTAAACCCAGCCTGTTTGACTGCAGAACCCACACCACTGAATACTATTCATTGACATTTACTGCAGGATTATTAAGTGTGCAGGACACAACAATGAACAAAATGAACCTGAATGCAGTTACCTTTAGTGGAGGAAAAGATAAAACACAAAAGTAAATAGATAATATCATATACTAGAAGACACAAGTGTTGTGCAAAATATAACTGTAAAACTGCAATCAAAGAATAGGAGAAGTGCCCCGAGATGTGGAAAAGCCTTATTGGGAAAGTGAGATAAGAGCAAAGATGTGAAAGATTGGAGGGAGTGTGCAGAGCAGATAACTGGGGGAAAGTATTGTAGACAGGAAGGAAACCAGGTCAGTGTTCCTCAGGCAGAATCACATGTAAGAAGGAAGAACATACACGCACCAGAGGGGACTGAGCAAATAGAGGACCAGCAGACTGTGAAGCCAAAAGTCAGGAGGGGCCAGTTCATGTCGGATGTTTGTGGGTTTCTCTTTGCCTTTTGACTTTCACTCTAAGTAAAACGAGAGCCATTGCAGTGCTTTGCAGAATGACAACACCTAACATATACTTAAAAGTTCCACTCCTCTTGCATCATTGAGAGTAGATTGTAGAGGAAGAAGAGCAGCATCAGGGAGACCTGCATGGAGATATTATATAGTTACCCAGGAGTCCAGGAGAGAAGTCACCATGCTGTATACCAAGGTGGTGGTAGGAGAGGTGATGAAATACAGTAATATTCTTTATAGAGCAAATATATTCAGCCACGAGATTCATTGAACTTGAAATATGAGAGAAATGAAATTGTCCAAGATGTCAAGTTCTTGACCTGAACCCATCTGAACATCCAGTAGTATAGCATCATCCTCAGTGTCAGTAAGAATGCATTTGGTAAGAAAGCCCATGTTGAATATGAGATTTCTCACAATGGAGAAGCACACTTGGTGGCTGCATATACAGATAAAGGGTTAAAATAAGCATCTATGCTCAAGATGTAAAGCCTTCAGAGAGGACGACCTCATGAAGGATGCAAGTAGAAACAAAGAGACAAGGACCAAGGACAAGCCCTGGGCTGCTCCCACATTAGAAAGCTCTGGGAAAGAGAAGAGTCTACCAAAAAAGTGAAAAAAAAAAAGACTTAGAAAAACAACCAGGAAATTTGTAGGAAAATCAAGAGCATGGATATATGGGAGGCCCAGTGGGGGAAAAAGTATGTTAGAGAAGAAACAAAACTGTGCTCAATGCTACTGGCTCAATGCTTCTGTTAAGTTAAATTTGATGGGAATTGACCATTGAATATCAGATTTAGTAACACATGGGCCATTGGGGTCCCTAATTATAATATTTAGTGGCATAATGTCATCAAAATGTTAATTAAAGTCGGCTTAAGGAAGGATGGGGATAAATTGTATGGTAATGTGCACTATATTTTAATGCGAGAGGGGGAATGATAGGATGGAAATTAGAGTATCACAAGGAGGTTTACTGCAAACACAAACTAAATGCATAATGTGCATGCTGATAAAAAGGTCAAGTCAAAGATTTTTCCTTTGTGAAGATTGAAGTATGTTTTTATGTTTACAAGTATGAGAGTAAAAATTTGATAACCTAAGACAAACTAGGAGACACGTTTGCAACAATATCCATAAGTAGCAAGTGTGGACCGTGAATTCAGATAGGAGTACAGGCATCTCATCATTTTTTTAAAGATTTATTTTATTTATTTGATAAAGTTACATAGAGTGGTAGAGCCAGAAAAAAGAGAGAGAGAGAGAGAGAGAGAGAGATGTCTTCTACCCGCTGATTCACTCCCCAAATTGCCGCAACCACCAGAGCTCAGCTGATCTGAAGCCAGGAGCCAAGAACTGCTTCTGGGTCTCCCACATGGGTGCAGGGGCCCAAGGACCTGGGCCATCTTCTTTTGCTTTCCCAGGCCATAATAGAGAGTTGGATCAGAAGTGGAGCAGCTGGGACTAGAGCCGGCGCCCAGATGGGATGCTGGCGCTGCAGGCTGGGGCTTTAACCCGATGAGCTACAGAGCTGGCCCCAAGCCTCTCATCATTAGTAAGGATAGAAAGGCAAGGTATGTGGGTACAACTGGGCTTGTGGGTGAGTAGACGTGATAATGGCAGTTAACAGCACATCTCTTCCATTTGGTCCAACTTCTCAAGAAGTTAAGGAACAAAGTAATCAGCTAAGCCTCAGGAAGGCACAGGAAATTTGGGGAACTTTGTGCAGAATGGACAAGAGGTGAAATATTCACTTGAAAGAGAAGTCAATGGGCTAAAATACAACATGGTTTTCTGGTTCCAGGTTAAGACTGCACTGAGGCTTCTGTATCCCACTATAGGATAAATGTGAAAAGCTCCAAACACAGCACCGGAGACTATGCAAATATTCAGTGTATGTTAGTCATCAATTATTCTTCACTCATTTAATCATTCTGCATATATTATTGCAAGTTATCCATGCACTGGGTGCAATCCTAAGCAATGGGAATATAGTGTGAACAAGAAAAAGTTTACTGCTGCCCTTAGGCACTTTATATTCTAGAGGGAGGAGTTGAAAAGGAAAACATGCAAAAATTAGACAACACATTGGGTTAGAAAATAACAAGTTCTATGAACGAAAACATTAAGGCAGCAGTCTGTGGTGGCAAGAAAGTTATTTCTTAGGATGTGACATTTGGATGGAAGCATAAGTGGACAGGAGTGTGCAGCCCAACTTTGCTACACATTCTCAGCAACAGGACTGTGGACACTCCAGAAAATGTTGACATCAGTCAAAGGGGTGCATCATTATTGTGAAAAGTCCCAGAGGAACCCTGCAGAGAGACTGCAGTCACATCCCTGTAGGACTCAGTTTCCTTGGAAAGACAAAGACGAGGGGCAACTTGACAAGTGATGAGGAAATAGAAAGGAACTGGTGATATTCACACTATCTGACATTATGCATAGTATGTGATCAACAGGTTACCCTGGGCTCTATTACCAGGTAATTCCTGCATACGATCACTTCTGCCATTAACATGGTTGTTCAGGAGACTGGGACTCTTGTTGAAATCCTAAATGTTTGGGTTGAAGAATACATCCACAGCGTTCAAATTAGGTCAGATGTTGCCCCTTTAATATCTCAAGCCCAGAAAGGTGAATTAGTACTAAGGAAATGATGTTGAACTTGCTTCAAATTCAGTTGCTTTTATTCAACAGGCAACAGAAGGGGCCGGTGTTGTGGTGTGGTGGGTTCAGCTGCAGCCTGTAACACCAGCATCCTTTGTGGATCCTGCTTCACAGCTGCTCCACTTCTGATCCAGCTCCCTGCTAATGATCCAAGGAAAGCAGCAGAAGATGGCCCAAGTGTTTGGGCCCCTGAATCCATGTGAGAGACCCAGATGGCTTCAGCCTGACCCACCCCCAGCCATTGCAGTCATCTTGGGAATGAACTGGCTGATGGAAGATCTCTCTTTCTCTCTTTCTGTTCTCTCTCTCTCTCTCTGTAATCAATATTCAAATAAGTAAATAAATATTTTTTAAAACTGGCAACAGCAGTTAGAAACAGGATATCAAACATTTTTGGATAGTATCTATTTCTCTGGAAAAAAAAAGGAACACTTTAGGAGGCTGATAAGTAAAGTGAGACTCAAAAGTTGTCAGATTCCAGAAATAAAAACCCAGGTTAAAATCTCATTTGCAGTATTTTAATAATGCATTCAAAGATCTATTGATTTGAGACTTGCTTTAAAAAATAGAATTTGGCAGCACAACCAATTTGGAGGAACTGGACCCCTAATCAAAACAGAAAATAAATTGAATGCTTTACATAAGAAATCAGTGAGTTGTGTTCAGGGGCAAGAAAAAAGATTAGTGTTGTTGGACCTAATGAGGCAAAACTCAAGAAGTCTTGTGAGCCCTGGTAAAGAAATCTGAATGCTTTCTCATTGCAGTAGGAAGTTCTTGGGGGTTGATTTGTAAGCTCTGCTCACTCGCATTTGTATTTATGAAATGAACAGTGAGGATGCAAAATGAGTTGCAAAGAAGCCAGTTAGGAAGATTTGTAAAGATCTCAGTGACAGCAATGGTTATAGCAGTGGAGATGACAAGAAGTGGTAGAATCTTAGTGATGTTTGGGAAGCCATGATAATGCAATGAATGGAAGAATGAAGACAATGCATACACACACACACAAAGGATGGTTGGCTTCAGTAAGATGCTGATACAACTAACAAAGAAAAGGCAAGAACAGAAACAGCAGACTAAGTACCATGGACATGTTAGCATTCAGAAGCTTAATACAACTCCATGTAGAAATGCTGAAGAAGCAATTGGCTATTCAGTCTGGAAAACAAACTAAAGATAGCGAAGTGTAATTTAGTTTTGGATAGAGCTAAAGATACAGATTTGTGAATAGAGTTTCCAAATTTAGCAAATAAAAAAAGACATTTATTTATAGAATTTCATATGAACAAAGAATATTTTAGTAGAAGAGTCTCACATAGTATTTGTACCATATTTATACTATAAGAAAATTGTTTAACTGAAATTTAAATTTAATGGACATACTGCATTTAATTTGGCAATCCTATCTGTGAAGCATGAATATATATTTACCTTATATTAGTATGATTATTTCTTTATTATTTATCTTGGAATATCTTCAAAAGAAATGTATGGGACTGACATATACAGGAAATATTTAAAAGAAAAAAATAGATGCTGATTAATTAAAATATTAAAAGAGAAAATATCAAAATAAATTGAAAAGTTTTTAAATGATACATTTTTCTCATTAAATTATTGAAAATTTCAGAAATTATTTATTGCCATCCAGAGACTTAGGAGATGTCAACATATAAGCACTGTTACTGTAATCAAATTAAATGTCCCTAACAGTAATTTGATAATATGTATCAAAATCAGTTGAAATATGACAGATTTTCTAGAATGGTCTACCTCACAACAAAATGGTTTTGGCATAAAAGAACTTGACTTACTACCATTATTTAATATTAGAATGTAAATATTAATGGACAAGCAAAACATCAAGTGTTAACAGTCATAAATACTATGATCCATTCTCTTGGAAAGTCAGTTGGTAACAACATATCATAGATTAAACACAAGATAGATACATTTTAATACAGGAAGCAGCTATGAGAATTTGAAGAGAAAATTCTACTCAGAAAAAGGGATTGTATCTAGGAAAGCACGAGGCAGGTTTAAAAAGTTCATGAACAATGCAGATGATGAACAAACTATGCATGGGTTTCAAACTTTTTACACAAAAATAAACTTCACTTTCAATTCCATTTTTCCAAGAACTTTTTAAAAGCAAGGACACACCATTGAAAAAAATTAGAACAATGGGCAGAAAATTTCTAGAAGTGGGTGGCATCACCACTTTGGCTTTTGATCCTTTCCACTTTAAAGAAAAACTGTGTAGATCATGTATTGCACAGGACTGAGAAAAGG
Organism: Lepus europaeus; assembly: GCF_033115175.1. Taxonomy (NCBI): domain Eukaryota; kingdom Metazoa; phylum Chordata; class Mammalia; order Lagomorpha; family Leporidae; genus Lepus; species Lepus europaeus. The sequence continues at coordinate 9,113,196 of NC_084842.1, forward strand.
CATCCCAAATGACCAACAGAGATCACAGAGCTGAGCCGGATGTGAGTCTACATCTCTGGCCTCTCTGACTTTTGTGATGGGTTCTCAGTAGCAATCATACAATAATGGAAAAACAGGTTGTGCTGATGTTAAAGAGAACTCACCAGCAGGTGCAATCAAGCAGAGGGGCCCAGGGGAGAACCGCTGAGGCCTCATAGTCTCACATTTGTTAATATGATATATCAGCTTTTGGCACCGGTCCCTTTTTTTCTCCCACCATACTCCACAATACTTCTAGAACTTCCTAATTGCCTCTGTAAATTCAATCTTTCTAATGATAACAGCATTAACTCAGGCTCACTCTTATTTTGGGCCAAATTATCATCATTGTACCATATGGAATTAATTAAAATGTAGCCAGGAAAGGCTGCTGTGAATGACAGAGGCAAGGTTTGATTGTATTAAAAAAAAAAAAGCAGTGGGAATCATCAGTGAGATATGAAGAGCAGCCAGCCAGGCTGCTCCAGACTCTGGCTGGTATTTCCAGTGTTAGCTGGGAGGGAGGAGATGGTGGGTGAGGGGAAAGGGACAGTGAAGATCCAGGGAACAGGAGCGAGATTTGGAGATAACAGCTCTAGAAACAAGATTGGGCTGTTCAAGTTGGGAGCATCATTTGGTGTAATTGCATATGTTCAGCATTTAATATCTCTACAGAGATTTAGCTAGAGTTGTGACTTCTCACATTTAATGAAGCGAAACTCTCTCAGGCCACTATGAGACATATCTAAGGATGAAAATCAGTAATTTACAGCTTTAGTGACCTTATTACAGTGTACTTTGTGCTTGACTGCACTTCAGTCTTACCCGGGCCATTATCAAAGGTTCCCGTGGAATATTGGCCATTAGCTACAAGCAGATCAAGGAGCTTTGTCTTCTGTGGCTGGCAGGGTGCGTGTGTGTGTATGTGTAGGGCGGGGAGGGTGTGAGAAAGATATTGAATATTTTATCTTAACTCCTAAGAAAAATGAAAATAGCAACATGCTCTTTGGAACGCTAATATGCATGTGAATGGTGGTGATGAGGCAAAGTCTCCAATAACAAACAAGCCTTGGTGCAAAGGCTTCTAAAAGATGAGCTAATTACACTGGCAGCCCAAATAACAATGAATATTCTCCACTAGCTGATGAATAGCTCCTGATTTTGAGATGCCTAACCTACATCTGTGCTATGGAGATGGAAATAACAGCAGGACAGAAAACACCATCATATTTGCCAGATGCCAGGGGTGCTCAGTGGGAAGATGAGGAGTTCAGGTTTTCTCCCTGGGCTGAGTCTTCTTGCCAGGAATTAACCCCACAGAAGAAGACACACTGCAACACAGGTGCGTGCCTACCCACATTCATTCAATAATGGAGCCCCAATCACGGACAATGCAATATTTTAGGCCAGGAGTCAACCATGTTTTCTGAAAGGGGCTATATAGTCAGTGTTTTTGGCATCATGGGCCATTTATGTTCCCATTATATTTTTGTCTATAGGTGTTTTTTTTTAAAGTTTATTTATTTGAGAGGCAGAGTTACAGACAGAGAGAGGGAGACACACAGAGAAAGGTCTTCCATCTGCTGGTTTATGCAGGGTCTTAGTCCACCCGAACGAGGATGGACTGGGTCCGAAGAAAGGTAAGTGCTCCACTTGCCCATTCCCCAGCCTCCCGATCCCGGAGACAGTCAGACGCAGTGGGGAGCCAAGTCAAGCAAGCAAGAACTCGGTTTATTGCGCGCGTAACAAAGCCTTTTAAAGCACAAGACCGCAGGATTACTGGGGCAGGGCATAAGGACCAACCAATTACTTAAAAGGTCATTTTATGGGGTGACTTTTTACAGGACCAGCCATATGTCTGTACACTCATCATCAGTTGTCACCTCCCCTGATGCTTTGCAGCCAATCAGCTTTGGTGGTAAACGACTTTGGGTACCGCCCACCTTACTTCCTTTGTGCTCCATCTTTGAATTGCCATGTGTGCCCAATTTCCCCACAGGTTGACTCCCCAGATGGCCTCAATGGCCAGAGCTGAGCCAATCCAAAGCCAGGAGCCAGGAGATAGGAGCTTCTTCTGGGTCTCCCACCTGGGTGCAGGGGCCCAAGCAATTGGCTACCTTCCCAGGCCATAGCAGAGAGCCGGAGCCAAAGTGGAGCAGAAGGAACACAAACTGGTGCCCACATGGGATGCTGGTGGAGGCTTAGCCTACTAAACCACAGTGCAGATCACCTTTTTTTTTTTTCTCTTTTAACCTTTTAAAAATGTGAAAACAATTCTTAGTTTGCGAAGTCATGCAAAAATTGACTGCAAACTGTAGTTTTCTGACTTTTGTTTATGCCTTTGACCAGGAGCTCTACAACCAAACACAATAGCAACAAAATGCACCTGCCACTGGGGAATGAGGAGTAAGAAACAGAAAATATATTATTATTGTAATAAAAATATTTTACAAACTGATTAGTGATGGGGCAAAAGTTTAAAAAAATAGACTCAAGGATTGTAGAAAAAATATTTTGAAGAAAATAACTTTATTTGTCTTGACATTTCAAAATTGGAGATCATAGAAGCAGCCTTGGATTTGAATGATTTGAGGTTTGGTGCTTCAGAAATGTAGTATGGTTCATGGAAATCTCAGATATTTTAAACTCAACACACCTGAGCTTAAATAAAAATTCTGCCATCTGAGACCTCTGTGGACAGAAGAAAGCGGCTTAACACTGTCAGACGTCGATTTCCTCACCTAATAAATGGGACTAGGCATGTTCTTCCATCGTGCCAGCTTGCTGGGAAGCTCAGCTGAGCTAATCTATGTGGCAGTACTTTGTAAACAGACAAGCAAATCACAAGGATTTGTGACATCCTCATAAGAGCTGTGGCCACTAGAAAGGATTTTATTTTATTTATTTATTTATTTTGCTGGTGACTTCAGTGAAAATGGTCAACATAAAACAAGGGCTGGCCGGCGCCGCAGCTCACTTGGCTAATCCTCCGCCTGCGATGCCGGCACACCGGGTTCTAGTACCTGTCAGGGTGCCAGATTCTGTCCCGGTTGCCCCTCTTCCGGGCCAGCTCTCTGCTGTGGCCCCAGAGTGCAGTGGAGGATGGCCCAGGTGCTTGGGCCGTGCACCTGCATGGGAGACCAGGAGAAGCACCTGGCTCCTGGGTTCGGATAGGCGCAGTGTGCTGGTCGCAACGTGCCAGCCTTAGCGGCCACTTGAGGGGTGAACCAACGGAAAAAGGAAGACCTTTCTCTCTGTCTGTCTCTCTCACTGTCTAACTCTGCCTGTCAAAAAAAAAAAAATTCAAAAAAAAAAAAAACAAACAAAAACAAAACAAGGGCTAAGACTATGCTTTTTGTGTTTCTATGAAAAAAGACAAGAGCTTCAGGAAAACATGGTCTGTGACTCAATGGAGAAGAGATTTGAGGCGCACCATCCGAACAGCTCATTTAACATAAAGTATGCTTTCACAAGGACAATCGAGGTGCCTGAAATTCCAAGCACTAGTCCCACATTCTTGACTGAGCTGAGTCACATACCATTATGAAGACTCCCATCAATATGAAGAATTTGGCTTGTGATGATTGACACTTCTGTATGAGAATCTAGTGTGAGGAAGTAATCAACTTCTTAACTAAAGTAAGGCAGATTTCCCAAATGAAGATATACCCAAAGCAAGAAACCTTGGCAGGGGCGCTGCTGTGGTGCCATACGCTAGGCCTCTGCCTGAGGCAATGGCATCCCATATGGGAGCCAGGTGGTGTCCCAGCTGCTTCTCTTCCGATCCATCTCTCTGCTATGGCCTGGGAAAGCAGTGGAAAATGGCCCATGTGCTTGGACCCCTGCACCTGTGTGGGGGACCCAGCGGGAGCTCCTGGATCCTGGCTTCAGATCAGCCCAACTCCGGGTGTTGCACCCATTTGGGGAGTGAACCAGTGCATGGAAGACTTTTCTCTCTGTCTTGCCCTCTCTCTGTAACTCTACCTCTCAAATAAATAAATCTTAAAAAAAAATGGCATGGAAGGCAGATGTTCAGGGACATCCAATAGAATGTACACTAAGTATAAGAGTAATCATGGGTGAAGTGGAGGGGTAGGATGAAGTGTATGGCCTAGCAGTTAAAACCCATTAAGATGTTGGTGTCCTACATCTGAGTACTGGGGATTGATACCTGGCTCCTGGCTATAGCTCCATGTTATTGCATACTCTGAGAGGTAGTAGTGATGGCCCAAACTGTTGGGTCCCTGCCATCCATATGGGAGACTTGGATTGAGTTCCCAGCTCCAGCTTCATCCTACCTACCAAAGTCATTGCAGGCATTTTGGGTGAACCAATAGATGGAAGTTTCTCTCTCTCTCTCTCTCTCTCTCTCTCTCTCTCTCTCTCTCTCTCCCTTAATTAACTAATTAGCTACTTTTAGAAAAGAATTACCCAGGCAGGAAATCTAAGCATCCTGAATGTGGCACAGGTTCTCTGGATACCTTTGGCTAGCAACTGAGGCTAGTTTATTCTATTGGATGTGCCTGGATAGCTTCCTTCCAAGCCATTCCAGGAAGCTATCCCCTCAAACATGCCTTCCTATTGTTGGTACCACCCCAGGCCTACCTGGTCCAAGGCCAGTGCCTGGGGCAGTACCCACAATGGGAGGGCACATTCAAGGGAATAGTTTCCTAGAATGGCACAAACATCATTCAGAACAAGCCCTAAGTATGTCAATGAATTAAGATCTTTCCTTGTCATTAATCAGGAGACCTCTCCCCTCTATATACACAGATGCACACATACACACATACACATTCACTTACATACAGTGAGAAAAAATACATTTTCTGAAGAGTTATCTTTTTAGAAGGAATGGAAGACAAGGTTTGCTTTCAGAGACTCTCTGACAACCTGTTACAAATCTACTCCCTTTAACTTAGCCTGAGGCCAATTCATTTCTAAAGATTTTTTTCCTGTATAATTAAAAAGCCACTGCCACACTAGCAAGCTCTACCAAATGTACTTTTCTTAAAACTTCAAACTCCATTTAATTCCGTTTCCTCTCTTGTCGTCACTGATTAGCAGGATAGCTGTATGTAAACAGAAGCTGTTTTACTTCCAATCAGCCTGTCCAGGGCCTCTGGTGACTCACTCCAGCTGCACCAGTACCCTGAGTCCTTTCTCAATGCCCCCAGCTCTGCTGTGGCCACAGCTGTTGGGCAGTCTTCTCTGGATAAAGAATGGGTGAAAGCAAGCTCTGTGCCTGCCTCATCTTTTATTTGGCCACCAAGGAACATCACACTGTCACAGCTTGGTGCATTATTTTTTTGCTTATTTTTAATTTTATTAAAATTATTTTAATTGTACATATTTATGGAATATAATGCACACATATATATGTGAACTATATATATATTCAATGAGTGATGGTCAAATCAAGTTAGCTAGCATTTCCATCTACTTAAACAGTTTTTAAGATATTTTATTAACACTCAACAATTGCATATATGCCCATGGGGTACAGAGTAGCATTTCAACAGATGTATACAATGTGTATCATCAAATCAAAACAAACAACATTTCTGTTTCCTCATTACCATTCTATGCTTAGAGACTCTTCTCTAGATTTTCATCAAATGTATAATAGATTATACACAGATTACATTTCAAATCACCAATATCTCTAGGAACAAGATATTCTTATCTGTTTTGTAGTGGTCGTACAAAGTCTGATTCAGAGAATAAGCCCAAATAATATCCGTTAAATAAATATTGAAGGGTTTTTTCCAATATATAGAAACTCATGTTCAGCAGAGTTAACCGACTGGCATCAGATGAAAATATAGATTTGAGCATTTATAACCCATCCAACCTATAGCACAGAAAACATTCAGTTTGCAAAGCAAGTTGGATGTGTTCAATGCATTGACTTGCTGTGTTTTAGGTAATAGAATCATAAAATTGCCAAAGGAATCTGAATAAGATGATGATCGTCATCTTTTAATCAAAACAAGCAATTAGAGGTCAGGTTGGCTCCTGCAGTCAGTCATGGCACTCTACATTTTAATAAAAAGCACTCACAAGCCCTATTTGTCATGCATGTCCAAAGACCACAGCCAAATAAAATTGCTACAAATCTCTTGGTTTTCAGGGATAAAAAAAACCCTAACTGGATGGCTAGCTTCATGGTGAGACTGAAGTATCATCTGTATATATATGGGAAAACCATGAGTATATCTCAGAATAAATCTGCAGACCCAAATTTCTGATTTTCACTTGACTGCTAACTAGCAAGCAACCTTAAGCAGATTATTTACAAGTTGTGATCACTTTCTGCCAGTTCCCATCTAATTAGATATGATTGTGCTAATTACCATATGAAACCATGCCTATGGAATTATTGTTATATAATACTATGATAACTTATATATAGTATAACTATTTAGTTAAGAACTGAGGAAAAGCACTGAATTTTGTTGCCAACTTTGTTTATCACACTTGTCAAATTTGTCCACCAGAAACATAAGCACCCTAGGGGAAGTCAATGACATTTAAACATTCCTTGATGAGGCAAAAGCATCAGCATACACATGTGATAAACCATGGATAATTGGTTATGGGGAAAATGAGTAATGTTGTTTAAAAAGAACAAAAATATTTAATTGCCATTACATCTGACAGCCTCTGGAGAAAGTACTACAAATTTCCTCCCCTTTCTCAGCTTTTCCTTCAGTTTTGTCCCACAGTCTAGTTGACTAAAACTCCTAATTACATCTTCAGCAGGTACCTTCATTCTGTCTACAAAGCCTTAGGTGAAATCTCTATTACTTCCAACAGCCTCCTGGCTGTTCCACCTTTTGTTCACTTTCCATGTATACTTTTTCTAATGACCTGTGATACAATTAATACTAGCATAATTTTTTAGCAGGTCAAGTTCCTAATTGTAACTATCAAATGGCTGCTAATCACCTCAAGGATACAATCCAAAGATAAGGCTTAATACAATTATGTATGTTGTTTCCTGCTACCTTTCTCCCTAGTCACCACTTCCTGTCTTGTTTTTATACTCCAGTGATTGCTAAATAAATGTTTCCATTAATAACTAGGCTAAGATTTGATAGACTCTTCCTCTGTGTATTTATTAACAAATTTAAACTGAAATATGCCTAACTAAAATACAATACATCCAACATCCAAATATATGTAATGTGTGTTTCTTTAATTTTTTTAATTTTAATTTTTAAAATTTCCCTTTTTTGCAGTTTCCTTGAATGTTTCTTAGCTAATGATATCCAAGTGTTCATTTATTTTTAATTTTGTTTGAAAAGCAGAGAGAGAGAGAGAGACAGAAAGACATAGACAGAGATCTTACGTATGCTAGGTCACGCCCCAAATGCATGCAACAGCTAGGGCTGGGCCACCCTGAATCTAAGAATCAGAACTCCATCCAGAGCTCCCACGTGGTGGCAGAGATCCAAGTACTCTTGTCCTCATCTGCTGCTTTCCATGGTCACATTAGCAGAAAGCTGGAGCAGAATATTGATGGGAATCTGGGGAGCTGGGACTGGTCGTGGAGACTGGTGTCCCAAGTGGCAAGTTTGCCACTCCTCTAAATGCCTGCCCTCATCCTACTGTTTGCTCTTACTATGCTTTTGGACATCATGAATAATTTTGCCCTTATCTGACATAATGGAATCAATAATATTCATATGCATTTTTTTATTTTTTAAACTTGGGTTCCTGAGTTTCCTCCCCAATTTTAGGTGCAAGAAGTTGAAATCAGACTTGCAAAAAAGCTAGGTGAACAACAAAATTATGATTTTCCTAGGTGATATCAGAAATCTTACATCACAAGGCAATCAAGTGTCTTGGAATCTAAAAGAAACAAAACACCTATTGGAAAAAAAGAGGGGGGTTTGGTAAATATTTGTTGGCAATAGTCTTTATAAAGGAAGGTTGTGTCCACTTTTCCAGTGAACACTTTTCTTCAGTTGTTAGTTCATAATTAATACTTTAGTTCTCTGATTAAAACAGTTAAATTGTTATGATAGAAATGAGACTGAAAACTCAGTATATTTGAAAATAAAGTGGGGGCCGGCACTGCGGCATAGATTGTAAAGCCACCACCTGCAGTGCCAGCATCCTTTATGAGTACCATTTGAGTCCTGGCTGCTCCACTTCCGATCCAGCTCCCTGTTATGCCTGGGAAAATAATAGTGGAGGATGACCCAAATACTTGAGCCACTTCACCCACATAACCCCCGCCCCCCCACCTCTGCCTCTCTGTAACTCTGCCTTTCAAATAAATAATTAAATCTTTAAAAAAAGAAAACAAAGGAATTAGTGCAAAATATGGAAGTAATAGAGAATAGTGAGGATCTTGGAGCCCTGGTTTCTAAACGTATGGTTCATACTGTACATGTGGAGATGTGAGCAACATGTGAACCATTCTTCTGATTTATCCAGAGAACCTGGAAATGTCTCATTTTCATGTGAAATCTTCCAGTTTGAAAATAAGATAACCACTTACCATTTTTTAAACCCCTGTGGGTCCAAAACGCTAATTTCTGTTCCAATGTTTGACTCTCTTACTTAAGGACTTAAAAATAAAAAATAAGGAATTTTGATTTAAGGTATAGGTATATGTTTCACAATCCACATTTCCCCAACAAAAGCCAATAAATAAAATACGTAAAGTCCTAAGACATCAAGGGTACTGATGTTGTAAAGTTACACTATGGGGCCACTGTTGTGGCATACCAGGTTAAGCTTTTTCCTGTGATCCCAGCTTGCCATATAGGCACCAGTTTAATTCCCACCTGCTCCATTTCTGATATAGCTCCTTGCTAACATGCCTGGGAAAGTAGCAGAAGATGGCCCAAGGGCTTGGGTTCCTTCACCTGGTAGAACCTCTCATCTCCTGGCTTCAGCCTGGTCCTGCCCCAGCCATTGTAGCCATTTGGGGAGTGAACCAATGGATGGAAGATTTCTCTCTCTCCCTCTCTCTCTCTCTCTCTCTCTCTCTCTGTGTGTGTGTGTGTGTGTGTGTCCTTGCTCTGTAACTGATTTTCAAAAAAAAAAATCTTAAAAAAATAAAGACCTCACATTAATTTATTTTGTCTCATGGAAGTTATTCCCATATTTGGCTTCATAAGTTGTAGAGACAGTAGGAAGTGATAGCATAAATGGTAGAAAGATCACAGGCAATGGAATCATAACAGCATTAATTCATGTACTAGTTCTGCATTCACAGAGTGTGTGGACAGGCCCTTCCGTATCTCCTTTTCTATCTTACACTGGAAGTACGCAAGTATAGAAGAAAAATGGAATTAAAGAGTTTATTTTGATGCAAAACTATTTTGAAATCTATGCATTTTCTCATCATCATTTTTAATTAATTTTTGAAGACTTCTTGAGTATGGGTATATATTTGTCAAAATGAAATCAAATACTTTATATCATTTTTGTAAAAGCTAAATGGGATGATATATGTAAAGTACTTAACAATGATTGGTTAAACATATGTTGTTTTATAAAGTGGAGCCAATTGCTGGTTCTAGTCCCAGCTGCTCCACTTCCAATCCAGCTCTCTGCTATGCCCTGAAAAGTGGTAGAAGATGGCCCAAATCCTTGGGCCCCTGCACCCACATGGGAGACTGGGCAGAAGCTCCTGGCTCCTGGCTTTGGATCGGTGCAGTTCAGGCCATTGCGGCCATTTGGGAAGTGAATCAATGGAAGGAAGACCTTTCTCTGTGTCTCTCCCTCTCACTGTCTGTAACTCTTAACTCTCAAATAAAATAAATAAAATCTTTTAAAAAATTTAAAAATGAAGTCAATTGGTAGTTTCCATGAGGAATATTTCTTTTTTTTTAAACTTTTATTTAATGAATGTAAATTTCTAAAGTACAGCTTATGGATTACAATGGCTTCCCCCCTCCCATAACTTCCCTCCCACCCGCAACCCTCCCCTTTCCCGCTCCCTCTCCCCTTCCATTCACATCAAGATTCATTTTCAATTCTCTTTATATACAGAATATCAGTTTAGTATATATTAAGTAAAGATTTCAACAGTTTGCCCTCACATAGCAACACCAAGTGAAAAATACTGATGGAGTACTAGTTATAGCATTAAATCACAATGTACAGCACATTAAGGACAGAGATACTACATGATATTTTTTTTAAGAATTGATTAATTTTCTATGCAATTTCCAATTTAACACCAGGGTTTTTTTTCATTTTCAATTATCTTTATATACCAAAGATCGATTCAGTATATACTAATTAAAGATTTCATCAGTTTGCACCCACACAGAAACACAAGCTGTAAAAACACTGTTTCAGTACTAGTTATAGCATCACTTCACATTGGACAAAACATTAAGGACAGATCCCACATGAGATGTAAGTTCACAGTGACTCCTGTTGTTGTTTTAACAATTTGACACTCTTGTGTATTTCATGTGAACATTTATAAGTTTTATTACTGAAAGCTTAGTCCCTGTACCCAGTGCTGAATCAAGGGCAATGTTTGAGGGTAAGGGGAAGAGATAGATCTACTGATGGATGAGGACGACAGCAGTTTAGCAATCTCAATCACTACTGTTCTCTTCGGTGAGGATGGACTCGGGTTTTAATTGATGCTGCTGAGAAGCTGGCTTATTTCACAGAAAATATCAAAATGCTATCAAGTCGTTGGAGTGCAACTACAGTAAAGGCCAAAACTGGCCAGCGAGGTGCTCGGTCTGCCACAACATAGCTGCCCTGTTGATGAGAAGACCTGCAGCTGGAAAGATTATTCCTGCAAGTAGGTTGTACTGGCTGTCTATAAGAGATGCTGAGATAGGGGCCGGCACCATGGCTCACTAGGTTAATCCTACACCTGCAGTGCCAGCAGCCCATATGGGTGCCGATTCTAGTCCCGGCTGCTCCTCTTCTGATCTAGCTCTCTGCTATGGCCTGGGAAAGCAGTAGAAGATGGCCCAGGTCCTTGGGCCCCTGCACCCATGTGGGAGATCTGGAAGAAGCTCCTGGCTCCTGGCTTCGGATTGGCGCAGCTCCAGCCTTTGCGGCCAATTGGGAAGTGAACCAGCAGATGGAAGACCTCTCTCTCTCTGCCTCTCCCTCTTGCTGTCTAACTCTACCTCTCAAATAAATAAATAAATAAATAAATCTTTATTTAAAAAAGAGATGCTGAGATAAAAATAAGTAAAGCGTTCCCAGGACTTGAAGGAAAGGAAAACCAATAATTTAGCCTTGAAGCATAATACAACATAGCACATTGTAAACACAGCCTGGAAACAACAGCACCATTTGGTTACAATCAGCAACAACAAAGCTGAGTATTGTGGGAATTTGCTGCTTTGCATTTGATTACGACAAGAACCAACTGCTGCAACTCCGTACCCAGATATATTTCCAACTTCAGGGACATTTCAGGAAAAGAAAAAATATAACTGAAATGCATCACTACTGTTTCTATGTATTTGAAAGTGTATAAGGCTGATCATTTATTTCAATTTAAGTCTGTTTCTTATGTTTAGTCTTGGGGCCATGGGAAGATTGTCAGAATGTAGTAAAATACAACAAATATCCTTGATCTAAAGGTTATTCAATATTATAGCAGCTTGCTGCTGTTGAAAGATTTTCTTTTTTTAGAGATTTATTTATTTATTCGAGAGGCAGAGTTACAGACAGAGAGGAGGAAAGACAAAGAGAAAGGTCTTCCATCCAATGTTTCACTCCCCAAATGGCTGCAATGGCCAAAGCTAGGCCAATCCAAAGCCAGAAGCCAGGAGCTTCCTCCAGGTCTCTGGTGTGGGTGCAGGGGTCCAAGCACTTGAATCATCATTTTCATTGCTTTCTCGAGCCATTAGCAAGGATGTTGGATCAGAAGTGAAACAGCCAGCACACGAACTATTCCTTGTAAAGAATGCTGGCACGGCAGATAGAGGCTTAACCTACTACACCACAGCACCAGTCCCCTATAGACTTTTATAATGGGATGGACGAGTTTGTAACGAAGGGTCTAGGTGATGACTGTTCACCCAAGAACAAGCCAGTTATCCACTCCTGATTTCTCCCTTCTGCTGATTCTCAGTGACTCTGACATGATCTTGGGCAAAAACACCTGGCACTGCTGAGACATCACCTCACCTCTCATCAGTGGAGGGAGTAAAAATGTCCTCCCACTCCTAACCTCACAAAATTATGACAGGGAAGATGAGACTCGACATGACTTCCGGAGAATCCCCAGAGCACCTTGCCATAGGCTTTTAATGTTGGCACTGAATCACACCAATCCAGCTACTATTTAACACAGCCCAGGGCACTAAAGCGCCACCTAATCCCACATAAAATGTTTTGTGTTGACTTCTAAAAATACTACACCAAATATTTATGTAATTTTATATGTTTATGTATTGTCTTGACTGTTTAGAGTGTGCATACACACACAGTTTTATAAAATATCCTTATCAGAAAGACATGTTCAATGGTTTAAACAAACATACATAAGAGCAACTCATAAGAGGAAAAGAACTGATGTGAGATTTCCTAAATAGGAACCACACTCAAGACTGCTGCTTCCTTTCAGGACAAAAAAAATCACAAAAGATTATAAGCCAGTTAAGCTACAAAAGCCATCCACTAGTGAAACTCTAATTAAAGAGTTGAAGATGCAATGAGCTAAGTTCCAGAAAGTAGCATCCATGGCTACTCTTCTGTTTGCAGGAGCAGCCAAGAGGACTGTAACCCACCTGAGCGGAGGCAGCTAAACACAGCCATGATTGCTTAGTGTGATGTGAGGAGCCGCAGGCAGTGCCAGGATAAACCGGTACTTATGCCTCCTTTTGGATGGGGCTTTCCCTGAGTGCACAGGTTGAAGTGCCGATGGTTGAGGTTGTGGCAGAAGAACAGGAAGAAATCCATCAGTCATTGCAGCAACCTAGTTAAAGCTGGGTGCAGGCCCGTAAGGTAGAACATTTCAGTGGAAAAAAGAAGCCATGGAAAGGCTTTAGGAGCGATCAGATTTCCCCAGCAACTTAAAAGGTTTATAAATAGGCTCTAAAACAATGCTTTCCCATTGTAGTGCTAATGTTCTTGCTAAATAGATGGCGCTGAGTTCCACTCTTAAAATATTTGAGGTGTTAGTAGACCTAATCCATCTAAAGCTGCCACAAATACAAAACCAGATCAGCTATTGCTTATACAGACATCTGTGCCCTGACAGAAGAAAAGACTTGGTCTTTTTTAGAGCCAATACTTTTGAATGCAGAGAAAAATTGGGGGATAGAGAGAAAGAGAAAGAGAAAAAGAGAAAGAGAGAGTAAAGGAGAGAGTGATGGTTGTTCTTTCACAAGAAATATGTTGTAAATGATAAAACTTTGCAAGTTAAGGGAAGAAATGGGGTCCACATTTACAAGAAAATATTAATAGAAGCAGACAGGAAAGATTCAATTACTGGAATTATGAGCTGGGAAATTTGTAACAAGAGTGTTTTTCTTCAGATTTGCAGGTATTTATTTATTTTTAAGAGATGAAGAGAGAAAGAGAAAGATAGAAAGATCTCCCATCCACTTGCTGGTTCACTCTCCAAATACTTGCAATGGATAAGACTGGATCAGAGCAAGAACTGGGAGCCAGAAACTCAGTCCAGGCTTCCCATGTGGATGCCAGGAATCCAATTACTTGAGTTATCACCTGCTGCCTCCCAGCATGTGTATTAACAAGAAGCTGGAATCAGGAACCAGAGCCAGTGTTAATCCCATGCACTCTGATGTGAGATGAACGCATCTTAACCAGAATCTTAACTTCTAGACTGAATGCTTGCCACAGGAGACAGCCTTTTTTAAAAAAATATATTTATATTTATGTATTTATACTTATAAATATATTTATATTTATAAATATATAAATGCATTTATATATTTATATTTATAAATATATAAATGCATTTATATATTTATATATATATATTTAGAAGGCAGTCTTCTTTAAAAGATATATCTTAAACAGGCAGAGATATATAAAGCGTGGAGAGATGGAGTGGGTGAAGGGAGAGACAGAGAGGAAGAGAGACTCTTGCATCCACTGGTTCACTCCCCACATGGTTTCAACAGCCACAGCTGGGCCAGGCTAAAACCAAAGGCCAGGAGCTTCATCTGGGTCTCCCACATGAGTGACAGGGGCCCAAACACTTAATCTATCCTCCACTGCTTTCTAAGGCACGTTAGCAGGGAGCTGGATTGGAAGTTGTGAAATTGAGACTTGAACCAGCTCCAGTAGGGGATGCTGGCATTGCAAGTAGTGGCCAAACCACTACTATGGTACACACTACATACTACAGCTATGCCACAATGCTGGCCCAACAGACTTTAAAAAAAAAAAAAAAAAAAAAAGATTGGTTCATTTCTTTGAGAGGCAGAGTTGGAGGGGGGGGAGAGAAATTTTCCATCTACTGGTTCACTCCCCAAATGGTCACAATGGCCAGGCTGGGACAGCCTGAACCCAGTTCCAGAAACTCCATCTGGGTCTCTCATGTGGGTAGTAGGGCTCCAAATATTTGGGCCATCTTCCACTGCCTTCCCAGGCACATTAGTAGGAACTGTGTTGGAAGCAGAGCAACCAGGACTCAAACTGGCATTCATGGTATGCCAGCATCATAGGCTGCAGCTTAATCAACAGTGCTACAATGTCAGCCACCAGGAGACAGTCTTAGAAAGGTTTTGTCCATTGAGCCGGCACTATGGTGCAGCTGGTTAAAACCATCGCCACCTGCAGTGTTGGCATCCCATACGGGTGCTGGTTCGAGTCCAGGCTGCTCCATTCTGATTCAGCTATGGCCTGGGAAAGCAATAGAAGATGGCCCAAGTCCTTGGGCCCCTGCACCTGCTTGGGAGACCCAGCAGAAGCTCCTGGCTCCTGGCTTCAGATGGGCACAGCTCTGTCCATTGAGGCCTCTAGAGAATGAACCAGTGGATGGAAGATCTCTCTCTTTCTCTGCCTCTGCCTCTCTCTAACTCTGTCTTTCAAATAAATAAATAAATCTTTTTTTAAAAAAGTTTTATCAAAGGTGAACAAAATGTGTGAATAAGTAGAAAATGTCACAAAATAAATATAAACAAAATGAAACCATATCTAAATGAAACATTTCTCTAATGTACTTCAAGCACACTGAATACATGAGAGAAAAGAATGAACTTAATGAAAGGCCAACAGAAAGGAGTCGAACTAATACTTAAAAAAGAAAAAAGGTGGAGCTAGCATGTGGCAAAAAGTGTAAAGTCTCTATCTATCCCTTATGGATGCTGGTTTGAGTCCTGGCTACTCCATTTCTAGTCCAGCTCCTTGCTTATGCACCTAGGAAAGCTACAGAAGATGGTGTAAGTGCTTGGAACCTTGTATCCACGTGGGAGACCTGAAAGAAGCTCCTGGCTCCTGGCTTAGGTCTAGTCCAGCCCTGACCATATGGCCATTTGGGGAGTGAACCAGCAGATGAAAGATTTCTCTGTCTCTCCCTCTCTCTCTGTAATTCTGCCTTTCAAATGAATAAAGGAAAATAATCAAAATGGTTATTTAACAATCAGTGGGTCAATCTATCAATGATCTAATAGATATAATATATAATTTTATGTGTAATTATCTTTTATATAGTAGATAATGTATGATATACTATTATATATAATATATAATATGAAATTACATATAATATAAAACATATACTATTATATGCATTAGGTCATCAATAGATATAAATAGATTGGCAGGTGTATCAGGGAGTGAAAAGAAAAAAGTGGAGTATTAGTATATTTAAAAAGGTGATGGGTGCCAATTTTCAAAATCGTTGAAAAGAAAAAATACATAAATTAACATAAGTGAATGGAGCAAGAAACATATTTTTCTTTTATTTTTAAAGATAATGTAGCTCACTATAGCTAGACTGTAGTAAACCAAAAATAGAGAATAATTTGAAAAAAAAAAAAAAACAAGAAGTAGGAAATAGAATCCATTACACACAGGGAGCAGAGATGTGAATGATTGCTAACTGCTTTTCATTTCTACTAGAAGACAGAAGGAAAAGGCTGGCGCCGAGTCTTAATAGGCCAATCCTCTGCCTTGTGGTGCCAGCACACGGGGTTCTAGTCACAGTCGGGGTGCCGGATTCTGTCCCGGTTGCCCCTCTTCCAGGCCAGCTCTCTGCTATGGCCCGGGAGGGCAGTGGAGGATAGCCCAAGTCCTCGGGCCCTGCACCCTCATGGGAGACCAGAAGCACCTGGCTCCTGGCTTTGGATCAGCACAGTGCGCCGGCCGTGGCGGCCATTGGAGGGTGAACCAACGGCAAAGGATGACCTTTCTCTCTGTCTCTCTCTCTCACTGTCCACTCTGCCTGTCAAAAAAAAAAAAAAAGACAGAAGGAAAATAAACGGTGTCTCTAAATGAAAACATTTTATACCAGAACTCCATGTCCAGGGAAAATGCCTTTTAAAAGTACAAGTTTATTCAAAAGACAATAGCTAACAGATTTATCTTCTGTATACTAATGCTGTAAAAATTACTAAGAGGATCTCCAGGCTCACGGGCAGTAATAACATGAGGAAGCCTGAGTCTGTGGATAGTAAGAAAGAGAAGCAGTATATATATAAAACGGACTTCTTCACCTGTTCGCTTTTATGACATTAGTCTATCAACTGTCTATCATCCATCATCTATCCATTCATCCACTTAAGTTATATAGGTTGATACATACATACCTTTCCTACTTGTATTTATAATACCAAATTTCTTTAAGAATACTAAGATTATTTAAATCAAAAATAATATATAATACTGTTTGTAAATTCTCATGTAGAAATACAAGGAAGGTGCAAATGGGTACAGTTATGTTTATTCCATCCAAGTTTTCAAATGGATAAGAAAATTAGTTTGACCAAAAATGGTGAAAGGAAAGGTGTCACAGAGAAACATATGGATGGGACTAATGTGAAACAAATACCAAAAGATTGCAGACAAAGCTAACTGTGCAAAAAACATTAAAAACCAAGGTCACGTAGCAGCAATGAAAAGTCAGAGACTGACAGACTGAATAAAAAAAAGCAAGGCTCAGGCACTGGTGCTGTGGTGTAGCAGGTAAACCTGCCGCCTGCAGTGCTGGCATCCCATATGGGTGCCGGTTCGAGTCCTGGCTGCTTCACTTCCCATCCAGCTCTCTGCTATGGCCTGGGACAGCAGTAGAAGATGGCCCAAGTCCTTGGACCCCTGTTTCCATGTGAGAGACTGGGAAGAAGCTCCTGGCTCCTGGCTTCGGATTGGCACAGCTCCAGCCTTTGTGGCCAATTGGGGAGTGAACCAGTGGAGAAAGACCCTTCTCTCTGCCTCTCCTCTCTCTGTGTAACTCTGACTTTCAAATAAATAAATAAATCTTTATATAAAAAAAGCAACACTCAATTATATGTTATTTACAGTAGGGATAGTTTAATATGGGGACACAAAAAGATTGGAAACAACAGGGTAAAAAAATATATACGGTGTATGTACTAAGCTTAACAGATTGTCAAGACAAAGAATGGTACCTGAAATAGAGACCACCCACAATGGCAAAACAGAATATCCACCAAGAAGACACAAAAATCATAAGTGTTTATGAACCTTGCTTCTTGTTTAAATCAAGAAGCAAAACTGACAAAGGTAAAGAACAGATTGGCAAATCTACAATTCTACTTAGCAATCTTAATATATTATTTCCCAAATTGACAAAACAACTAGATTCATAAAAATATAAATTAAAATATAGATAATTTGCACAGCACTGGCCTACCAATTAGATCTAATTGATATTCACAGAAGTCTACACCCCAATAACTTAGGATAATTACTCTTCTTTAGGGTATGTAGAAACAAGAAAGCATGTGATTGACATAGAAAAAAAACCTCAATATTTTTCAAACAATCATGATCATATAGACAAAGTTCTTAGGTGACAAAAAAATGGAATGTGAAATCAATACCATAAAGCTATCTAGAAAATTTGTGGATACTTGGAAATTAATCAAAATACTTTTAAATAATCCATGGATCAAAATCACAACAAACATTAAGATATATTTTGACTGAACAAAAATGAAAGCACAACATATCAAAATTCACAGAAAATACCATAACAAAACTTACAAAGAAGCCCATACCTTTAACTGCATGTATTAGAAAAGAAAGGTATATAATCATTGCTCTTTATCAGCTGTATGTTTTGTAAATAGTCTCTCCCATTCTGTAGGTTGTGTCTCCATGCTATTGTTTCTTTTGATGTGCAGAAGCTTTTTAGTTTTATGTCAATTCATTTGTGTGCATTTGCCATGGTTTTGGAGTGATATTCAAAAAGTCACTGCTCAGATGAAAGCTAAGAAGCATTTTACTTTATATTTTCTCTTTTATTCTAAAAAGAAAAGAAAGAAGGAAGTAATTTAACCCACAGTGGAAATTAAAATGTTAGAGAAGTGATTGAAATAAAGTGTTCAAATAAAGTCAACAGAACATTGACCCTTTGAACAGATTGATAACATTGACAAATCTTTAAAATTAATAAAAGTACTAATAAAAGAGAAAACACAAACCTACAACTGTGAGAGTACATCACACAAAGTACTGCAGATATCAAATGTATAAAGTGATACATAATTTTAAGCCATTAAATAACAACTAATGAATATCTTAGAAAAGTTAACTAATCGGCCGGCACTGCGGCTCAATAGGCTAATTCTCTGCCTGCGGCACCAGCACCCCAGGTTTGAGTCCCAGTTGGGGCACCAGGTTCTGTCCCAGTTGCTCCTCTTCCAGTCCAGCTCTCTGCTGTGGCCCGGGAGTGCAGTGGAGGATGGCCTAAGTACTTGGGCCCTGCACCACATGGGAGACCAGGAGAAGCACTTGACTCCTGGCTTCAGATCAGCACGGTGCGCTGGCTGCAGCACGCCGGCCGCAGCGGCCATTGGAGGATGAACCAACAGCAAAGGAAGACCTTTCTCTCTGTCTCTCTCTCTCTCACTGTCCACTCTGCCTGTAAAAAAAAAAAAAAAAAAAAAAAAAAAGGTTAACTAATCAAAGCCAAGAAAAGCCAACATTTCAAAAACTTAAATGGCACTATGCCGTGTCTTACTTGTTTAATCCTCCGCCTGCACTGCCTGCATTTCATATGTGCACCAGGTTCTAGTCCTGGTTGCTCCTCTTCCAGTCCAGCTCTCTGCTGTGGCCAGGGAAGGCAGTGGAGGATGGCCCAAGTGCTTGGGCCCTGCACCCGCATGGGAGACCAGGAGGAAGCACCTGGCTCCTGGCTTCGGATCAGCGCAGCGCCGGCCGTGGTGGCCATTTGGGGCGTGAACCAACAGAAAGAAGACCTTTCTCTCTGTCTCTCTCTCTCTCTCAAAAAAAAAAAAAAAAAAAAAAAAGGAAAGAAAGAAAAAAAATTTTAAAAAAATCAAAAACGAAATTAAACTCCTAATAAAAGAAAATTCTAGATATCTTCACTGGTTGAATTCAACCAATTATATAAAGGAGAAGTAATGCTAACTTTACACAAACTCAGAAAAAAAGAGGATGAGGATAGAAGTAATGCTAACTTTACACAAACTCAGAAAAAAAGAGGATGAGGATATAGTTACTGAATTAATAAAAATAAACATGACTTTTTAAAATGATTTATTTGTTCGCGAGGCAGAGTATCAGAGAGAGAACTGGGAGGGAGGGAAGGAGGGAGAGGGAGTTAAATAGAGAGAGAGGCGGAGAGAGAGAAAGAGAAATCTTTTCTCTACTGGCTCAGATTTCTAGGAGGGGCCCGAACACTTGAGCTGCCTTCTGCTGCCTTCTCAGGTACTATAGCTGGATCAGGCAGAGCAGCCAGGATTGAGTCAGCACTCCATCAGGCATAATTTTAATACCAGTAAAATGAAGGAAAATTATAGATTGATATCTTTAATTAATGCATAGAAACTAAAAGCCACCAGATTGTGAAAAGTAAATACATCATGACCAGTGAGAATTATCCCAGAAACACATCTTTGGTTTAACATGTGAAAATTAATCAGTGTAAATCACAGTCATTGAAGGAATAAAAAATGTGATTTTTAGATATTATATGGAAAATTTGGCCAATTGAATTACTTTGTGTGATTAAAACTTTAGCCAAATATAAACAAGAGAATATCTCTAATCTTATACGATATACCTGTGAGAAACCTAAAGCTAATATCATGGCATTAATTTTGATCAACATCCTAACTGTCATCATTAAGGTTGAAAATACAGTAAGGAAGTTTACTCCACCTTTATTGAACGTTTTAATGTAGTGCTTAGACAATGTAATAAGACAAGCTAAGAAACATGTGTCATAAAGATCGAAAAGAAATGAAAATGTCTTTATTCTCAGAAGAAATTGTATACAGGCAAAATATCACAAAATTCTTAAAAATGAACTTTTCATTTCAGAATAGTTTTAAATTTACAAAACAAAAATTAAGTAGTACAAAGAGTTCCCGTGTACCTTATGCCCAGCTTCCCCTACTGTAACAGCTTATATTAGTATGATATATTTAATTAAGGATTAATTAGGGAACCACACCCAGCTTCTTCCATTTTTTTCTTAATTCAAACTCCCTGTATATCCCCCCACTCCTCCCAATCTCTAGTAATTATCATTCTTTGTTCATCTCTGGTTGTTTTCTTTTTGTTAGTTTGTTTAAGTCCCATATATGAGGGACAACATGCAGTATTTCTGTGTCTGGTGTATTTCATTTAACACTATATCCCCCTGTTCCATATTTTTTTTTTTTTTTTGCAAATGACAGAATTTCATTCTTTTTATGACCAAATAGTATTCTATTATGGGTATATAGCACAATCTCTTTATTTTTTTAAATTTATTTATTTGACAGGTAGAGTTATAGACAGTGAGAGAGAGAGACGGAGAGAAAGGTCTTCCTTCCATTGGTTCACTCCCCAAATGGTTGCAACGGCCAGAGCTGTGCCAATCCGAAGCCAGGAGCCAGGTGCTTCCTCCTGGTCTCCCATGGGGTGTAGGGCCCAAGCACTTGGGCCATCCTGCACTGCCTTCCCAGGCCACAGCAGAGAGCTGGACTGGAAGAGGAGCAACCTGGACAGAATCCAGTGCCCCAACCAGGACTAGAACCTGAGGTGCCGGCGCCGCAGGTGGAGGATTAGCCTAGTGAGCCATGGCGCCGGCCTCCTAATTTCTCTTATTAACACTTCCAGTTCTATATTGAACAAGAGTGATGAAACTGGAATCCTGGTCTTGTCCCCATTCAATATGATATTGGCTGTAGGTTTTCATATATATTTAACCTTTATCATTTTTAGATGTCTCTTCTATATCTAGTTACCTTATTTTTAAATTAAAGGATGTTGAATCCTATCAAATGCTTTCTCCAAATCAATGAGCTGTTCATGTGGTTTTTGTCCTTCATTCTGTTGATGCAATTTATGTTAATCGATTTGATTTGCAAATGGTGCACCCCTCTTTTTTAAAAAATTTTGTTTAAGGTATACAAATTTTCATGTACTCCTCTATACAGATTCAGGAACTTGGTGATACTTCCCACCCTACCCTCCCTCCTGCCCATGCCCTCACTCTTCTTCCTCTTCACTCTCCTATTCCCATTCTTTTTTTTTTTTTTCAAGGATATATCTTCAGTTAACTTTATACTCATAAGATTAACCCTACACTAAGAGTTTAACAGATAGCATGAAGAAAAACAAAACAAAACAAAACAAAACAAAATGCTGTTCCTTAACAGTGGAGACAAGGATTCTTGAATCTAGGATAAATCCTAGTTGACAATGATGTACAGAATTTTTGATGTAGTGTTGCATTTTGTTTATTAATATTTTGTTGAAGATATTTGCATCTATGACTGGTCTGTTGTTTCATTTGTGTGTTGTCTTTGTAAGTTTTTGGTATCAGGATTATGTTAGTCTCATAAAAAGAGTTTGACGAAGTTGCATTCTTTTTGATATTTTAGAATAGTTTTCAAAATATTGGAACTAATTCCTGCTTAATTATTTTGAAAAATTCAGATATAAGGCCATCACGTTCTGGACACTTTTATGATGGGAGACTGACATACTGTTGTAATTTTGTTATTTATTATGGATCTATTTAGATTATTATAACTTCTTAAATTGATCATGGTAGGTTGTAAGAGTCTAGAAATTTTTCCGGTTTTTGAGGATTTTCCAATCTGTTATCATATAGTTATACATAGTAGTTTCGTATGCTCCTTTGTATTTCCTGGGTATCAGTTCTAAAGTCTCCTTTTTCATCTCTAATTATATTTATTTGAGGTTTTTCTTTGTCACTGTAGCCAAAGTTTTCTGGTTTTAGTTTATATTTGCAAAAAACTGCTTTTCTTTGTATTGAACTTTTTTTCTTAGTTTCAATTACATTCATTTTTGCTTTGATATTTATTCTTTGTTGCTTCCTACGAATTTGGGGTTTAGTTTATCTTGCTTTTCTAAGTCTTTGAGATACATTGTTAGAGTGTTTAATATATAAATTTATTCCTATAAACTCACTCCTGATATTGCATTTGCCTTATCCCACAAGTTTTGTTTCATTTCTACCAAGAATTTTTTTTTAATTTTATTTTTTAATTTCCCCATGAGCCATTGGTCATTCAGAAACATGTTGTTAAATTTTTATGTACTTGGAAATTTTCTATTCTTGTTGTTGAGTTCTAATTGCATTTCTTTGTGGTAAGAAAAGTAGATGGTATGATTTCAATTTTCTTTTAACTTGCTGAGGCTTTGAATACAGCCTAATGGATGGTCCACTGCAGAAAATAAAATCTCCTGTGTGTTGATGAGAAAAATGGGTGTTCAGTAGCTGTTGGGAGAAATGCTCTGTAAATGTCTGTTAGTTCTATTTGCTCTATAGTACAATTCAACCTTGATGTACTTTTGTTGATTTTTTCTGCTAGGTGAACTGCCTACTGATGACAATGAGGTTTGAAGTTCCTTACAATTGGAATTTATCTCTCCCTCTATGTCTAATAATATTTGCATTATGTGTTTGGTTGGTACATCATGGAATTTAATTATAGAAACATTTCCTGGCACTAATAAGAAAACATAGCAAATAAATAAGATATAAAAGCAATATTAAATAAAATTATATTTCTGTATAATGACACCACACAAAAGTGCAATTTAGAAATACAATTTATATTATAATGAAGTACTTTTAAATATCTTGCAATACATATAGTAAAAATGCTTATTTCTATTCTGAAAATGGCAAAATATCACTACAAAAAAGTTCTGCATAAGTAAAAATATTATTTCATATTTTAGAAGACTCAATTTTCATATTTTAGAAGGTTCAGTTAAGAAGAGTTAACTGTATGGGAACTAAAATTAGGAACAAAACTATTTTCTTTTTTTTTTTTTTTTTGACAGGCAGAGTGGATAGTGAGAGAGAGAGATAGAGAGAAAGGTCTTCCATTTTGCCGTTGGTTCACCCTCCAATGGTCGCTGCGGCAGGCGCATCTTGCTGATCCGAAGCCAGGATCCAGGTGCTTCTCCTGGTCTCCCATGCGGGTGCAGGGCCCAAGCACTTGGGCCATCCTCCACTGCCTTCCCGGGCCATAGCAGAGAGCTGGCCTGGAAGAGGGGCAACCTGGATAGAATCCAGCGCCCAAACAGGGACTAGAAGCCGGTGTGTCAGCGCCGCAAGGCGGAGGATTAGCCTGTTAAGCCTCAGTGCTGGCTGAAAAACTATTTTCTTAAAAAGACAAGATATCCATTATCCTCAAAAATCATCTTTATCTTCAGTGTAATTCAAATCAAAATTCTAAATAAACCAATATAATACTGCAAAAGAAAAACCAAGTGGGAGATTTTTTACTACCTAATTCATAAAACTTAGTATCCAGCTACATTAATCAAATCAGTGTGATGTTGGGATGAATTAAATAAAATTATCAGAGGAAAACAATAGACTCCAGATAGACTTATGTAAAATATGAGTTGATTAAGACTAGAATACAAAGTCAGTTCACTGGGGATGGGATGATCTGTTCAAGAGTTCTAGAATAATCACATGTTCATACATTTATAAAAAGAAAATCAAAATGTATTTCACTCACACAGTGAAATCAATATTTTAGTTCTTAACCATATATGGAGAAAGCTAAAAGTCACAAACCTTCTAGAAGAGAACAGGGGTAATACCCTTATGACCTTAGGATCAGCAAATATTATTTAGGTAAATAGAAAACTCTTACCACTAAAAACAATATACGATTAATTGGACTTATTCAAAATTTAAAAAATTCTGCTTATCAAAAGGCCCTGTTAAGACAATAAATGATCAGACAACAAAACAGAAGAAATGTTTGGCCATACAGGGATCTGGCAAAGGATTCGTATCCAGAATCTATAAGAAGCTCCTATAAATCAACAACAAATAGAGACTTAACCATTTTTTTTTTTTCTAAATGGACAATTGCTACAGGCATTTGGCACAGCTATTAGGACATTCCCTA
This sequence comes from Lepus europaeus, assembly GCF_033115175.1. Classification (NCBI taxonomy): domain Eukaryota; kingdom Metazoa; phylum Chordata; class Mammalia; order Lagomorpha; family Leporidae; genus Lepus; species Lepus europaeus. Next base: position 9,137,741 of record NC_084842.1, read on the forward strand.
ACTGGAGCGCCTGGGTTTGAATCCTACCTCTACTTCTGATTCCGCTTCCTGCTAAGGCACACGCTGGTATGTTGCTTTGGATTCGTTCTGAGAGGAGAAGCATGGTGGGGGCAAGAGGCACAGAGTCAAGACACAGACACTGGGAGTTGAGTGGAAGCAGTCTAGAGGCGAGCAGCTCACAGACTTGTTTATTTCAATTGGTGCAGTAGCTTATATAGCCGAGGCAGCCAATCCAATCAAGGGGTGGTTTATGCCCTAACCAATCATTGCCTGCTGCCAGGCAGGCTCCATTGCCAGGTGGGTTTCTGAGGCCATTTCCTGAGTAACTGACACTGGCTTGCCAGCAGCCATCTTGGCATGGTATTCTCATTCCACCACACTGGTAGGCAGAAGCTGAGGTGAGGGCTAATAGTTGGGTCTCTGTCACCAGTATTGGAGACTTGAACTAGGTTTGAGCTCCTGGCTTAGGTGTGGCCCAGAATCGGATCTTGTGGTTCTTTAGAGAATGATTCAGCAGATAGAAGGTCTCTGTCTGTCTGTCTATCTCTGTATCATCATTAGTAATCAGGGAAATACAAGCTAGCTAAAATTAAAATAAACTATAAGCCCATTTGTTAGAATGGCTATAATAAAAAAGGATATATTTAGCATAAATCCAAGGTTTTTGCTAAAATACTTTAAAAAGGAAGCATCGTCAACTTTCTTAATTGATGGGAAATAAAATCATACAATCACCTCTGAAAGATTTCGGTACTTTTATTCAGATAAATAAGTACCAAATGATCCAGAAATTCAACTATGAGGTAAATACAAGAAAAATGAAAAAAATGTTTTATAAATTAATATCTTGTATATAAATCTTTATGGCAGCAAACAATTAGATTTCCATCAGTAAAGGAATGGATTGACATATTGTTGTGTAACCAAAGAATGAAATGTGACTAAACACAAATACACACAGCATGTATAAATCTGAACATGCTATGTTGAGCAACCAAGTCCAAATACAACTCAGACATACTATAACAAGCCAAGAATAAGCAAGCAAGCCAGGTAATGATGAAATCAAGAGTGGGGGCAATAGGGGAAGGCGAATTATCTGAAAATAGGTAGAAAGAGTGATGGGAATATTCTATATCTGCCATCGTTTCATATGTGTGTGCTTCATGGGTATATGTCATTGTCAAAATCATGAAACTGAACATCCAATATCTCTGGGTTTTACTGACGATGTTATATCTCCATAAGTAAGAATAAACAAACATGAAGACAAAAGGATCAGTGATCCCACCGAAGACACTCCAGAGCAATGGTACCCTCTGATGATATTCATACCACTTTGTGGGGATGTGAACTCTCACATAAAAACATTCATCTGCTCTGTGGGAGTTGTGTAGTGGGAGAACATATTGTGTAGACAGCCTTGCAAGCGGCTGTGTTTATTTTCAGTTTAAGACAATAAGACAATAACAGCCTGTGAATTTGAGATGAGGAGAATTACAGTGAGATCTGTGAGGTGTGTGACAAATGGCAAGCATAGTATGCTTTAGAAAAGAGCAGTCTTGGCCGGCGCTGTGGCTCACTAGGCTAATCTTCCACCTGCAGCGCCAGCAACCCGAGTTCTAGTCACAGTTGGGGTGCCGGATTCTGTCCCGGTTGCCCCTCTTCCAGTCCAGCTCTCTGCTGTGGCCTGGGAGTGCAGTGGAGGATGGCCCAAGTGCTTGGGCCCTGCACCTGCATGGGAGACCAGGAGGAAGCACCTGGCTCCTGGCTTTGGATTGGCGCAGTGCACCGGCCCTAAGGGCCATTTGGGGGATGAACCAATGGAAGGAAGACCTTTCTGTCTCTCTCTCACTGTCTAACTCTGCCTATCGAAAGAAAGAAAGAAAGAAAGAAAGAAAGAAAGAAAGAAAGAAAGAAAGAAAGGAAGGAAGGAAGGAAGGAAGGAAGGAAGGAAGGAAGGAAGGAAGGAAGGAAGGAAGGAAGGGAAAGAAAGAAAGAAAGAAAGAAAGAAAGAAAGAAAGAAAGAAAGAAAGAAAGAAAGAAAGAAAGAAAGAGAAAGAAAGAAAAAGAGCAGTCTGATTCTTTCCTTCTGGAGTGGTTAAGCTTATAGGAGACAGGAACCAGTTTACACAATGCTCAGTTTGGAGCACCATCCTCTCTCAACAAGCTTAAACAACATTTGACCAAACCTAATCTGCAAAGTAGGGAAAAACAACCCTGGGACATATATGCAACTCTGTTTATTGACTTCTAAATTTCTAATGGCCAATTATGACGTAAAAACAATGGCTGTTATTGCCATTACTGAATTCACACAGGTATAAGTAATATACTATATTCCTCCAGTTGCTAACCAGATAAGTTAGCAATTTGGGAAAGAGTTGAGGATATAAGCATTTTGTAATAAAAATAAATCAAGAAATTAATAAACTGTGGCCAGCCTGTGGTAATGATACCACTGTGGCAAGCAAAAATAGTTGAATAACTACTTAGAAAGCTTACACCAAACCCTCTCTCTACGGTCTATGCAAAGTAGGAGATGACATTTTAACCTATAAACAATTACACCACTTAAAACGTTTTAAAGTGCTCATATATTATTATCTGTTGTTCTTATTCCAGATCGTCACAGAATACAGACTTCCAACCTGAGATTTGGTTTTCTTACCTACAGAGGTAAATGTCTTGCCCAGCTTAGGTAGTATACTGTAAGCCCTAAGCTGTGCCAGTTCCCAGACTATCCCTCTATTGCTGATGCCCTTTCATTCTTGTCTCTGTTCCCTGGACTTTTATAGCAACCCAGATCCATGAATTAGGTGCTGTCTAAACTCAGCATTAATGTTAGGAAGGATAATTGTTAGGACAGACCCTCTGTTATCATATCCATCACTGTATATAGTCAGAGTTCTAAGAGAATAGGCAAGCTAAGATTTTAGGCAATGCTTTGAAAAGAAAAACACAAGACCTGGGAGAAGCTCCTGGCTCCTGGCTTCCGATCAGCGCAGCTCCAGCCGTTGCAGCCAATTGGGGAGTGAACCAGCAGATGGAAGACCTCTCTCTCTCTCTCTCTCTCTCTCTCTCTCCCTCTTCTCTCTCAGTGTAACTCTGACTTTCAAATAAATAAATAAATCTTTTTTAAAAAAGAAAAGCAGAAAAATATCTGAGAGGAAAGAAGATAACTGATAGGAGTGGAACTTGCTGGACAAGATTTAGAATTCCTTCCCAGGAAGTCAATCAGGCCATGTCCGCTGGTGTCATTGGCTGTCAGTGGACCCATTAGGATCACCTCCATTGCACTGGCACTTCTATCATGTTCCTCTGAGTGAACATAGTACCTTAACTCCTACTGTTAATTATTCATTTTGAATTTGACCTGGATTTTTCTTACTTGAGAAATCCTTCAACGTATGCATCCTTGAAGAAGTCATAAAGAATTCAAGAGAACAAAAATTTTGTGGATGAATGGAATTAAAGAGATAGACTCGTTTCCATGAAAAACTTCTTTGAAAACCAAGGTAAGTTTTTTTAATAATATGCATTTTCTATGAACTTTTTAAGATCCCCTTGTATGCATTGAGTTCAACTTTTTTGGCACTCAAATAACCTTACCTTTTAATTCCTTTTTCCACAAGCTCTTTTGAAGTACCCTCATATCAATTCTACAAATAGGTATTGAAAAGGTATCATTTACCAGACAGTTCTCAATGCTAGGAAAGCAATTGTAAAGAACACCAAAAAGAGAATATATAGTCACATTTGACTCCATAGTTGGAAAGATAAATGAACATGTGAAGAATTTGCAGAAATATGACAAAAGATTTTATATTTTTTCCTTTCTTCCCCCTGTTCTTTTAAATTGATTGTTTTATTTTAATTTCAGGAGCTCTGAATGTCTATTGGAATTCTATTTTTAAAATTCTTATCACCTATCCCTAATTTAGAACATTGTCAATGTACTGACTTAAGAATCATGTAAAGACTTAGTTGAATTATGTGGTGTCATTAGTAGTGCATTAGATTACAACTCTTTCCTCCTGTTCCTCTGTTGCAGTCTTCTCACTGTGGTAGACACCTCACTTCTGGAGGTCCTAGCTCATTAGATGTTGCAGCTCTGTGTGCAGAGAATTGGCATCATTATAATTGGAGCATTATTTATTCCTATTAAACAAAGGGTGATTTTATGTAAGTGCTAAACATCATTGTTCTTTCAGTCCCCAGATCCATCAAATACCAGCATATGCCCCATGGCCTGGCAGGAAGTAATTGTGTGTTAGTATTCAGCCCTGATGTACACAGAAAATGAAACCAGTCTTGGTTTGTCTTTAAATGTAAGAAACGCTCGTCCTCCTGAAGTCTGCTCTTTCCCAGAACACCTGAGAGAAGCAAGTAAACAAAGACTTTCCTAAATCCTGTGCATAGGAGAAAGGTGGCCGTAAAAGCTGTCGGAAACCTAAGCCATCGTCTCTAACCCTGAGAGAGGAGCCAAAAAGTCTGGGAGGCTTTGCAAAGGCTTTGAGAAAATCTAAGAAAAGTGATGCTGACTAATATCAGTAGGGCACAACCAGGGAGAAGTAGAAGAAGGTCCACATAAAACCCACAGACAAGCTTACTAGTAGGCCTCTCTCTATCCCAAAGATGTCCTTGACAGTGGTGAGGGTACTGTTTCACCCTGCGCTTTGCCTTGGACTTTTCATTCCCCGAATGTAAACTCCAACAATCAATTCACACACTGATTGTATCATCTCCATATATTCGGGCCTTTGCCATGAATAACTCATGCTGTCTTAGTAATTACTGGAAGATACCACTGTGTTGTGCAGTCTGGAGTCTTGAATCCTGGTCTTGTTTTGCCACTGAATGACTACCAGTGTGGCCATAGGCTGGAGATTCCCACCACTTGATCCCCAACTGCAGCAGCAAAAGCAAATTCTTGGGCCCTGGACATAAAGCATCAGAACTATGGGTGAGGTCCAGAAGTCAGCGTTCAGTGCTCCAGGTGTTCTCCTTAATATTAAAATTGGAGCATCACTGTTTTAAGCAGTATAAATTTTTGTGTGACTCTAACTTTGTCATTTACAAAATGATTGAATTTAGATTTAATTTTTAGATGTAGCTTGCTCTGATACAGACTGATTATGTAACAATTTAAGCTATGTAAATTGTCTTTTTAATTCTGTGTCCTGAGTCAGTATGGTGCCTGGTCTTTGTGGAGTATACAAGAAATAAGGTGATTGCAAGATATTACCTGTTCTGACCTGAAAAATCTCACAGCCTTATGGAGAAATACATAAGCACTATTGTCATTGTCCATAGGAACTCTGTCTATCAAGTAGAATACTGCTTAGCTGGAGGAATAAACATCTCTGTCCTGGAGGGCCAGGAAATTATCATAAAAAAGTATCACATGGTAAATTCATCAGAGCTGAAGCCAACTGAGGAATATAGAGCGTACAAGGAATTAGGGTATGGAGGAGCATTTTGGTCTTCGATATGGAAAGCAGTATGACATAGCCCAAGGTGAGAGCCCTTTTGTGTCCCCCACCCAGTTTCTGTGAAGCAACAATGTGCTTTTCTCCCACACTTCCATAGCCAGGATAAATCTGCAACCACAAAATTTCATTATATGAAAAATACCACTTCTTTTCTTTGAAGCAAATTCTTTTTTTTTTTAAATTTTTGACAGGCAGAGTGGACAGTGAGAGAGAGACAGAGATAAAGGTCTTCCTTTTTGCCGTTGGTTCACCCTCCAATGGCCGCCGCGATAGGTGCGCTGCGGCTGGTGCACCGCGCTGATCCGATGGCAGGAGCCAGGTGCTTCTCCTGGTCTCCCATAGGGTGCAGGGCCCAAGCACTTGGGCCATCCTCCACTGCACTCCCTGGCCACAGCAGAGAGCTGGCCTGGAAGAGGGGCAACCGGGACAGGATTGGTGCCCTGACCGGGACTAGAACCCGGTATGCCGGCGCCGCAAGGCGGAGGATTAGCCTATTGAGCTGCGGCGCCAGCCTCTTTGAAGCAAATTCTATTTGATCCTAAATTTCCATTCTGCCAGACTGGCAAGATATTCCATACCTTCATTCCCATACCAACTTGCCCCTTCACACTAGAATGGACAAGGGTTTAAGCGCAAGTGAACCAACATGAATATTCAAAAGCCATCCAGGTCTATATCATTCCTTTCACTTATGATAGCTTTGTGGTATCTAGGCTCCCCAGCACACAGCAATCTTTAGCAGGACTAGGGGCCTCAGTGTCTAAGTGCTGGTCTCCCTTAGGTGCTGGGAAATAGGTTGCATATTTCTTCTAGACAAGCGATGTATAAACCTCTATGCATAGAAAAAGTTGAAGGAATCTCTGCTCTTTCTTGCTGCCTTTCCAATGACTTGCCCCTCTCTGGGGCATCCTCCTGAGTAATTTCAGATGCAAATGAGAAACTTTCCTTGAGTGGCTTCTATCAGAGCCGACTTCTGCAAAATGATGGGAGGAAAAAAAAACTACAGAGAACACAATGCAAACGAATGCATCACATCTTGTGAAACAAAATCACTCGCACTGAGTTCTTTTTGATATTTGGAGTATGTAATGGTATTCCTCAGAATCAAATCAAGATTGGGCAACGTATCCCAAAGGACTGCTATTTTCATAATTCAAAAAGGGATCTGTGAGAAAGGGTGTTTCATCTATCAGCTCATAGCTTTGTAATAAATGGAAATGTGGCATTGGTAAGAGCTCCCACAGCTGAGCGAATCTAACAAAATTCAAACCTCCTCTGAGGCACTGGAAATTAAGGTCTACGAGGGAATGAGTAGCTAACTAAGTTCTCTCCTGACATCAATAAAACCTGAATCATACTCCTGGGAGGCAGACTTATTTTATAGTAGCTTAAAGAGATTCCTGACAAGATAGACTGAAGGATTATTTTGGAAGAAAGATGTGCTAGGTGTAATGTTCATGCAATGTTGTGAAAGGGAAGTACACGTTCTTAGACATGACTATGCGATTCACGCGGCTTACTCCATGGTAAACCCTCCCCTTCAATGTACATTGTATTTCTTAGGTTGTTCTTTTTAGAACGTTTAGAAGGCATAAACACTTTATTGTAACTAGAGATTTTTTCTCCTCTTATTATTATTATTTTCTTAAGTTTCTTTGACCCCCAAACACCACAGGAAATTAGTCTTAAACAAAGACATGAGAGTCAAGGAAGGAATTCCGTATCTGTTCAGGACATCTTCCAGGCTTCTCCAATACTTCATGGTAGTCAGATCTCTTGTCTGAATTTTCACCATTCAGCTACATTTCTCTCGGCTGCCTTTTCTTTTTTTTCTTTCATTCTTCATTAATAGTAGTGTCTTCTTCAAAAAGAAGCAATATATATTGGTGATAAACTATTGATAAAATTCATAAAAGCAGACACCGACACAGACATACAAAAGCTACACATATTTATAATTTTAGAATCAACCACTGCTAACATTGTAAGATTTCAATATTTGTTTTTCCAGACTTTTTTTCCTACACACAAACACACACAAGATACTTCAAAAAGTTCATGGAAAATGGAATTCAATGACAAACAAAAATTTTTGAAACCCATGCATGTGAAGGATCTTCAAAAAGTTCATGAAAAATGTGTATGGTAAAAAACTATGCATATATTTCAAAAGTATACTGTTTGAGACAACCTCATACACAAATACATTAAGTCATCTAAAATGTGATCATATAACCACTGTTCAGATTATTAATAGATTTTTAATATAATAATCTAACTCAACATGCAGATACACTTCACAGAATTGGAAGCATACTTGAGATGTTAAGTTATTGCTTACGTTTTCCCACTTATAACATCATAAACATATTCTAGGGCCCTTAAAATTTTCCAGAAATTAAACATTGTAAACAGAATGCAGTTTATTTAACCTCCTTTTGTCTTCAGTATTTCACTTCTATTAATATCAGTGTGATTTACATTATTAAAGACAATCATTGCTCACATCTAGTTTATTTCTTAGGATAAAATCCTAAGAAATATTGGATTGCTGAAGTAAAACCATGCATATTTTATTTTATATTTTTTAAAGATTTATTCTATTTATTTGGAAGAGTTACAGAGAGAGGTAGAGACAGAGAGAGAGAGGTCTTCCATCCGCTGGTTCACTCCCCAGATGGTCGCAACGGCTGGAGCTGTGTCGATCCAAAGCCAGGAGCCAGGAGCTTCTTCGGGTCTTCCACGTGGGTGCAGGGGCCCAAGGACTTGGGCCATCTTTTACTGCTTTCCCAGGCCATAGCAGAGAGCTGGATCGAAAGTGGGGCAGCCAGGTCTTGAACCATCACCCATATGGGATGCAGACATTTAACCCGCTGTACCACAGCACTGGCCCCACTATGCACATTTTAAATGCATTTGAAGATGCCCTCCAAAAAATTATGTATTATATATGTTCCTAATAAGAGAATATGATTTTTTAGCTTTGTCATAGATGTTTTATATCTTCTTTTGTCTTTAAGTAATTGATCATTTAAAAGGAATATAATTGTCATTTGTATTTTATTTATTTATTTATTCATTTATTTATGTTTAAAGATATTTATTTATTTGAAAGGCAGAGTTACAGAGAGGCAGAGCAGAAAGAGAAAGAAAGAGAAGACTTCTATCCACTAGTTCACTTCCCAAATGGCCACAACAGCCAGAGCTGGGCTGATCCAAAGCCAAGAACCAGGAGCTTATTCCGGGTCTCCCACGTGGATGCAGAGGTCCAAGGACTTGGGCTATCTTCCATTGCTTTCCCAGGCCACAGAAGAGAGCTGGATCAGCAGCCGGGACTTGAACTGGCACCCATTTGGGATGCCGGCGCCGCAGGTGGTGGCTTTACTTGCTGCACCATAGTGCTGGCCTCTTGCATTGTATTTAAAAAATTGCTGGTGACATTGAGCTGTTTTTTTCCGTAGTGATTAGTATTTCTTTGATGAATTGCCTTTTGTCTCTGGTCAGTTCAATCTACTTTCCTTTCACTTTTTTTGTGGTTGACTTTCTTCTGTAAGTCTACCAAAAATATTATCAACAGCAAATTGAGCCCTTTAAGATATGATGGTTATTTGTTTTCTACCTCCACATGGAGCATTTGGGACTTCTCAAGTGTGAAGAAACATATTTAAGTTTCTAATAGAGGAAACACCCTTTAAGGCTTTCTAGTCTAAAAACCTTAAATTGAATAAATTTCCCCATACTTCTTCTAGAGGTGTAGACATCTAATTTCTTCTCCTGAAAAGAATATGACCTAGAAAATCTTGGTAATACTACCAGAAATCTGAATTCTTAGTGTCAAGCTGTTCCTTGAACATTTGCAGATTGCTGCTATAACTCCTTTTTCTGTTGAGAGTATATGCCCTAAGACATATTTTACCAAAAACGGAAAGATGAACACAAGTGATTTTTTTTTTCCTTGTTCTAAGATTCTGCTATTTCTCATTCTTGAATTATGGTGCAGTTGTGGTATAAGAAGTGATTCTTGGTTCCATTTTTTTTCTCAGATTTCTTTGTCACAAGGCAATGGTATCAAATATTTAAGATCCTGTATATTTCATGAATAATAGCACAGTCAATGAGATACAATGACCTTTTCAGTATTCTGTATTGTGACTAGCTTTAGTCAATCCATTCATTTCATCCTTTTATGGCCTCCCTGTGCTTGAGAGCACAGAGTGAAATGGCCATACGAATCAAAATATGATGTGCCAAAAGGTCACCATAGTAAAGTATACTAGTATATTTCATAGAATATATTAAGGTATTAAACTCCTAATATCCTGCCCTGGTGCCAGAATCTATAATGGGAAAAGAAAATGGCAGTTCAGGAATTTGCCCTTGTGAGAACTGGAACAAATCCAAGTGAGTAATGACTAGTTCTCATCTTAATTTTACACAGGAATTTTATTCTCTATGTTGAAAAGTCTATATATGGTGCTACATTTTCTTAAAAAGCATATACGTTGAGGGCTTATGGAAACATACAATCTCATCACTGAAGGTGAGAGAACTTTCCTCCTCAGTATCTCCTACCGTCTGGTACATTATTTCCTACAGTTCCCACATCTTTCTAATTTCATCTTGTTCTTATACAAATGCGCATATGTGTATCAGAAGCTGTACAGAGAAATATGCAAATGGGTAGGTAAGTAGATTGATGACAATATTGCCCTTCTTAATTCTTTCCTTTGCTTTAATATGTGCTTGAAAAGTTTAAACTTAACTTTACTAATGATATTCTGATTTAATGCCTAAATTCAGAACCCTTGCTCAAGCATATTACTGCTTTTATTTTTTTTCTCCTCATCTTTTGTAAGCAGCCTTGATATGCTTATAGCTGGAGTATTTCAACTAAGAAATGATTTCAAATGTTGCTCCAACTCTACCATGACTTGAGGAAAAATGACTTTTCTGCTGCATTCTATATGATTATTTAAGTATGAAACTTGCTATTGGGTTCATGATACACTATATAGTAGATCAGAAGAGTGTGAACATCAAGGTTATTGTGTAGATTTTTCTCCTCAACACAAGGGAAAAATGGATGGGTTTATTGATAAGAAAAACATGTTTTGTTTGAACTTCACTGTCTTTATAGAGAAAATGTTCACAAATTAAGTTCCATTTGAAATACATGGGAAGGATAGGGAAATATTTTTTAAATTATAATTAAAAGAAAAAAATGCTTGTTAAATTTTTCTTACCAGAACTCAAGTTCAATACTGTGTTTTAAATAGTCTTCAATTAAAGGATTATGCTAGTTTTGAACTGAATTTTCTAATTCTATCAACTTTGAAGCTGCCCAAAGAAATATTAGTCTTAACCAATATTATGACAAGGAATAAATGAATGGTATTTTATCACATTCAATGTAAGTTTATTGAGGTTTGCTTAATAATAATTTGAAAAACACAGTAGTGTTTCTTGTACTTTTGCATAAGAACAAAAGAAATATAAGCACTTCTATGTTAAGATAATCAAGATTCTGAACTTTTTTCTTGATCCGATTTTTGAACAATTTTGATGATTAGCAAGCCTTTATTATCCACTAATGACAAAATTAAATTATCCAACTGGCCTGAGCTCTCTCAGCTTCTCTCTGGATTCTCTTCTGTTCTCAGTTGTATAATTAATTAGCTCTTTTTTCTATAGTCATCCTTCTCACAGACCACTTGTTTCCTTGAAGAATGTACAAGGAAAAAGGAAAACAAAAAAGCATTTTCCAGTTTTTTTTTCTTTTTAATTTTCCTAACATATGTAGATCAATCTGCATGCAACCACCATATGTTTCCACAGTTAGCCTTTTTTTAGAATGCTTATGCTAAATATCACCTAACAAGGAATGAAGTGACAGTGGCCATGGGAAAATAAAAAACTTGAAAAAAAAATGGGAAGTGAAATAAATTTGAAATCCTCAAGGAGAAAACCACACTCTCCATTACTGAAAGAGAATAAAAGTGTTTAACAGAACTCACCAGTTCCTCAACCAAAAGCCCCAAATTGAGACATCATTGCTCACTTTCTATCATTTTATACTCTGAGTAAACAAGATAATAAACATTTTTTAGATAAATGAAGAACATTCTTTTATTTTAACACTTAAAAATATAATCATCTTTTATAAAATCTTCATAAGTATGCACTTCATTTCCCTATTATTTTGTTATGCAAACACAACTTGGAAATTTTGAATGGTCACTGTGAACACAGAGTGAGACAGTTAATGCCTTCAGGGCTAAAGTCATGCACACCATAATGACATTTCAGCCAACAGTGGATCACAGTTTTGACAGTGGTCTCATATAGCCTAGGTGTGCAGTAGGCTCCACCATCTAGGTTTGTGTGGTACATTCAATGATGCTTGCATGACAAAATCATCTAACAGTGCATTTCTCAGACTATGTCTCTGTCATGAAACAAGGCATGATTGCATTTAAAAATGATGCCAGACTTCTGCATTCTGAAATTCTGATTCCTGAGAAAATAGAGATAACATTCCTGTAGGGAAAGTTCGGTTTCCGTATGTGTTAGATGTCTTCCCTCCTTTACTTCTTAGATATTAATCCTCAGGCAGTGATTGAGTTTCTGACCCACCAATATGCAAAGAATTACTGTAAAGGCCAAACATCCAGACAGGCACATAACTTAATATTTCTTAAAATATACTCTTTAATCTTTGTAGGAGATTTATTTAGACAGCAGCTTTAATTGTGCCTTAAGAAAGATGGGGAAGAAAGACAGCTGAAAGCAGAGCTCAGCCTTTCTCCTACCCCCACGACCCATGCACTCTGCCCTCAAGGTTTTGTAACTTGCTCAGCTTTATGTCACTTTGTATTATAAGTAGCAGGAATTACTTGTACAAATATCTGTTTCCTATATTTAACCACTATTAACAGTCTGCTGTTCCATTATCTATTTTGTTTGCTGATGTAGATTAAAGTATAGACACTAGGCCGTTTTAGTCCTGTGTATTTTGATATCAATCTTCATAAAAAAGTTTTTGCATGAATAGCCATATTTATATCTAATATGATTAAAATACTTTAAGTGTTTACATACTTGAGAGATAAGGAGAGACAGATAAAGAGAGAGAGAGAGAGAGAGAGAGAATGCTCCCATCTTGTTCTCTCTCAAATTCCTGCAACAGTAGGGGCTGGGCCAGACTAAGACAAAGAGCCAGGAATCTAATACAAGTCTCCCACATCAGCAGCAGAAATTATGTAACTTGAACCATCATTGCTGCCTTCCAGCGTGCACATCAGCAGAAAGCTAGGACCCTGAGCAGAGCCTAGACTCAAACCCAGGCACACCAATGCATTCTCTCGGATATGGATATCCCAACTGACTTCTTTATTTTTTTGACAGACAAAAGTGGACAGTGAGAGAGAGAGACAGAGAAAAAGGTCTTCCCTTTCTGTTGGTTTACCACCCAACGGCCGCTGCGGCCAGCACACTGCGGCTGGCACACCACGCTGATCTGAAGCCAGGAGCCAGGTGCTTCTGCTGGTATCCCATGGGGTGCAGGGCCCAAGCACTTGGGCCATCCTCCACTGTACTCCCTGGCCACAGCAGAGAGCTGGACTGTAAGAGGAGCAACAGGAACAGAATCCAGCGCCCCAACCGGGACTAGAACCCGGGGTGCTGGTGCCGCAGGTGGAGGATTAGCCTAGTGAGCCGCGGCGCCGGCCTCCAACTGGCTTCTTATTGCTAGGCCAAATACTCCCTGCCTTAAATAATTTTAATGCTATCTAACACCTTGGATTTAACCATACCAAGCTTCCTTAAGTTGTGTCTTTTAGTTGGATAATTTTTTATCACCAATGCCTGAATTCTGGCACGTTATTCCTACTTTATTGTCAACCCAAACCTCTCAAAATTGTCTCTCCATCACATGAAATGCTCCTCTTGAGAGTGATGCTGATAGATGGCCCATCTTGGTTATGCTGCATCCTCACTGATTTTGTAGAATAGCAGGGATCCTTTATTGTGAGTCCAGGGAAAGAAGGTTTTAAGGGAGATGCCCCAATTTTGTTTTGGGATGAAGGATCATTAGAATTCGGCATCATAGCTAGAGTGCAGGAGACTGAGAAATGAAGCAAGGGCTAAGGGATATGCTGTGATACAGCTTGTAAAGTAGAAAGAAAGCTAAAACATTTAACATCTGTGAAACTGACTCCTGCACACAGAATGTCAAGCTTTAGAATTCAACTGATTAAATAAACCACAATATGGATCTTTATATTTTTGATCAAAATAAGTTTAGCATCTTCTGTTGCTTGAGCAGTTTGTTCTACAGTTTACCTCTTTGGCAGTAGGCTCAGTGTTTTCACTGGAGTTGAGACCCTGTGCACCAAATGCTAACTGTAGGCATTAAAACTGTCATGAATCAAGGCTAAGACAGAACATTTCTTCAGGGCTCTGTGCCCTGAGATGTGTGGTGAGAATAAAAATTGCAGTTATTATACACGTTTATTCCCCAAGGGAACATGAATTTGGAAAGCAGAGGCTGCTGCAGACTCATGAGTAGAAGGTAAAATGTCCTTTTTCATCCACTGGATAAAAGCCGATGTTCAGATTAAAAGAGGGACTTTCTCACGGGTGATTTCCAAGAGTTGTGCTGGCCAGAGAGCTATAGAACCAGAAACGTTTGTGATGATGGTATGAAAGTATATGTCTATAAATAGCAAATAGGAGCTATTTTTCATTAGGGAATTAATTGCTCTACAATGGCATTGTATTTTCAGCTACAGGATCACTGCTAAAGGATCAGTGGAAATGAAATTGCAAAAGGGGTGGTTCATCTGGACAGCAGAATATTGAACATAATTTGCAGCCAACAAAACAGCAAATTGCCAGTATGATGGAGATGCATGCTCACATGAACTTTGTCTTACCAGGGAAGAGCAAATGAAAACAGTGGTGTATTTTAGTCTATAGAAATTCAAATGGGATCAGCTTTGCTCTGATCAGGTGCAAAATATATCATAGCAGCTTACTAATTGGTTGATACTGGGTAAGTATCTAAAACCCAAAACAACTAAAACTGGACTAAAACTAAAACTCAGTCTTTTCAAGTACACAATGGGAAGTCTAAAAAAAGTGGGGGAAGGTTGTGAGGATTAATTTAGTAAATGGAAGCCAACTTCTAAAACACTTTTTGGGGTGGGCATTGTGGCACAGTGGGTTAAGCAGCTGGCTTAGATACCTCTATCCCATTTCAAAATGATTGTTTTCAGTCCTGGCAACTCTGCTTTTGATCCAGCTCCCTGCTGATAAGATCCCAGGAGGCAAGAGGTAACACCTCAAGTGGTTGAGCCCCTGCCACGGAGGAGGGAGACCCTGATGGAGTTCTGGGCTCCTGGCTTCCAACTGGTCCAATCCTGGTTGCTATGGGCATTTGGGAGAAAGCCAGTGGGTGGAAACTATCTATCTGTGTATCTATCTTTCTATCTCTATTTATATCTGTCCCTGAAATTAGACATTCAAATATATAAAAATAAATAAGTAAAATAAATAAGTGAATAAAATGCATACAAATAAGTAAGTAAAATAAATAGGTAAATAAATAAAGTATTCCCTATGATCTGTAAGGTTCGTTGTGTGGAGAGGGGTCATGTGGATATTTTGCAATTAAAACACACATACCTTATAACACCTTACTGCACAGCCAGGCGGTGAGATGCTCCCACCTCAGTAATTCTCACCTCCTAGTGTTCATAGCATTGGACACTCCCCTCCCATGGTGAATGGTGTTGATTTGGCTAACCACTAGGGCATTGTGGAAATGATAGTATATGAGTTCTGAAGCTACATCATAAAAGGCATCATGGCTTGCTTTGTTCTCCCTTTGATCATGGTAGAAAAAGCCAAGTGCCATCTTGTGAGAAGGCTCAAGCAGCTCTGTGGAGACATCCATGTGGCAAGGAACTGGGGTCTCCTGATGGAAAAAACCAACTCAGGAAAAATGTTTCATGAAGTCAGCAACACAAGTGGATTCTTTTTCAAGCTTCATTGTGAAAATCCAGTAGGGCTCCTGGAGGTAAACCTCATGACAGTGTGGAGGTCTCACTGAGATGGGGACCACAGATTTATTCACTCTCCAGCCTGTTCACAAGGGCACCTCAAGCTGTTTATCCGTTACAGTTGGATTTTTCTATCCTAGAACTGGCTCAGTGGTGGTGTTGTGCTCCTGAGCTTCTGTTCCCAATAAGCTGTCATTCCTTGTACCCATTGTACCTCTAATTTTTGGGAGTGTCTGTTTAGATGTTGACCTCAATTCTATGATAGATTTAAAAGGATTTGGTTATTATAATTGGCCCAGGTGGTTTTTGTGTGTTTGTTTTGGAATGGGGATTGTTGTGAGGATGGGGCTGATGGCTTCCAACCTTCTTGCTTGCTGGCCCAAAAACCTGAAGTCCTAAAGAATTAGAAATTGAATTATGGCTAGAAACAGCATTTCTGACAAGCACTTTATGCACAGGGCAGCTAGTTCCAGCCGGTATTCTGCAGCTGGGCTTGCCGCTGGTATTGTCTTCTTGTGAGACTTTACAACCTCTCAGAAATCAGTTAACAAGAAATATCTCAGAGTGCATAAAAACCAAATGTTGACCAAATGATGCTTATAAATAATGTCTGATGCCAGATGTCCTTTTTTGGAACTAGGAGATAAAGGGGCTGGGGACCAAAGGCTGGATTTTGCCAGGTCTTGAATGTCTAAGAGGAGTCCCTAAATATTTAGTTATCCTAGGATAGAAACTCATTACAAACTTCATGATTAGGTAGAGAAAAATGTATCAAAAATAAGCCAAAATATGAAAGTGAAAGATGTTAGTGTTTGCTGTCCAACAGTGCACTGCTGTGGCAGAGCTGAGGCAGAGAAAAGGAGCAGACCATGGTCAGTAGAAGTGGGAAAGTGTCCTACACTAGCTCTCCAAACCATCCTGAAAACACTGCCATTCTACTCAATACCTGTCTCTGTGCTTCTCACTGATCCGAAGGACTGTTAGTTATTACACCTACAAGGGAACAATTGGCAGTGACCCCGCCATGTCTCAGGTGGAGTCTGGAGAGCTGCCCACTCTCCCACTTGAAAACAGTCTCTACTCAGATCACTGAGTTCTACCTGTAGAAAGGAATTCTTAAGGTTCCCTCTGACTGTGAGTCTTTTAAAACATAAATACTCTGACAGGATTAAAGCACTTATTCCATTTACCAATGCTGCCCTATTTAATAGGAACAAGATTATGAAAAATGGTTTCTCAGGGAGAGAGAAGAGATGGAAGGAAAAAAGGATTGTAAGCTGCCTCTGTCTTCCCTGTACAAGAGAGGTGGGAAGGTGATTTGAGTTTTTGAGTATTTGCATGTCTGTAAATGTGTGTGCATCCATATGTGCATATACCCAGAAGTGCCCCAGCAGCCTCAGATCATTTGAACTTCTCATCTGATACACGATACTTACAAATGACTGTGGTGTGTGATAGCTGTGCTTTATTATCCTTAATAGACCTTAAATTTCTAAGTTCAAAAATTGGATCTTCAGAATTATGGTTGAACAAAAAACAATTCATCAGTCACTCATCTAGTTAGTCATTTTTATATATAAGATGTGCAATGTGCCAGATATGATATATGGAAGCAATCATTAATACTGCATGGAGGCAATTCATTTGTAGATGATTGCTATAGAAACTAAACCCTTTCATATACAGAAAACATAGAGGAACTAAGTTCAGAAGTACAACCAAAAGGATGTGGACTTGAAAACCATATATATATATATATATATATATATATATATATATATCATAAAATTAAAAGTGTTCATTACAGCTCTTTTTTTTTAGTCCTTTTTAGGTCCTTACTCAAACGTGGTCTCAGGGAAAAAAGGAAATTGTAAAAGATTTTCAATACTGCAGAAGAGTTTGCTAAATTTTCACCGAGGCTATTGCTGGTAATAAGTCACCCGTGTACTTTGTAACTGGAATTAGCTGAAATTAAAGAATAGATGGGCAAACACACCTGGGACTTTTAAGATCCAAAGGAAAATTCACTTGCCACCATGTCATTGATTTGTGAGGAAAATAGCATTTCAACTTGCTTTATCACCTCAGTCCTAACCAAATGAAAATCATTAAATGTAACAGCCTGCAAGGTGTAATTTCTACCCAGTATGCCAGTAACAAAGTGGTATGTTTGTAGTTTTGTATTTGTAAACAGTTACATAAGAGAATATTGCCTTTAACAAATAATTAATTATGATGTTGACATGGTTGCCATTATAATACCATCATCATACTATGATGTGACTTAACATGGGTCTCTTCCTCTGTTTCTCCACTATCTTGAGGTTTATTCAAATATGAGGAAAATAGAATGCCCGATGCCTCGAAGAATTAAAATCCTGGCAGGTTGATCTAAATCTTTCAGTACTCAGAAAGCTGGTTTAGTCACATAGTTCCATAATTGCATTAGCTCTCCAAACAAAGTAAAAATAGAGGATAGTTAGATAGGTAGATAGGATGATCAATAGACATTGGCATTCATCAATGATGGCTAGCTATATGATAGATGGATATGTTTTGGGGATGGGGACATCTGAATTATGTTGTGGGGTTCTAGAGCCCTGGTTTGGATCACAGATATCCCCAGCCAGACTTAGTACA
The DNA here is from genome assembly GCF_033115175.1 of Lepus europaeus. Taxonomy (NCBI): domain Eukaryota; kingdom Metazoa; phylum Chordata; class Mammalia; order Lagomorpha; family Leporidae; genus Lepus; species Lepus europaeus. Next base: position 9,155,937 of record NC_084842.1, read on the forward strand.
GGTTCTTGCCTTCCTGTGTCTAAGAGTACAAGTGGGAAACATAGAGGTGGTCAATCTCTTGAGGGAGAATTTCTCCCACCATGCTGGGGTCAACTTTTTTATAGAACCAGGATTGGTGCTCTGGGAAGGGTCTGATTGAATGTGGAAAGGAGGTAAGGCTTAGGATGGGGTTGCAGTATATGTCGTGATCTCTAAGATGTCATGGCTCTGGGGCCTGATGAAAAGTGAGTCCTAGCTACATGAATAGTGGATGTGCTAAGTCTACAGCCATGTGAATAGACATGGAAGGTGATGGCAACTGGGTGGTGCACAGGGCTTGGGTACTGGCAGTCTTTAGCTCCTTTCCCCTCTTTGACTCCATACCTACCCCATACCAAATGGATGGATGGATGGATGGATAGATAGATAGATAGATAGATAGATAGATAGATAGATACATAGATGTAAACAAGTCTCAGTGTCTCTGCTACACAATAGGAGAGTAGTACCTTTGGAAAATTAGACTCTGCTTATCTCCTTTACACTAGTAATAACCAAATAGAGTGGGAAAATAGTCTTGCTGTCCCTTCCCTTGCACGGGCAAGATTAACAATCATGGGGCAACTTGGTTCTCCTACCACTTCACTGTCTTCAAAATTTTCCTGGAAAAAAAAATGCCTTGGTTATTGTGAATAGCACGAATTTTGTTCACCAAATAGAATCTTCTAGATAAGGCTTTCTCAAGGTAGATACTTGAGATCTTTGTGTTTGACAGAAACCCCAGGTGATTTTCATTATCAGTAAATATTGGGAAATATTGTTTCATTTTGATTAAAATGTATCTGAGCAGGCACCTGAAGTAGGAATTATGAGGTAGTCAGTATCCTATTTATTATAAATGAGAAAATTGACACAGTGACATTTTGAAGGTCACACAGCTTAAAAGTGGCAGGACAAGATCTTAAACCCACATATTTTGGCTCTCTGTTTCTATGCCTGCCCAGCAAATACTGAATCACTTCCCATGCTGCTGGACACTTGGCTGCCAGTCAACAATAAAGCATCCAGATAAAATTTAAAATAACCTTCTCTCATCACTCAGTGAGTCTCTCTACCATCTCCCCACTTCTTGAAGGAATTCCTGGAGCCCTCTGCCTACTGGAAACATTCAATTACAGTCTCCTCTTGTAGCGACCTTGCCTTCCTCTTAAAGGACCCGTGCTCCCATCTCATACTCTCCTGTAGAGCTTCCCTTCCCCTGCACTCTTTCCTCCAGCAAGAGGCTGAAATGGAAAATGCAAAAACCCCTGAGTGCTTAATAGACTGGAACTAGAAAACTGAACTCTCAGTGGCCTGAGGCGAAACATTTCACCTCTTTGGTTCCCCTCTGTGAATTATTTTAACCTGATCAGACACTAGAACTAGAAGAATTTAGGGAGAAAAACTTTTATTTTAGAAAAAAGGAAACTAGGAAAACATTAGATGGACATTTAGTAAATCAGATGAATTTATAAGTTTAAAATGCATAGAGTAATATGTTTGAGGATATGGTGTTTGTCTCTTTTTTTAAAGATTTATTTATTGAAAGTCAGAGTTATACAGAAAGAGGAGAGGCAGAGAGAGAGAGAAAGGTCTTCCATTAGCTGGTTCACTTCCCAATTGGTCACAACAGCCAGAGCTATGCCAATCCGAAGCCAGGAGCCAGGAGCTTCTTCCAAGTCTCTCATGCAGGTGCAGGGGCTCAAAGACTTGGGCCATCTTCTACTGCTTTCCAGGCCATAGCAAAGAGCTGGGTCAGTAGTGGAGCATCGGGACTCAAACTGGTGCCCATATGGGATGCTGGCTTTGCATGCAGCAGCTTTTACTTGCTACGCCACAGCACAAGCCCCTCTTTGTCTTTTTTCTAAGCTAGACCTTTCTTTTCCTAGTTCATATAGACCAGGGGATGCCTCATTCTCTTTGGTGTACGATTTCTCCATGCCAAATTTTACATTGAGTACTTTGCACACAGGATTTTACTGAACCTCAAAATAACCCATCAAACAATTTTCAATAGACTTAATTGGAAACTGATTCACAGGTTAGAAATGTGTTACTTTTGCAAAAACAAGAAAAAGATAGAGACAAGATTCACATTTGGATTTATTTTTTTAATTACAAAACCTGCCCTTAAGCTCTTTTCAAACAATTTCCACCTTAAACATTCCACTTCTCAGAATATGTAAATTCTTCTAAATAATTCAAACAAATATAAGCTAGAAAACAGAATGCATATGTGTATGAAGCTAAGAAGAGCTAATAGGAAAGGTACAAGATAAAGGACAAGAGATTCATGATACAAAGAAGGTTTGACAAACTGGATCGATCAACTAGTCAACAGAATGAAATATTGACCTTTGACAGGAATTCTACATTTGCACAACAGATGAGAAAATCTTGGATAAGAAGTCAAGCCTGACCATACATTCTTCAAAAAGTATAGGTGCTCATTTTTTATCAGGTGCTGTTTTGGGCCCTGAGAGCATAGCTTCTAACATTTTGGGGAACTTATATTTCAGTGGGGAGCAGACAGTAAGAGATTGGATATAAAACAAAGAACCAAATAAATTAATTTATGGATCTGATCAATAAAATAAAAATGATAAAATAGAGCAACATGGCATCAAGTGACTGATATTTGTCCATTAGCTTAAAGAGTCCAGAAAGGGTCTTTGGAAGGAGTTAACATGTGCACTGAATCACAACTAAGAAGTAGGTAGTTATGCAAAAATATGGAAGAATAAAATAGCCTAACCAGTAAGAACAACAAGTGAAAAATTCCTGAAATAGAAAAACCTTGTGTGTTTGAGAAACAGAAAGAATGTCAGTATGGACATTGTGTCTTAGACAACTAAGAGAACAAAAAGACACACATAAATAGGGCTAGTTTATATAAGACCTTGTTGGTCACAGTGATGTGGGATAAATATGCAAGGAGTTAGCTTGGAAGAGTTGGAACTCTTAATTTCTACAAAATGATACTAACTCTATCAATTTGATACACACACCTTCCCAGGTTCCACCTGTCACATGCAGGACCAAGGCTCACATTAAGACCCCATCCCATTCACATATCCAATTGGGATATCACCTCCTTTTTATAAAAAGAGGTGGAAGAGGGAGAGAGCTCTCTTTCTGCCATGGACCCTGCTTAGACATAGCTCTCACACTAGCTCGCTTTCTACCATAGGCCTCACTTAGAGGACTGCTCCCATTCTTGCTCCTCACTGTGGAATGCACTTGAACATACCACTGTTACGTGTGATTTTCTGCCACAGAGCTCAGCTGACATTTCATACTCTCCTGCTAGCACACTCTTGGACAGATCTTCCCAATTACAGGTATCATTTTTGGTTTTTCTTTTCTTTTTCATTTGTGGGCAATTCTTTGGCCACTTCTCTTGGGCATTTCTCTGTGTGGGGCAGCCGACTTTCATACATGAATGTACATATATCTCCTCATTGTCAAATAAGCTCTGTTCTATATGTACACAATGCTATTCTCCACTTAGTATTTCTAATTTTGCAGGAGGCAAGAAACTGGATCAAAAATTGATATATTCCTTGCCCACATTAAAAAAAAGAGTTTATTCTGGATGGAATAAGAAGCCATTGTAGGGTTTTATACTGTGTAAGACATGCATTGGTTTATTTTTGAAAACATCGTGATGGCTTTGTGGAAAATAATCTGTAGGAACATGCATGTGGAGACAGAGGCACATGAAAGGAGTCTCTTTCTAGAGTTTTATAAGGACTGGAACTATTAAATAGTAGTGGGAACAGTGAGACATGTTAGAATTTTTGTTATATTTTAGCAGGACAGCTGGCTGGGTTTAAGGTATTATGTCTAGAGTATTGAAAAAAGAGAAGAATCAAGAATACTAGCTCCTACATTGTAGCCTGAGCAGCTAGGTGGCAACAGTAGTACTATTTCTTGAGTGGACCACAGTGGAAGAATAAAATTGCCAGTTCTGCTTTGGCCATGTTCAACTTGAGGTGTATTTTAAATACCATGGCAGCAAGGATTTGGCTCTAACCAGACAGCTACATTAGATATGAGTACACAGCAAATGTTTGGGTGAAGATTTTCTAAAATTTCATAGATTATAATAGTACTTTATTCAATGACTGCAATCGCTTAATGACAGAGTATGAGTAAATTAAAAGAATCAGAAGACCGAGGGCTGAATCAGAAGACTGGAGTGCTAGAGCATACTATCAACTGTAAATTTGATAAATAACATGGAGCTAGTAAAGAAGATTGAAAAAGTGCAGTTAGTAAAGCAAGAAGAAAATCAGGAGAGCATGGTGTTCAGGAAGCAAAAGAAAACTCATGTCTCAAGATGGATGGAATAATCAATTATGTTAAGCAGTGTAGAGAGCAATAGCAAGATGACTAACGTTAGCAATGAGAAGGTGTCGATTAATGGTGATGCTAATAAGAGCTGTTTATTCAGAACCATGGGGTCAAAAGTCCAATTGGAATAAATGAGAAATAAAATGTGGAGTATGTGGAGACAGCAGATACAAGAAACTATTTTCATGACATTTTTCCATGAATGGGAGTGAAGAAAAAGAACTCTAACTGCAAGGTTATATGACAGTAAGGAACAATATGGATTTTTAAAGATATTTTGCAAGAATCAGTAAAGAATGGAAACTTGGTGATTTAGAAGAGAAATGGTTTAACAGTAGAAATTAAATTTTTAATGATAATGGTAGATGGGATTTGTGGCACTGATTAACTTGGCCTTAAGTAGTTATATTATTTTTACTATATTAAAGGAAAGTACAATAAGAAAGCTGTAATAAGTGAGAGCTTAAAGTAAGTTGAGAGAATTTTTTGGTTAAGATTAAGTAGTTCCCATCATGTCGCATTTATTATATTCAAGGTCATCAGTATGTTGCAAGTAAGCATTGGAAATTTGAGGAGAAAGCCTGAATCGTCACTTCATAAAATAGCTAAATGAGTTTAATGATAACTTGTAAAAGGGTGGTCTATGAATATTGAGATTTCTTTTGATAGTGTGGGCATAAATTTAAAGTCAAATCAGTGAATCTTCTTTGATTATTGAGATACTCCACTCATGGATAGAAAATAAAAGTAGTTAATTTTAATTGGGGATAGGGATATTGCAGGCTAATAGAATGTTGAGGGAGATAGAATAGAGAATTTACAAGGTCCACAAGGGATCACAAGGCTGGAATGAGAATCTAGACTTCTATGGAAAGTGAGGACCTGGACTAAATGGCATTTTGTGAAAGGTATCAGGCTAAGGCATTGTAGGCGTTCATGAGATTGAATTTTTGTAATAAAAACATTGAGCTAGAGAGGAGAAGTTTAATAATCAGAGACTGAAATATTTAAAACTAATATTTTGAGAGTAATGATGCTGCAGCTGATAACAAAGGCTAAAGAATGATCACGAGACTGGGTGGCCTAGTGAAATGAAGGAATGTCAAAGTTCTGGGAACACAGTAGTTAGATGTATCCTCTACTCGCATGAGGAGATCGCCAAAACAATCATAGCTCTGGAGACTGATGCGGGAATAAACAGATTAAATAAGATGTCAGTAGATGACAAGGACAGTGATGGAAGTGAGCGCTGAAGACGTTTGATGACATGAACCAGAAAAAAAAGCTAGCATTTTTAGGTGGAAAGAAGAGAAATGGCTTTCAAGTGGTAATGGAGAATAGGAAAGAAACTTGAGATATGTGAAGTGTAGAAGAAAAAGTCTTCATTCAATGACGTGGTGTCTTCATTGAGGCTGCATTTCAGTAAAGCAAGAGGATAAAGGGATCCTGCAAAGAAGGTGCAGAGAATAGAGAAGGCTTGTGATTATGATTGCAAATGGTCCTGAAGGGTTTAAGAAGGTGGAAGGACTGGGAGTTTAAAAATGCAAATACAATCAATTGGAGGAGGAGAATAATCATTTTTATTATGCAAGATGGTATTAAGATATGGGTTTCTGTTAATGTGCAAAGATGCAGGCATGGTGGAGTAATTCTGGAAATCAGAAAACAATTAAAGCAGCCCTCAGAGAGGGGCAAACTGGCAAAAGCTGGAGTAACTAGACTGAGAATTTGGTTTTGCCTCTGAATAAAGGGGCTACCTCAGATTATGTAACATAACAAAGACATGAAGGCTGAATTACTACCAGATCAATAAAAGCTGAAAACATGACATATAACTTCACTAAATAGGATAAACAATGTATTTGCATCAATAAAATTCACTGTCTAGAAAAATGACTATATTCACTGGATAGAACATGCATTTGAGAAAATACAGATAATTATGAGCCCTATTCTTAAAGAGCAAGACTGACAAGTGAGAGTCTGCCCCCAGATTCCTAACATGTGCCTGAAAGTAGGAAATGTCCATGAATATGTGAAATGACAAAGAGGCTGTCAAGTGTTTGATAAAGATTTTCACTAATTTAGATCTAAACTCTATGTCCTCTTAACTCCAGCTCAGTATACTGCCATTGATTAAACACTTCTCTTTATCAGTGTCCAACCACAGACTTCACCAAGCCTATATGTTCTAGTCTCTCTCTCTCTCTCTCTCTCTAATTGAGCTCCTGCCCATTTAACATGTCCTCATCTACTCTTGTCTCCAAATTCTGGACACTTTATCCCAAGCCAACTAGGGAAAGATGAGCATTTTAATTAAATTATCCAACATTGATGCTAATATATACATACCTATCTACATTACCAGGCTGCATTTTAACTGTTCAGCTATCAGTTGGGCAGGACAACCTCAAATGGCTTTAGAAATCCTTAGTACTGAACTCAACCCTATCATGGTTAAACATGGCTATATCATGGCCATTTCTATCAGAAGTAAAAATAAGATTGCTAAGGCTCAATGGGGTCATTCATTTCAAATCATCAAAAACTAACTTACGAAAAATGAAACAGAAGTATTTTGCATTTTTCTAAGCACAAGTTAAGACTAGTGGGAATAAATTATTGAAAGGTGATTTTGATTCAAATTAGTGGAGAAAAATCTGAAATTAATCTCCCTCTTATGGTATCAACTATATTAAAGTAGCCTGTCCCTTTTTCTAGGAGAATTCATATTGAAGCAAAACAGTAATTTATCTTGAATGGAATCATGGAGCTTGAAGGAACTTTGGAGAGCAATTTAATACACTATTCCAACCTCATAATTTTATAAGTACGGGGTCTGAGGTCTAGAAAGATTGAGACCTCTCTAAATCCACATAGTTTATGAAAACCAGCAGTAGGAACATAGCCTGGCTTAGGGGTTTGTCTAAGTTTCTTCTCACATTGTAGAAATGACACCTGCTTTAGTTTATATGACTCTAACATCTTGTCTAGACTCTCAGACTTACGACTCTGTATTTTAAAGTCATCCTTTCCCCTCTTTCTTGTTTATATATAGAATTTCATAGTTAATTAATTTGACATGCAAATGAACTGAATCATGACTCTCAATTTGCATATTTGCAAATTGAAAAAAAAGTCAAAAACAAATCTGCCTAAAAACAGCTTATGACAACCTGTTATTTACTGACAAAGAGGTATCTTTTTAAGAAAGCAGGTGAAAAAATTAAATGGCATCCACTTTCCTGTTGTATGTAACAAGAGCCTCCCCTTTGGCCTAAGAACACAATTTTACCTAAGATAGGAAAGAAAATAACATTTACAGAATGCCTGCTTGGTAGGTGCTTCGTATATGTAATCATATCTAATTGCATTTAATCCACACAATATCATTGTGAAATGGATATTACAGCCACTTTACAGATGAGGAAATTGGATCTCAAAATGGTTTAGTGCCCATGCTCAAAGCCCTATAGCTAAAACATGATAGAGAAGATTTGAAATTTGTTCTTAGTTAGGGGGAGCAACTGGTCCAATTTGCCCAGGATTGAAGAATATTCTGGGACATCTGATTTCTAGACATATAGCTGGGAAGACTCCCAGGTAAACTGAGATCTTTGCTCATCCCAGTAAGTCCAGAATCCTTAGAAAGAGGAAGAATATTCTTTCCCAGGCTCACCAAATGTCAGTGACTCAATTGAGGGTTGTGATATATAACATGCTAAGTCACATAGATTTCTGATTCCATCCTCTGAGATTTTTGAATGAATGAGTCTGGCATGATACCTTAGAACATAACCTGTTAATATCTTCTTAACTTATTCTGATAAACATGGTCCATAGATCATACTTTGAGAAATATTATTTTACGAAGAGCAATGAGACTTCCCAAGCAATCTTTCTTTGTAATCTCAAAGGTTTCTGCGATACCTAGAGAAACCTTGAACCCCTTGCATCTACTGGCATGATCAGTAACATCTACCTTAAATATCATCATCATATTTGATGCCTCTGTTCAGTGAGGGTTAGTAGCATGTAGATAACTTGTCTTTTGCTGAAGAGAAAATGAAAAGTCATTCCATAGCCTTTGCAGCTGAAGGCCAAGATTCAAAGGCAACATGTATGAACTACAGAAGCTGCCCAGGCATGGGGACGGTCCCTCCAGGCCAGTAGTTCTTAAATCCATATTTACAAGAAGCACATGGGGATCAAGCGCTACTACACACCCTTGTGCTCCACATTCTAGGAGTTTGATTTAATAGGTCTGGGATAAGACTCAGGAACATGCATTTTAGGAGCTTTTTACTTCTGAGTGGGTGGTTCTTACATCTTATTGATGGCCTGACCTATTCTAACCTTACATTCACTTCTGCTTGTTTTGTGCCCAACATAATGCTAGACCCTGACTGGGGGAGGGGAGTTTGGATAATGTTGAGTTGGGTAAAAACCAGTTGTAAATGAAAGATTCTTTAAACTAGACAACAGTCAATCCAATCACGTGATTGATGTTTTGGTAGCAAAATATTAATTTGAAACTGTCTCCAAGCAAAAGCATCGGGAGGGGATGAAACTAGATTAGAAGAGTTACTACTTCTTTTGTCATTCATATTTCTGTGTCTATTTTCTGAAGTCTTTTGCATTGAACAGTTTTAAATTCCATACAAGGTAAAATGGGCAAATTCCATTTCAAATTGCAGTTGTGTTGACACACAGTAATCTTATTAGCAATAAAAAGATATTACCTATAATTGAATAGCTCTGCAATTAGCAAATTTCAGTGCCAGAAAGCACTATCATTCTTCAGTTTTACATTTGTTTTACCCACAGCAGGAAATGTTTGAATTACCAACAAAACTATTAGCATGTTCTTGCTCTACTAAATGAAAAAATAACTTAATAAAAAACTGCTTCGCCCAGAATAAATATTAACTACAGTTCATGCAGATAAGCTTAACTTTAGCAATTAGGACCCCACAGTACTTCTGACTTGACAAATAAAGTGTGCATTTATTTTAAGCAGCATAACAACTGTGCCATACCAAAATCTGACTAGGTAAATTTTTATCTTGACAACAAAGGTCAGCCTTCCATTTATTTAGGCAAATATATCTGTTGGGAAAATAATTAAAGTATTTAGGGAAGCTATATTTGGTATCTTCATGACAGCTGTATAATTGGGTCATTTTAATATTGTATCACACAACCTCACACACACACACACAAGTACACACACACAAACATGCTCACACAGTGTTTCCTTTAAAATGGATTTAGGTATAGCCTAAAGCTCACATGACCATGGAACAAATTACGTTAAAATTACAATTAACTTGTGCTCAACTGTCAGCAGAAATCGATGTTGTTGTGTACACACTGCCTCTTCCTCACTTTTATTAAGACCCTTTCAATTATGAGGAAACATCAATTGGAAGGATGTTGCTATGTCATCCACAGTATTAAAATGAACGAGCAACATTGACCCTAGCCTCTGGAGATTATGTGAAAAGCCATTTATATGCACAGCTGTACAAATTGCCTGAGTTTAATGCTAAATTCCGTGGAAAATCGTCTTCGCGGCTCTGCATCTGGGAAGGCCAAGGTTTAAATATTTAATGTGTTCCCTCACCACACAAGCCCAGTCAGCAGTGAATTAGGAACTGGTCAGAACAGAGACTACTTTTGGGAGTGACAAGTTTTGCCTTTAAATGCAAGGAATGACCTGAGTTCACACTCAGCTGGAAACCACAGCCTGGGGAAGAATGAGCTGGGTTAGGTCATGTTGTCCTCTCTGTGGTCACCTTCCAAAAAGGACATTCAGATAGATTTCTAGAGTGCTCTCTTCAACCTGTTCTTGCCTTTTGTGTTCTAAATGCTTCCTTTATTTTACAGGCGGAGGACAGAGAGAAAGATATAGAGATACTGAGACTGTAAGAGAGAGAAAAAGAAACAGAGAGAGAGAGAGGGAGAGAGAGAGAGATGGTCCCTCTGTTGGTTCACTACACAAATGGCTGCAAAAATCTGCTCTGGGCCAGGCAGAACCCGGGAGCCTGAAACTCCAACCACGTCTCCCACATAAGTGTCAATGTGAGGAGTTGGAAGGTAATAGGCCATCAGGAACATCCTTTGTGGGAATTAGGAACCAGGTGTTTGTATGAAACCTGGGATCATTGTCCCAAGAAAATGAAAAGATTGGCAGGGCACACAATACACCCCACAACCATAGGTAACCATACAAGGCATAACCTGCCTTATTTGGTCAGGTCAACAATATTTCTCAACCGTTACATTTCCCAAGTGATTGACATAGTAACCTTTGCTAACTCATCAGAAACCATGACCACTATGTGGGAAACAAAGGAAAAAAAAATAATGCAGACCCCTGACAAGCTCCCAATACCCAGACCTGGATGGACCCCCTCCCTTGGGGACCCTTACTGTCCAGCAGAAGTCTCTGTTTCTCAGTAAAATCTACTTCCGTTTCCTTTGCTCACCTCCCTTTATTGTCCACTCCATAATTCTTCATCATTGTGAGACAAAGAACCAACCCCAGACTCCTGTGACAGCAGGAGCCCAAATGCTTCGGCTGTCTTCGTCTGGGGACCCAGACATATCGTAAGGAAGTGCTATCAGAAGTGTTGAATCCAGAGTAGAATGAGTACTCTGACATGGGTTGCTTAACCTGCTGTGCCAAGATGCCATTCCCTTCAACTGTTCTTAAATGTTGGCTGCAAGAAAGCCGTTTTCCCCTTTCATCTATCAGACTTTGCCTGAGACACACATTGGTCTTGAAAACATATTTTGGATATATTTTTGAAAGGGTGTACTTCCTGTTGTCAGAGAGAGAGACAAAAAACCCCAGTCTGTCCATGGGTTGAAGTCTTGTGTCAGAGGGTGACTGTGGGAGTGATTGCCCTAGTTCAAACGCTGCGTCATTATGAAGATATACTTATCTTTAATTTGTCATCTGGAAGAACTGGGAAAACACAGTCTTTTTTTTTAATTTTTATATTTATTTATTTGAAAGATAAAGTTACAGAGAGAGGAGGAACAGACAGAGTAGGGGAAGGAAAGATCTTCCATCTACTAATTCACTTCCCAGATAGCTACAATGGCTGGGGCTGGGCCAGGCCAAAGCCAGGAATCTGGAACTCCATCTAGGTCTCTCACATGGGGCCCAAAACCTGGGTTGTCAATTGCCCCTTTCCCAGGCACATTAGCAAGGCGTTGGATGGTAAGTGAAGCAGCCAGGATTCTTAACAGTTGCAGTGTCTTAACACACTGCACCATAATACAGGTCCCATTCATTTTTTAAAAAAAACTTATTTAATGCATATAAATTTCCAAAGTACAGCTTATGAGGCCGGCGCCGTGCTTAACAGGCTAATCCTCCACCTTGCGGCGCCGGCACACCGGGTTCTAGTCCCAGTTGGGGCGCCGGATTCTATCCCGGTTGCCCCTCTTCCAGGCCAGCTCTCTGCTATGGCCTGGGAAGGCAGTGGAGGATGGCCCAAGTCCTTGGGCCCTGCACCCGCATGGGAGACCAGGAGAAGCACCTGGCTCCTGGCTTCGGATCAGCGAGATGCGCTGTCCGCAGCGGCCATTGGAGGGTGAACCAACGGCAAAAAGGAAGACCTTTCTCTCTGTCTCTCTCTCTCACTATCCACTCTGCCTGTCAAAAAAAAAAAAAAACAAAAAAAAAAAAACAAAGTACAGCTCATGGATTACAATGGCTTCCCCCCACCCAAACTTCCCTCCCACCCACAACCCTCCCCTTTCCTGCTCCCTCTCCCCTTCCATTCACATCAAGATTCATTTTCAATTCTCTTTATATACAGAAGATCAGTTTAGTATATATTAAGTAAAGATTTGAACAGTTTGCACCCACATAGTAACACAAAGTGAAAAATACCATTGGAGTACTAGTTATAGCATTAAATCAAATGTACAGCACATTAAGGACAGAGATCTTACATGATATTTTTAAAAAATTGATTATTTTTTTTTTTTTGGCAGGCAGAGTGGACAGTGAGAGAGACAGAGAGAAAGGTCTTCCTTTTGCCGTTGGTTCACGCTCCAATGGCCGCTGAGGCCGGCGTGCTGCGGCCGGTGCACCGCACTGATCCGAAGGCAGGAGCCAGGTGCTTCTCCTGGTCTCCCATGGGGTGCAGGGCCCAAGCACTTGGGCCATCCTCCACTGCACTCCCGGGCCATAGCAGAGAGCTGGCCTGGAAGAGGGGCAACCGGGACAGAATCCGCCGCCCCGACCGGGACTACAACCCAGTGTGCCGGCACCGCAAGGCGGAGGATTAGCCTGTTGAGCCACGGCGCCAGCCAAAAATTGATTAATTTTCTATGCAATTTCCAATTTAACACCAGGTTTTTTTTTTTTCATTTTCAATTATCTTTATATACAGAAGATCGATTCAGTATATACTAAGTAAGGATTTCATCAGTTTGCACCCACACAGAAACACAAAGTGTAAAAATACTGTTTCAGTACTAGCTATAGCATTACTTCACATTGAACAACACATTAAGGACAGATCCCACATGAGATGTAAGTACACAGTGACTCCTGTTGTTGATTTAACAATGTGACACTCTTGGTTATGGCATCAGTAATCTTCCTAGGCTCTAGTCATGAGTTGCCAAGGCTATGGAAGCCTTTAGGGTTCGCCGACTTCAATCTTATTCCGATAGGGTCATAGTCAAAGTGGAAGTTCTCTCCTCCCTTCAGAGAAAGGTACCTCCTTCTTTGATGGCCCCGTTCTTTCCACTGGGATCTCACTTGCAGAGATCTTTCATTTAGGTTTGTTTTTTTGTTTTTTTGATTTTTTTGTTTTTTTTTTTGCCAGAGTGTCTTGGCTTTCCATGCCTGAAATACTCTCATGGGCTCTTCAGCCATGAGATCTTCAGCTAGATCCGAATGCCTTAAGGGCTGATTCTGAGGCCAGAGTGCTATTTAGGACATCTGCTATTCTATGGGTCTGCTGTGTATCCCGCTTCCCATGTTGGATCATTCTCTCCCTTTTTGATTCTATCAGTTAGTATTAGCAGACACTAGTTTTGTTTGTGTGATCCGTTTGACTCTTAGACCTCTCAGTGTGGTCAATTGTGAACTGAAGATGCTCATTTGGACTAGTGAGATGGCATTGGTACATGCCATCTTGATGGGATTGTATTGGAATCCCCTGGCACGTTTCTAACTCCACCATTTGCGGCCAGTCCGATTGAGCATGTCCCAAATTGTTCATCTCCTCCCTCTCTTTTTCCCACTCTTATATTTAAGATGGATCACTTTTCAGTTAAAATTTAAACACCTAAGAATAATTGTGTGTTAATTACAGAGTTCAACCACCAGTACTAGAACAAAAAAATACTAAAATGGATAAAGTATTACATTGTACATCAACAGTCAGGACAAGAGCTGATCAAGTCACAGGTCCTGTTCATTTTTAAGATTTTTTTTTTTTTTTTAGTTTGAAAGGCAGAGTTACAGAGAGAGAAAGTCATACACACACACACACACACAGAGTGAGAGAGAGTGAGTGAGAGAGAGAGAGGTCTTCCATCCACTGGTTTACTCCCCAAATGGCTGCAATGGTCCAAGCTGTAGGTAAGAGGAGCTTCTTCCAGATCTCCCACGTGGGTGCAAAAGCCCAAGTAGCTTGCCCATATTCTGCTACTTTCCCTGGCACATTAGCAGGAGCTGGATGGGAAGTGGGGCTGCCAGGACTCATATGGCACCCATCGTAATGCTGGTGCTATACTCGGTGGCTTAACCTACTATGCCACGATACCAGCCTCCTCATTTTCATTTTAAAAAGAAATATCTGATTATAACATCTCCATAGGATAGTTTTGAAGTGAAATACTTAGCAAATGAAATATAGTATTTTTTGTTCATTTAGCCATTTTCCAAAAGATACTTTAATGTATGTTGTAATTGGTTTTCAGATTGGCCCATACAATCTTATTGCTATTTAGCTAAAGTTGGTTTCCTCATTACTTTTCCATCTTCCTTACAGAGGACCCTCCAGAGACAGAATTGGGGGCCTAATTGCTCATGAGCTTCCTGTCTCAGAAGGTGTCAAAACAGAAGCTGAGAATAGTTTTGCAGAGAGCATGGAAGCTGTGAAGGTACAAATTCATCAGGCCAACTCCCAACTGGGTGTGGAAGGAGCTAAGGAAAATGAACACAGATTGGGGAGTGTGGAGGTATACGACAGACATCCAAATCACTGGGGAACATTTTCAAAATGTAGCTATTAAGGGCCTCATTTTCAGGAGGTAGGAAAAGGAATTAGAAGACACATTAGATCTCTTCCCCAACATTGTTTTGAAAATCACCAGATCCGTGACATGCAAGCCTGGATGATCACTTGAGTCTCTCAGGCTGAGTGACATCCTGAGCAAGGCCTGAAGACATCTATCTGGAGTGGAGAGTCTCTGTACAGTGCACCCTATGGTCACTTGGGGAGCTTTTCAGAAGTACTAATGAGCAAGCCTCACCCCAGATCAGTTAAATCAACATCTCTGGGAGATGAGCCAGGGCAATGAAGCTTTAAAAAGCTCCCCAGGTAATTCTAATGTGCAGCCAAAGTTGAAAACCAATGATCTGTAGAAACTTACCTAGATAACCTTAAATGTTCTTTTTCAACCTGCAAATCCACATTTGTGGCTTCCTAAAAATAAATACATGCAAATCTTAAAAACAAGGATAATTGTACAAATTAAAATATGTATGAAGATGCATCCCTCAAAAGATAAGAAAAAAAAACCAACAATAATAACAATAATACCTTTTTTTTACTTGTATAGTGAATAAACTCAATCAACTCTTTAATAAGTTTCATTATTTGAGCAAGATTACACAGCTGATTAAAGGCCAAGGTAGGGTACAAATCCAATTCTTCATGCAGTTGAGTCACCATCAGGTGATTCACCATCAGGTAGTTTCCCTGGTCCATTGGTGCCTAATCCTGTTTGCATTAAGAGACCATGTTCCTTCTCTTTCAAAGTGCCCCACTGTGGGCTGAGCATGGTGGCCCAGTAGGTTAAACAGCTGGATGCCAGGGTCCCGTATCAGAGGACCACTTTGCGTCCCTGCTACGAGCCTTCTGATCCAGTTCCTCACCAATGCACCTGGGAAGCGTCAGATGATGGCTTAAGAACTTGAGACCCTGACACCTATTTGAGAGACCCAGATGGAGTTCTGGCCTCTACCTTCAGCCTGACACAGTTCAGAATGGTGCAGGCATTTGAGGAGTGAAACAGCAGATGGAAGATCCCCCCTCCCTTTTCTCATTCTCTCTCTCCCTTCCCTTCTCTGCTTTTCACATAAATAAATCTTAGGGAAAAAATCCACAGTAAAAGTTAGCTGTCAATTAAGACTTTAAATCAGTCTTTTACTTCTCAGATACCTCTAGACTACTCAAGCTTCATGTTTTCCTTTGTTGACAGACTTGGTTGCAGGGCACTTTTGACAGTTGGAGTTTGGCGAATCTCTTAATAACTAAAGGATTTTGGTTGGGGTCAACACTGTGGCACAGTGAGTTAAGCCGCCATCTACAATGCTGGCATCACATATGGGTCCTAGCTGCTCCACTTCCAATTGAGCTCACTGCTAATGAGCCTGGAAGAGCAGCAGAAAACTGTTCAAATACCTGGGCCCCTGAACTCATGTAAGATTCTAAGATGGCGTTCCAGGCTCTGGGCTTCTGCTAGACCAGGCGCCAGACATTGTAGCTATTTGGGGAATGAACCAGCAGAGAAGAGATTTCTCTATATATAATTCTGCCTTTAAAATAATAAAAGAGACACAGGGAGAGATCTAAAGGGCTTTGATTACCCTTACAGTAATTTCATGTGCAATAATTCTTAATACAAGAAAATGATACACTTACTTGTTAAAAAAAGTCAAGAGGGGCAAACATTGTGTCACAGTAGGTTAAGCAGCCACCTGCAGCACAGGCATGCCCTATGAGTACCAGTTAAACTCCTGGCTGGTCCCCTGCTGTTCCATCTCCCTGCTAATGTGCCTGGGTAGCCAGGGGGAGGGTGGACCACATGCTTGGGCCCCTGACACCCATGAGGGATATCTGATGCAGTTACAGGCTCCTAGATTCTGCCTGGCCCAGCCCTGGCTATTACAGCTATTAGGGGAGTGGACTGTTAGATGCAAGCTCACTCTCTGACTCTCCCTGTCTCTACATATCTATAATTTGCCTTTCAAATAAAGGAATAAATCTTACAAGAAAGCAAAAAACCTCATACTCAAATGCACAGAAATTAGGCTTTTATAAATGTAAAGGGTAATGTTATAATTCTAAAACTGGTTGATGTTTCTAAGCTTCTCACATCAACAATTAAAGTGACTGTTACCCTTAAGCATCTATCTATCTATCTAGCTAGCTAGCTAGCTAGCTAGCTACATAGACACATACAGGTTCATACCAGAAAAGACTCTGAAAGTTAAATCAGTGAAGGAAGACTGACTGGAGACTCAGAACCAAGAACAACATGGTGGCTACCTTCTGGGTTTTCTTTTTGTCTTATATACCTCAATTTGAAGCAGAAATCAGAAGCCTGATGAAATCAATAGGCACCAGTCTGGAAGAAAAAGACACACAGGAATCCTAGCCAATGGACAAGCAAAGAAGCAGCCTGACAAGACAGCGAACTGCTTCACAGTAGCCAACCAAGAAGAGTGCACAGAACTGTGATCCTATTCCCACCAGCATCAGTGGAGCTGAGCTGGGGAGGTGGGGGCCAAGTGGAGAGTCTTAGCTCCCACTTTTAACAAGCTAATAAGGCGTTTCAAATCCCCACTCTGGATAGTATCAGAAAGGCCAAACGGAGAACGGAGCCTTTGGCCCCAGCCACAATGTAGCAAGAGTTCCACCATTACCATTTTAGTGGCAACTCAGAGGGAGCTTGGGCTTCCACACTCACCCAGCACTAATGAGATCACCTTTTCAGCTGATGCCAGAAGAGGCCTCGTGGAGAAAGGATCTCACTGTCACCAGTGGGGAGGCAGTAATGAGACACTAATGCCCTCAGAAAGCTGACAGTGGAGGGCTACTGGGGACCCAGAGGTCTCATGCCGCCTAGCAGTAAAGAGAATATCTTCTCCAGTATCACCAGAGGCCAAACGCCAAAAGGTGACTTCTACCTCCAGCTGGTCATGAAAAGGTGCCCTCTTTTGTCCCCTGCTAGAGCAATGCCAGGGGAAGACACCTAAAATAGAAGATTTCAGTGAAATTCAGAGATCATAACACAACAACAGCAAAAACAACAACCAAATGTGCCCAGGTTTCAGTTGAAACTCAAACACTAAGAGGGTCTCAAAAAATGGAAAAAAAATGATTACGATTAAGATTAGGATTATTGATGTTTTATTAGTTTGCTAGAGCTAGCTAAATGAATTTACATTCCTTTTGAGGCCAGCACTGTGGGGCAGAGCAAAGCTGCCACCTGCAGTGCCAGCATCCCATATGAGTGCTGGTTCAAATCCTGACTGCTCCACTTCTGATCCAGCTCTATGCTATGGCCTGGGAAAGCAGTAGTAGTTGGTCCAAGCCCTTGGGCCCCTGCACTTGCCTGGGATACCTGGAAGAAGCTCCTGGCTCCTGGTTTCAGATCAGTGCAGTTCCAGCCATTGCAGCCATCTGGGGAGTGAACCAGCGGATGGAAGACTTCTTTCACTCTCTTTGCCTCTCTTTTCTCTCTGTGTAACTCTGACCTTCAAAAGAATAAATAAATCATAAAAAGGCGTTCCCTTTGCTCCACATCCTCGTGACCATTTATTACTCTTTTTGTTAATAGTATTTGTTGCTCTTGTTGATGATAGCCATTCTGACAGGGGTGAGGCAATATCTCACTGAGGTTTTAAATTGCATTTCCATGATGGCTAATGATATTGAGCATTTTTCATATATGTGTTGGCCATTTATATTTCTTATTTTGAGAACTGTCTGAGTACTTTGTCTATTTCTTAACTAGATTGTTTTATTGTTGTTGAGTTGCTTATGTATTATGGATATTAATCATTTGCAGATAAGTAGATTGCCAATATTTTCTCCTATTCTGTCTGATGTCTCTTCACTTTATTGATCATTTTCTTTGTTGTGCAGGATCTTCTGAGTTTGACATAATCCCATTTGTCTAGCTTTACTTTTTTGTTGTTTGTGCTTTTGGGGTTTTATTCAAGAAGTCATCACCTAACCAATGTCTTGAAGTGTTTCCGTTATCTTTTCTTCCAACCATTTCAGTTTCCAGTCTTATATTTAGGTCTCTCATCCATCTTGAGTTGATTTTTGTATGTGGCGAGAGATAAACATCTAATTTCAGTTTTCTACATATACTCATCCAGTTTTGCCAGCATCAATTATTGAAAAGACTATGCCTTTTCCAATGTATGGGCTTTTAAAAGCTGTTTAATTGAAAGGGACAAAGACAGAGTGAGAATAAGAATAAATAATAATGAAGACTCCAATTATTTAAATCCATGAGGAAAGAGGGAGAATAAAGTGGATTGTTAAGAATTATGATGACTAATTTATGCTAACAAATTAACCTTCAACACAGGAAAAAATATCTTAAATGAGAGAAACCACTGAAACTGACATATTCTGGGAGGCAGCAGACAGTGACTCAAGGACTTAGGTACCTGCCACCCATGCTGGAGACCCAGATAGAGGTCTAGACTCCTGGATGCTGTGGCAATTTGGGAAGTGAAGCAGTGGACAAAAGATGTCCTTCTCTCTCTGTCTCTGCTTTTCAAATAAAGAATGAACATAAATATTTTTAAAAGGCAAACTACAAGAGGGAAATATGTATCAGATTTGATGAAGATCTAGAATAGAAAGAATTTCCACAGCACAATAGTGAAAAGATGAAGATCTCAGCTTAAAATTGAGCAAAGGTTTGTAGTAGAAATTTCTTCTAGAAAGATGTAGAGATGGCTAATGAGCACATGGAAAAGCTGCTCAATACCGTTTGTCATATGAAAACGCAAATCAAATCCACAATAAAATAGCTCTTCACACTCATTAGGATGAGTATAATGAAAAGGTCAGACAATAATATGTGTTAGTGAGGATGTGGAAAATTGAGAACTCTCAAACACTGTTTGTGGACTTAGGAAATGTTGTACCCACTTTGTAATGCAGTTTGGCACTTCCTCAAATGTTTAAACACAATTTTCTTACAAAGCAAGTGTTCCTTGACCAGAATAGTGCTGCGAATTCTATTTTTGTTTTCTCTGGTTATAAAAATTGTATTGAATTAATATATATTAAACGATTTATATGTGTCAAGTACTATTTTATTACACATTTTATAGTTAATGGACATTTTATAGTTAACAAAACAACCCCTTAACTTTCCCAAGATCATGTGGCTAAGTTTAAAAGCAATTAATAGAATCCACAGACTGTCTGACCCCAAACACTACATTATTAGTCATTAATATTTGTATAACACTTATCACTGCATAATATAGAATTTTTGCCTTTTTTGGAATCAAAAAGTAATCTTAAACTGTGATTATTAATGTTACACTGATATTGCTAATCAGTCTGTTGCATACATGTCAGCCATCCTAAATCACAGTCAAGATAATTAATAACCATGGAATAAAATAATTAAAAAGGAACCTTAGCCATTTTGTTGGTAATGTGAGTTAATAGACATGTGTAGTCCAAATTCCAAGTGGTAAATGGGTTGGGAAATTGGTGAAACTTAGACTCACGTGGCTCTCCTCTGTTCCTAATCTGTTTCTGAGTATCTCAATATTGCTGTTGCTGTGACATTTCCACCTTAGCTCACCTCCTAAAACCATACCAAAGACTATCAAAGCTGAAAGGTGATTTATAATTAGGAAGTAGGGGTGTGCCTTTTTAAAATATGTAACAGAAATGTTCTCAGAATAGTGCAGTTGGACCCCAGCATGATGTAAACATTAGAAAAAGGTCATTTAATTCCTAACCCAATTTCTATTCCTGTGTCTCTCTTCAACAACTTGAAACACACAGGAAACAGGCAAGCAATGATAGTTTTGCTGTTTTGTTTCTTCCCCAAGATGAGATTGATCAAGAAGTTTCTAGGGCTTCCTGAAAATGAGCTTCTGCCAGGCCTGCTTCTCCCTGTGCCCAGCGTACACAGATAATGCTCAATATCAGACTTAAGTCACAGACTATTATTATCATTTTGCAAACCTGAAATACAGACATGCACAGTGCACCACACAAATAATACCTATCTGTCTTGACATCTAGCTGCAAAACTAAAATCTCTAACATTTTAACTTATAGCCTCCTGAATTATGATCCTTATCAAAAATCTACCAAAATAAAAAAAAAACACACAAGACAGATTTATGTTCAATTCAATTTGTGTAGACATAAGTATATGCAACATAGATTTCATTTTCTCTGAAGCATCTTCCATGTATTGTCTAAGATGTTAATATGTTGAACTTAATATTGTTTTCGTTTAAGAAACAAAAGGCCAAGAACTCAGTGACCTGAGTAAAATTCATAATGAGATTTTTTGCACAATGAAATCTATTACTTCAGGAGATGGTGATACGCATGGATAGAGTGTGATGTATCTTTTGCTGTTTGTGTTTTCCTCTGATACACAGGTCTACGTACAGGCAGATATAAATTCATTGTTCTGCATATCAGATATGAGTTGCTTACAGAATGCATAAAATGAAGTGTTGAATTGATAATGAATGAGCTGTCCAAGTAATCTCCACCAGTTTCTCCAAGAACATGGGGCTTAGTTTATCAATGCCTGGGTTTATTGACCTCACAATAACGATCTATGTCAATGTTTCTTTCTGAGGCTCACTCACCTTTAAGCTCCGTAATGACATGTTACTCTGGATCCTGATTGAGATCCATGTGCAACTCAGCCTGATTTTGCTGGTCAGTATCTGCCTTGATGACAGGTGGGGAGAGCAGACTGGCTGTGCAGAAGGCCTGATCATAAACAGAACATAAACTTGGCCATGCTTTTTTCTGACGATAGCTCTCTGCAAAGGCAGAACTAGCTCACTACTAAGCGTTTGCGACCATCAAAGGTTGAGACCCCCTGTGCAGGGCAAGAATAGACTACTCCAACATCAAGGTCTTCTGCTGGTTTCTTTGACACTAAAAATGCAAACCTCATTCTGAAATTCTAAGGCATTTATTTAATTAAATGCAATTACAATCAAGAACTAGGGAACTCATAGAGAGGAACACTGCTCCGAGTTACACTGTCAGCACATACTTCCCTCCAATCATAACTTAATCAAATTCCAAAGCATTTCTTTTTAATTTGTGTACCTAGGGATACAATATATGAAACAAATAACTCAGAGCTGAGTACAATATTCCAAGACTCAATGTAATTTATACAGAGAGTTGGATATTTATTACTCGTGCTAGAGGTTATTAAGTTATCTGAAAGGTATAGACTTCATTTCTGTTTTCAAGAAATAGAGATTTATATTGCTTATTTATTCCCAGCTGTTGAATATCTGAGTTCTGCTCAGAAAAGAGATTAAACATATTTGATGATACCAGTGGCCGACATAGCAGCAACTTGGGGAATTTCTCCCAATTTTTTTCCAGAATAGGTTTCTGAGTAAATGCGCAGTATGTGTCTGTGTTTGAATGTCTGATCATGACTGCTGTAACCAATAAAGGACACATATTTTGACAAACTATCATGGACTATCCTATTGCCTCATTCTTTTGAAAATGTGAAAAACTCCATTCTTCAAATATGCTCATATTTCTCTGACTCCAGTTATTTTCTACTGGAATAGTAAAAATCCTCATAGGAACCCTGCCCCTTGACTGAGCCTCTGGGCCCAGATTCCATTGTAACTTTGCCACCAATGGTCTGCATGGCCATAGGTGAGCCATGTAACCTTTCAGCATCCATGCTTTCTAATTTGGACAAAGGAAAAGCTGAACTTTCAGAAGCTTATTATTCTGTGTTTATGAGCTGAACTATAATGAGTTCGAAGGATTCTTCAGATAACCCTACTGCTAGACACACAGAAGGGGAATCTGGGTTGTTGGTATTCCACTTCACGACCCAGGTTTCTCATTAATGCATGCAATTGCTCATTCCACAGCGTTTTGAGTGTAGGATCTACTAAAGGTGTGAGTGGCTGTGCTTAGGCAATCTCAGGAATCACAAGCTTTGGCATGGATGAAAACCAGAAGAGAGTTTTGCAACACGTATTTATTCTTGAAATGGAAAAAGCTCCAGGTTATGCATCAATCTTTTCAGCCTCTTGGGTAGTAACAAAGCCAGCATAGAATTATGGAAAACCATGGTATATTCTGTAGGGATAGATCACTGTCTGTAGATAGAAACATACATCTAATACTTCTGTCCAAACTTTACTGGAGCGTGCTTAAAGAGGTTTGGAAACACCCGAGAGTATGAGCATGCATTTAGAAATCTTAGTGGAGATTTAATCCTGCTGATTTGGCTTGTGCTGTGACTACAGGCCAGTTTAGTGTCCATAACCAGAAAAAATCAAAAGTGTCCTGGAGTGATGGAAAGAACAAAGAACCAAGAGCCAGGGGCTTAAGCTCTAGTCTGGAATCTAAAACTAAAAAGCTTTGTGTTGGAAACCAGACATTTTACATCCTCCAGCCACAAAACTTGCAGAAATGTTGGTATATTGATCTTCAAATTAAAGTACATTATGTCTTGGGCCAGTGTTGTTGTTTAGGGGGTTAAGCTGCAATTTACCATGCTCACATCACATGCTGGAGCAGTGGTTTGGGCTATCCTGCTACAGATCCAGTTCCCTGGGAAAGTTCCTGGGAAAGCAGTGGATGATGGCCCCAATACTTGGGCCCCTGCCACCCAAGGGAGAGAACAAGATGGAATTCCTGATTCCTGACTTCTGCCTGGCCCAGCCATTTGGGGAGTGAACCAGTGCATACAGATCTCTCTCTCCCCTTCTCTCCCTGTCTCTCCCTTTTTCCCTCCATTTCTCTTTCAAACAAACAAGCAAGCAAACAAATAGATCTTTAGATTTCATTATATTTAATAATCTCTAATCTCTTCTCTTTTGTACAACCACTGCGTCCTATCTGTGGGTGCTACAAAAACTAGCGGACTGAGTCCTACAAAAACCGTCTAGCAAACTTGGACTTGAAATCAAAGTGTAAAGAGCTGCTTCTGCTTCAAGTTTCATTTCTTCTTTATTTATTTGAAAGAGAGAGAGAGAAAGAGAGAGAAAGATGGAGAGAGAGAGAGAGAGAGAGAGAGAGAGGTCTTCTATCATCTACTACTCTCCAAATGCCCCAAACAGTGACTGAGCCAGGCTGAAGCCTGGAGCCAAGAACTCCATCCAGGTTTCCTCTGTGTGTGACAGGGACCTAAGCACTTAAACTATGACCTGCTGCTTCCCAGGGAGCTCCTGAGCAGGAATCTGCGTTGACAGTGCAGATAGGACGCAATCCCAGGTACTCAGATGTGGCATGCAGGCATCCTATGGGGATGCTTTAACTTTAAATATCGTCTTCCATTAATTAACTTTTAAGAAAGATTGGCCAGACCTGGATGTTCCCAGTGCCTTCTTGACTAAGGGGCAGCAATGCTTTGTGTCAGCACATGGGACACATAGCTCCTTTATTCTAAGTACATATAAGAACATGTACAAGTCCTGAACACACAAAACCACAGTTTTTCTCACTGATGTTAAGTAACTCTTACATCTACCTCTAATAGATTTTGTACAAGGGGCCTCCGGAAATTTCATGGAGAATGTGAATTGAAAAACTATGCATGAATGTGGACGTTGGTCTAGAGGTTAGGACACCAGTTAGGATGCCTGTGTCCCATAGGAAGTGCCTGGGTTCGACACCCTCCTCTGTCTCCTGACAATAATGTGAACATGGAGAAGCGTGTTCTGTCCTGTACTGCCAATCCAACTTCCTGCTCAGGAGCATCCTGGGAGGCAGCAGGTGATGGTTAAAGTGCTTAGGTCCCTGTCACCCACATAGGAAACCAAGATGGAATTCTTGGCTCCACACTTCAGCCTGGCTCAGTCACTGTTTATGGCATTGGGAGGGTAGTATATAGAAGTATTTCTCTCTCTCTCTCTCTCTCTCTCTCTCTCTCTCTGCCTTTCAAATAAATAAAAATAAATAAGCTTAAACAAAGTTAAATCACAATATTCATGCATCCTCTAAAACTAATAATTTGGAAACCTGAATCAGTCACAAAAAAATCTGAAATTCAAATAAATCTGAGGTGAAATATGATGAAAACAAAGGTTCTAATTGTCTCTTTTGCTTCTGTTTCTGTGTCTTAACCAGAAATCTGATGATTTTCTAGAAAACATTGAATATTTATGAATGTCCCCTACTTATATATTTACTTATCCTCATTCCTTGAAAAAGATTTTATGACAGAGAAAAATCTGTACTGTTTTCTTTGGTCACTCATCAGAAATATTCTGATGCTGCCTTGGTTTCCCTAATTTTTGGAATACAGAACCTGCATAATTCTGTTATGTTTGCTAGTAGGTACCAGGCATTAGGAAGAAAGGAAGATATTTAGTATAATATATTCTATAGCAATGATGTCAGGAATATTTAGTTCAATTGTTCAATTCATCAAGTGTATAGAATAACTAAGAAAGGTCAAAATAAACGAGTTCCAGTTTCAGTTATTATAAAATATCAGAAGTTTGTTTTACCTTAATAAGCCATAAAACTGGACAAAATATATGAAGCAATTTTTTTTTTTATGTAATGGAAAAGTGACCATACTGGAATGTTATCTTTGAGATAAGGAAAATACACAGTATGAGCTCCAAATTTATCATGAGTTTCTGCCTGAAGTAGTTTTCAAATTGTAGAATGAGGAAGTGGAAGGGAGAGAGAGAGAGAGAGAGAGAGAGAGAGAGAGAGAGAGAAGCAGTCTTGTTAGAAGAAAGACACAAAAGTCCATGGTTTCTGAGGTTGCTAGTTTTGAGACAGGGCATCAGAGAAGAAAGGACATTTTGGCCAAACACAAAGCTGTACACAGGCAGGAAAATGCTATGCAAGGCCTTCAGAGAACAACTATTGAGGACTTGTAAGTAAAAGAAAAATTCTAGAGGCTACACAGTACTGACAGATATTGGAATTGAACTTCTAGCAAGCCCAGGTGCAAAGGCCTCACTAAACACATTGAGAAATTGACTGAGCACCTAGGAACATCTCATTTGAAGAGCAAAGCTACTCTAGACATGCAGCAAAAACATCTCAAATCAAACCTTGACAGGAACAATCTAAAGTTGACCATGTGCTCTAAATAATAGACTATCTCAATATCCAACTCAGAATAAAGCCAATTTGCTATAAGAAGCAAAAAGATGTAGCCTGAAGTCAGGAGAAAAAATGAAAAAAACTAATGTAAACCTTTGTGGGGATGTTGAAATTAGCAGATCAAGGTTTTTAAAAGAGCTATTAGAAATATAACTAGGGACTGGAGCTGTGGCATAGTGGGCAAAGCTGTCAAGCATCCCACATGGGCACCAGTTCAAGTCCCGGCTGTTCCTCTTCTAATCCAGCTCTCTGCAAAGTCCTGTGAAACAGTAGAGAGTCCTTGGGCCCCTGAACTCATGTGGCAGACCTGCAAGAAGCTCCTGGCTCCTGGTTTCTGATTGGCTCAGCTCCGGTTGTTGGAGCCATTTGAGGAGTGAACCAGCAGATGGAAGATGTTTCTATCTGACTTTCCCTCTCTTTGCCTGTAAATCTAACTCCCATATAAATAGATCTTTAAAAGAAGAAGTACAACTAGTACATTTGTAATGATGAATAAATATATAGTAAATCACAACAGATAAATAAAATTAACTTTTTTATATATTTCTTTTTTCTTTATTTTTTTTTGACAGGCAGAGTGGACAGTGAGAGAGAGACAGACAGACAGAAACGTCTTCCTTTGCCGTTGGTTCAGCCTCCAATGGCTGCCGAGGCCGGCGCGCTGCAGCCGGCGCACCGCGCTGATCCGAAGGCAGGAGCCAGGTGCTTCTCCTGGTCTCCCATGCGGGTGCAGGGCCCAAGCACTTGGGCCATCCTCCACTGAACTCCTGGGCCATAGCAGAGAGCTGGCCTGGAAGAGGGGCAACTGGGACAGAATCTGATGCCCCGACCGGGACTAAAACCCGGTGTGCCGGCACCGCAAGGTGGAGGATTAGCCTATTGAGCCGCGGCGCCGGCGCAAAATTAACTTTTAAAAATCCAAATGGAAATTCTGAAGATGAAGTTAAATATCTCTAATGAATTTGCCTCAATGACAAATTTAACACTGCAGTAGAAAAAAATCAGTAAGCTTACAGACAGAAGTCTACTCAAACAGAAGCACATAGAATTAAAGTATACACACAGACACACACAACCATTACCAACAACAACAACAGGAACACCAAAACAAAGTGTAGTCACCAACAGAACAGTATTGGGTTGTAGATGATATTTGTGAGGGGCGATACATAACACGGGAAAAAAGAATCAAAAGGCATTTAAAGAAATAATGACCAAATACTTTCCAAATTTGATTGCAGCTCTCAATGCATAAATCCAAGAAGCTCTAAGAAGACTAATTTAAACAAATACCAAGAAAACCACATCTGGGCACATCAGAGTCAAATTGTTAAGATGCACATATAAAGAGGAAACTTTGAAGACACTTAAGAGGATTAACAAGAAAAATAACTACTACCTTCTCAAGAGAACTAGTACAAGCTAGAATAAAATGGAAGGGAATATATAAAACATAAAAAAATAAAAACTTGTCAACTTCAAAATCTATATTCAGCAATGTTACCCTTCAAAGCTAGAAGGAAAACAAAGACATTTTTGTGTAAGTGAAAACTGAGAGGATTTCTCACCAGTAGACTTCCATATGACAAAAGTTACTTTTTTTCATTTTAAAGAAACTCCACATAACTTCTGTGTTTGCTCTCACACGCAGGTGGAGCTTTCCAAGTTTGAGTGTGGGCCATGCTCAGTGATTGCCTCCAACTAGTAGAGTATGGACAAGGAGGAAAAGTGCCCCACAGTAGAGAAAGCTGGAAACATGACCATGGTCAGTGATGGAGGCTGGTGCTGTCAATCATAAGCCATGTCATTAGCATGCAGGCTCAATGTGACATGATGAGAATGGTGGTCCTCCCTCCTCCCTTCCCCCATCTAACCATGAGAATAAGATCCCAAAATCCAACTTGATGTACTCCCTGCAAAATGGCCTGCTGTTACTCCAGAAAATTCTCCAGGTGATCAAAAACAAGGACTAAGAAACTGTCATAGATCAGACAAAGTTAAGATGACACCCTGTCTAAACCTGGCATTGTATCCTGGATGAGATACTAGAACAGTAAAAAAAAAAAAAAAACAGCATTAAGATGAAAACTAGCGAAACAGAAAAAAAAATCTTTGAAGTTTAGCTATAGTAGATTACCAGTGCTGTTTTTTAATTTATTACTAATTTGTCATAGAAGATAAAACATTAGCAAGAGAGGAAATTAGGTAACAGGTATACAGCAACCATTTGAACTGTCTTTGTGACTTTTCTGCAAACCTAAACATATATAAATTTATACATGTATGTTATATTATTATATAATTGTGTGGATATATATATGTACTGCACACACACACACACATGTTAGCAGACAGAAGTGGGGAGAGAAAGGGAGAGAAACATCTTGCCTTGCCTTGGTAATACTTACAGAACATGGATAAGAGAGGAAGAACCTCCCTTCCTTTGCCCTGGTGATTTGGAGGTATGTTTATGATGGGGTTTTTAAGAGTAGATTTTGGGACATTCTCAATCGGAATTGCCCCAAATGGTGGAGTTAGAAACCTGCCAAGGGATTCCAATACAATCCCATCAAAGTGGCATGTACCAATCCCATCTCACTAGTCCAAGCGATCATCTCCAGTTCACAATTGATCACTCTGATAGGTCTAAGAGTCAAAGGGATCACACAAACAAAACTAGTGTCTGCTAATACTAACTGATAGAATCAAAAAGGGAGAGAATGATCTAACATGGGAAGCGGGATACACAGCAGACTCATAGAATGGCAGATGTCCTAAATAGCACTCTGGCCTCAGAATCAGCCCTTAAGGCATTCGGATCTGGCTGAAGAGCCCATGAGAGTATTTTAGGCATGGAAAGCCAAGACACTCTGGCAAAAAAAAAAAAAGACCTAAATGAAAGATCTCTGTGAGTGAGATCCCGGTGGAAAGAACGGGGCCATCAAAGAAGGAGGTACCTTTCTCTGAAGGGAGGAGAGAACTTCCACTTTGACTATGACCCTATCGGAATAAGATTGAAGTCGGCGAACACTAAAGGCTTCCATAGCCTTGGCAACTCATGACCAGAGCCTAGGGAGATTACTGATGCCATAAACAAGAGTGTCAAATTGTTAAATCAACAACAGAAGTCACTGTGTACTTATGTCTCATGTGGGATCTGTCCTTAATGTGTTGTCCAATGTGAAGTGATGCTATAAGTAGAACTAAAACAGTATTTTTACACTTTGTGTTTCTGTGTGGGTGCAAACTGATGAAATCTTTACTTAGTATATACTGAATCGATCTTCTGTATATAAAGATAATTGAAATGAAAAAACAACCTGGTTTTAAATTGGAAATTGCATAGAAAAGTAATCAATTTTTAAAAAATATCATGTAGGATCTCTGTCTTTAATGTGCTGTACACTGTTATTTAATGCTATAACTAGTACTCCAACAGTATTTTTTCACTTCGTGTTGCTATGTGGGGGCAAATGTTGAAATCTTTACTTAATATATACTAAACTGATCTTCTGTATATAAAGAGAAATGAAAATGAATCTTGATGTGAATGGAAAGGGAGAGGGAGCAGGAAAGGGGAGGGTTGCAGGTGGGAGGGAAGTTATTGGGGGGGGAGCCATTGTAATCCATAAGCTGTACTTTGGAAATTTATATTCATTAAATAAAAGTTTAAAAAAAGAGTAGATTTTGAACTTGTTTGAATTTACATGAATTGACAGGATCATCTCCACCAGTAGCCACTTCCCATCTTCCTCTCTGTCTGCCCAAAGGTGATAACTCAGTAGTCTACTCTACCTGTATAAATGGAAGCAGCATTGGGTATTCCCTTAGATTTGCTGGAAGCAAGGTGGAAGGGTGCCTAGAGGAACACTCTGTCCTACACCCACGTGTGTGCGTGTGTCTGTATGCATGTATTCATACGATCTGGCTCAACACATGTATTCTGCTAAAGGATTACCCTATAATACTGATGTATCAATACAGCAATTATTTTCCATACTACCCTGATCCCCACTTGAATTCCAAAACCATCCCGAGTAAGGGAAGTGGCTCAGGAACAGGACTAATTTTTCCCTCTTCTAGCAGCCATGGAGATAACAAATTACATAGAACTTCTAAAAGTATGGCAATGTTAGAACATAATCATGCACCGGCTATAAAACCTTTTTCCAAAGAACTTATAACCTACTATATCCTTAATTTGCACTTTTCCCATAAAATAATTAAAATTCCCTATTTCTAGAACACTCTTTCTGATCAAAGTGTTAGCTTCTATAGCACTTACATACTATCTTTGTCTCCTATTATCCTTATTTGGAAGATGTAAATGACTTCTTCCTACCTTCCATGCATGATTTGAGATTCTAATGAGTTTATAGATAAGAAAGTATTAATAATCTTTTAAAGAATGTACAGTTTTGAGAGACCAGGGGACACAAATCTGATGATGATGCTATTAACACTACGTACCTGGGCGGAGCATTGTCTCTGTTATTTGACAATCTGAAGTGTGTATTTGAATCTTCCCCATTTAAAAAGCATAGTTTTAGGGCTGGCTCTATGGCATAGTGGGTAAAGCTGCCGCCTGCAGGGCCGGCATCCCAAATGGGCACTAGTTTGAGTCCCAGCTGCTCCTCTTCTGATTCAGCTTTCTACTATGGCCTGGGAAAGCGGTAGAAGATGGCCCAAGTCCTTGGGCCCATATAGGAAATCCAGAAGAACCTCCTGGCTCCTGGCTTTGGATTGGCATAGCTACAGCCATTGTGGCCATTTGGGGAATGAATCAGTGGATGGAAGTCATATCTTGCTCTCTCTGCCTCTGCCTCTCTCTAACTCTGCCTTTAAAATAAATAAATAAATCTTAAAAAAATAAATAAATAGGCCGGCACCGTGGCTCAATAGGCTAATCCTCTGCCTTGCGGCGCCAGCACACCAGGTTCTAGTCCTGGTTGGGGCACCGATCCTGTCCCGGTTGCCCCTCTTCCAGGCCAGCTCTCTGCTGTGGCCAGGGAGTGCAGTGGAGGATGGCCCAAGTGCTTGGGCCCTGCACCCCATGGGAGACCAGGAGAAGCACCTGGCTCCTGCCATCAGATCAGCGCGGTGCGCCGGCCGCAGCGCGCCGGCCTTGGCGGCCATTGGAGGCTGAACCAATGGCAAAAGGAAGACCTTTCTCTCTGTCTCTCACTGTCCACTCTGCCTATCAAAAATTTAAGAAAAATAAATAAATAAATAAATAAATAGCATAGTTTCTCTGCTGGGGTGTTTCATGGTGTACTTCCTACCCCTGTTGAAATGAATATAAATATAGTAAGAAACACATAGCTGTGGGAGAAATTTACCCCCTCTAAATTTATTTTCTGCATTTTCTTCCAAATTGTTTTTCACTTACACTAAGACCTAATTTTGCTATCAGTGCTGCTGCTTAAGTATATTGATTTTGACTCCCCTCTGCTGTCTACTGAGATACAGCTTAAACAGATCAAGAGAAATGCAAACACAAGTCCCCAAAGTGAAATCAACAAAACATTTGTAGCAGCAGAAACAAAGCTGGTGGGAGCAAAGGAGAGAAAATAAAACACACTTGAGGCAGGGATACAGTGAGTAGTCTCTCATCAGCCCCGCCTTCATGGAGTATTTGCTGGGTGGGAGATGCATGCAAATAGAAGTATGTAGAGAGTGTTTAATAAACATTCATAAAACTAACAAATAAACTTCAAACTTAGATTATGCAAAATGGCTATTTGTATATCTAATCTTCTGAGACTAGGAATTGGAGGAGGAAGGGACTACTGTCTTACATTATAATTCAAAACGGAAAGAAATTATGGCTGGATCATTAGCTCAGGGATTTGAAGAAATTCTGTTTGTGTGGTTATTAATACTGTGGTTGGTATCTACCATACTATAGTTCGTGATTATTTTATTTTAATAAACCATGCAGCTTCTCAGATATGTGAAAATGGCCTCATAAGGAAGTGAATATGTTTGTCATTTTATATTTCATTACAGTCCCTGGAAATAGTGACAGACCTGATTCACAAGGTCACCTAATACCCTCCTATCATTCTTTGTACCTTAAAATATTCCTTAAGTTTAATGTCTTTTATTCCATCTCACCGAAGGTATAAATGATAGTTCGCTGGGTCAGAGAAATGATGTTCCTATTATATTCTCTCATTAGATACTGACACCATAAACGGTAATGGCTTCTTCAGAACTATTAATGTATCTGGCATCTGTCTATATTGGGGAAGTCCTTAATCCCACAAATGGTTGTTAATAACTTAGACTTCCACTGAGCATTTTCATCCCAGTCTTAAAGTGATTCCTATATGGGAAGTGCTCATGCGTGCACTGCTGAGACGACACCCATTTCTAAAACAGAATTCACCAGCTGGACAGCTACTGCTCTGTCAGAGCCCGGAGATGAACAGTGCATCTAATAGGAGCTGAACTTGGCTTCTGAAATCTCTCACATGTGCAGATTTAAGCCAGGCACGGCGACAAATATCTCTTTATTTCTATAACTAGAAGCTACCAAGTTTCTAAGCAAAGCAAAACTGGATATCCACCTTTTTTTTTTTTTTCATTCCTTAAGCCTTAGAGCGACAATTGAAGAAATACTAGAATAAGAAATGAAGATTGTTACCCAAAGCATCCAGAAATAGTGTCATCAAACAGTCAAAAGTGAGTGAGAGCTGAAAAACAAAGATCAAATTCAAAATTAGAGTCATGTGCCAAATCAGGAAATCTCAGTCAACAATGGATTGCATGTGTAATGGTTGCCTCGTGAAGGTCCATGATATTATGTCAGTCAGCGACAATGTAGCCATCTTGGTGTGAGAAGCACACTCTACAATGTTCACAGATGATGAAATCATATAATGATTCATTTCTCAGAACATATCCCCTTAATTCAAGGATGCCTGATTGTATAGGACAGGATCAAACACAGGAAGGACAGAGCAGACAAGATCCAAACCAGGAAGAGAAACTGTTTAGAAAGTCTTTCATTTACCAGATCATGACAAAGAGTTTAGGCTATCAGCCATGAACTAGAGAGAGTAAGAGTTGAGGGTTGTGTTGCCTGCTTATACTGTTCTGCTTGGATGCGACTGTGCCCATTCTGCGATTCATTATCAAGAATAACAGGAATATCCAGCTTCATGGATAAAAATCAAAGAAGTAATGATTATTTTTCTAAACTTAGCATTGAATTGTGGAGAAGTTATAGTGATTTCAGTGTTTCCTATCAGCCAACCCATATGTATTATACCTAACTCCCCATTAAGTTAGTATGTATTAAATATTCTAGCCTCCTCCAGGAGTAAAGAGAAAATATCAGACTTCTGGTTAAAATCATATATCTAAAATCAAATATATATGACAATTAACCCAGAACAATGCTCTTCCAAAAAAAAAAAAAACCAAACAAACAAAAAAAAACCAACTGAACTTGAAAGCAAAAGCTGAGTCCCAGTTTGTCCTTTCACAACTATGGGATTTTGGACTATGATTTTGAGCCTGAACATTCTCATAGGAAAAGAGGAAATGGGGTGGGCATTGTAGTAGAGCGGGTTAAGCTGCCAGTTTGGATGCCTGCATCTCATCCAGAATGCCTAGGATCAGTCCTGCCGCCGCATCCAATCTGTATTTCTGCTAATGTGCCTGGAAAGCAGTAAGTTATGACTCAAGTATTTGAGTCCCTGCCACCTACTTGGGAGCCCCAGATGGAGTTTTGGCTCCTGGCTTTGTCCTGACTCAGCTCTGGCTGTTACAGGTATTTGAGGAGTGAACCCAACAGATATAAGACCTCTCTCTCTCATTGTGTCTCTCCCCGTTTCTGTTACTCTACCATTCAAAGAAGTAAATAAATAAAACTCTTTTTTAAAGTTCATGGGAAAATGAAATGAAAAAATTAAAGAAAAGTGAAGACAGAAATGCCTAACTCAGACTGTATTGTTAGAGATCACATTATTTAATGTATCTAAAATATCTGTGGAAAAAGTAAAGCACCATATGAATATGAAATTTGGAAACATATTTCTTCATTTAACCTCAGATCACTAATCTAAATGGCCTTAAATATTAGAAACAATTTAAAATATAAGAGTAAATATATTTAACTGTTGTTTTGAATTATGGGGATATTTTTTCTTGAATAGACTTCTAATGGTGGGATCCTTTAATATTTATACATTCTTTTTGAAAGATTAAATTACTTAGATGTGCCACATAACATTTAAGAGATGAAGTACCCATGAGAACTCTTGACCTTTAAAAGAATACTAATGAGAACGTATCAAATATATAATGGTCTATTGTAAAAACTGATCTATCTTCATATCTGATTCATTCAGATGTTGATTGAAAAGGGGTCAAGATCAAGGGACATTATTCTGATTAACAATAGAAAGAGGTACTCAAAGATATTTTATTTAGAAAGCTCTAGGGCAAAATTGTATAAACAAGGAAAATTTCCAACACTGAGAACTCTTAAATTATGGTGAACTTCCACTCACCTATTTAATTGCATTTCTTTTCATAACTCTTTTATGTTGAAGACTCTCCCTCCATGCAACATAACTTAATGGGGTTATGTCCTGAGGAGCAAGTATTGCTGAAGCAGTAACTTCATTAGTTGTGTGACTGTCCCTGTCAGAAATTCTGGCTCCAGACCAAGTCAAGATAAATTTATCCTGGAAAATAAAGTTACAAATGAAACATTTTTGGGGAAGGGACTTGTGGCCAGAGTTGTTATGTATGAAAATGTGATAATGCATTATTGTTCTGAATGTTTAAGGACTTATAAAACTCTTAATCAACTATATACCGAAACCAGATTTGAGATTGCTGTAGTGGATAAAGAAGACCTTTCTTTTTCCTTTGCAAAAATACAGAGATAAGCAGAGACAAAGAATCTCTTCCCCACCCTTCTACACCTTAACCTTCTATCAACATTCACCTAGCTGGTCAAATATATTATTATATCAGCCCTGGAAACTACATGAGAACCAATTCTAAGGTACTTATTTTTTTGTTATAGCAAAGAAAAACCATATCGAGGATTGAAAATGTTTTACCTTGATAGATAATTTATTATGAATAGTTATTGTATATTTCTCTGTTAGCTTATAATTATTTTCATATTTTCCATAGTACATTATTCTGAAAACAAGGAAGACATTATCTTGGTCACTTCAGACTGCTATGAAGAAATACCACAGATTAGGTGGTTAAAATGACATAAATTTATTTATCACAGTTCTGGAAGCCTGGGAAACCAAGAGCAAGTGCATGGTGAAATCAAGATTTAGTGCACGGTGAGGACCTTTGTCACTATTTCCAGAGGGCAGTTGTCTTGCATCCTCATATAGCAGATGACACTAATCCCATCCTTGAGTCTACCCCCAGGATTTAATCCAACCTTAATTAACTTCCAAAGGCCCCATCTCCAAGTACAATACTTTTTAAATAAGAGTTTTAACATGTGGATGGGAGAGCAAAAATATTCTGTCCATATGCACTTCATACTTGCAAATCAAAAGATGGACCTTTACCCAACTGTTGACACCAACACACTTGATGGAGCATGAACAACAGGTGTAAACCAGGATTGTGCAAACATATAATCTCTCTAATAAGGTAGTTGTGGAGATTTCTACAAATAGCACCTGGTAAATATCGCTTAAGCAACTATGCAAGGATTTTTTGGCCATATATACTATAACAAAGAATTCACTGACAAGGGCAAATATCACTTTTATTACTTATGAAGGGAGGGCTGGAAGATGTAGTTTATATGTGAAGACATTTGGGCTTTATTATACACACCTCCCAGTTGTTGGATAGATGTTGATAGATGCATGGCATGCAAGAACAGAAGTAAACATACACTCTCCATGAGCAGATGTGCCCATTGGAAGCATGGAAGGAAAATGCCAGGATGATTGTAGCAGGCAACATCGGTCCATCTCCAGCTCACACAGTATTTCTAGTGAGGGTCAACCTTAGGGATATACTTCCTATGCATCTGACCCCAGGACTCAAGCCAGTGGAGTAACTAAGGCCTGAAATACTGCTATGGTCATGGTGAAGAGAGCTGATGAGACACACAGTGGTTGCCAAATGCCTTCCCAGATGGAAGGGATACATGTCAGTTCTATTCACATTGACAAGAGGAAGCCATACATGCAAATATAAACTTCAGTAGGCAGGTAAGTTTAGTCCTACCGTTTGCAAGGAATGGAATGTAAGCAGAATATTTGTAAAAATCCCTACTAACTCTCATGTTCTCTCATCTTGAAACTAAATATTTGGTTCATTCCAATTTCTTTTCCTACATAAAATAGAATAAACTGTTTCTCCAGGAAGGTAAAGCATCAAGTCAAAGAGTAGGATCTTAGGGTGAAAATGAAGTTTCTGCATAAAGGAGTAAAAAAAATAATTATTCAAGTTCAGATGTGATTCTTTCTGCTCAGAAACATGAAGAGTACAAAAAAAATATTTTCCCAGGTCCACACCCCACTAGGACCATCATCACATATACCATATTAAATAACAGCATATAAGCAAGTCGGCCTTAGCATCCCCACTGAGAAGAGGATGGGCAGGGAGATGTCAGACATCTTGGGTCTCAGTTTCCTAGCAATTCTCAGTCCCACTGGGCAGACATTGGATTGGCCTCCCGCCCTGGCAAAGGGAGTACTTCTTGACTAGACCTCAATTCTCACTCCATGAAAAGACTCTACAGTCAAATAATTGCCGTAGTAAATGGCTCTGGCTGTTGGAAAGAGTCTGTTTATTATATTTCTGGGAGCATCTGAACAGGATCTTAGAGAACCTCTCTCTTGGAGTGTAGAGCTACTTCTGAGCCTGCTTCTTCCTCATGCAGTTTTGGCTTCCAAGAGTCATATTTTTGTTTCACAGCTTATCAGACAGTACAATTCTCAGAACAATGGCGTGCTTTCTATTGTATTCCAGTGACAGCCACATGCCAACAGCCAAGACCTAGTTATTTGAAGGATATGCCTTGTTCTTCCGCTTATGGGGTGGAGGGGTCTTCAAAAGTTCATAGAAGGAGGCCAACATTGTGGCATAAGGGGTACAGCTGCCACCTGTGATGCTGGCATCCCATATGGGCACTGGTTTGTGTCTTTGGCTGCTCTACTTCTGATGCAGCTCCCTGCTAATAGCGTGGGAAAAGAAGTGAAAGATGGTCCAAGTGTATTGGCCCCTGCCACCCATGAGGGAGACCTGGCTTTGGCTAGACCCTGCCCTGCTCATTGTAGCCATCTGAAGAGTGAACCAGCAGATGAAAGATATATATATATATATCTCTCTCTCTCACTCTCTCTTTCTCACTCTCACTCTTTCTCTCTGTAACTCTCACTTTCAAAATTAATAAATCTTTTTTTAAAAAAAGTTCATGGAACATACATATTATGAAGACACTGCACAGATTTCCAAATGGTTTTGCACCAAGGTCAACTTATCTCTGTTTTTTAAAAAAAAGATTTATATTTATTCAAAAGTCAGACTTACACAGAGAGGAGAGAGAGAGAGAGAAAGAGAGAGAGAGAGGCCTTCATCAGATAGCTCACTCCCTGATTGATCGCAACGCCTGGAGCTACACTTATCCGAAGCCAGGAGCCAGGAGCTTCTTCCTGGTCTCCCATGTGGGTGCAGGGGCCCAAGGACTTGGGCCATCTTCCACTGCTTTCCCTGAACTCAGCAGACAGCTGGATTGGAAGTGGAGCAGCAGGGTCTCAAACCAACACCCATATGGGATTTCAGCACTTCAGGCCAGGGCGTTAACCCGCTGTGCCACAGTGCCAACCCCGGTAAACTTATCTCTTGATTCCACTTGTCCACACATGTTTTCAATACCCTTGTATTAGTAGCTACATTTGATTATATCAAGTTCTAGTATGAGACCCATACTTTTAGCCTCAATTCTTTGAGCTGTATCATCTGACTGAAAACAATTACTGGGAACTGCATTTACCTTTATCCCCCTATTTTAACCATGCTTGTGATGACTAAAATCTTTGGTTTACTCCTTTAGGTTAAATTCTAACAGCCTGGGGCCAGCACTGCGGCTTAGCAGGTAAAACCACTACCAGCAGTGCCAGCGTCCCATCTGAGCACCAGTTCAAGACCTGGCTGCTCCACTTTCGATCTAGCTCTA
Organism: Lepus europaeus; assembly: GCF_033115175.1. Lineage (NCBI taxonomy): Eukaryota > Metazoa > Chordata > Mammalia > Lagomorpha > Leporidae > Lepus > Lepus europaeus. Next base: position 9,193,842 of record NC_084842.1, read on the forward strand.
TGCTATGGCCTAAGAAAGCATTGGAGGATGGTTCAAGTCCTTGGGCCCCTGCACCCATGTGGGTGACCCAGAAGAAGCTCCTGGCTCCTGGTTTCGGATTGACATGGCTCTGAGCATTGGGGCCATCTGGGGGTGAACCAGCTGATGGAAGACCTCTCTCTCTGCCTCTCCTACTCTTTCTCTGTGTGTAGCTCTGACTTTCAAATAAATAAAATAAAATATTTTAAAAAAAGAAATTCTAACAGCCTTTCAGCTTTTGTCATTCAAGGAACTTCTCAATCTTGTATTTTGCCTTTAGAAAAATAACAGTTACCTCTTCTAACTTACAAGTTCCTCTTCTATTTACATTCATTTTAAGAAAATGTCAGTCTTTTCTGAGATTGCTGTTCCTTCCCAAATGCAGAAAACAGTAACCAACTAACAGTACTAATTATTTTTCTTTCTAAGCTCTTAACAAAACCTATAATTTCTCTGGATATATTGTCTGCCTTTTGAGTTATTACAGCTGATTTTTTGGTCAAATATGGCTTACCATATTTCAGGCTCCAGTATTAGCTCTGTTACTCTCCATTTCCTGGTTTTCAAGGCAATGCTACAGAGTTTATGTTTTTTCATTATGACAGCACCCATTTCTAGAAACTGATTTCTGTATCAGTGAAGATAGGCTACGTTATTATATGCTACACAATCATCAAGTGCTTTGGGGGACTCTACTCATTGCCATCTACTTAATGGTCCAGGTCCCTGGGCAATCTCTACTTCATCTTAGTAGCAAGTTAGTTATTGGCCTAACTTCATGGGTATAGGGAAATTTAACCCTACAGTATTTCATGCAGGAAGAAACATACTTAAAATATTATAGCTTCTTATACTCATATTCTTCTTCCAGCTGTTAGAAGGGATTATGTATCTGCTCTCTGGGAAGAAGTGAAATTTGAAAGACTATGCTAATGGAGAGCCTTTCATAGGAAAAGAGGCCTTAGAACTTAGTGAAGAAACACTGTCTCCAAACCAATTTAACTACTACTTCTTTTATCACATAATTACTTAAATTTTTAAAAATATATATGTATATATAGAGAATATATATATATATATATATATATATGTATATGTATACAGAGAGAGAGAGAGAGAACACTCCTATAAGTTAGCCCAGTCCCCAAATGCTCACAACGGTCAAGGCCAACACCAGGGGCTGGAAACTTGATCTACATCTTACATATGGGTGACAGAAACACAATTACTTGAGCCATCATCTGCTGCCTCTCAAGGTCTGCGTTAGCAGGAAACTGAAACCAGAAGCCAGAGACAAGGACCAAAACCAGCTACTCCAATGTAGAACACAGGCATCTAAAATACCATCTTAACTGCTAAGCTAAAACTTGTCCTAGCCCACTCGTTTTAACCATTAAGCTCTTAGTGATATAGTCACTGTTCTCCAAAGAGACAAAACTGATAGAATAGACAGATGATAGATGATAGATAGATGATAAATAACTCATGTGAAAAGATATTAATTGGGGTAATTGTCTTACTTGATTATGAAGTGTGAAAAGTTCTACAAGGCCTTTTTGCAAGTTGGAGAACCAGAAAATTTGGTAGTGTAACAGCCCATGTCTAAAGGCTTCGGAACCTAAGAAACCAACAACAAACTTGTCAGTCTACAATTGCCTGCTATGGCTGCAGAATCCAAAGGCCAAAACAAAGAGAGAAGAGCATCCTGGATCCACACTTTGTCTTCGCCTTTTTGCTCCAACCGGACTCCAGCCAATTGGATGAGGCTTGCCCTCCTTTAGAGTGGATCTTCCTCACCCAGGCCAGCACCTCACATGCTAGTCTCTTCTGGAAACTCCTATACAGACACATCTGGGGCAACTGAATTGTTCTAAGCATGGACTTCCCCATCTCTTCTTTCCTGAGCAGCAGAGGGACGGGTTCAGTGTCTAAGGATGCACGGAGAATAAACATTGCTTTCCCAGCTACCTGCATATGTTTCAGTGCAGTCAGTGAACTCCCCAAATCAACCACCGCGTGGTTAGCTAAAGATGAGGCTATTTCGCTCTGGGGAGATCAGTGCTTTCTTAGGTCAGACCTACTTCTAACTTTATTAAGCTGCCTCCCAATACAAAGGAAGTATGTGTCATCTGGGTATTCTGGAGCCATTGGTGTGTAAGATATATTGTTTTCCCACAAAGCACCTAAATTGGCCACAAAAATACACTTATCAAATTAGCACTAGACCCAAAACTGGAACTTTAATCTGTCCTTTATTTAATATTCTCAAATTATATTCAGTTGTATTGATCAAAAAAGTCTATTGTAGAAGAGAAAATTATTTCTGGTATCTTTCTTTTTCTACTCAATATATTCAAATTTTAATTTCTCCTATTAGCTCCATGGTTTTGTCAACCCAGTGACATATGTGTTCTTTCTAGTGACAAATTTAAATATTGTTAGTGTAATCATTCATTAATACACCCATGTCCCATATTGAACCTTGGTTCAGTTCCAGGCTCCAGTTCCTGACTCCAACTTCCTGTTAATGCAAACCCTGAAAGGGATGATTATTCAAATAATAGGATGATTGTCTCTCAGGGGGAAGCTGGATTGAGTTCCCAGTTTCCAGTTTTTCCCCTAGTGCAGCCCTGGCTCTTATGGGCATTTTAGGAGGTATCCAGTAGATAGTTCTGTGACTATCTGTCTAACCTGTCTCTGTCTCTCTTCTTACTAAACAAACTTTTAAGAATTAAAGTAAATAAATATTGCTGGTTAATAGCCAATTTCTCACTTTAAGTCTCATGTACTTACTGCATACAGATCAAACTTGAGAACACATGGACAAACTATTTTATCACAAGGGTATAGTCTACAATACTCTCTTTTGTCCTAAATGGAGAAAGCAGCTTGAGGCTAAAGGTTTGTTTTATCTACTGAAGCCTGATAGCAAAATTAAACAAAGCTGAGAGAGGCAGAAGGCTAACTCCATTCATTCATTCATTAATCTCTTTATTTCCATAATTATCTACATTTTTTCAATTCAATTTCATCAATGCCTCTTAACATTTTTTTAAAAAAAGATTTATTATATTTATTTGAAAGCCAGAATTAGACAGAGAGCAAAGGAGAGGCAGAAAGAGAGAGAGGTCTTCCATCCACTGGTTCACTCCCCAGATGGCCACAACGGCTGGAGATGTGCCGATCCAAAGCCAGGAGCCAGGAACTTCTTCCTGGTCTCCCACGCGGTGCAGGGGCCCAAGGACTTGGGCCATCTTCTGCTGCTTTCCCAGGCCATAGCAGAGAGCTAGATTGGAAGTGGACAGCCGGGTCTCAAACTGGCACCCATATGGGATGACATCAAGTACATTCACAACTCTTCATTTCCAGAACCCATTTCTTATTGATTTGAAAAGAGAGAGAGAGAAAGACAAGAGATCTGCTAGTTCACCCCCTGAATGCCCACAACCCCTGAGGCCGGGCCAGACCATAGCCAGGAAACTACAACTCAATCTGGATCTCCCAGCTGGATGGGCAGGGACTCAAGTACTTGAGCCATCACCTGCTGCTCCCCAGGGTGTACGTTAGCAGGAAGCTGGATTGGAAGCAGAGCAGCTGGGACTCAAACCGGGTGCTCCAATGTGGGATGTATGTGTCCCACATGGCTTCTAAACTACTATGGCAAATACATGCCTTTTATGATTCCTAACAATTATACTCACTGAGCTGAGCAGAGTATATTATATTCAAGTCTGACACTTTCAAACCTAATCTCAGTCTTGCACTTAAATAAAACTTAACAGATTAATGATCATCTTCATAACCATTGCCATCCAAGTTTATTCCATAAACAACAGAACTGGGTTTAGAATCCAGGTCACATGATTCTTCATCCGCTGGTCCCTCCATGGCTCCTCCATCAGTTATGCAATTGTTATGCTGTTTGCAAAGATGCTCTAAATTCAGTTGCGAGAGAAGAAATTCAAAGGCTTGACCAATTGCTGTAGTACGTGAATCACTTCTGAAGGTAAATATCCTAAAATGAGAAGACTATTGAGGAGCGGTGGAAAGACAAGCTACTTTTATCATTGTCTCCTGACTTTTGTCAAAGAAAGGTAAATATATTTAAATAATGAATAGAAGAGAAAATATAATTTCAGGAAGAATTATGAGGCACTTTAAATGGAAAGCTGTGTGTAACAATGAGCTATCTTGTCCACTGCTCCTTTTTAATTTTTTTTTTTACTTGTCCATTGCTTCTTAGTGTCTTTCTGTGAGCACACTGCTGCTAAATCCAGATGTGCTCATCTGCACTCGGGCACCAGCGCTGAGGTCTTTGCTATATTTAGCCCCAGCAGAGCAGACATATCTTCCATGTGTTTCATGACTCCATTTTGGCTTTTATTGCTTCTAATATCTGTTCTCATTCAGATTCACTGAGCTCTAGGACTTCATGATATTCTGAATAAAATGAGAGAGATTCGTTTCTTAAATCTATTGTGAATAAAGGAAAGACAAATTAATTCAAATTAATTAGTTTAATGCAAATATGAACACGTAACTCTGTACCACTTTAAAATAGAGTCATCTTTTTAAAATGCACAGATAGTAGAGCCTTCCTGGTTATACAGTTCCACAAATTTGTACACAACTGATTTTTATTACCACACTAGACAGGAGACACAGCATTGCCAACTCCAGAGAGAATTCATTGTCCTGATCCTAGACATCCTTAGCCTCCAATTTTTACTTTGGCAACAACCGACTTGCTCTCTCTTCTGTATTTTACCTGTTTTCCCATAGTTTCCTTATTCATTTCCTGTATTTTGCCTATTCCTGAATGTATATAGGCTTATTTTTTATAAAAAATATAGTATTTTAAATTAGCAGGACTTTTATTTTATTTCATAATAAAGATAAAATTGTGTATAAAATTTCATCAAGAGATGTATAATACGTATGACTCAGTAGTGAACAGATGACAATTTGTGGCCAGATACTAAATCTAGTTCCTTTGATTCATCTATTTATATTAAATTAAAAGAACTGCATAATCATGGGACATTATAATGGAAAAAAGCTTTTGACATTCCTACCAATAATTCCAAATATTTGGTTTGAAATGTCCCTTGAATTTTGATGTAATTTTTCTACTAAGTCTATTTTGCACCCTGTCAAATAGCAAAATCACAAGCATTTGCTTTTTAAAGGTGGGATTTTAAATGTTGAAAGGAAACTGTAAAGATATATTGCTATTATACTGTGGGGATATATATCCCTATATCTGCATCTATCTATCTATTTATGTATGCATAGATTTTCTAATGATGAAACAAAACTATCAAAAAATTCTCAATTGCTTCCATAATTTTATCATCATGAATCCTTACACTACTTCAAAATTAATTAAGAATTTGTTTTATTTTGCCAGTGAAGTGATATATTCAAATAATCTTACCACTTGAACAAGTTATCTGAAATGAAGCTATTTTTATTACCCTATCAGAATTCACATTAAATACTTTTATCTCCCTTGAATGTTTAAACTCACATGTAACCTCAATTCCTAGATGGTCATTTGCAGCAAAACTGTCAAATATTTCTTTAAACAATGTAATTAAAGCACTAACTCTTCAAGGGCTAAGAATAGATCCTATTTACAATGATTGGTGTTTGTGTCCACATGGAATAAAACCAAGGAGTGTTTCATTGTGACTAGAGCAGGGTTTATTCCTTCAGATTTGGTTGTTTGACAGGCACAGTGACAGAGGAGGGGGAGAGAGACGAGGGAAGATGAGGGGGGAGAGAGAGAGAGAGAGAGAGAGAGAGAAAGAGAGAGAGAGAGAGAGAGGAGAGAGAATGTCTTCCATCTGCTGGTTCACTCTCCAAATGGCCACAACACACAACAGCAGGGCTGAATCAGGCTGAAGCCAGGAGCCTGGAACTCCAGCATGGTCTCCTACATGGGCAGCAGCAGCCTAAGTAGTCGAGCCATCCTCTGATGCCTTCCCAGCTCCATGAGCAGGAAGCTGGATTGAAAGCAGAGCAGCTCATCCAAACCAGCACTCTGATATGAGTCTGACTGTGTCCCAAGTTGATGGAGTAAACTGTTGAGCCCCAGTGTTAGTCCCAAGCAGTTTATTCTTTTTTTTTTTAATTAAACTTTTATTTAATGAATATAAATTTCCAAAGTACAGCTTATGGGTTACAATGGCTTCCCCCTCCCAAAACTTCCCTCCCACCCACAACCCTCCCCTTTCCAGCTCCCTCTCTCCTTCCAATCACATCATGATTCATTTTCAATTCTCTTTATATACAGAAGATCAGTTTAGTATATAATATATACTAAGCAGTTTATTCTTGAAGCAGTGTATACACCACATATGAAGCAGATGAACAGTCAGTGCTGAGCCCAGTGGACAGGTGGTAGTCTACACCATGTTTTAAAAAAAATCATCATAAAGTAACCAAAAATAGTTCTCCTAAAGCTTGTTCTGTAAATGGTGGAAAGAACAAAGTTGTTGTGCAATTCTCTCCAGCATTCGAATCATTCAGGGCATCACAGTGGATTTATCTTTTGTACTTTAGATATTTTATTCAAATATAAGGTCAATGTTCTATTCTACCAGCACAAGTACACATACTAGTAATTGCATTTCTATACTATATGGCATTGCTACTGTGTAATGTCCATTATTGACACTTGTAATGGCATTTTAGGGATAAGGTTCAGTGCATAATGTTACTTAGTAACTTTCAGCTACAATTACAATCTTGGTTGTTTCAATGGGAGTTAAATCTCATGTTAGTAAGGAAAAGAGAAGTTTGGAATGATATTTCAATGGCATCAACTTTTACTTGGAAGCACTACTTTGCATTTGTTAAAGAAAAACTCCTTTGGATTATAAGAGAGATTGTTTTTCTTTGTTTGAAAATAATATGAAAGAGTTATGAAATTTCATGCTACTGTTTGACAAAATTTCAGGTCGAATTTATAAATATTTATTTTTATGTCTTTGTTTATCTTTTCCAGTCACACATCATGCATATTTGTCTTAACACTAAAAAAATTATACCCATACACACCCATAATAGTATTGGACTTTTCTTCAATATACATTTTAATGGTACTTTGGGAGTTACAATGTTTCCATTAAAATTACTATTTTATTATCTTTATAATTCCATAATTTATTTGTATGACTTGAAAACAGTAGAAACACAAAAGTGGAACACTGGGAGACAGAGCCAAGATAGGGGCTATGTAAGAAGTTCCAGTGACCACCTCTGTGTAAAGACAACAAAGTAAATGGCTACACACACCAAGTCACCTTCAAAGAAACTACAGATGCCTGGTGGATGGTGGCTCTGGAATTCCCTTATTATTAGGCAGGTACCTGTGCTCTGGTGAGACACTTGTTTTACCATGTAGAACCACCAGCTCTCATCAGCCTGGAGTTCACAAGCCAGATTGCACAGGGTCTGGTGACTATGAGAACCAGGTGTGACCTACCTAGAACCTGTCTGAGTCGCTGAAGGATTGCCTCTATTCCCTCTTTCAGCCTTGGGCATAAAGCAAGAAATCACAGGACTATTTTTGAACTCAGTGACAGATTGATAAAACCCAGCACTGAGTAGTTTCTAATCAACCCTGTTCCTCTAGCTAGGGGCTGTAGGCAGAGCTTCTGGAACTGCTTTAGTGCCTGGTGGAGCTCCATGGTCCTGGTTGAGCAGTTGTATACCCCCATCATAATCACCAGTGACTGATAGGTAAAGCTTTGGACAGTAAACTCACCTCACCAGCAGAGAGACCACAGTCCACCTCAGCAACAGACAGACTGTTTAGAATTTCTAGAAACTCAGCCACAAATGAAACCAAATTACTGAAACTAATTCTTCAAAACGCAGATGGCTCCATACTCCAACAAGTGTGAGGAACTTCCATGGAATAATGATTTCACATACAGAGTAAAGTGAAACACCAAAAGTCAACCGTCTAGGAATTTAAATTTCCAAATGCATGAACAAAGAGTTCAAAATAACTGTTTTAAGAAAATTCAATGAAATCGAAAAGAGCATGAAGAAATGATTAGTTATTCTAACACAGAGATTCAAAAACAGGCTGTTTAAAATACACGGCTGCAAGAGAAAAGTAGAACCAAGAGGAATGAAGAAAGTTTATGACAAATATGGGATAGCATGAAAAGACTAAATATTCTAGTTTTTGTAATTCAAAGGGGACTTGAGAATTCCAACTGGATAGAAAGCATATTCAAAGGGATAATGACACAAAACTCCTGAAACCTAGAGAAATAGACACTTCCCTGCTAAGTAAAGCCAAAGGTCACCATTCAGATTCAACTCAGTCAAGTCTACTCCTAGACATATGACAATAAAGCTTTCCAGGGTTGAAGCTAAAGAGGATACCCACAACTGTGAGGGAAAAGAATCAAATAACCCATGAAGGGTTTCTAATTTACCTGCCTGCAGATTTAGCAGAAAGCTTAGAGGCAAGAGGATGTGGGATGAGACTCTACAGTCCTGAAAGATTGCCAACCAAGAGTGTTGTTTCCAGCAAAACTATCCTTCAGACTTGAGAGAGAAATAATGTCATTCCCTAGGAAATAAAAGCTAAAAAGAATTTATCACCATCAAATCTGTTATAAGAAATGCTAAAGAGAATTCTTTAATATCAAAAGAGAAGGTATTAAGTAAGAAGAAAATATTAGAAGGTAGAAACTTCACTTGTAAGAGTATATACAATATAATATTACTTGCAATAAAACTAGAAGCCAATAAAGAAAATGCTCTAAACTTCATAAATATGGGGAAATTAAACAACTTACCCCTAAACAAACATACAGAAGAATAAAACTAGACACATCTCTCACCACTTATAAAAGTCAGCTCAAAATGAATTAAATGTGAGTATTAAACTTTGAGACTACTAGAAGAAACTATAGGGGAAATACTTCTAGAAATTAGAATGGCTAAGGATTTTATGGATCAAACCCTAAATGCACAGGCTATAATAGCAAATTAACATTATCTTCATCCTACTGACAACAGAACCCCAGAACTCATTATTCCTGTCTACCTTTAACTTGGTATCTGGGCCGGCGCTGTGGCTCACTTGGTTAATACTCCGCCTGTGGCACCTGCATCCCATATGGGCGCCGGTTTCTAATCCTGGTTGCTCCTCTTCCAGTCCAGCTCTCTGCTGTGGCCCGGGAGTGCAGTGGAGGATGGCCCAAGTGCTTGGGCCCTGCACCCGCAAGGGAGACCAGGAGGAAGCACCTGGCTCCTGGCTTCAGATCGGCGCAGCGCTGGCCATGGTGGCCATTTGGGAAGTGAACCAACGGAAGGAAGACCTTTTTCTCTGTCTCTCTCTCACACTGTCTAACTCTGCCTGTCAAAAAAAAAAAAAAAAAAAAAAAACTTGGTATCTATCATCTACTTGTTAATGTGCTGTAAAAAACAAACTATAAAATAATTTTGTCTGTTTTCACTATAAAGAAGTGTAAATGCTTGAAAGAACAAACATATTTACCACACCTAGATATTACATAATATATACAGGTAATGAGGAATCATATAATACTTTGTAAATATACATAATTTGTAAATGTCTATTAAATTTTTCATAAAAATTTCAAAAGCAATGGACAATGAGCAAAATGTGATATTTAACAAGTACTCACAGTGCAAGTTAATTGGATTTTTCTGGCTGAGATGAAGAAATCTTGTAGACTGTGAGCTGAGTGGCCTGGTTATCTGTTGTAACAAAATATCCCCACTACTTCATAAAACTCCTCTCGGTCTTCACAATTTTGTGTGTCAAAAATCAATAAGGGCTGGAGAATTCTGTGCGATGTTCTGTGCGATGTTGACAGAGTCCCCTCAATTTTCATCTGACAGGTAGCCTGCTCTGGAAGTCCACAGACAACTTCCTCTTCTGTCTGTGATCTGGGGGGAGAGGACTGGAAGGCTTGCCCAGCTGGGACTGTCTGTTAGTGTTGTAAGTGGCAGTCTCAGGGGAGTCAGTATTACAGAAAGATGAATCAGAGCTCCAAAATGGAGCATGCTTAGAGAGAAGACGTGAACACCAATGGACCCCTGGGACCTCTGTGGAAACTAGCTAGTGTCACTTTAATAGAGGTAAGGAGGTAGCCAGCAAGGAGGAGCTGAGGTCTCCACTCTCTACCCTCATAAACCCACCTCCACTACAGCCCCACCTGCATTACCCAAACCTTTCCAAACAGTTGGAAACCACAGCTTTCATGGTTTCACACTTAGAACCAATGCCCTCCAGCAAAACCCCATTGTGTCTCTGTGATGACGTTTTGCTCAATATGAAGTCATTATAGTAAAATTACCAGGACCAGTGCTGTGGCACAGCAGGTTAGGGTGACAAAATATATGATAGGGCACTTGTCCCTGGTTGTTTAGTCCCTGGGAGGTAGCCCTCTGCCTATGTATGGGAAATAGATTCTTTCATCTCTGACCCCTGAAAATCTTTTTTTCTCATAGTAAACCCTTAGTCCATCCTCACATTCCTGGTTCCAAACCCTATGGGACTCCAATATGCTGCTATTTACTCTGTGGCTCTGTTTGCTTTTGTATTTGTGGCAATGTTATCATCTCCCATATCCATGACAATGCCCAGAACAAGAGTTCTGTATGTGATACTGGGACATGACTGATTGGAGCTCTAAGGAATACTCCACTGATGAGTTTATTTGTATCACTTCAACTGATAACTTGCAGGTTTATTGTAGCAGTCATATCAAACTCGTACAGTTTGGATCTGAAGCACCAAGCATTCTACCACTTTGTTAAAATATTAAAAATAAGGCCAATCAGATCCATACCTTTGCTAATGTTCCAAGAGACACAGAAAACTGGGAAAATGAGTGAGTCTGAGTATGTTCAGCCACCATGGGTCATATTCAGGATTTGATATTTCATGCATGAACTCATCCGCAAAGGGCCCCTGGGGTTACATGGTCTAATGACAGGACACTCTTACAGCCATGGCCCACTCTTCTCCATATATTCTTTTTTTTTTTTCTTTTCTCTCCCTAGGTGATGAAGAAGCTCTTTTAATCAGGTAATTCTCCATCTATCCCCATGGACACATCCCTGGGTTGGCTCATTAAAAAATAGGAAAACCAGGGCCAGCATTGTGGTGTAGCAGATAAAGCCACCGCCTGTAATGTCAGCATCCTGTGGGGCACTGGTTTGAGTCCCAGCTATTCCACTTCCAGTCCAGCTCCGTAATACTGGGCCTGGGAAAGCAACAGAAGATGGTCCATGTACTTGGAGCCCTGTACCCACTTGAGAGACCTGTATGAGGCTCCTGGCTCCTGGTTTTGGCCTGACCCAGCCTGGCCATTGCAACCATTTGGGGAGTGAGCCAGAGGATGAAAGATCTCTCTCTTACTCTCTCTGTCTCACATACACACACACACACACACCGTCTCTTTGCCACTCCCTTTCTCGTTCTGTAACTTGGCCTTTGAAATAAATAAAATGAATCTAAAAAAATCGGAGAACCCTTGGATGTGACATTCCAAACAAGTGAAAACTTGGCGTTGTTTTGCAACATTCTTTGACTGAGATATCTGCTATATAATGGAGCTATATGACTATCAAAGGAGACCCTTAACTTTAATATTATTATTATTATTATTATTATTTAAATTTGACAGGTAGAATTACAGACAGTGAAAGAGACAGAGAGAAAGGTCTTCCTTCCATTGGTTCACTCCCCAAATGGCCGCCATGGCCAGCACTGCGCCGATCTGAAGCCAGGAGCCAGGTGCTTCTTCCTGGTTTTCCATGCATGTGCAGGGCCCAAGCACTTGGGCCATCTCCATTGCCTTCCAGGGCCACAGCAGAGAGCTGGACTGGAAAAGGAGCAACTGGGACCAGAACCCAGCGCCCATATGGGATGCCAGTGCCACAGGCGGAGGATTAACCAGTGAGCCATGGCATCGGCCTAATATTATTTTTCAACTTGATGTCTTCTTGGTGTAAGAGACAGCAAAAATGGTCAATGTTTTCCAAAGCAGCACTATTCAAGGAAACTGTAGGCTCTGTTATGCCCAGACCTTCCTAGAGACACCAGATTCAGAAAGCACCATAGACACAGTGAAGGATCCACTAGTGAGCCCTCCTTTACCACTCAGAGCTCACATAGCTTGAGCTCACTTTGTCCCATCCCGAAAACCATCGCCTGGGGGCATTGAGTCCCCCATTATCCCTAGGCTTCATTTCTCCTTCACTTCCTTTTGGCCCACTACCTTTACTCTCCCTGGACTAGAAACTAGCACTGTTGGAGTCACTTGCAGTGGGGCCCGCTAACATATGGGTAAAAGTAAGAATTGTCCTCTTAGAGAGGTGGCTAACAGAGTTACTGTGACTATTAGAGTTTGTTCCTGTTTTTCTGTAGCTGACTTCAATCAATGTAAAAAAAAAAAAAAAGTTGGGGAGGTTTTCAGGAGACTGTGCTGAATTTACTGAGGAATTCCAGGCCATAACTGTGGTCTTCAAATTGGCCTGGAATGACCTAGATATTGTCTTGTTCAGTTGTTGCATCTTTGAAGAAAAACTGCAAATGTGGGCTGAAGTCCCCTCTCACACTGACTCCTTAGCAGCTCAGTAGCATAACCAATGTGCTGAGGGAGCCACAGCAGTTCTACAAACAGACCCTAATAGAAATGATCAAAGAAGTCTTGAGATTGCATAGTGCTGAGATCATATGTTGACCTGTTTGGTGGATGAGATGAAAACATGTATTATCATCCCTATAAATTATGACAAAGTTAGACAAGTCACACACAGCACAAGGAAGGGAATCCAGGCTTATACCAGGGATGGTTCCTCAATGTCTTAAATTGATACAGTAACACAGACATTAAGGACCCTTAAGGGCATGTCTTAATCCTCCGCCTAGCGGCGCCAGCACACCAGGTTCTAGTTCCGGTCGGGGTGCCGGATTCTGTCCCGGTTGCCCCTCTTCCAGGCCAGCTCTCTGCTGTGGCCAGGGAGTGCAGTGGAGGATGGCCCAAGTGCTTGGGCCCTGCACCCCATGGGAGACCAGGAGAAGCACCTGGCTCCTGCCTTCGGATCAGTGCGGTGCGCCGGCCACAGCGCGCCAGCCGCGGCGGCCATTGGAGGGTAAACCAACGGCAAAGGAAGACCTTTCTCTCTCTCTCTCTCTCTCTCTCTCTCTCTCTCACTGTCCACTCTGCCTGTCAAAAAAAAGGGGGGGGGCATGTCTTAATCAGTACACATTCCATTATTCAGCCACTTCCAGATATTAGGAGGAAACTCCAGAAACTGGAAATGGACACAAAAATCCCATGAACTAGATGACTTATTTAACATTGAGGTGTTTAATAGTAGAGAGAAGACTGAAGAGGAGAGGGGGCTCTAGTGCAGGAAACAATAATCCATTAACAGGTTCACAAGAGAGCAATCACTGTAATGAGTGAACTGTGACCTAAGTGTCAATACAGAGGATGTCCAACCATGGGTGGAAAGCCCAAGAGAGAATTTTTTCAGAAGTAGTAAGCTGGAACATCTTTGCAAGGAATGACTTCTACCTGCAAAGTCCACCTAGACCATGTCCCTGACAATCTGGTAATAGTGTTTCAGACGGATGGGACTTAGGAATTTAGGTAATTCCCACAATTTATATGACCATCACATTCCTGGATGTCACAGGTAAGAGTATCAATTTTTTAACCAATACAGGAACCACTTACTTCTCTATTGTGTGACCTCCAGCCCTCAAACAGGTGTCTCATCATGAGAGTTGAAAGTTCCACTTTGCCTCTGCTTTGCTAGGTAGAAGACATCCTCATCTATCACCAGTTCTTATGATGTTGGGATACCTGACTGCTTTTCTTGGCAGGGAGTTGCTCTCCTCCCTGGTCACTTGTCTCCAAATTCAATTGTTTCATGTAAAAACTATGTCATGCAGAGATTCCAGCTAACATCAACGACTGGTGGCAAACCTCTTGCTTTAAACAGGAGCAATGCCTCAACACAGCATGAAGAAGTTACAGACAATGGACCTTCCTTCCTCAAGCTCTAATAAAGATTAAGTTACTAAAATCTCTGAGAGAGGTGGGAAGATGTGGTAGGTAAGGAGGTATCTAGCAAGGGGGAACTGAGCAAGGAGAACCTGAGGTTGCCAGCCTTTCCCTGCAGTCCCACCTGCACTGAATCCTGCCTATGCCACCAACACCTTCCCTCTTTTCTTAATGCAAAATACTAAAATGTTCATAGGCTAGCCACTTAGAACCACTGACAACTAAAAGTGATCAATATGTCTGCCTGCTGCATCTTGCAATGAACTTTAGTGGATTATAAGGTCATTATAAAATTACCACACCTGACACACCTACTTCCCTTCATGTACCTGATACCATGACATTTCTGGATTTTCCAAAAAGTGAAAAAAGATAATGGTAAAGAATTGGGCATAACTCTATTCTCTTTAGATAGACAATTATGCTATGTCCCAGACACCATCTCCTATGCCTTCAGTTCATATTAGAGGGCAGTTCCAAACCTTGTTGACTGAAGGTCTCTCTTGAGTTTGCCTACACACTATCCTAAGTGTGCATATTTATTCTGAATGCAAATAACCCTTGCTTCTCTGCTGACCATTACCTTCATCTCATTCTTAAATTATTTATTGTATCAGGGACAATAACTTGAACCGAGTCACCCCACATTATCATTTTCCTGTTCTGTTGGTCAAAGTATTCCCTCAGATCAGTTTATTGCCTACTGTGTATTTGTCATTCCAAATTTAATTAATGTATATTTTTTCACAAATTTTGTCACATCTGAATAATATCTGCGTTAATATTTGTAATCAGGTTACACACCTTCAAAACTTAAATGAACTTTGCCTTGCCCTGTGATATGATTTCTTTTTAAATCAAAAGCATGATTATTATTAAAATAATGAACTCCCTCTTTTAAGATTTATTTATTTATTTGAAAGAGTTACACAGAGAGAGAAGGGGAGACAGAAAGAGAGAAAGAGAGAGAGAGGTCTTCCATCTGCTGGTTCACTCCCCAATTGTCTGCAATGGCAGGAGTTGCATCTATCCAATGCCAGAAGCCAGGAACTTCCTCCAGGTTTACCCATGCAGGTATAGGGACCCAAGGACTTGAACCATTTTTTCTGCTTTCCAGGCCATAGCAGAGAGCTGGATTGGAAATGGAGCAGCCAGGACTTGAACTGGCACCCATACGGGATGCTGCCACTGCAGACAGAGACTTCACCCACTACCAAAATAATGAACTCTCTATACACACACACACACACACACATACAAAGAGTTCATTGTTCCACAAGAAAAAAGAATTATCTCTTACACCCACAGAGTCACACATACAACACTCTGGGAAGTGCTGGTCTAGTGGTTCACATGCTTTTTTTTTTTTTTTTTTGACAGGCAGAGTAGAGAGTGAGAGAGAGAGAGAAAAACAGAGAGAAAGGTCTTCCTTTCCGTTGGTTCACTCCCCAAATGGCCACTACAGCTGGCGCACTGCACCGATGCAAAGCCAGGAGCCAGGTGCTTCCTCCTGGTCTCCCATGCGGGTGCAGGGCCCGAAGACCTGGGTCATTCTCCACTGCACTCCCGGGCCACAGCAGAGAGCTGGACTGGAAGAGGAGCAACCGGGACAGAATCCGGCGCCCCAACCGGGACTAGAACCCGGAGTGCTGGCACCGCAGGCGAAGGATTAGCCAAGTGAGCCACGGCGTCGGCCAACACGTGCTATTAATATACCATTATCACTCATGTCCCAAATGGCACTTATGTATAAAGCACAACCAGATGCTTCCCTGTTTTGGAGATCTTGTCACTCTGTAACTATAGCTGGAAAAAAAAGCATATACATGTGTTGCCAAAAGTTGTTTTTTTTTTTTTTTCAGAACTATTTCTGAAATACTTCATTTTGAATAACTGCATAATATTTATGTATGCATGTATAGCAAACTCAAGCTACTAATAAAATTCAACCAGTCACTAACATTTTCATAGTCCTTGAAGTGCAAAAACACAAACATTCTTACTGATATAGGAAACAAATTGAAATGGAAAGATTAAAAAAAGCTCTTGATTGTTTGCTGTATTTTGTTTTGTCTTCATCACTCATTTATCACTCCACCCATCTAGATGTGATAGAAATATTCAGTTGCACCAAGTATAATCAACACAGAACCTGTAACTGTCTTTGTTCTGGGTTACTAGTGTTCTTCACAAGTAAGTTCACTTATGGCATTTTTGTATAAGAGTTATCCCATAATGGTACTTTGTATGCATACAGAATATCAAGGAAAAAATTAGCAGCAACAATCTACCCTCTTTCTCTTTCTACTTTCTCTACTTCAAGTGTAGTTAATTTATGTTGACATAGAATTTGATATATATTGCTTCTATTGCTAGATGGATTAACTTGAATGAGTAATTTAGTTTGTTTAAATACCAGAGTCCTTTTTTAATAACAACACATAATTCAATAGGTTGCTGGATTACTTGGAAGAAATGTGCTTAATTTCCTAATCTTAATATATGTTATTTCTTCCCCCATCCCTTTGCACTAAATTTTGCTCTGAGTCAAGTATCTGATTCAACTAATTCACACTGTATGTAAATGACAGAAAAAAACTTAATAGTGCACCAGTTTTGAGATATATATACAATAACTGATAATAAATTTCCCCAAATTAAAGGACTATTTCTTCAGTTATCTAATCTCAGGCATTAGGGAGTTGATGAAAAAAAAGGTAATTTGACATAGAATGATCCATGCATTTAATAAACTACATTTTGTAGACCAAAACCTGCCCTATGTACATTAACTAGAGAACCAATGTTGTGTTAACGTATTTATGCTAGCACGACAGCAAACCTGGAACTGCTCTGAGAAGGTGTTAGCATCACTTTGTGTTTGTGGATCAGTAGGGGTGAAAAAACACAGGCTGCGCCACCTGGCATGCCCTGGCCCAGAGGGCTTTCTCTAACTTGGTTTTAGACTGGGTAGAATGAAGGGGTATCCACATCATCTTGCTCATTCAGAGACACACTTTGCATCTGTCTGTTTCCATCCTTCAGAAATTTAAGCTATTTTTCATATTTTTGTTGGTGAACAAATGATTAATAAAGCCCACTTTTTTTTATATCAAAATGCACTGTTCTAGGTAGCAGTCTCTTTGTGGGAGTTAATGGAAATAAATATTTACATGGGAAATGTCTGATTCCCAACAGTAAACAATGTCATCATGAGCTACCTATATCCAGAAACGTTTTGCCTGTAACATGTAAAGTAGCAATTGAACAATCTGAACCATGCTGCCTACATGTGTAATTGAGATGTTGTCCATCAAGTCCCTGCATCTGAAGAATAGTTTTCCTATGAATCCTTATGTTACTTTGCTTATGACCACCATACATTTTCTTTGAAACTGTTTTATTAATAACAATAATTAAATGATTTCCTGGTAGTGTGCAGGCACACTGAGGTCCGGTGTATTTCTCTCACTATTATGTCTCCAAATCGTAAAAGTTGATACATTATTGAGTTAAAGAATATCAAAACTAAATTAATTGTATGCTCTTATAGGGTAGTGTGGTTGATGGTATTCCCAAAATTATATTTAAACTGCCCCAGGCCAGCATTAGACTAGATCCAAGAAACTAAAACAATGCTTTTAAGTCCAGGGAAAGAAAGAGATTCAGGTCCAATTTTTTCTAGAAAAGCTCACTGCAATCCAACTTTAGCCAAGCATAAAACACATACTGAATCCAGTAGACTGAATGTTTATGAATTTGGTTCTACAGATATTATAAGAAAGATGTGTTGTTCCCACAGATTTCTAAAGAACAAGAGGGCAAAGCAAAGGAACAACTCTTTCTCTTGGGAGAGACTGAAATGAAAGTGTTTGCTGTTTCAAAAATGTCCTCCTCACCTATTGAAATATTAAAATGTGCCAAATGTTTTCAGAACTCTTTTTCAAATTAGAAAATTTCAAGTAGTAGTCACTTTTAAAGAAAGGGTTTCCTTTTCCAGGACAATAAATGTTTGAGTCTCCTTTTCTCCCCCTTTTCATAAAGAATTTTGAAATAGAGCCTTTGTTATTTGGCAAATCGCTACTCCAATGTCAGATAGCCAATGATGGAGTCAGGGAAATTGCCGGTAGGTACACTGGAGGAAGATACATCGTAACCTTCCTGAATTCAAACTTTCTAACATCACTGAGGAACTGGCATTGTTTAATGTGCTTTTCTGCTGTTTTCCCCTCTATTTCTCTGGGAAACATCTTCACCCATAACTTACAGAGTGCTTGAAAATCTACAAGGAGGAAAGCCGCTAACTAAATTCGCAATGTTATTTCAGAAGAGAAGGGCTGGTTAAAGTGGCATTGAAGCATTCCATATTTATTTCACAACAAATTTGCAAGTCAAACATCTTTCCTTTTTTTTTTTCCCCATTCCTGACTATTCTGATGCTGAAAAACCCACTTGGGATTCAGAATTCCATCTGGTTCTTCTAGGTTTCCTCATTGTCATTTGTAATGAAGAGTTTGCAATAATTTTTCAGAACTACTTTGTTCACTGATTTGTGAAATAGAATGGAACCCAGATCATTTTATGCCAGGCTACTGGGATCTTTAGAGGCTCTAACAAATAGATTAAAATCTGCTTACATCAGGAGAAAGAGTGTTGATAGATAGGGAGAAGCTAGGTCTGAGTGAGAGGAAATCATTTTGATCAACTTTTTTCTCTTTGACAATGGAAAGGGGAAATTTTCCTAGGAACGGATTCACACTGATAGTTTCTAAAATGTTTTATCACATACATGATTCTGCAATATGTCCATATTTAGTGTAATCCGCCAAAGGAATTGATGACATTCTGCGCATGCTTTGCGATTTCTTGTTCAGAATCTTGTTCAGATTTCTTGTTCAGGATTTTATTACAATGAATGATAAAAAGAGATTCCTTCTTGAAATAAGAGCCAAATGCTATTTCCCCACAGAGGCCAGTCAAGCCCTCATGACTTCCTTTTTGAGCAATCTTTCCACAGGTTGGCTACACATTAGGGTGTGCAGCGGAGACCAAGGCTGACAGCCAATGAATCAAGAATGAGCATTCTCTGTGGCATTCAGAGACTGGGCTGCGCAGAGGGGCTCAGTGACCCTGGAAATTAATTCCTTGGCAGCAAACCCTTCAAAAGGAAGCCAGCGATTAAACTGATAGAAGACAATTGGTAGTTTGATTAAAGGGGAATGTGGAACAGCTGGGAATCTCTACTTTCAACCACAAAGAAAACTTCTCTAAGGCTAATTGATCCAGGCATTACTCTAAAAGCAGAATCCTTTGTTTTCTGTATTGGGTGCTGAGATTGGGTGAGAAAGAACCGATCACCTGCCTTTTCATCCTAGAGGGAAGTAGAGATAGCGAAAAGGGTTGGAGGGATCTCTCAGTGCTGGTCTTAGATTTTATGAGAGGAGAAATCAACACAAAAGGAAAAATGTAATTATCTCTCCTCACATCTACATCTTCTTCCAATGTTACCTATAACTGTAACTCACTGATTGCCTACCCTGCCTTCCTATGACAACTGTAATAAAAGCAATGAAGAAATCCAGAGCCAAAGCTCCTGCCCTAACTTTCTACTTTCCTTGCCCTGAGTTGATGTGAGTCATCAGTGTGCACTCACACTCAGGCATGCACACGTATAGGGCACTCTCTCTTTTTTTTTTAAGAATGTGCAGCCAAGTTTGAGATCCAGTGTGTTCAGTGTGCAAGCCATCACAGTTATGTCCACTTCACTCTCACAAGATTATCTGTGTGTCTTGCCTAGCAGTATTACTTGGGAGCTCCTTCCTTCTCACCTCAATGTCTTTCTCATTCAAGCATCACTGTCTACTGGTGAGCAATTTGTCTGAGCTTGATGAGTCAGAGCACTTACACAAAACAAGATACAGGAGGGCGGGTTTAATACTTAGAGGTACAAAGTAAGGGGCAGTGAAAGTCAGACTCACAATGCTAGCAATACCCCCCATAGCTCAGGAACGCAGCCCAGGTGGATGGAATCTTGTGTGCCTGTAACCCCTGGCACTGCATCTGAGGACTCCAGAAAGCAACCCATGGGTAAACCATTGAAGGGCATCCTGTTTCCATGGGGAAATTTGGAACCAAACCTGGGCTGCTCTGAAAAATCCCTATTTATCTCACAATTTATATTCCAGCACATTCTTTAGAGAGCTTTTCAAACTATCAAGAAGTAAGGAACGTGAACAGGGAGTCACCAGATATCACAGCACACTGTAAGCTACTTAAATATAATTGTAGCCTTGATGGAGGTACATACAAGTATTTCAACAGGACAGAATAGAAAACTTAGAGATTTCAACATATTTTAAAATGTGACAAATAAGATAGTTTAATTTAGAAATTTACTAGTTTATTATTTAATAAGTGATATTTGTATAATGAAGTACACAGTCACAGGAAATATATTTTCAATTTTATTTTACTTTGTATGCAAAAATTCCAAAAAAGCATTATTAAATTATGAGTAGATTAAAACCATGGTAGCAACTAGAAAGTCACTTAAGCAAGGCAAGTAAATGAGATCTCCTGAAGACTAGAAATCAGAAGCTCTAAGAGAAAGACAAGACACATAATATGAAAAAAAAGGAACTTCAAGATACATAATAAATTAGATACACAGAAAATTCCTAAAAGGGAAAATATTTATGTAATACAAATCACAAAAATGAGTACTTATGCATTGATAATGAAAATATAACCAACATGGTAGAATAATGAACAATTAACAAGAATTTGCCCAAAAATAAATCTAATCAAACTGACCAGTAAACATATGAAAGTTGTTTAATATTTTTGATGAGCAAAAAGGGTACAATTTGAAGTAACAGTGAATTATATTACAGTCTAACATAATCACAGAATAATCTAAGCTGCTGGGAGATTAGAGGAGGGATCTATAACTAGTATCAATGCTGGAGAGGAAACATGGCAGTTGGATGTGATAATGGGCACAGGAGAGAGGATGAAGAGCATATGATCTGTTTGTACTTACGGATGTATGCGAAATGTCTCATGTTTTAAGTTAGCTCATTGATTCTACTCTAAGAAATCCCTTCTATACATTTATAGTGATGCATTGCTTATTATAACATAGTTTACAATAACAAAAGTGAAATAAATCTTAAAGTTCACTGGAGATATTTTAATAAATTACACACATTCCCATTATAAAATATGTTAGAATGAGAAATAAGGCAGAGATATGCTGAACAAAGGGATAGAGTTTTTGAAAAGAACAAATTAAAAAATAGTATGTGGGCTGGTGCTGTGGAACAGCAGGTTAAGCCACCATCTGCAGAGCTTGTATCCCATATGGGTAATGGTTCAAGTCCTGGCAGCTCCACTTCTGACCCAGTTCTCTGCCAATGAGCCTGGGAAAGTGGTGAAGGATGATATAAGTCCTTGGGCACCTGCATCCATGGGAGACCTAGATGAAGCTGCTGGCTCCTGGTTTCAGTCTGGCCCAGCCCTGGCCGTTGTGGCCATTAGTGGAGTGAACCAACAGAAGGAAGATCTCTCTCTCTTTCTCTTTTTCTGTGTTTCCCTCTTTTCCTTAATTCTGAATAGTATGCTGAAAAATCGATGCTATAATGTCATCAGAGTTAGAAAATATATATGTGGAATGCATATTTATATGTTTGAAATGACTTTTAAAAACTCTAGTAGAACACCTGCTAAACTGTTAACAGTAGCTACCTTTGGGAAGAATCAAATCTGGACCTATAAATTGCATACATGAAGAGCTCTTTATAGTTTTTTTTTTAAGATTTTATTTATTTATTTGAGAGGTCAAGTTACACACAGAGGGAAAGACAGAGAAAAAAAATGTTCCATCCACTGGTTCACTCCTCAAGTGGTCACAACTGTCAGAGCTGAGCTGATCCAAAGCCAGGAGCCAGGATCTTCTTCAGGGTCTCCCATATGGGTTCAGGGCGCTAAGTACTTGGGCCATCTTCTACCACTCTCCCAGGCCATTAGCAGAGAGCTGGATCAGAAGAGGAGCAGCCAGGACATGAACTGGCACCCATATGGGATGCTAGCACTTAAGGCAAAGGCTTAGCCGATTAAACCACAGTGCCAGCCCCGGATCTTTATAGTTATGAACTACATAGATTAACATAACATGTGCGTGTTTGAGTTATTTTTATAAATAGAATCAATCTATATGATCTATTATCTGCTTATAATAATAATACTAACAGTTGATACAGAAATTATATATTGATCTTTTAAATTTTTCTTTGAGAACAAACGAAGAGAGAGAGGGCTCCCGTCTACTGGTTCAGTCCTCATAGGTTCACAGTGGCCCTGTGCCAGGCACTGAAGCCAGAGTGGGGAGCTCAGTCTGCTCCCCTATGTGGATGGCAGGAGCCCAGTATTTGGGCCATATCTGCTGCTTTCCGGAGTCTGTATTAGTCAGAAGCTGGATCAGGAATGAAGCCAAATGAACCTAGGCAACGATAAGGGACACGGACATCTTAATCACTGTCTCAACTCCAGGCCCAAGATCCATCCTTATATACTGAATTATTTGGAAGCAAAAGATACTGTATGTTTGTGGGCCGGCGCTGTGGCTTAACAGGCTAATCCTCCGCCTTGTGGCGCTGGCACACCGGGTTCTAGTCCCGGTTGGGGCACCGGATTCTGTCCTGGTTGCCCCTCTTCCAGGCCAGCTCTCTGCTGTGGCCCGGGAAGGCAGTGTAGGATGGCCCAAGTGCTTGGGCCCTGCACCAGCATGGGAGACCAGGAGAAGCACCTGGCTCCTGGCTTCGGATCAGCGCGATGCGCCGGCTGCAGCGGCCATTGGAGGGTGAACCAACGGCAAAAAGGAAGACCTTTCTCTCTGTCTCTCTCTCTCTCTCACTGTCCACTCTGCCTGTCAAAAAAAAAAAAAAGATACTGGATGTTAGTATTAGGCAAAATAATCCCCTCTGTCCAAAGAGGTGTCTGAATTACCATGGCTAAACTCTGAATATTTTATGTTACATGGCAATTAGGCTACTAATTAGCAGACTTTAAAATATGGAGATTTTTATTTAATCTGGAGGAGCCCAATGTAATCTCAAGGGTCTTTAAGAACAGAAGCAGGAGGCAGAAGAAGAGTCGATGTGAGGGATTGAGACAGGACAAAGACCTAGGGGCCAGGGCCAGGACTGGTGTTGAAGAGGGAGGGAACGCGGAAATCCTCCGGAAGAGAAAGGCAAAGAAAGGTTTTCCCCCCTATAGCCCCGAGGATAAGCGTGGCTTGTGACACCCTGTCTGTAGCCAGCAACACCAATTTCAGACCCTGCACTACAGAACTGTAAGTTAATCCCCTTCTGTAATAACTGTAAGCTAATCACTGTGGTTTTAAGCCACTACATTTGTAGTAATTTGCTATGGCGCTTATAGGAAACCTATGCCAAATGCATCACCTCCTTTAAATGGGGGCCCAGTTTGCAAAGAAGGAAGCAACAACTCAGAAGCCTTGTTTAAGGTAACCCAGCTGGCCAGTGCTGTGGGCAAAATTAAATGGCTTTCGTAGGAATCTAGAGCTTCTCCTTACCACCATTTTGTCCTCTGATCTATTGTCCCAGTACGGCTGACTAGTTAGTGTCAGTGGAGTCAGAATTCAGGTTTAGGGTCAGACAGATCTCTATTTAAATCTACTTACTAGCTGTGAGATCCAAACCCAGCTACTATATTTGAGCCTATTTTCTCATCTACAAACAGGAGAAATAATTTCTACCTTGTAGGCTCAGAGAAAGCATTTAGTGAAATAATGTATGAAGAGTGTCCAACAAAGAGCCTCATATAGATTTGTTTTTAATAAATGTTATTTATTATCACTGAGAGCTATTATTTTGTGATAATGACTCTTGGAAACTGTTTTTCCTCTAGATGAGGTCTTAGGTTTTGTTTGTACCTTTCTCATATCTGTCAACTCCTGATTCAGAGATGGTGGTTGGTGCCTGTGGCACAGAATTACAAGTACAAACTGGGGAACTATTAACTGAGTACAAGTGTAGAGGAAGTGCTTTTAGTGGTGTGGGCACCAGTGATCCATAATATGAATCCAGTAGCACAAATGTACTATTAATAATATATATTGATCACATGGGACTACATCACAGCGGAACAAAAGGAAAAAAACATCGCAGAAAAGTTCTTCCTAAACTTAAACTTCGTCAGTGTGCTGTGACAACTAGAAAAAGGCTTGTCTCTCTCAGAAATCAGGTTACCTTGGCCTCCTGCTTTCTGATCATGGTTGTAGACTGAGTTCTCCCATTTGTCTCTTATTCAATAAACAAATTCTGGTGCTCTCGCTAATTCAGAGACTTCTTAAAAACTCTTACTGAGGGATAAGCATTTAACAAAGCAGCTAACCTGCCTGTTGGTACACTTGTGTTTCATACCGGAGTGCCTGGTTTCACACTCCATCTCTACTCCCTATTCCAGTTTCCTGCTGTTGTGCACCATGAGAGGCAGCAAGAGGTAGTTCAAATACTTGGGTCCCGGCCAATCATATCAGAGACCCAGATTAAGTTCTCACCTTCCTATTTGGGTTTGAGCCAGCCCTAATTTTTACAGGCATTGGGAATCAGTGAGATGGGATCTCTCATTCCATTGTTGTATGTATCTGCCTTTCTCTTTCTATCTCTTTCTATAAAGTAAATAAAGAAAGACAAAAATAGTTTTAATATTCCCTTATAAATTCTATTCTGAATGTCAGTTTTTTTTCACTTTTTTATTTTTAAAATTTGTCTTTAATGATGATTTATGAACAATTATTTCCCTTTTTGAATTTTTTAAAAAATTTAAGTTATACAAGCTTCATGCATTTCATATATACAGATTTATGAACATAGTGATACTTCCCACTCTAGCCTCCCCTCTGCCCACCCTCCAACCCTTCCTTCTCCTCCCTCTCCCACTCATAATTTTTACAAGGATCTACTTTCAGTTTACTTAATGATTGTAAGGTTAACCCTACACTAAGTAAAAGAGTTCAACAAATAGTATGAGGAAAAAAAAAGCACTGTTCCTCAACAGAAGAGACAGGGCTGTAAACAGTCATCAAATCTCAAAATGTCCATATCAATTCAATACATTACATTTTAGGTAATCTAATAAGAACTCCAGGTCAAGGAAAACATGATATTTCTCTTTTAGTGACTGGCTTATTTCACTAAGTCTAATGGCTTCCAGTTGCACCCATTCTGTTGCAAATGACAGGATTTCATTTTTTTTTTCTTTTTACAGCTGAGTAGTACTCCATGGTGTATATATATCATACTTTCCTTATCCAGTCTTCAGCTGGTGGACCTATGGGTTGATTCCATATCTTAGCTATTGTGAATTGAGCTGCAATGAACATGGGGGTACAGATAACCTTTTAATATGCTGATTTCTTTTGATTTGGGTAAATTCCCAGGAGTGGGATGGCTGGATCATGCGATAGGTCTGTATCAGAGTTCTGAGGTGTCTCCATACTGTTTTCCATAGTGGCTAGACTTACGTACATTCCCACCAACAACGGATTAGGGTACCTTTTTCTCTGCATCCTCTCCAGTATTTGTTGTTCGTTGATTTCTGTATGAGAGGCATTCTAATCCAGGTGAGGTGAAACCTCATGGTGGTTTTGATTCGCATTTCCCTGATAGCTGGTGATCCTGAGCATTTTCTTTTCAAGTGTCTGTTGGCCATTTGGATTTGCTCTCTTGAAAAATGCCTGCTCAAGTCCTTTGCCTATTTTTAAACTGGATTGTTTGCTTTGTTGTTGTTGAATTTCTTGAGCTCTTTACAGATTTTGGATGCTAACCCTTTATCAGTTGCATAGTTTGCAAATATTTTCTCTCATTGTTTTGGTTGCCTCTTCACTTCGCTGAGTGTTTCTTTTGCAGTGTAGAAGCTTCTCAGCTTGATGTAATCCCATTTGTCAATTTTGATTTTGATTGTGTGTGCTTCTGGGGTCTTTTCCAAGAAGTCTTTGCCTATGCCAAACTCTTGCAGAGTTTCCCCAGTGTTCTCTAGTAATTTGCTGGTATTGGGTCTTAGAGTTAGGTCTTTGATCCATTTTGAGTGGATTTTTATGTAAGATTTAAGGTAGGCGTCTACTACCAGCAATTATTTTCAAAGAATTCTTGATGATTTTGGACAGAAGAGCATCTATATTTTTTTCCAAGGGTGCTCCTCTGGTCCTGGAATGTCCAGTACAGTACTGATCCATTGTTTAATGTACACTCAAAGTGGATCCAGTTAATGAATGAATGAATGAATGCATAAATGGGCATGTGAATTGACTATAAAATGAATTGCATTTGGGGCAACAAGTATGGTTGCTAATAACTCATTCATGGAAATGGATTCCTCCCTCCAGGGGCAAGGCAAGTGAACCAGAATGAGATCTAAATCCCCAAGGGGCCCCAACATAGTCGTCCAAAATTCTCCAGATCATCTTCACCATATGCATAAATGTTTCTTATGTTTTAGAAAACTAAATCAAAAACATCCTTAAGTGTTTTCTCTCCTGTTCCAAAAAACTCAGAGATAATAAAGCATTTATGTTTCAGTGTGCTGAAACCTGAGTTGGTTTGGGAAAACCATTTTTGCCTGTCAGAGATTCCAACATGACTTAGCCGGTGCTACTTCAGCTTTGTGTGTGACGTGTTTGTACCTGCGGTGCCCTTCATCCACATAAAGGTTGTTTTCCTTCTTGTTTCAGGTTATTGGCACTAGCTGCAGATGCAGAAAAGCAATAGACAACTGAGTGCAATGGCACAATTCTGACATCAGCAATGTATCATGATCATCATTACTCACCGTGACACAGGGCTTCCTTACGCACATCTACAAAGATATCATTATTAAACATATTGTATACTTATATGCAATAATAATAAATATATTATCTATTAATTATTATATATTATTAATATTATAAATTATATACAATAATTATATGCAATATAATTAGATACAATAATAATGATTACACATTATTAAATATATTGTATATTTTGTATTCCAAAATCTGATTACCTGATCCAAAGCTATTAAAACACACATCCAAATAGTCATCGAAACATTTCTAAACCTTTTTTCATTTTCCAGGCTGCATTAATCCACATTTTATAATCTGCTACAGACAATATATAAATGACCACAGAATCACACCATTGAATAAGATCTCCAAATAGTAATTTTATCTAGAACACTACCTTAAAATACTACATACTCAAACCAACAGAGACATATGATTTTTTTAAATATTTATTTTATTTATTTGAAAGACAGAGTTACAGGAGAGGTAGAGACAGAGAGAGAGGTCTTCCATCTGCTGGTTCACTCCCTAGATGGCCACAATGGCCCGGGCTGCACTGATCCGAAGCCAGGAGCCAGGAGCTTCTTCAAGGTTTCCCATGTGGGTACAGGAGCCCAAGGACTTGGGCCATCTTCTACTGCTTTCCCAGGTTATAGCAGAGAGCTGGATCAGAAGAGGAGCAGCCAGAACTAGAACCAGCGCCCATATGGGATGCAGCACTTCAGGCCAGGGCTTTAACCTGCTGCGCCATAGCACCAGCCCAAGAGACATATGATTTTAATTCCCATTTAAAAAGTCACAAAGCATAGAAGTTCCATAACACCTCAAATTGAGTGTGTCCTGATCACAATTTTGTCATTGAGTTTTGCTGTATACACTATGTATCTAGGAATTTATCTACATTTTTGTAGTATAAAAATACTATTTTCTTTTTTTTTTTTTTTATTTGACAGGCAGAGTTAGACATGAGAGAGAGACAGAGAGAAAGGTCTTCCTTCCATTGGTCCACCCCAAAATGGCCACTACGGCCAGAGCTATGCCAATCTGAAGCCAGGAGCCAGGTGCTTCTTCCTGGTCTCCCATGAGAGTGCAGTGGCCCAAGCACTTGAGCCATCCTCCATGGCATTCCCGGGCCACAGCAGAGAGCTGGATTGGAAGAGGAGCAGCCGGAACTAGAACCCGGCGCCCGTATGGGATGCTGGTGCCGCAGGAGGAGGATTAGCCAAGTGAGCCATGGCGCGTGCCCCTAAAAATACTATTTTCTTTACTGTACTGAAGCCACATAATTCTTTGAGGCTGAATGTTAAACTTTCTTAACTCCTTTAGCCATTTTTTACAATTAATATTATAATTGACTTCAATACCTTTGGGTATTTTTTGATCCTTAAGTACAACTTATATTATCTGTGTTTAAGGCAAATGGCAATAAAAAGGATATGGCAAGAGAAGAGACAGAAACGAGGTCATCTGCTCATACTTTCAGTGTTTTTGGTATAAATTCGTAAACACTAACCAAACATATTGACTGCTTAAATTAAAAATCAGTCCCTATGCAACTCCTTAACTAGAAGGTAAGTGTCTGATTAACCCAGAAGTTATTAACCTTTACCTTTTTTCTTTAACCAAAAGTTCATTGACATTCACAAAGAAACATGGAAGAGTCTGAGACATTTGGGCAACTACATGTGAAAAAAAGTAAGTGAACTATAGAAGTAGGAGAAAAACAGAGCAAAGTGTGATCACCTAGTCAAATCGCTTAGTGAAATGTATTATAGGTTGTTACTCTCTGGAATGTGACAGGAGCTTTAATGACCAAAACTTGTAGCTCTACTTGTGCCTCTTGTCTGTTCAAATGTCGTATTTTATTCTCTTTACTTTTGATAGGGTTCTTATCTGTGTTTCTTTCTTTATACTAATTTCTTCTCCATTCCTCCAAAGTTATGAAGAGTGCTTTCGACACTTTCTACTTTCTGTCTCTGCCATTTTTATTCAAAATTCTTAGAAAGTGTATTATATAGTACATGAGATACGAAGCTTTGGTAAATTAAATAGTCATCATCCGGTAAGGAGGACTATTGCTGGTCAAAATTCTCAGCCCACATCATCTCACAGGTAACAAATCCAACCTTTTAATTTGTCCTACACCCTTCATCCAAAAAACAGGTTCATATAACCAAGCATGTGGTCTGACCATAACCATCTTTATCAAGTGGGTTTGCATGTGTGATAAGAAGCATGATCAAGTGTCCAGAAAACATCTCCTTACTGACTTCAGGAAAAAAAAAATCTTTCTAAGAACAGTGATTAAAAATTATTTCTTAAAGTGTGCTTTGTGAAGTACCACATGGAAGGCAGTGCTTGGGCATGCTACATTGCATCTTACCAATGATTTACCAAAGAGAAGCATTTTATGTAGTATCCTCAAGGAAACCTATGACCAGAACACTATTCTGAATCCTGCATGAAGGCAGTGGTGAAGAATGATGATTTAAGAATATAAGGAGACAGTCCTATTTTTCGCCCTTATCCATAGAAAAGTATATTATGTAGTACTATAGACAGAAAATCATGGAAATATAAATAATGTAAGAGAGTGAGCAGCAATGGGAAAGGAAAGAAGTACAGGCTCTCTGGCAGCTTCCCAAACTCCATTGTGCCATTACTCTAGTTGGAGATGTGGAGAGGTAAATGCTGTTCTACTTGAAAGTCATTCCAAGCTTCAATGGGCAGAACATTTCCAGTGCCAGAGCATTAACGATGGAGGGGTGTATCAAAGATACCTGCATCACCATATTTATCGCAGCACTGTTTACAATATGCAAAATACAGAATCAACAAAAGTGTGCATCCTTAGAGGAATGGATAAAGAAAATGTCACACGTATACAAATGCAGGCACACACACACACAGAGGGGAATACTCTTTAGTCATAAGAAGAATGAAATTCTATCACTTGCATTAAAATACATGCAACTGAAGGACATCGTATTGAGCAAAATAATCCTGACCCAGAAAGACAAATACTGCATGGTCTCCCTTGTAAATGGGAGCTAAAATTTAAGGAAAATAAAAAAGGAGAGAAGAAAAGAAATAATTGCCAGTGTGTATCAATTTTTCTGCATTGTGTTTTGTCAAATTTGTTTTAAATCTTTGTCAAATAAATTGTTAAGGATGATATACTACTATAGTTTTGATAACCTCTGATTATATGAAAATTTATTATTTATGAGTAATGGTGAACATATTTTCATTTGACAATTGTGAATAGCCCTTGCCTATATTCTTCTTGAACAATGGTCATTTTACTTTTAATTTGTTGAACTGTTTATTTAGTGGAGCATTAAGCCTTTGACCATAAAGCAAATTAAAAATATCATCTTAAAGATAATAGATAAAATAGTAAGTTGAATGATAAAAAGAACAGAGATGAACTTGCAGCAGAATGGATAGAATTGAATTGGTCTTCAGACATCTCCTGGAACTTTACTTGTTGGCTAAGTGTCCTCTAGGGTCTGAGAACAGAAGGAACCTGGTGGAGATACTGTTTTTAAGTCACATTAAACCATTCGCATTTTCAAGATATGTTCATTTTTATGATTGTCATTCATTTATTTATTCATTCATCCAACCACTTTATTTTACAGATAGATTATATGTTGGAGTATATAAACATGAATCATATATGTTTTTTGCCCTATGAGGCACATAGAGATATGCTTGCACCATATTTTATTTTATTTATATATAGCAGCATTAATTGTATTAAGGAGATAGTCAGTGACCAAAGAGTTGTAGGAAGTAAGTCACCACAGGTTTAACTCTGCAACTCTTCCCATGTATGGCAAACTAAAATTAATATTGTAGCAAAGGCACCAACCCAGAAATAGCGTGGGTTGAAAATATTCAACCTGGCTGCTCACTGCATCCCTATGTTGACATATAACCTATTGTACTGTCATTACAATAAAGCTACTCTGGCTGACACTCCTACTCCCATCATGCACCTGATTTCTGTCACTTCCTAAAAGGGCCAGAAAATGGCAGTCACCAAATTCCTTCCTTGAAATCTCCCTTTCTTGGAAAGCTCTGCCCAGTGCACCACCCCCAATGCCTCCAGATCACACAAAGGGATGACTCTAATCTTTATGGGGCACAACACAATTCCAGCGTGCCTGCACTCACTTCTCTAGTCTGTACCTTTGCTTCATCAATAAATCCTTTCTTCCCGCTGGCCTTTGTCTGTATCCTGTCCTCAAGTTCATTCCTACAATGGGAACAAGAATCAAGTTCATTCCTACATCAGGAACAAGAATCCGTGACAACAGGATGAATTTTTTATTCAAAGTGCTACAGAAACAGGAGAAAACTGTATCAGTTGGGTAGGGGTTTCAGGGAAGGTAAGAAACTTAGGTCTTCGAAGATGAATATAAATTCTCCAGATGAGAAGGAGTAGAGAAATTATGGTAAAGAACACTGCAAGAATGTACATCTGTGAAAGGAAATGATTGTTTGAAGACTATCAAAGTTTTACACCATCTGAGGGTCAGGCTTGTGGATAAGTTGGAAGTTACAACTGGGAAAAAATTGGATCAATAATCACACATGATGCTATAAAGAAAACTCCAATAGTAGAATTAATTGAGATTTGTTGCTCTCAAGGTGAGTTTTCATAATTGTGTTTTTTAATGAGCTATATTTTTCCAAAAATGTATATTTTGTTTATTTTACTTTTTTATTAGAATCAAGCTAAAGATGGCATGTAGAATTACTTGACAATAACACTTTTGAAGGAAGTCAGATCTCATTGAAATTTCAATGTTGCTATTTACTAGCTGAGTGATATTTATCAAGTTACTTAACCTTTAAAAAGCCTGATTCATGTATAGAGAGAAGATAATAAAGCTGCTATAAAGATTAACTTGATAGAACCTGGGAATTTATGTTATGCGTTATGTAGACTCAATAAGTACAGGTATAATCAAGTTTCTAAGGTAGTTGTTTTCAAGTATAGCTTTAGTTACAAAGCTCTCTGAAAATATTATAAGTCCGTTACATTAAATGAATTAACTTGGAACTGCTCTATTTGATGAATAATTGGGGCACCCAAAGAATGCACAATCGCATTTCCCTTCAGGTGACCCCTAAAGGGCTCTGCAGATCACAGCATGAAAAGTGCAGTTGCCTTTTTTTCAAAAGGAATTATGGAATAAATGCATGAATTGATTTTTATCCATAGTTCCATTCTCTAGAATGTATTTCACATTTTATCAGTTCTGTTGGGCATTAGCATTTACATTCTTCTTTCTTTAATACTGCACAGTGAGCCAATTACATTCTATGATGAGTTTTAATCTCTTCAACTTCATGTTCCTTACATTAGTAATTGTAATAAAGTATCGTTCCAAAAATTTTATGTGCATTTATATGCATGGTACCTAAAAGGAAATCTGAAAAGCCTTCTCTTCCTTTTGGGCTCCTGGATGGGAAAGTTCCCATGAGAACATGGCTTGGTAAGCCAATTGCATCTTCACGCAGTTTAGGGAAAAAAAAGTCATTTCTTTGAGCAAATCCTAAACCGAACTCCATGTGGGCTGAGCAATGGCTAAGTTTCAGTCCTCACAGGGACCCCAGGCTACAGCCTTGCTTTACTGTACACCGTGCATGGCTTTGTGTAGAAGTTCTATTTATACATTATTGCTTTGAGCTCCAACTCATTCATCAGCAGAAATTTGAGACAAAAATGAGTTTAAGTTTATCCTTTTAAAGATTTCTCTTTTAAAAGAATTCCCAGCAAAGGCTATAATTCAAAGCTATTTTTATGGCATTTGATGATTATAATGGGGATTTTTGTGTGTGTGCAGTCATTTCAAATTCCTAACAATGGCTTGGTCAAGAGGCTGAAACAAAAAGGTACACTGGCAGAATGAGTAAGAGATACAGATTTTCCCAAGCTAACTCTGCTTGTAGGAAAAAGCTTTCAAGCTACAGAGTGTCAGCTATCTTTAGGCAAGCCTTTAGGCAAGATGTTCCATTACTGTACGTATAAACACACAACCAAGCCAGTCAGAGAGAAGTTACTCTGTGCATAACCAATGACTGTAAGACCTTTGATAGTAGAAAGCTTTAAAAGGGTCCTCTCAAGAGGTGTGTAAGCCTGAAGCAGTAGAATAGGAAAGGCTGCCTAGAGTCATTACAAGTGCTCACTAAGCATGGGTCAGGGTGCACATTTGGAACTCAGGTCTTGCCAACGTGAGCAGTCTGGATTTGAACTGCCTGTGCTTCTGTATCTTCATTTAAATGCCAAAGATAATAACTACCTCCCACAACTGTTAAAGGGAATAGACAAGATAACCTGTAAAACAGTGCCTACAGCAGAAGGTGCATTATTTCTTTCTCAATAATATATTAGTCAGAATAAGTCCATCTTCATTTACCCTGAATCCTGGAATAGGTGATAGATAAAAGCTCTCCAATACAACTGTATGTGATCATGGAAATATTCTATATGAGACTTCAAAAATTCATGGAAAATGGAATGAAAATGTATGTTTAATTTGTTCAAAAAATTAAAATCCATGGACAGCTTTTCATAATATACATTTTTATAAACTTTTTGAAAGCTTCTACTTCGCACATATTTCAAATATTTTACATGGAAAATAAACTTATCTTTTAATTCATATTTCCACAGACTTTTTTTTTTACAAAATTTATTCATTTATTTGAAAGTCAGTTACATAGAAGAAGAGGCAAAGAGAGAGAGAGAGAGAGAGAATGAGAATGAATTTCCTTCCACTAGTTCACTCTCCCAGATAGCCCCAGTAGTCAGGGCTGGACCAGGCTGAAGCCAGGAATGAAATGAAAAAAAAACAACCTGGTGTTAAAATGGAAATGGCATAGAAAATTAATTATTTTGAAAAAAAAATTATGTAGGATCTCTGTCTTTAATGTGCTGTACATTGCTATTTAATGCTATAATTAGTAATCCAATGGTAGTTTTTTCACTCGATGTTGCTATATGGGCAAAATGTTGAAACCTTTACCTAATATATACTAAATTGATCTTCTGTATACAAAGAGAATTGAAAATGAATCTTTACATGAATGGAAGGGGAAAGGGAGCGGGAGGGGGGAGGGTTGCGGGCGGGAGGGAAGTTATGGGAGGGGGGAAGCCATTGTAACCCACAAGCTATACTTTGGAAATTTATATTCATTAAATAAAAGTTTAATAAAAAAAAAAAAGAATACAGAAATAAATAACGGAAATCGACCTGTTTCTTACACTTGATCTGTGTTTAATTGTTTATTGTTCAGAAAAAGGGGTGGCTAAGTTTTTGCATTTGCTCATGAAACTACTATTCATCATTATTATTAACATAAATATAAACAAGGCTTTAAGTAAAAATATGTAAATATGAAATTCATGGGTATTTTCAATTACTTTAATTATAATAAAGCTTGTAAACAAGTTTTAAAATATTGACTTACATGCTAATTGCATGTTTAATTTCATTAATTAACTTAAAAATGTTAAAAATCACACAGAGTAGTACAGAAATATACAAACTAAAACATGCAATTGCCTCCCACCTGCTCTCCTTTATCTACTCTTGTTCTCTAGGGTAACCATGGTGATAAGTTGCTGCAAATCTCTACAGACCTTTTTTCATGATTCCAAATGTTTTGTGTTTACATGTACACATGGCTGTATATCTACATGTACTTACAAAAGTGAACTTATATTCTATTAGTAGTAGGTTGAACAATGGTTTCCAAATTTGGCCACATCCGTATCTTGCTTCTTGTGCATATATTACTGTACATAGCACAAAGGGCTTTAAAGGCTGATTTCATTAAGATTTGAAAATGGGAAGATTATCCATGGTTATCCTTAGGGGAGGGAGACAAGAGGTTCAGAGTGAGTGGACGACGTGAGGATGGAAGCAAGAGGTTGGAGTGAGTCAAGGAAAGGATCACACACCAAGGCATGCAGCCAGCAGCAGTAATAGGAACAGGAAAGGGTACTGATTCTTCCCCTGAAGTCCCTGGAAAGAATGCAGCCCCTTGACCTCCAGAGTGTGTAATTTATGTAGGAGAATAAATCGAATTGGTACAAAGCTAAGTGAAAATAGATCTTAGTTAAAAAAAAAATAAGAATGGAAATAAGAGTGGGAGGAGGAAGAGGGGTGGGAGTGTGGGTGAGAGGGCGGGTATGGTGGAAAGAATTACTGTATTTTTAAAGTTGTAATTATGAAATGCATGAAGTTTGTATTTCTTAAATAAAAGGTTTCTGAGGAAAAAAGTGTATGATCACATAAACACTGATAAGTTGATCCAAATGACTTTTAGTTCACAGAATTTAAATAAATCTTTCATTAAAAAGATAAATAAATTATTGGGGGTTTTTTTTTGACACAATGTTTGTAGTCATTTGTTATGCAGCAATAGGGAACTAGTACAGAACGGCATAGTATTCTGTAACTTTCTTTTATTTAAAAAAAATTCTTTTTTTTATCTGAAAGTCAGAGTTACACAGAGAGAGAAGAGAGGCAGAGAGAGAGAGAGGTCTTCCATTTGCTGGTTCACTCCTCAAATGGCTGCAACAGCCAGAGCTGAGCCAATCTGATGCCAAAAGCCAGGAGCTTCTTCTGGGTCTCCCATGCGGGTGCGGCAGCCCAAGGACTTGAGCCATCT
Organism: Lepus europaeus; assembly: GCF_033115175.1. Taxonomy (NCBI): domain Eukaryota; kingdom Metazoa; phylum Chordata; class Mammalia; order Lagomorpha; family Leporidae; genus Lepus; species Lepus europaeus. Next base: position 9,229,488 of record NC_084842.1, read on the forward strand.
CCTACTGCTTTCCGAGGCCATAGCAGAGAGCTGGATTGGAAGTGGAGCAACCGGGTCTCGAACTGGCACCCATATGGGATGCCGGCACCACAAGCGGCAGCTTTACCTGCTATGCTACAGCGCCAGCCTCTTACCTTTCTCTTAACAGACTTCCATTTGAATCCCTCCTTGTAAACACATGTTGTACTATTCTATCCTTTATAGATGTTGCCAGTAATTCCAGTTTGTTTCCCTTGTATGATACTGTACATGAGGTTCCAGTGTGCAACCTCTGACAGGTGTGCATGTATTGCGTATGGTTTTGTGGAAAAGACTTCAGAGAGGAGCAGCCTGTGGAAAGGTGAAGGTACAGTTGGCAGGTGCGTGGTTCTCCAGTGCCTCCAGTCTCCACCCTCAGTGCCTCTCTGTGGAGGTGATGCCTCCCTGTCCCACAGGCCTCGTCATGACTTGCTCTGAGCAATAAAACACCAGCAGAAGGGTTACAGTCCCCACGAGTGGTGCTTTATGCCCGAACGAGTCCTTTACCAAGGCTGCATATTCAACTTGGGTGTCAGCAGAGCCATAATTAATATGTAATGTAGCAAAACAAAACAAAACAAAAGCCTTTATGGTTGTAAATGACTTGTGCTTCAGAGATCCAATATGCAATAGTATAGATTACTATAAGCTTCCTAGTATAGTGTTATGAATATTTAAAATGTCATAACTACTACCAAATTGCCTTCTAGGAAGCTACATATGGCCACTGATGTTGGAGTGCCTTTGCTCCACACTCTTGCCACTCTTACATAGCAATCATTTCCTCATTTTTCTGATTTCATAAAAAGTGCTTTCAATTTGCTTATTACTACTCTATTGTATTTGTTCTTCTATGAAATGTGTGCATGACTATTGTCCATTTTTATCTAAAGTTATCCAGCATCTTCATTTAAATTTTTCAGAGTCCTTATATAGTAAGTCACTATTTTATATACTGTCTATATCTTAATGACTCATTTGATTCTTTGTGATGGCTTTCACCACACAGAACACTATTCTTTAATGTGAGATGTAATTCAAGGAAAACTTTAATCACTACAGAGATCACAGGCTACTAAGAATGGCTCACTTAGCCTAGATGAGAATTGCTGATTCAAATATGTGGGATTTTAAAAATTTCTAATTCATTTGTTTCTTTTTTTTTATTTTGGAAGGCAGAGAGAGAGAAAGAAAAAGAGAAAGGAAGGAAGGAAGGGAGGGAGGAGTGAGGGAGTGAGGAAGGAGAGAAAGAAAGGAGGAAGGAGAGAAGGAAGGAAGGAAGGAAGGAAGGAAGGAAGGAAGGAAGGAAGGAATAAACAGACAGAGATTTCTCATCCACTAGATCACTCTCCAAATGCCCATAATAGCCTGCTCTGGGCCAGGCCAGAGCCAGGATCCAGGGGCTAACCTAGCTCTCCCATGTAGATGTCAAGGCCACAATCAAGTACTTGAGCGATCATCCACTGCTGCCAGAGCATGCATTAGCAAGAAACTGAATTTGTGAGTGCAGTCACCAGAAGCCAGCACTGTGGGTATCACTGCTCCAAATGTCTAAATATCTAGCTTTGAGCCAAATATAATTAAGAATGGTCTCTGACACACAATCATTCATAAAAGGGGAGAATAAGAAAAGACTGAGGTCAAAACGTCTAAAAGACAAAAGCATTAAAGGATAAAACAAAGATAAAAATATATACACTGACTAAAATTTATATAAACATAATAAAGGTATTAATGATAATAAAATTTGGTAAGGTATATCTTCAGTTATTTAAATGTTTATAACCATTGCACATATTACATTTTTCTCCATTTAAATGATTTATTGTAGCTAAATTCCTATGAATAAGATTTTTTAATTAAACTTGATCATAGAAGAACTGAGTTATTGAAATCATGAAAGTAATCAAGAGACAGACATTATTATACTTAAAATAGGCAATTAGGTTAAGGAAAACCTGACATATCAATTGATAGGAATATAATGATGTTGTTAAAATTTAATCAGTATAATGATCTAGAATCCTGAATCAATCTGAACTCATTTTTATGGAGACTTTCCTGTCTTGCCCAGCTTTGTTTCCCTCTATGTTCTGACAGAACTTCGTCTCTCTAGGCTAAGATTTATCAAGATGAATCATGTTTACTTTTTTACATATCTCTTTTCTCACTCGACTTCACGATTTATGTCTTCTCTGTTTCAACAAGCAGTTCATGTTTTCTCACTTAAAATGCATCCATACATTTCATCAAGTAAAATAAACAAAAAATTGTATGCAGAATGCAAATATAATGATGTAAAATTACATAGAGATGTTCAATGGAGGTCCCAAGACCTGGATGGTTACCAGGGCAAGGGGAGGTGCTATGGACAATTATTTTTCTATAAAAGTTTATTTATGCAAGATTAATTAGGTCCAGAGATCTGCTATATATTTTAGTGCCTACCATCAATAATATAATACAGGACACCAAAATTTTGTTTAGAGGTTAAGTTTCATGGGATTTGTGGATTTTAGCATCTTCCATAGCCTAGGCAGTTCATGTCAAGAGCCTTGGGTAATCACTGACGTCATACATAAGAGTGTTAATTGTTAACAACAGGAGTCACTGTATGCTAACTTCCCATGCAGGACCCCTGTGCTCAAAGAGTTGTGTTGTAATTATGGCTAAGTGTTCGCAAAAGATGTATCAATCTTGGGTGCTTCTTTAAAGTTAATTAAGTTTCTAAAAAAAAAAAAAAAGGAAATTAACTTCAAGATACAATGACTTTGAACAGCCCTTGTCTCGATTATTGAGGAGCATTGTGTGTGTGTGTGTGTGTGTAAATTGTTGAACACTTTATTTAGTATAGAGTTGGTCTTCTGTGTATAAAGTTAATTGAAAATGGATCATAGTGGAGAATGGAATTGGGGATGGGAAAGGGAGGAAGTGGAGGGTTGTGAGTGTGGGTGGGAGGGCAGGTATGATGGGAAGAATCACTTTATTCCTGAAGTTGTACTTATGAAATGCATGAAGTTTGTATTCCTTAAATAAAAGATTTCTTTGGGATAAAAAGAAAAAGAAAGTAAAAACTATAACATACAAGGGAACTTTTGGAACTGGTGGTTTCCTGGGTATATGACTATGTCCAAACTCAGTAAATATTTTCCTTTTTTTATATCAATTACCTCCCAAAGAAACTGTTACAAAATGCACTATTACAGCAGTGATGTATCTCACTAAATCTTAAAATAAGATTACTCTTTATAAATAAATAATAGATCATCAATATTTACTTGTTTTAGGTTTCTAGGGTAGGTACACCCATACACTTGTGAATTGCTTTATGACATGCCCTTCCCATTGCTGGAAATGATAGGAGTCACTCTTTCCCTCCAAACACCTTAATGCAATAAGACATGTACCTTAGAAAGTAACAAGAGATGTTTCCATTTATTTCTAGAAGTAATTACCAGAATATTCTCTTTGAGATTAGAGCTATGTTAACTGATCTGATTTTTCATAAAACAACAGAATCCAATTTGTCATGAAGGAATTAGTCTACACCTGCACTGCCCAATATAATCATCACTGACCACATATAGCTACTGAGAAGTTTAAATATTCAGGAATTGAAATTTGTATCTTCCCTAAGTTAAATCAGTTGAGAATTAAGTTCGAATAGCCTCATGTAGCTAATATCTACCATACTGGACAGCACAATGGTAGGCAGACTCTCTGTGTTTATCATTTAAGCTGCAGCTTTCCCTGATGTGAGTCAAAGTAATTCAAGTATAGAGCTCCAATCGGACTATATTCCATGGAAATTGCCTCTGTCTAGTCTGAGTCTACTGATGTCCCTGATGAGGTTTACATGTGTGAAATGGTTATTGATTGGGCCCATCATAAAGTCTTCATAATGCCAGAATCTAGGCATGCATTACTCTGTCAATAGAGCTCTAATGTTTGAGAACAGAAATTCCCAGAGCTATGCTACCTTTCCTCAGTTTCCCAGGTTGGATAGTGACATATTACTTGGTCCTGGATTATTAATGTTTAACATAAAGAATTTTAGGTCTGAGAAGGGAAATACAAGTCTTAAGTCAGGCAATTATTAACTGCTAACTGGTTTAGTGACCTGGAAACAAATACTCCAAACACACTAAATCCCTGACACTTTTTTCTCTCACCTCTCATCTCTCACTGATAAGACTTTTTGTGAGATCTCTCATTATTTGCCGCAGTATTTGCTTTCCACTTTTCTTTTTCTTCACTTAACCATCAGAACAAATGGAATAAAAGATTCGAGGTGATGAAAGCAGAGATGAAACTAAAATATACTCCTGGGCTGTTAAGTAGAAGAGATGAACTTCGGGAAAACCCTAGAATGGAAGAGCTATTGAGAAGGTCGTATTAAGCTTATTGAAAGATGTATTTGCAAAGATAAAGCTTCCTTAATTCTTAATGATCGGCTCTACAGGAGATGCAGTCCAAGAGTATTTTTGTTCCTTGGGCTTCTTGTTTTCTGCCTCTGAACAGAGCTAGCTCAGCCAAAGGTTGTGGGTGATTTTGTGGATGAAGATGAAGTTTTGGAAAGCTGAAAATGTGTGTGTGTGTGTGTGTGTTAGAACCTGAACCAATTAGAGGAGTAAATGAGAGACAAACTGCTGCCGGGCTCTGAATAGGAAATGATCTGTGAGTAAATTGAACAAGCCGGGAGACAGTAAATAGGCAATTAACATTCGTTTTGGCAAATCTGCACCTGTTGGAGCTGCAAATACAAAGAGAAACATGAAGGGGGATGACAGAGAAGCCCTGTCAAACATCCTAGTATCGAACGATATTAAATCCTGAGCTTCATGCAATCAGGAGTGTAGATTCTGTGAAGCTGTAATTTGGTCAGACATCAGGAAAGAAACAATCCACAAAGAAATACTGTTCAAGCCACCTTTTCTGTACCTAAGGTTGTCTGGAGAATTTTCAGGGAGTCAATGCTGTTGATGATAATGTTTCAGATGATTGTTGTCTTCAAGGATTTAGGAACTCTTGATAGATCTTGAGGCAAGATCGTTCACAGAGAAAATTATTTAGGGGCCTCCATTCTTTGTTCCTTTCTGCTGTCACTTTTACATTTTGAAGGCCCCCTTACCAGCCCACAGAGACCCACTGCCTAGTATGACTCGATTGGAAATGTTATAAGCATGCTTTGGAACTTGTGCTGTACCGGAAAGTATGCCATGTTCTGTATTTTCATATCTTTTTTCTTGGAATTCTTTCTCTGCCATCTAAGGTCTACACATTTCTTATCAGCCCAATCTCTTTGATGTATGACTGCTCTTTGCAAGTCTTGGCTCCATTTTGCCAGAGCTTTCTTTCTAAAGATGATTCTCTATGACATATGTAAAATAAATATTTAGTAGTCAAGACCCCAGTGACCTTCAGATATCCTAATGTAGATGGGCATTTAGTTTTTAGTAATTACATGGATTAGGGAAGCAACTGCCTTTGCATGAGTCAGTAAAGAATCCAAGCTAAAAAGATGTTTTATAAGAACTTGTCACTTCTAAAGACAATTTAGGAAATTGAACATCTTTCTTATTTTAAAGTAGTTCATATATTTTTCCAGGAGGCAGAGGAATGATCTGGAATTAGCTCCTAAGAATATGATTTATGTTTTAATACCATATATCTCAAGCTATATTCACTAGAATATTTGTGTCTTGGGAGATACTAACAGGTATTCTCCATAGCAATTAATTTTTAGGAAATTCTGTCTATTTATGCTATCTTTGAAAATTAATATTGTGCAGGTCAGTGAAATTTATGAGAAAAACCACAGCAACATCCCAATGCCATTAACTTCACAAGGGAATCCATTGTTGCATAGTTTGAATAATTTTTTAAATAATTCATAGTTTTGGGCACAGTTTTATCCACCCTCTTGCTAGAGAATCAAATCACTATACATCCCCCAAAAAAGGCAACTAAGCAATTAGTGCCAATCTACACCAGTCCAAACGTTAACTGCCTGTTCTTCCTGCCCACTAGATAACACTGTTCATACCTTCAGTTTAGTGACGATAGAGACTGATTCCCTGATATGATCAGTCTCTCCACATCTTGTCTTGCTTAGTACTGCCACCTGCTGTAGAAGTAAAGAGTAAGTGAATTCTTATGCACATTTGCCCAGGAAGATTTCACCTGATTACCTACCTGTATAGTATAGATATCAAGCATGAAGGAAAAATTTCATTAAAATAAAGCTAGACTCTAGTGTTGCTCTCTACAATATAACAAAAATATAGGGGTTGGTGCTGTGGCATAGCAGGTAAAGCCACCACCTGCAGAACCTGCATCCCATATGGGCACTGGTTCGAGTCCTGGATGTTCCACTTCCATAATGAGCCTGGAAAAACAATGGGAGATGTCTCAAGCGCTTGAGCCTCTGTACCCATATAGGAGATCCAGAAGAAGCTCCTGGCTCCTAGCATCCTATTGGCTCAACTGCGGCCATTGTGACCATTTGGAGAATGAACCAGAAGATGGAGCATCTCTCTCTCTCTCTCTCCCTCTCTCTTTCTCTTGCTCCTCGCTGTAACTCTACCTTTCAAATAAATAAATCTTAAAAAAAAGAAAATATACCTGCAGAGAAATAATTGTTTCTTCTACCTTAATTTTGTTCATTTATCTTAGTCATTTGTATAAGCTAGATGGAGTCATTTGTTTCCCTAGGTATAACAGCTCCTAAAATAAAGGAGTCTGTTTCTTTTTAAATGTCCTCCTAAACCTGAGGTTCAAGGGCGTTACAGAGTAAGTGCTAGGCTCCAGGGAGTAAAGCCCAGCTGCATTTTGTTACTGGAGATGACAGCAGTACCTATGGGAACCAGGAAAGGCTGTGCCTGAGAGAGTTAGAGCTGACACATTGACAAAGCCAACTGGGACACAGGAAGCCAGGAACCCCTCAGAGCAAACCACGACTACAGCTGAGGCTTCAGGTCGCTCCTGACTGCTCTCCCTATTTTTAGTCCTGTTCCCCACTACTCAGTTTCCCTCATGAAAACCACAATTACGTATTGAAAAAGTTAAAGCAAAAGCCAGGTTCCCACTGCCCAGCACCCTATTAGCTCACTGGAGCTGCCACAACAAAGTACCACACGTGGTATAGCATGTGGTATCACACGTGACCACAGAAATCTATTTTCTCACAGTTCTGGAAACTAGAAATCTGGAAGCAAGATGTCAGTGAGATTGGTTCAATCTGAGGGCTTTGAGGGGAAGCCTGTTCCATGTGTCTCCCAGTTTCGCAGACTGCTGAAAATCACTGGTGCTCCTTGGCTTGTAGATGCCTCACTCCCATCTGCCTTCAGTTCTACTAAGGATTCTCCTCATGCTTCTGTGCCTCTACCTGGCCATCTTCTAATGAGGACCCCATTCATACAGGAGTCAGAGCCTACCTTGTTCCAGGACTACCTCATCATAACAAATTTACTTTGTCACTGACCTTATATCCAAATAAGGTCGTGTTTTCTGTTTCTGGAGATCAGTGCTTCAATAAAATTTTTGGTGGAATGATATCTTTCCCCAGTCTTAGCCTAAATATATGACACTTTGTTGTAGGTCCTCTTCGATGCTCTAGCCACAAATTCCTGTTATACAAAATTACCTATGTCTCCTCACATATTAGCACCCCCCGTTGAATGGGGTGTGTTCCAAGGACTTCAGTAGGTGCTTGAAACCATGGCTAACACCAAAGCTTATATAAACTATGTATTTTTCCTACACCTATATAACTATGATAAAGTTTATAAATTAGAAAAGTAAAAAAGTAATTACTACTAAAATAGAATACTTATAACATGCTGTAATTAAATTTATTTGAATGTGATTCCATCTCTCTGAAAATATCTTACAAAATCACCATATACTTTTTTTCTTAGTAAGTCAAGAGCTTTTACCTTTCCACTCAAAGAACCACTTTACAGCTACTCTTTGGCATATCCAAATCACCAGCATCACTACTCTTAGACTTTGGGGCAATTATTAAATAAAATAAGGGCTAACTGAAAAGGAGCCTACAATAACACAGCTGTCAATCTGATAGTCAAGTCAGTATTCAGTGATTAACCACTGGACAGATACACAGTCCACAAATGCATGGATATACTGGTCAAAGAAATGATTCCTCTCCCAAGGGGGTTAGAGCAGAACAGCATAAGATAGTGCAGGATCTCATCAATCTACTAACAACAGTGTACACATTAAAACTTATCAATTATTTATTTATGAAATTTTCCATATAATATTTTCATGCTTTATACTTATATACTTCATACTTACATACTTAATATTTGCAACCCCAGGTAATTGAAATCACAGGCACAGGAAGGACTACTATACCTAATACATCATCTATATGTACTGTATACTCTATACTATGTATTCTATACCTACTATACCTGTTACATCTTCTATACCTACTGTATATTCTATACTACATATTCTATACCTACTATATCCATTACATCTACTATACCTACTGTATATTCTAAACTATGTATTCTATATCTACTATACCCATTACGTCTTCTCTTGCTTTATCACATGCTCTAATGATAATAATTGATATTTATATTATACTACTATGTGCCAGGCATATGTTAATACATTTTGTTCACTGCTGTTTTGCAGTGGAGGGCATTAAACCTGGAAAAATTAAGCCATTATCGCATAGGTAGTACATATTGGAGGCAGGATTAGTACCTAGAGAGCCTAGATTCAGAAGTTTTGCCCTTAAAACTAAGGAAGAGGTGGAAGGAGAGGTTATCCAAAGAAAATTCTTGCTTCTTTAGGATTCAATTAACTAATCAGGTTTAACTTTTTTTCTTATACTCTATATATGAATTATCACTGATCATGGAAAACATATATTTGTCATTTGGGGACTGGCTTATTTCACTAAGCACAATGGTCTCCAGTTGCATATACGTTGTTGTGAAAGACAGGATTTCATTCTTTGCTATGGCTGAGTAGTGTTCCATTGTGTATACATGCTACAATTTCTTTATCCAGTCATCAGCTGATGGATATCTGAGTTGATTCCATTTCTTAGACCTTGTGAATTGAGCTGCAATGAAACTGGGGTTACAGATTACTCTTTCACATGCTGATCCCATTTCCTTTTAAAAAAAAAATGTTCTCTGTATTTTCTGTCTCCCCTCCTTCCACTTTCAGAGTGATTTGGGTAGCTCTAATATATGTTCCCTGTCGTAGTCCATTTTGCACAGCTTTAATAAAATAGCCGAGAATGGGTAATTTTTGAAGAACCTAAATCTTTTTGCCACAGTTCTGGAGGCTGGAAAATTCAAGATCAAGGCAGCATCAGGTTCGGCCCTTTGTTTCCAAGATGATGCCTTGACGCTGCCACCTCTGGCGGGAAGGAACACTGCGGCCTCTCCTGGTGAAAAGATGGGAGAGGGAAGAGAGGGCCATGCTTCCCAGCTCCTCCTCTCACAATGTGTCAGTCTGTTCTGAAGGTCAGGACTCTTGACCTAAACAGCTTCCGAATAGACCCATCCCCAGCACTTTGGCATTGAGGATTAAATCTGCATCATACAAATTTCAGGGAACACATTCAGAACGTAGCATTCTCCCACCATACTGCATGTCTGTGGAACCTGAAGACTTCCCAGCTCCATGACTCATTCTCTGCAAGGAGTATTATTTTTTTTATTAAGAAAGCACAGCCCAGCCTGGCGCCGTGGCTCACTAGGCTAATCCTCTGCCTGGGGCGCCGGCACACCGGGTTCTAGTCCTGGTCGGGGCGCCGGATTCTGTCCCGGTTGCTCCTCTTCCAGTCCAGCTCTCTGCTCTGGCCTGGGAGTGCAGTGGAGGATGGCTCAAGTGCTTGGGTCCTGCACCCCATGGGAGATCAGGAGAAGCACCTGGCTCCTGCCTTCGGATCGGCGTGGTGCACCTGCTGCCGCGGCCATTGGAGGGTGAACCAACGGTAAAGGAAGACCTTTCTCTCTCTCTCTCTCTCTCTCTCTCTCACTGTCCACTCTGCCTGTAAATAAATAAATAAATAAATAAATAAACTCTATTTTTTTTTGCAACTTGTGTGGAAAGAGAAGCAGATCCAATTAATAATACGCAATTCTTCAAAGTTTCCATCCTAAACACCCAGTCTCTAAGACCCCAGAGCTGTAGCAGGGCTAGTTGTTCAATTCCCCAATCAAAATCAAAAACAAAATAATTCCCAATAACTAGACCACATGGCTTGCTGTCTCCTTTTGTCCAGTACATTTCCACCATGTTTTATATTGTAGATTTTGTGGGATTTTTTAAATTTTTCTACCGAAGATGGAAATCTTCAAAGGATCACTCTAATGTTAATAAATCCTGTATCCATCACAACTCTTTTAAAGCACTTATAGTATATATCATCACTCACTACCCAAGCATATTTTATTCCAATACTTTCTCTCATGTGGGGAAACTCTAGTGACTTCCTAATTAATTTTAAAACTGCAGTGTTTCAATCAATGCAAACATAAGCCCAAGTATCAAGCTAGTAATATCAATAATAGGCATTTATAATTACATATTTCAGTTCACTATAAAATCTATTATTATACTAATAAAACGTATGAAACTACTTAACCAGCCAGGAACTTGGGGCAGCTGCAGCATCAGTCCTTGCCATTTCACAGTTGTTCACAGGCTGTGCAAATTCACAGGCTGTGTAAAAAGAGTTATACAAAGTGCCAGGAAGCTGTTTTTGCATAAAATCACAGTATATTTTTAGATTAAACACTAAATTTCCATGCGAGACCTTGGGTTATAATAACACAACAATTAGAGAGCTATGTGTCAAACTGACGTTTAGAATAAAAGCATGGTAGAAGTCTTGAAGTGCCTGATAGTAGCCACAATTAATAGGACAATCCACTCACATAATCCTGATTACTAGAGGCCAGGAGGGATGTGACGAATGGAGTAAGAGGTATATGGGAACTCTTTGTGTTACAGCCTATAATTTTGTTTTTGTTACTATGTTTTTGTTACTATGTTCACATAGTAACTCTGAGGGTGCATGTTTCCTGTTGTATACAAATTGAAGACAATAAAGATGGTACTCCTTTAATGCAGGTGATAAACGACTTCTATCATTGGACAAAGCTCTTGAGGCAAAGCCTGATACAACGCTCTCACTATCGGGCAGTCGACATTATGTTCACAGAACAAATAAATCCGGGTCTATTCAAGAGAGAAGAAAGGAGATTTGGCACTCAACACAAGAAACAGAACAACGGAAGAGCGTCCATTTACACAGGAAGGAGATTTAATGAACAGGAAGCGGCCGCGTATCTTGGTCCCCAGCTTTGGTGATACTCACTGTGGGGCCACTGCTGAGCTGCTGCTCTGGGCAGAGCACCTGTTCTTGCCCTTCCTAGTCTTTTTTGACTCTTTTTGGGAGGCAAATGGTTCAAATTAGCAACGATTGTAGAATAGAATTGATTGTAGAATAGAATTGTCCAGAGTTGAAGATCCTCTTGGGCTACCAAGAGCCCTACTGATCTCCCGTCTCCCCATCCCTGCAGCAGTTATCTCTCCTCTGTTCTTCCTGTCCCGAAGGCCTTCATCCTGGCTTTCATCCCTCCTCCCATGACCACCCATTTCTGGAATCTGACTATTCCTAACTCATTCTTATCCACCCACATAAATTTCTTATTTATTCTAGATTATTAATTATGCAGAACTTCTGCATAGCAGTTTTTTTCATTTGCATGCAAATGGTTGCATTCTATTTAAGGGATGGAATCCTGAAGGCCACACTGAACTTGAAATGTTCATTTGTGAAACTAATCTTGTCCAATGATGGCAGATATCTCTGTTTACCACTGAAAGTGGCACTGCCATGTGGCAGTCACAATGTCAACAACGCTCACTTAGCCTGCCAACTTGGTCATTCTGTGACCAAAAAAAAAATTCAAAAATTCTGGGCATTTGCATATTGTTCTGTTATGTTCATAAAATCAGAACTCATTCATATTTTAATTGTACAACTTAATTAGCATATTTCACAATTATATTCCCGTGACTATATTACATGTCTGTAGGGGTGTTCATGACAGGGGTAAATTGAAGTCTTAGTAAGACCTCATGAAGGTCTAAGGAAAGCAAGAGCCATTAGTGTGTGTCCAGTTATCTGAGATGTGCATGCTCTTGTTTGATTCAGAGGACTCTTCAGAGGCAAATTCTGGAAATGACTTAGCAAGTAAGAGAGAAACCAGGATCTACTAACCTACAGGACAGCATCCAGAGGATGGTAGTCAAAACATGACCACTGACAGAAACAATCCCTGTTTTTCCATTGTTTATTTTTTTGAAAGGCAGAGAGAGAGAGAGAGAGAGAGAGAGAGAGAGAGATTTCCATCTGCTAGTCCACTACCCAGTGCCCATAAAAGCCAGGGCTGGGCCAGGCTGAACCCAGGAGCCAGACACTCCATCCAGGGTTTGTGGCATTGACCCAAGTACATCACTTGCTGCCTCTCAAAACACATATTAGCAGGAAGCTGGATTAGAAGTGGAATAGCCAGGGCTGGTGCTGCGGCTCAATAGGCTAATCCTCCACCTGCAGTGCCGGCACACTGGGTTCTAGTCCCTGTCGGGGCACTAGATTCTGTCCCAGTTGCCCCTCTTCCAGGCCAGCTCTCTGCTGTGGCCTGGGAAGGCAGTGGAGGATGGCCCAAGTGCTTGGGCCCTGCACCAGCATGGGAGACCAGGAGAAGCACCTGTCTCCTGGCTTCGGATCAGCGCGGTGTGCCAGCCACAGCACGCCGGCCACAGTGGCTATTGCAGGGTGAACCAACAGCAAAAGGAAGACCTTTCTCTCTGTCTCTCACTGTCCACTCTGTCTGTCAAAAAAAAAAAAAAAAACAAAAAAAGAAGAAGAAGAAGTAGAATAGCCAAACCAGGCATTCTGATATGTGATGCAGGCTCCCCAAGCAGGAACTTAACCTATTGTGCCACAATGCCCACCCCCAGCCCCTGTTTTTATATAACTCAACAGAAATTCTCTCCAGTTCCAGAATTTTCAGGAGCTTATACATACATATACAAAAATAAAAAATGTGTTCTATATAATATATAGAAATAAAATAAATTTTAATATATAAAATATAAAATATATACCTAAGAATAAAATTTAATATATATATAAATTAATATATATTAATAAAATTAAACCAGTCCTATCTTGGTGTAACAAGAAGAACAACAAAAGAGAAAGCAAGGAGGAAACAAATCAATGGTTTTTAATCTCATCTGAATAATTCCACTTTTCTGAAAGGAGCAAAAAATTGTCCTATTACTTTTTTAAAAAAATATTTATTTATTTGAAAGGCAGAGTTACAGAGAAGCAGAGGCTTAGAGAGAGAGGTCTTCCATCCGCTGGTTCACTCCCCAAGTGGCTGCAATGGCCAGCACTGAGCTGATCCGAAGCCAGGAGCCAGGAGCTTCTTCCGGGTCTCCCATGTGGGTGCAGGGGCCCAAGCACTTGGGCCAGCTTCTACTGCTTTCCCAGGCCACAGCAGAGAGCTGGACTGGAAGTGGAGCAGCCAAGTCTTGAATCGGCGCCCATGAGATGTCTGCCCTGGAGGTGGAGGCTTAACCCACTGAGTCACAGCACCGGCCCCTCCCATTACTTTTTAATTCTTCCCCCAAATAACAAGAACTTATGATAATTAAACTTGTGAAGCTTATAAAAACAAAAGAGTATATTTCTTATTTTCTACTCTTTGAAGGAGCACAGGGGACTATGGATTATATTCAAAGCTACCCTAGCAATAATGATTAGGTCTTTTTTTTTTTTTCACTCTAATCATCACTAATTTTTATGTAAACTATTTAGGTAGGTGCTTAGGGTAGTCAAAGAGGAACAAGACACTGCCTTGGTCTGAAAATAACTTATCTAACTGCAAATAACTGTGGTACGCCACTAGGTCCCATATTGTAAGGTAATACTTGTGCTTCATTTTAAAGATTTGTTTACTTATTTGAAAGGCAGAGTTACAGAGAAAGAGGGTGAGACAGAGAAATCTTTCATCTGCTGATTCACTCCCCCGATGGCTACAATGGCCAAGGCTGAGCCAAACCAAAGCCAGGAACCCAGAGCCTCAACCAGGGCCCCCATGTGAACACCAAATGCCCAAACACTTTGTCCATTTACTGCTGCTTTTCCCAGTCCATTAGCAAGGAGCTGGATTGGAAGGGGTGCAGCTAAGGCTACCTGCTACACCACGATGCTGGCTCCCATCCTCATCTTAATCACTATCAAAAAGTTGAAGAAGGGAAGAGGTCAATAACAGAAATCCAAGAACAAGGTACAGAAAGCTTGTATGGAAACCTTGGAAATTATATTTAACTGTAAAATAGGGAGAGACATTACCAGATTTTTAGAGCGAGGGAAGAACAGAGGTTAAACTCAAAGGCAGAGCTGAAGTCCAAGCTCATTCTCCTTCCATTGTCCCACACTGGCTTTTCAAGGCAATGAAGATATGAGAAAAGGTGTGCAAAGTATTAAGGTACTGCTCACAGAAGAAGCTCGGTTATCAAAGGCATGGTGATTCCTCACACAGAGCAATCTGAAGACTTGAAGGTTCTTGGAACGATGTCATGATCAACTCACATTTTATTCACTTTCATGAGGAAAGGATATCTAGCCAGTCCAAAATTATGAAGGATATAAAAAAAACCTTCAGGGAAAATGGAATTAAGACATATTTATATTGTTATACAAACGTTTTATGAAATCACTCATTTGAAGGGTCTCCAGAAAGTACACAGAAAATGTGTATCATGAAAAAAAAAAAAAAGAACTTAGTGAGGTTTTGGGAACCATAAAATGATTCAGTGTAAGAAATAGATATGGTTTCATGAACAGGAACAACACTAAGGAAGATGTATTTGTATACCAGAGTAGCAAAAAGAATTACCCCAGCAAGTCCCTTCAAAGTGTAGGAGAGGAGGGGCCGTGGAGTCTGTCGAGGTTGAAGGAGAAAAGCATGCAGAGGCAACAAATGTTTCAGGCTTTGGTGGCGCCTCGTGCAAGGCAATACCCATACAGCACACTAGAACCAGTGTAGGCGCTCTGCACATCATAGGTAGGGTCCTCCACGTTCAGACCTGCAGAGTTACCAGAATAGTGAGAGCAGGGAAAACAAGGAGGGAATTGGAGACTGCTCCCGAAACCCAAGCTCAACGCCAGCCCTACCGCAGGGCGAGGTCCCCACCTTACAACGTGTGGAGACCCTACAGGCATCAGCCACAGTATTCCAACCCTCCTGTGTGGGGAGAAGTGATGGCGAGGGCTGACAACCAGGGTGCAGGAGAACAAGACAGTCCAGTGAGACAGGGTATGTGATGGTATTGTAGACCAGAGGTCCTCAGAGGTTCCCCTCGGGAAGACAGCCTAGAGAGGGCGGCTATGAAGAGGGTAAGGAACATCAAGGAGATGAGACCCCAGGTCAGCAGCCGCCTCAACGCAGGTACCACCACAACCTCAATGACCCAGAAAAACTGCAAGATGCCAGGCAGACAAGAGCAGCGGATCCGGTGGCTGCGAACTGGTCCACTCCCCAGACTGGGCAGGGCAGGGCAGGACGAGAAATGCCAGCTTAACATCTCCAGCGTTATCCAGTTGAGTCATCACTAAGGAGAAATGAATAGGAAATACTGGCAATAAGAAATGAACAGAAGATTGGAGCTGAAGACCTTAAGTGCTTATGTTTTGCAAATTGACCAGATTATCAGAACCATCTGCATTTTCTGTGTAACAGGGGATTTTTATGACTTTTATCTTCAGAAGTCTCTTTTTGGTAATGACAAACTTCTTAAAAATTTTTATTAACGTAAAGAGAACAGATTTCATATACTTGATAGGTACAGTCCTAAGATAACCATACATCCCTCCATCTTTTTTTAAAAAACAAAACTTTTTTTCTCAATGCACCTTTAAGGTTTTTTAAATTGTTTCATTTATAGGCAAGTTAAGGCTTTTTAAGCTCCTCATTTTTAATTTATAATAAAAACTTACAACTTGATTTTTTTTCAAAAATGTCAGCAAACTGCAAGCAGCTGTTAATAAAAGTCAAAAATACTTCTCCTGGTGTAAAACAAACAAACAAAAACTTCACAGATTTTGAAAGTTTTGCACTGAAACAAACCTACCTTTTACTTTCATTTTCCATGAACTTTTTGCAGTATCCTCATATTTAGAATTAATGTGTGCTGGGAGACCTACTGTATATCACAAATTAGACATTAAAGAGACGGGGAGAAAAACTTGTTCCCTGCTATCGGGATGCTAATAAAATAGCAGAAAGACACAGATGGGAAAATCTATAGTACACTGGAGAAATTCCCACAATGGTCACAAATATAAGTTGCAATGACAGCCTAGGGAAATGATTCACCATGTCTACCTTGAAAAGCTTAAGGTATTTAAGCAAAGACAATACAATTAACCTGGCCCCAGTGTGAGAAAGGAGCAGATGAAGGACTTGTCACCTGGCTACCAGTGTTTGAGCAAAAGTCCAAGCTTTTCAGGGCAGATCCAGGAAGAGAGAAGGTATAGGCACTGGGAACTGAAAGAAGGAAATGGTGGTCAGCGCCGTGGCTTGCTAGGCTAATCCTCCGCCTGCGGCGCCGGCACTCTGGGTTCTAGTCCCGGTTGGGGTGCCGGTTCTGTCCCAGTTGCTCCTCTTCCAGTCCAGCTCTCTGCTGTGGTCCAGAAGGACAGTGGAGGATGGCCCAAGTGCTTGGGCCCTGCACCCGCATGGGAGACCAGGAGGAAGCACCTGGCTCCTGGCTTCGGATCGGCGCAGTGCGATGGGTGCAGCGGCCATTTGGGGGGTGAACCAACAGAAGGAAGACCTTTCTCTCTATCTTTCTCTCTGTGTCTAACTCTGCCTGTCAAAACTGTCAAAAAAAAAAAAAAAAGAAGGAAATGGATCTGAGCCCGTGTATGGAAAACCTGAAGTATCTGAACCATCAGTGAGTGTGGACAGAGAACAATTGGAAAGTCTGCAGGTAGTGGACTGAATGGCATCTCAGAAAAGACCAGATGTGGTGCAGACAATGAAAATTTGCCTTGGCGTTGCTGAACCTGAGGCAGGAACCCAAGCAGAGATTCCCATGGAACACTTGGAAATGCTGATGCAGGTTTTACAAGGCAGATTAGAAGTGGGGACATCTATTTGAATCAGAGACATAGCTATAAAAATAGAATGGAATCAACCATCGAGGGAAATATTGCAGAGGGAAAAAGATGAGAGCAGACACCAAACTAAGATGAGACATCATGGGCAGAAATGAAAACCAAGAAAGTTCAGGATTTAAAAAAAAAAAAGAGGAGGAAGGGGCTGGCTCTATGACATAGTGGGTTAAACTGCCACCTGCAGTGCAAGCATTCCATATGGGTGCCAGTTTGAGTCCCAGCTGCTCCTTTTCTGATCCAGCTCTCTGCTATGGCCTGGGATAACAATAGAAGATGGCTCAAGTCCTTGAGCCCCTGCACTCACATGGGAAACCCAGAAGAAGCTCCTGGCTCCTGGCTTCGAATTGGTGCAGCTCAGTCTGTTGCCGCCAACTGAGGAGGGAACCAGCGGATGGAAGACCTCCCTCTCTCTCTGCCTCTCCTTCTCTCTCAGTGTAACTCTGACTTTCAAATAAATAAATAAATCTTTTTAAAAACACCTGCAGATGAGGAAGCAACTTTTTCAAATATTATGGAAAAGTCAGTACATAAGGCTAAAAATCAAGGTAGTGTGTACAGGGCCACAAATGATCATCATGAAGGTGCTTTCAGAACAGGTGAGAGCCAGCATGTCAGGTGTTCAGGAAGCAGATATAAGGGAAACACCAATTGTTCTTCTGTGAGATAATAGACAGAAAAGGAGCCCCAAATTATTTTTCCAGATTTTGAAAAGTTCATGGAAAATTGAACTTTTGAAATTAAATAAGTTTATGAGCAGATGCTTGTCCTAGTGGTTAGGATACCTGTAGTCCACAGAGGAGTGCCTGGGTTCTCTGTTTCCTAACTCTAGCACCCTGCTAATGAATGCAAAAGATGGGAGGCAGCAAGTGATTGCTCAAGTAGCTGAGACTAGGTCATCCACATGGGACAGATGAATTCAGTTCCCAGCTCCTGGCTTTGGCCTGGCCCAGCCCTAGCTGTGGAGGGCATTTGGGGAGTGAACCAACAAATGAGATCTCTCTCTCTCTCTCTCTCTCTCTCTGTGTGTGTGTGTGTGTCTGAAAAGAAAAGTTCATTTTCCATTTTGGTGCAAAACAAACTGACATCCATGCACAGTTATTCCATTTTAGAGGAGTTTTTATTTTTTATTTTGGGTAGTTAAGTAGGCAGTGAATTGAAGAAGATTGTCTGGTCCTGTTATTGTTCTTTGATGTGCTCCTGTTTGAAGGTGGAACTGTTCCGTATTTATTTTTGAATGCTAAGAGGAAATAATATTTGTTGGTGGTAAAGAATCTTTGAAGAATGTACTACTCAGCTTTAAAGAGAGTGGCTAATTGTTGCATTAAGATCAGCAAAGCAACAAGCTGGAGGGAGTGGAATAAAAACATGAGGAATGGTGCTGAGCCCTAAGGAGAATGAAGGAAAGAAAGCTTATATGAAGAAAGTAAAAGATATGGATGCAGAGAAGTTGAAAGAACGCACATGAAGAGACCTTGATCATGGCTATGTAAGAATCAGGACTTTTTGCAAAGAGATCAAGTAAGCATCAGGAGTCCAAGCTTAAGGTCCTCAGAAAAGGTTTAAAGCAGTCATTGAAGTAAGAAACGGAGCAGCATCAAGGATCCTCAGAAGAGCATTCAATTGGCACTCTGACTGCACCCTTCAGGTGGAAGGCCAGAGGAAGAATCGACATGCTATGGACCGAATCCTGCATTCTGTGTGTGTGTGTGTGTGTGTATTTTTCCCTCTGTAATCTTCAAGGACCTATTCCTCTAAAGCCCATTCCCCGCTTCCCTTTTACAAAGTAATCCAAGAACACACTCTGGTGTCTGTGTTGCAAATCTCGGTTTCCTTACAAGAGTCAGAGAAGCAATCTTATTAGGGTTTTTGTTACAATCCCTGCGGTTTATATGGCCGCATAACAAGCCACCACAAGCCTAACAGCTTATAACAATAGATTAGTTTTCCCATTCTTTCTGTGGGCTAAGAAATCCTGGCAAAGTGTAACTGGGTCCTCTGTTTCTGGTTCTATTACAAGACTGCCATCATAGTGTCACATGCCATGAGGATTTCATCTAGGGTTCACTTTGAGAAGGGGCTGCTGCCGAGTTCACGTGGTTTTGGGTAGGTTACATTTTCTTGCAGATTGTTGGACTGAAGGTACCTACTCGTTGGGGGCTGTTGGTCAGAGGTCAACCTCAGTTCCTTCCATGTACACCTCTCTCCACATGGCTACTTAGTCCATCAAAACCATTGAGAGAGAGAGAGAAAGAGAGAGAGAGAGAGAGAGAGAGAGAGAGAGTCAATAGGGAGACTCTAGTGACAAGGCAAATCTCAGCCTTCTGTCTGTCGCAGAGGTGATACCCATCAGCTCTGCCACATTCCATTGTTAGAGGAAAGGCACAGGTCTGGCCGGTACTCAACAGGGGGCATTATACAAGGTGAGTCTACCAAAAGGTGGAATGGGTAGGGACCATCTTAGACTGTCTCTGACATAGCCCGTCTATCTTCAGATAGCAGCATTCCCCATATGGCTGCAAAATGACCTAAATCACCACAGAGAAGGGGAACTGAGAGTGATGGAAGCATTTGAATTGTGAATTCACACATTTCATATTTACAGCAAACAAAGAGGAATATCCAGGTGAGGAAAGCAGTACACTTTATTTCAAAGAAATGTACGCTGAGAAGAATTCAGTAAGATGAATGGTGGAACTGGATGTCAAGTCATGAAAGAAGTGAAACAAAGATATGAACATACCTAATATCAGTGGCTGTATATGTATTCTCATTTAATTATTAAAACTTACATTTCATAATCCTTCTTCAATGTCACAAAATGCTTTCTGTTTTTCTAAGCTACAAGGAAACTCATTTGCATAACGACACTGGTAATAAGAAGATAACATAAATGATGTCTCTTCTTTTTTTTTTTTTTAATTTATTTGACAGAGAGTTAGACAGTGAGAGAGAAACAAAGAGGAGGGTCTTCCTTCTGTTGATTCACCCCCCAAATGGCCGCTACTGCTGGCTCTGCACGCTGATCTGAAGCCAGGAGCCAAGTGCTTCCTCCTGGTCTCCCATGCGGGTGCAGGGGCCCAAGGACTTGGGCCATCCTCCACTGCCCTCCTGGGCCACAGCAGAGAGCTGGACCGCAAGAGGAGCAACCGGAACTAGAACCCAAAGCCCATATGGGATGCCAGCGCCACAGGTGGAGGATTAACCCAGTGAACCACAGCGCCAGCCCCTATGTCTCTTTTCTCACTCATCATTTCTACTACCCTCTTCCTAGTATGTCACAATCATCAAAAACTTCAAATAATTTTTAAATTAATTTTATTTATTTATTTCAAAGTCAGAGAGATGGAAAGAGGAAAACAGCAAGAGTGAGAGAGAAAGAGAGAGAGAAAGATCAATCTTCTATCAGTTGGTTCACTCCTTGCATGGTCACAACAGCCTGAGCTGGGCAAGGCCTAAGTCATGAGCCCAGAACTCTACCCAAGTTTCCCATGGGGGTGACAGAATCTCAAACAGATGGGTTGACTTTCACTGCTTTCCCAGGTGCATTAGTGGAGTGGTGGGTTAGAAGTGGAGCTGCCCTCTGCTATGTCCTGGGATAGCAGTAGAAGATGGCCCAAGTCCTTGGGCCTCTGCACCCACATGGGAGACCCAGAGGAAGCTCCGAGATCCTGGCTTCGAATAGGTGCAGCTCCGGCCATTGTGGTCATGTGGGGAGTGAACCAGCAGATGGAAGACCTCTCTCTCTGTAACTCTGTCTTTCAAATAAATAAAATAAATCTTTAAAAAAAAAAAAGTGGAGCTGCCAGGACTTGAATCATCACTCCAATATGGAATACTGGTGCTATAATCTGCTGCACTATTATTCTGGTGGGTAATTAATTTAACCAAAGTGCAAGAAACTTTTCAAAAATCATATATGTGTATGTTCCTCAAAAATCAATAAGAAAGACAACTTAGAGAAAAGGAAAAACAAACTAGGAAAAATATGAACAAAAATTCATGTAAAAATAAATATATTTTGGTCAAGAAATACTTTAAAAGATATTCAGTCTCATTAATATTTAGGTATATAATATAAATGAGCAGAGGCAAATGGTTTTGACTATAATTTTGCAAATATACTTATGAGGTACAGTATTGGCAAGTGTGGGAGAAAAGTGCTACTCTTCTATACTGTGGAAAACAATTTGGCAAGGTTTATCAGATTTTAAATGCTCAAACCAAATTGACATGGCTATTTTACTTCCTGAAATCTATCCTAATGACATGATTACACACACATACACACACACATACAGGTGTTTTACTGCAATATTGCTACTTAAAGTAAAAATATGAAAATCATCTAAGTATTCTTCAATAATAAATTATTAAGTAAATTACAAGTATAAGTAAAAATGCAATGCTGCATTTAAACAGAGTGAAACAGCAATATATATATATATATATATATATATATTTATGTGCATATACCTATGGTATAAAGGAACCTTTGCAAAATATGTGAGTAGTGTAACAAAAAAAACTATATAGTCACATAATATGTACAGTATACTACTCTTTATTTTAAAACTAAATCACATGTTTCTGTATATGTATAGTATATATACTTAGTTATAAATACAGGCACATATATAGTAAAGGCAAAGAGAGAAAGATGCTGGATGTTTACATGGTGAATTATGTTAATGTAGTTGATTCTGGGACAGCTGGGGAGACCAGAGGGCAGGATGAACTCTAGCTATAATTCATTGTTCTGTATGGATCTGAGTGCTTGAATTTTTAACCATGTGTTACAGGTAGTACTTAACAAAAGGAAAATGTGTTTTAAAAAATAATTTGATAGCAACCTGAGATAGCACTGAAACACTGGTTCTTTTCAGATGAGCAGGTAGGTCTGTGCCTCCCAGGTGGAATAAACCCATCTTCTCCCCTCTTCCTGACCTGCTTAATTAGGACGGGTGGAGACGGCCTGTGGAAGGGTTCTGCTCTCCACCTGTGTCCTGTAGTTAGAATTATTGTTTGTAGGCACCAACAAGGAGAGTGGAACTGAATCCTAAGAGGTCCATGATGCGGGAGCTATATGATTTATTATTCAGTTAAAACCTCTAAAGAGGGAAATAAGACCTCGTTGTCAACTCTGATTTATATTCTCTCATTTCGCAATTCAATGAGTAAGTCAGGTGGGCATTGCCTAAAACCGGTTATGGATTTCGCCCAAAGATGTATAATTGTATTTATATTCAAAGTTTCAGTTTCATTCGCTTCATATGATTTTATTTTTAGCCTCTTTCTCTTATTTAATTTTTATTTATGAATTTTCTTCTCTCAGACCAGAATGACAGGCGGTAGCTGCTTAATATTTAAGCTATTTTTCATGCATCCCTTTGGTTCAGTCCTGAGCCTCTCCTGCACTGCTTGCTTAGAAATAGGTGAGCTGTTTGCAATTCCCACTCCCTCCTGAGCGCCACATCTATGTTGAGCTCAGACTCAGGGTCATGAAGAAGGTGAAGCTTTACTCTCTACAAGATAAATAAAGTTTAGAACCCGTTTGGCTTTGCTTGTAGTTGAGGCTCTTTAAGGAGTGTGATGATTAAGACTTCTGTTTTAATTATGCTGGGTTTAGGAAACACAAGGCTCCTCAACTTCCACATCCCCAGTGAGGTACTACATTTTTTGAAAGGAGTATCAGTGATAGGATCTGGGGTCTGAATAGTGAGAATTTAGAAGGGCACATTGGTAAAAGTCTGAGCATTTATTTCTTCTGAAAAATAGGTCTCAGAAAGCTGTATTTAACCATGAAAATATCTATTTTCTTCCTTTAAAACAAATGCAGTTATATATATGAATTTATATTATATAATGAATTGTTATAAATAAAATGAATTTTTATATATAACATGAAATAAATTCAATTTACCTTGAAAGAGACATAGAGGGAGATGGAGAGAGAAAAATATCCCATCTGCTGGTTCACTCCACACATGTTCACAACATCTGGGGCTGGGTCAAGCTGAAGACAAGAGCCAAGAATTCAATTAGGTTTCCCACAGGGATGGCAAGGGCCACTTGAACCATCATCTGATGTCTTCCAAAAGCCAGAATCAGGAGTGGAGCAGGACTTCAACTCAGACACTCTGATACAGGATGCCGGTGTCCCAAACAGCGTCTTCATCGCAGCATCAAATGTCCACAGCACATATTCAAATCCTTTAACCAGTAATCACATTATGTAAATCTCAAAAAGAGAGAAAACAAAATGTGACAAAGGCATTAGGTACTTAGGTAACCATCAGGCAATATTTTTCAAAAAAAAAAAAAAAGTGAAAACCTTTAGACTCCTATAGTAGGATGATGATTACATCAACGTTTACATTCAATCTTACACAGCTACATAAAGATGAAAATAAGTGGTAATGAACATGATTTAGCAATGTGAAAAATACTTATACTATCTGTAAGAAAAATGTAAATTAGTACACATGTTGTGGGGGAAAGCAATGCAAAAATATGTGAGGAAGCTAGAACAAGAAGAATTTATATAATATGTTAAAAGGAGAAAGAGATAAAATCAGAATCCTTTTCAAATTTTTACAGTATGCCTGTAATTTTGACTATGATCCAACAAGATAAATTCTTTAAATATAAAAGAAGCTTTTAAATAAATAGAAAGCTGGAGTAAGTATTGTATATCCTTATACCTAATATAACTTCTGTAACCTCTTATTCCCAATCTCCTAGCCCTTACCCCCGTATGTACACACACATACACACACACACACTGCATGAAACACACCCATGTTTACATACACATATTCCTCAAAAAAGATGACAGGTGCTCCAGGTACTCAAGTACATTTCCAGTTGCTGCCTGTATTACTACCACATTAATGTCACAAGGGGAGATCTTATTCTTCCATATCCTTTTCTTCAGAGAGCAATTATTTCTCCTGTTGTCACTTTTCCTGGCAAAATCCAGTTTTATAGCCATCTGAAGTAGCACTATCAATAAACATTTATGTTCCATATAAATAATAGGATAGAACCATCCTAGATATTTTCTTACTAGGAGATCTTTAATAATCTTTCAAGAAGCAGGAGATTGGTTCATTTTTTCAAGGTTTATTCAATGTCCCCAACAGGTGATCCCTTGCCCTCTTAAGTTTTCAGAGAGGAAAAAGCTAAGTCACGTACATAGGTTTACCATGACCTATTTTTAAAAATTTATTTTTATTTATTTGAAAGGCAGAGATACAGAGAAAGGTAGGGGAGAGAGAGACAGAGACAGAGACAGTGAGCATGTGAGAGATCTCCCAACTGTTGGTTTATTTCTTAAATGGCCACAATGAGCATGGCTGTACCAAGCCAACACCAGGACCCTGGAGCTTCCTCTGGGACTCTCATATGGATGCAGGGACCCAAGCACTTGGGCCATCTTCTGTTTTTCTTAGGTGCTTTAGCAGGGAGCTGGATTGGAAATGGAACAACTGGGTCTCCAAGCGGTGCCCATGAGATGCCAGCATCACAGGCTGCAGCTTAACTTGCTTCACTAAAACGCTGGCCCCTACAATTATCCATCTTAGTCCGTTAACACCATTAAGACAAAATACCTAAGACTGAGCCATTTGTAAGTCATGCAAAAATATTTCTCACAGTTTTGGGGCTGGAAGTCCAAGATCAAGGCACCAGCATGTTCAGTGTCCAGTCAGTCTGCTTTCTGCTGTAGAGCTGGTGCCTTGTGCTCTCTCTGCAGAGGCAGCAAATGTTGTGTCTTCACACGGCAGGGAGGTGACAGGGTAAAACAAGAATAAGCAAATTCCCTCCATCCTTTTTGCAGGGCGTTAATCCACCCATGAAGGCAGAGCACTCATGATTTAATTGCTTCTCAAAATGTTCCACCTGTTAACACTTACCACAATGAGGATTAAGGTATAACCTGGATTGTGGGAGGGACACACATATTCATAGGAACACTTCAAAAAAAGTATGCTCATGTGAACACATGTGCACACACACACACACTCCTCAGAGTTTTCTGAACTACTTGAACGACTTTCTGAATGACTAAGGGTGCTCTGGAGGCTCTATCTAGTTTGCTGTTTGTTTAGAATAGACTTTATTTTTCAGACCTTATTGTTAGAGCACCTTACTTTTTAGAGCAGTTTGATACTCACAGCAGAGTTGAGCACCAGGTACAGAGATCCCCTATGAACCCACACTGACACCTATGCATAGCTTCCTCTACTATTAACATCCTCTACCTCACTGTTGTTTAGGCAACTGCTGGGCCTCCACAGGCAAATCATCACAACACGGAGTCTATGGTTTACGTCTTAGTCCATTCAGGCTGCTGTAACAAAATATCACAAACCAGAGGGCTTATGAACAATAGAAATTTATTGGAAGCTGAGTAATCCAAGAATTTACATTAGAATCGACTTTTACCGTTACACAATCTGTGCAGTTAATCATGACAAGTGTCTGCTGTTGTACTATTGTACAAAGTAGTTGTACTATTATAGGGAATAGTCTCATTGCCCTCTAATCCTCTGCCTCCTACTATTTATCTTTCTTCTTCTATAATCCCCCCAAACATTGATCTCTTTACTCTTCATATTTTTGTGTTCTCCAGGTCATGCAGTTGTATTATGTACCAGGTAACCTTTCCAGATGAGCATATATCACTTAGTAATATATAGTTAATTCTCCATGTCCTTTCACGGATTGATGTTCCATTCATTTTTTATAATGCAAAATATCCCATTGTCAGGACATAGCACAGTTTATTTATCCAGCCACCTACTGAGGGACATTTTGGTTGCATCCATATTTTGGCAATTATGAATTAAGCAGCTACAAGGATCCTTATGAAGTTCTTATGTAGATATAAATTTTTAACATCTTTTTTTGTAAATACAAAGAAGTATGATTGCCGGATACTATGTTAAGAGTGTGTTTAGTTTTGCAAGAAACAGCCAAAAGATCTTCCATTGTTGTTGAACCATTTTGCATTCTCACCAGCAACGAATCAGAGTTCCTCTTGTTCCCCATCCTCACCAACATTTGGCATTATCAGTGTTCTAGATTTTGGCCATTCTAACAGGTACACAGAGGCATCTCACTATTGTTTTAATTTACATTTCCCTCATGACATACCATATAGAGTATGCTTTTTTTTTTTATTTGACAGGTAGAGTTAGACAGTGAGAGAGAGAGAGAGAGACAGAGAGAAAGGTGTTCCTTCTGTTAGTTTACCCCCCAAATGGCTGCTACAGCCGGCGCGCGGCGCCAATCCGAAGCTAGGAACCAGGTGCTTCCTCCTGATATCCCATGCGGGTGCAGGCGCCCAAGCATTTGGGCCATCCTCCACTGCCTTCCCGGGCCACAGCAGAGAGCTGGACTGGAAGAGGAGCAACCGGGACAGAATCTGGCGCCCCAACTGGGACTAGAACCTGGGGTGCCAGCGCGGCAGGCAGAGGATTAACCTAGTGAGTCACGGCGCCAGTCCCAGAGTATACTTTTTAAAAGCATATTTCTTTGGTGAAGTAATTTGTAAGACATTTTATCTCTGTACACAAAGTGGTATCTCCACATATGGACTTGTTTTTGCTTAAAAGTTGATCCTTATATCTGATATTTCCTTTTGGTTGTTAATGTCATTGACAAAATCTTCAGGACAAAGCTGAAGAGAGATAGTGAGAAGAGGGAAAAAGTTCTCAATGTTCTGAGGTAATTGTGCTTTTTATTATATTAATCATAATAAGGAAAATGCTATTTTTTACTATGCTGTGAGCAGTTTTTTTTATAACTAGATACTGAATTTTATGAAATATTTTTAACATTTAATCTAAATGATTATGATTTTCTTCTTGTATTTTTCACCCACATGAACGACTTGCATTATTTATTTTGAATGTTAACCACCTTTGCATCTTTTGGTATATGCTGCCTTCTATTAATCTTTTAAAATGCTTTGTATTTGGTTTAACCATAATATTTTGCTTAAAAATTAAAATAAAATAATAAATCTAAACAAAAGACCTTTGGCCCAATTTTTGATAAGGTTATTTGCTTTCTAATTGTTGAATTTTAAGAGTTCTTTGTGTTTTTGTATAACAGTCCATTATAAGATATGTCTTTTGCAAATATTTTCTCCCAGTCTATAGCTTGCCTTTTTATTCTCCTGACAGTGCCTTTTACAGAGTTGGTATTTTTAATTTTAGCTAATCTCAGCTTATCATTCCTTCTTTAATGGGTTATGCTCTCTATGTTTATCTAAAAAGTCTTCAACAAACCCAAGGTCATTTAGACTTCCTCCTGTGTTATCTCTAATAACTTAAAGATGTTTGGTTTACATTCAGTTCTGTGCTGCATGTTGACCGACCCGTTGTTGGGGTGTAATGATTGTGTTTACATTCCCCTGTTTTTGGCATGGGATGTCCAGTTTCCCAGCACCATTTGTTGAAAATGCTATGTGTTCTCATGTTCTGCCTTTGTTCTTTGTCAAAGATTACTGAACTATGACTGTGTGTATGATTTATCTCTGTGCTCTCTGTTCTGTACCTTGTCTATTCTTTCACAAATACTGCACTGTCTTCACTACAAGTCTTAAATTTAACTATGTCAGTTCTTACACTTCATTCTTTTCCTTGAATATTGTGTTGGCTATTGTGGAATTTTTGCCACTCCATACAAACTTTAGAGCATCCATAAAAAAGCTTCACTGGGGGCTGGCGCTGTGGCGTAGTGGGTAAAGCCGGCACCTGCATTGCCGGCATCCCATATGGGCACCAGTTCAAGTCCCAGCTGCTCCACTTCAAATCCAGCCCTCTACTGTGGCCTGGGAAAGCAGCAGAAGATGGCCCAAGTCCTTGGGCCCTTGCACCCATGTGGGAGATCTGGAAGAAGCTCCTGGCTCCTGGCTTTGGATTGGTGCAGCTCCAGCCGTTGTGACCAACTCTGCCTCTCTCTGCCTCTTCTTTTCTCTCTGTGTAACTGTGACTTTCAAGTAAAATAAATAGATCTTTAAAAAAATAGCTTTGTTGTATTTCCATTGGGATTTCTTTGAATCTGTAGTTCAAGTTGGGAAGAACTACATCTTGCAAATATCTTAATATTTCATTCCACGAACATAGAATGCATTTCCATTTATTTAAGTCTTTCTTATCTCTTTTTAAAAAGTCTATTTAAGGTGCACAAAATTTTTTGCTCTTATTTATAGTGAAATGTCTATCACATTCAAGAAAACAAATATCTCTGTTATATCACATGGCTTCCTTTTTTGTGTGTATGGAAACATCAACTAAAAAATACAAATACACACTATCCAATAAAATATCATCAGCTAGGGTTCTCATGTTATGATTTCCAAACTTATTTGTCCTATGTAAGTGCAACTTTGCACATTTTAACCTAACCTCTTTTTTCTTTTTTTTCCCACATCCTCCAACTCTACTTAGTGTTTCTTTATATTCAACCGTTTTGAACAAATGAAATCATGCAATATTTTATTTCTTTATATATTTTATTTCTCTTTATCCTTGAGAATTAAGGCTGCTTAACATAGGCAAATCAATCAGTGTGATACATCACATTAACAAAATGAAAAATAAAATTCCTGATCATCACAGGAAATGTTCCAAAAGCATTTAACAAAATTTAATTCTTTTTGCTAAAACCTTTCAACAATTTAGATATAGACATTAATTTCTGCAACAAAATAAACACCTTTTATGAAAAACCTGCAACTGACATCATTATCAGTGGACACGAACTGAAAGCTTTCCTTCTAAGATCTAGTACCAGATAAGAATGTACACTCAGACTACTTCAATTCAGTATAGTTCTAGTTATACTAGAAAGATCAATGAGACAAGGAGAAGAAATGAAAGGCACACAAATAATAAGTAAAATCACCCCTATTTCCTATTAATATTTAAATCTTCTTAGATTTCTCTCATCAGAAGGCTATATAGATTTCCTGATATGAATCTTGTGTGTATTTTGCTATACTTACCCTTTAAAACACTATTTATTTTTTTAAATGACAATTTAAATGGCATTGTGTTTTTAATTTTAATTTCCATTTGTTCATTGCTAGGAAATAGGAAGAAATTCACCTTTCTATACCAACTTTGTGACTGGCAATGTTGCTTAATGGCTTGTTAGTCCACAAAGGTTTTTGCTGTTTCAAATTTTCTATATATGGGAACATATTATCTGTGAACAGACAGCATTTTTTTCTTTTGCAATCTGAACATCTTTTATTTCATTTTCTTTCTTCTCATATTATTTAGCACCTCTGATACAATACTGAAAAACAATGGTGAATGGGAACAGCCTTGCCTTTTTCTGATCTTAGTGAAAAAGCTACCATTAAGCATTAGATTAACTGTAAGTTTTATATAAATATTCCTTATCAAGCTGAGGAAGTCTCCCTGTCTACCCGTATTGCTAATTTACCAAGCTTTTTTATTTAAGGTAAACAAATTTCATGTAATATACATATTACATGAAAATCTGTATATTATATATATATATGTATATATTATATATACAGATTTAGGAACATAGTTATATTTGCCACCCAACCCTCCTTCCCACCCATGCTACCACACTTCCTCCTCCTTCCTCTATTATCCCTTCTTGTAATTTTCACAATGACCTGTTTTAAGCTTACTTTATACTCATAAGATTAACCCTACACTAAGTAAAGAGTTCAACAAATAGAAAGAAGGAAAAATGCAGTTTCTCAGCAGTAGAGACAAGGGCTGTAAACCATCAACAGATCTAAAAACGTCAATTTCATTCCTATACATTACATTTGTGGTACTCTAGTACTTACTAAAGATCAGGGAAAACATGGTATTTGCCTTTTTGGGATTGGCTTATTTCACTAAGTATAATGGTTTCTAATTTCACCCACTGTGTTGCAAAATGCAGTATTTCATTCCTTTTTACAACTGAGCAGTATTTCATCCTCTCTCTCTCTCTCTCTCTCTCTCTCTCTCTATATATATATATATATATATATTCGCACTCATATATATATATATATATATATGCATGCCACAATCTCTTTATCCAATCATCAGCTGATGGACGTCTGGGTTGCCTCTATATCTTAACTATTGTGAATTGAGCTGCAATAAACATGGGAGTACAGATAAATCTTTCATATGCTGATGTCATTTCCCTTGGGTAAATTCCCAAAAGTGGGATTGCTGCTTCATATGGTTCTATTTTCAGATTTCTAAGATATCTCCATACTGTCTTCTACAATGGCTGTACTAGTTTATATTCCCACCAACAGTGTATAAGGGTACCTTTTTTCCCACATCCTCACCAGCATTTGTTGTTTCTTGATTTCTCTATGACAGCCATTCTAACTGGGGTGAAGGGAAGCCTCGTTGTGGTTTGGATTTGCATTTCCCTGATGGCTATTGATTCTGAGCATTTTTTCATGTGTCAGTTGGACGTTGGACATTGGAACTTCATCTCTTCAAAATGCCTGTTCAAGTCCTTTGCCCATTTCTTACCTGGATTGTGTTTTGTTGTTGCTGAGATTCTTGAGCTTTTATATATTCGCGATGTGAATCCTTTATCAGTTTCATAGTTTGCAAATATTTTCTCCAATTCTGTTGGCTGCCTCTTCACTTTGCTGAGCGGTTTCTTTGTGGTGCAGGAGTTTCTCAGCTTGAAATAATCCCGTTTGTCTATTTTGGCTTTCATTGCCTGTGATTTTGGCGTCTTCCAAGAAGCTTTTAGCTATGCCAATGTCTTGCAGCGTTCCCCAATGTTCTCCTCTAGTAATTTGATGGTATCAGGTCATAGATTTAGAACCTTGATCCATTTTGAGTTGATTTTTGTATAAAGTGTAAAGTAGGAACCATGTTTCATACTTCTGCATGTGGAGATCCAATTTTACCAGCACCATTTGTTAAAGAGACTACCCTTTGTCCAGGGATTGATTTTAGCTCCTTTGTCAAAGATTTGTTGGTTGTAGATGTGTCGACTGATTTCTGGAGTTCCTATTCTCTCCCATTAGTCTATATGTCTCTATATGTCTATTTTTGTGCCAGTACCAGGCTGTTTTGATTATAACTGCCCTGTAGTATGTCTTGAAACCTGGTATTGTGATGCTGCCAGCTTTGTTTTTGTTAAGATTGTTTTAGCTATTCGGGGTCTTTTCAGTTTCCATACAAATTTTAGCATATTTTTTCCTAGATTTGAGGAGAGTATTGTTGGTATTTTGATTGGGATCACATTGAATCTCTACATTGCTTTTGGTAGTATGGGCATTTTGACAATATTAATTCTTCCAATCCTTGAGTGTGGACAGGTCCACCACATGGGTGGTAGACATGCAACTACTTAAGCTATCACCTGCTGCTGTCCAGGGTCTGCATTAACAGGAAATCAGAATCAAGAACCAGAGCCATGCAGTGAACCCAAGCACTCCAATGTGAGAAATGGGTATCTCAACCAGTGTGTTAACTGTTAGGCTAAATGTCCCCTTTCCTCCTTTCCTTTTAAAGGATAATTTCACAAGGGACAGAATTCTAGGTTGGTGATAAATTTTTCTTGCAGTACTTTAAATATTTCACTCTATTCTCATCCTGCTCCCATGATTTCTGAGAAGTCAGTTGTAATTCTTACCTTTATTCCTCTATGGGGAAGGATATTTTTCCCCACTACCTATTTTCAGGATTTTTTTCTTTATTTTTTATTTTCTGTAATTAGAAAATGATTCATCCAGTATTCTCTGTGCTTTCTGGATCCATAGCTTGTCATACTACATTAATTTGGAGGGGAAATCCTCAGCCATGATTTCAAATATTTGTTCTGTTCCTTTGTTCTATTTCTTCCCTTTCTGCTGCTCTCATTGCATGTATGGAAGACCTCCTTGAGTTCTGTACAACTCTCGGACATTCTGTGCTGTTAGGGGTTTGTTTTTCATATTTTTTCTCTTTAGTTTTCAGTTTGGAAATCTTCGATTGAGCTATCCTTCAGGTCAGAGAGTCTATACTCTGTCATGGCCAGTCTACAAAGTTCTTCAGCAGTTTGCATTTCTGTTACATTGTTGATCGCTGGAATATAATTTTGGCTCCTATTGAGAATTTCTATCCCTCTGCTTACATTGCCCATCTGTTCTTCATATCTGTTAGAACTCTTAGCATATTAATCATGGTTATTTCAAATTCCCAGCCTAATATTTCCAACATTCATGCCATCTATGAATCTGGGTTTGATGCTATCTCTGTTTCTTCGAACACTGCTTCTTACAATTTCAGTACATCTTAGAATTTTGTATTGAAACTTAAACTGTAATGTAAAAGGGTGAAATTTAAAATTGACATTTTGAGATTCAATGATGGCTTATAGCCCTTGTCTCTACTGTTGAGGAGCAGTGCCCTTTTCTTCATACCATTTGTTAAACTCTTTACTTAGTGTAGGGTTAATCTTAAGAGTATAAAGTAAACTGAAAGTAGATCTTTCTTTGTAAAAGTTAAGAGTGTGAATAAGAGAGGGAGGATGAAGAGTGAGAGCATGGGTGGTAGGGAGGGTAGGGTGGGGAAAATAACTATGTTCCTAAATCTGTATATATGGAATACATGAAATTTGTATACCTTGAATAATTTATTAAAAAAGAAAGCCAGATGTGATGTACTAAAAATTCCTGTAATATTCTAGGTGGTGGCCAGGGTTATTCTCCAGTCTTGTATTCCGTCTCAGTCTTTCACTGGCCCTGTACCTCTGGATTGCGACCTTCACACCTGCTTCTCCATTCCCTTGCCCCCTTAGGTGGGACAGGGTGTCTAGAGTGGACTGGATTGAGCAATTCTCTTTCTCTGCTTGGAAAGCAAGAGCCACCTGGAGTTGGGTATTGACCTAGGTCAGTTAAGCTCTGGGAAAATAGTTTTTCCTGAAGGCAAACTTTGCTAATTTAAGAACAGAATATAATGGAATATTTCAAAATAGTTCTCTCCTCACCCCTCTCCAGAAGCATGAGGTGGCATTTCTCCAGTGTTCACTGTGAGGAGCTAGTGAACTTCTGGAGATAAACCCACCAACATGTGGGGACACCCATGACTGAACCCCCGGGGGCCCCGACTCTCAGACTTGCCCACGCACCTCCTGCAATTTGTCAGTTACAATCCGGGTCTTCCTACCCTGGCAGTGCTGCCGGCAGAGTTGCTGCTCCTGGGTTCTGCGCCAGCGAGTTGCGATTTACCCGGCTCTCTGATTATGAATTATGTTCTGCATTCTCACTTCTCTGAAGGATTTAAGAAAAGTTGTTGATTTTTCAGTTTGTCCAACTTTTCATTTCTGTTTAGGAGTGAGTAGCAACTTCCAAGCTTCTACTTACATGCCAGTCTGGCAACTGGAGTGATTTTTCCGTTTTAACTTTTTTTTTAAAGGCAATGATGAAAACTAAAACTTACACTTATCAGTAATGTGTTAAATATTTTATCACTATTATATTCCTCCAATCTTATATCCATTAAATGATGGGGGAACTGTTTTATAAATCTTCTGTTTTGGGGGCAGGAAATTAAGATTTAGAGAAGGTTAGAAATTATCACAAGGACACGGGGCTTCAAACTGGAGAGGTGTGAACCCAGAGAGCCTACAGTTCAAGCTATTCCCTAATGTTATGTTTTCAAATGTTCCCTTTGGTTACTTTTTTTTTTTGTAATCAGAGCCATGGTGTACAATCAAGCAAGTTAAGGAAACTTTGGTACTTTGTGAATGATACTGGCAAAACAATGGGCAATACACAGCCTATACAACCATGTTTGGGCCAGCCTATGCACATCGTTTCTTACCAGTTTATCCCATCATCTTTATAGGTTTATGCAGCTACTCTACCACATGCTATTTTCCATTCTAGGACATCGTGTGGCACAGATAACCAGATGCACTCTGGTTAGGATAACATAGTCAACACGTGTGAATTTTGGCCTCTTGGTCATCAGAGAATCTCTATTTTTTTTTCTTAAAAAATGATATACTTATTTATTTGAAAGGCAGAATTACTGAGAGACAGAGACCTTCCATCCTCTGGTTTGCTCCCCAAATGGTTACAGCGGCCAGGGCTGGGCCAAGCAGAAGCCAAGAGCCTAGAAATCCATCCTTGTCTCCCACACAGGGACCCAAGTACTTGGGTCATCTTCTGTTGTTTTTTCTAATCACACTAGCAGGGAGCTAGATCTGAAGTGGAGCATCTAGGATTCCAATGGGAATCATATGGGAAGCCAGCACCCCATGCAGTGGCTTTACCTGCTATGCCACATTGCAGGTCCCTCTAATGTTTCTTCAGTAGCCTGGCAGCAGCAAACCAAGAATTGGACTTAGAAAAAAAACTTAACAAATGCAAATTAACTGGTTGTAATGAAACTATTTTAAATCTTATGAAGAGTCATATCTTCAGAAGGACATTAGGAAACATTTTGAAAAATGTGTTAAACATATTTCAGACTATAAATTGGAACACAGTGTAGTAGGTAGCTCTTTTGTAAATGAGCAAGAGAGGCTACCTGGTATGATGAAAATTTAAATCAAAATGTATTTGCTCCAGGTCTATAGAGAAGCAGAAATAAATGATTTGCACTTGTATGAATATTCAGTTTTGCAATATCCTGGCCCAACCATGATGCAAATTACTGACAATTTCAGAAATGATTTAAGAGCATGATTATCAAAATTCCTAGAATAAATCAAATACAGAGATAAGCATAAAAATAAGATTGTAAATTCTGCATGTGATTTCATACAGTCACTTTCTATTTATGGACCTTTGCCCGATTCTGTGTCTGTAAATGTGACTTTCTATATAGACACAGAAACTAAGATTCAGGGAAGGGTGATGGAGGAAGAAATCCTAGGTTTTTGTCTTTGGCCAACATCAACGGCTTAACTGCTTATGAGAAAATAAAAAAAGAAATAAGAAAGTATTAGTAATCTAAGTTCTTCCATTTCCTATTAGCTCAGTAGCCTATGCTGAGTCAGTTTTAGGAGGAACAAGAGCACACTGACTATCTAATAGCTACTGTAGAGAACTGAAAAATAAGTTGGTTGTTGCCCATAACACAGTACACATGTGCACATGCTTACACACAAACTCATTAGAAGGGAACAATAGTTAAGACTTATCAGTCAATAAGCCCACCCTTCCAACTAGTTGCTGACTTCATTTACCAAAACAAAGGGACATAAGCACTGCATTCCAACCATACTGAGCCACTCTAGAGGCCAAGAGGAGGAGGGACAATGAAGACAGATTACCTGGCCAGACCCCAGCCAGGTTTCTTTCCCAATGGCAGTCCAGTCTTTAAAGAGCTGTGCGGCAGGTGTGCCCTTTCCAGAGGCAGGGGATGCGCAAAGCCTAGTCTCTTCTTCCGTTTCCATCACTTTCCTGCTGCTCAGGGCACTAAAACTGTTAATAGAGGAAAGAAACATTTCTTTGAATTAGTGTGAATCATTTCGTTGGAGATAGTGTAACTACCAGTAATTTCAGATCAATTTACATGATATTCTACTTATTTTATGCAGCTCCTCATTGCTCCTCCACTTGACTGCTCTAATAACATGAGCCCTTACAATTAAAACTTTTCATCTCCACATCGCTCCTATTTCCAATGGTTCTATATTGAGACATCTCCTGCGGAGTCAAAAACTTAACTATTCCTCTGCCACAGTTAAGAGTTTCTCAATGAGAGTCTCCAGCTCAGAGCAGGCATAAGAGATGCACGGAACTGATCCGTCTTTTCTAGCCCACTGCCTTGTTACCTCCAGGTCCTTCACATAATCACCATTTCTTTCATAAGCCCCTGCCCCAGCACTATGATACAGACTGGGAAATGTGGTGACCAATATTCAATTCTGAGTAAAGAGACCTTCCGCATACATTCTCTCAAATTCAGCAGTGGAAATGCAGGCGCCACTCCATCAAGGACAAGAGTTGATTCATTAATTTGTTTATTCACTTAATACATATTATGCATATTTTACTAGGCTTTGTGCTAACTCCTGGGGGTGGGGATATGTATGAGAGTAGTCTCTTGCTCAGGGACAGATCATGCAAGAGACATGGTCCATGACCAAAGTCAAGATAAGGAATGCTGGAGGAAAATCTATATAATATAATATAATATGACTGTGCGACAAAGGCAGCCCTCATTTATGGAATTCTTACCACTCTGATCCAACTCTTTTAGCTCATTTAGTCTGAGAGTGAGAGGGAGAGAGGGAGAGAGATTTTCTCCATACTGTACATGGAATCAAAAATACATTTTCTAACACCACAGGTCTAATAAATGCCACATGTGGGGTCCAAATATATAATTGTATTACTCCACCATCATTGTCATTTCTATTACTTTGTGTTGCCCTCTACACAAAACGGTGTATAAT
Organism: Lepus europaeus; assembly: GCF_033115175.1. NCBI lineage: Eukaryota > Metazoa > Chordata > Mammalia > Lagomorpha > Leporidae > Lepus > Lepus europaeus. The sequence goes on from NC_084842.1 coordinate 9,266,182, forward strand.
AACTTTTTCCATCCTTTCTTCCTTAACATACTTCATCTTATATTTGGTTATTTGTCAAAACTTTTCTAGTTAACTTTTTTCTGATTAGGGCTTAGGAGTGTGGTCATAGTGAAGAGAGAGAGAGGAGAGAGAAACAAACTAACTCCAGGTCTCCAATGTTTATTCCCATCAAGATCATCAGACTTACAATTACAAAATGGCTTCATTTTTAGCACTGGGCTTTTCCTTCTCATAGTTAAGCACTCCTGGAGGAGAGAAAGTAAGAAAGAATCATCCATTCACTGGTTCACTCACCAGATGGCCACAATGGCTGAGTCTGGGCCAGGCTGAAACCAAGAGCCAGGAGCTTCACCCAGATCTACTATGTGAATAGCAGCAGCCCATCTTCTGCTGGTGTTCTCAAACCATCTACAGAGAGATGAATCAGAAGTGGAGCAGCTGGGATGCATTGCTGGCAGTGGCTTTACCCCCTATGCTACACCAGCCCCTGATACACTTTCTAAGTAACTTCATAATGTGCTTTCTTTCTACTTTTGACCCCATCAAATGTCCTCACATCATAGTTTGGGCAATATCATCTGTTTGTCATTTCCCCTTTGCTTCTTCTAGTTCAACCCATATGCATTAGACAAGTATTACTTCTGATGATTACTCGCCTGCTTTGGATCCAAGAATGATTCACTAGCCCCTATGCCTCAGTTCAAATCTTAGGGCATTTTGATTCTCTCACAGATAAGGTATCCTACCTACCAATCTCTCCTGTACCTATGTTCCATACTGAACAACCTCCAGTAGGATTTTATTTCACTCCTCACCACCCCCCAGTGACTTCCTCGATTGTACCTGTGTCGCTATTCTGCCTTCCATCTGCAATGTTGCGTTTTAGCAAAGACCAACCCACCTTTCAAGGCTGTGTCACAAGACCCATTGTATCAGAACAACCTGATCCATTCTTAGGGCATAGATTAGATTTCTTTCATAGAAAATCAGTTTGAACCTTGTTGCAAGGCACTCGCTGAGTATCTGTAAGTAGCCCAGACCAAGAATGTTGGAGAATATGGGTTAAATATTTCTGTTTATACAAAACAGAAAACAAAAATGAACAAGAAAAGGACAAAAGAAAATTTCCAGTGAATTAGTTGCATCTGGCAAAACAGAACTTTATTTTTTTCTTTTTTAAGTACCTGTTTATTCAAATATATAGGGCTCAGCGGTCTGTCACCTTCTTCCAAAATGAGTCAACAGGAAGAAGAGTCCAAGGATGTCTCTAACGTGCTACCAAATTAGCACATGGAAAACACAACCATGTCCTGCACGTCATGAATTGTTAATGCTCTGTTTACTGCTGAGGCTGTCACAGAAAACAAGACAGTCTGGTAAGTCAATAATTTATTTCAGACTGTGGAATTAATTAGGAAGACAATTAAATAATTGTGAGAAAGTAAAAAAAAATATGTTGGGACATTTTGTTTTTAAGAATCAGTGGTGGTTTACATAGTGTTTGGACACTGCTTGGGGGGAAAGGAAGTTAGAGGCAGAAAAAGAATAAATTTTCTGCATGCTTTTTTTTTTAAAGATTTACTTATTTATTTGAAAGAGTTACACAGAGAGAAAAGGAAAGGCAGAGAGAGAGAGAGAGAGAGTCTTCATCTGCTGGTTCACTCCCCAGTTGGCTGCAATGGTCGGAGCTGTGCCGATCTGAAGCCAGAAGCTTCTTCCGGGTCTGCCATGTGGGTACAGGTACCCAAAGACTTGGGCCATCTTCTACTGCTTTTCCAGGCAAAAGCAGAGAGCTGGATCGAAAGTGGAGTTGCCGCAACTCGAACCGGCACCCATATGGGATGATGGCACTGCAAGTTGGCGGCTTTACCTGCTATGCCACAGCACCAGCCCCTTTGCATACTTCTTATAAGATGCTGATACATATTGCTCTTCCCTCAACCCTTTCAAAGAAATCTCAGTGAGCCACATTAATTCTTTAAATATTAAAATAATTTACATTTCATGTGCAAACTGGTGGGCAAACAAGCTGTGCCCTGGATTTAGTTTGGCTCCTCTGTGAGGTTACATAGTGAATAAATGATTTTGCATCTGCCTTGTGAATATCAACAGTGGATCCAAATGAAAAGTAATACTATCTAAATATACTTTTGAGTAACTGCCTGTATAGACATAAGTCACTTCATGATTTTTCCAAGAATAATAAATAATAGAAATAAACATCCAGAAAATGCCATTTTCCATGCTGGGATTATAAATGCCATATCTGTTCAATAATATGATTCCCATGCCTTGGTATGCACTTATATTAGTAAAGAAAAGATTTGTTGATGTGATTTCAGGGAATAATTCTTTAGAACAAGCAGGTATGAATAGATAGGACTTGGTTATGCTCTGTACTGGCAACAATATAACTCTATAAGGCAAAACTGATGGTTCTATCTAGCACAAGTATCTAAGAGTAACCTTGCCCCAAATTAGGACAAAAAGCATCATTTGAAAAATACTGACCAAAAACTTTTTAAAAGTCTGGCATGAATGTACACAGAAAATAAAAAGATGGATTATGGTATGGTTACTTTTTTTTGTTTGTAAAATCACTGCAGAGAAATCTATAGATGCAAGGAAAGAAATGCTGAAAAATAACATTCTTATTTTAGAAAGTTTAACAACATACCACTCACATCTACTGCTAAAAAGGCTGCTCCTCCTGTTTTCTTATTGTTCTGTCGCTATTTCTCTTACGTAGGAGAATCTAGGAAAAGAAGTCAACCCTCAAATTTGCCTTCTGGTGAGGTATTATTTGGACTCTTTTAAAGATGAAAAAAAGGCAAAATCATCGTATCACCTTGGAAGGCAAATCTTAGACTTTACTGCTGCTGCCTGTCTACAGCTCTGCGATCCCCCATCAGTCTCCAACCAAGCCCCAGGTCAGCGAGTATCCAGCTCATGCTGCAGGCACTCTCACGAGGTAAGACTCTGAAGTGTACTGAGGAAACAGTCAAGTGAACAAACCCGAACCTCAGCCCTATTTCTGAAGTATGTTGTGGACTATGAGGCTGGCAGTCAAAGAGAAGGAAGGAGCCATGATTACTGAACAACCAACCTCAAGTTCACACTCCCGATGAGCAGTATGGTCTCAGCAACTGAGAAGTTGAGGGACAACCAAACTGCTTGGAGGAATCCAGAAGCTCCAACTGTGAGGAAGAAGTGGGGTGCAGAGACAAGGATCCCACACATTTAGAGAGGGCTGCTGAACCAACCTGAGATTTTAGCAATGTTTCTTTGTCAATATAGCAAATGGTGTACATATGAATATACACACAGAGACAGAGGAAGAAAAAAACAGAATTAAAAGATGTTTATTGGTGTAAAACATTTGAAATTCATACATAGTTTTTGCCAAGATATGCATTTTCTATTAACTTTTGAGGACCCCTTGTGTGTGTATGTGTATATAAATTTATAAATAAGTTCATAAATAAATTGTTAGTGATGTATTTACAGATGCAAATCCCCATCATTTGGCTGTGAGCTTTGTATGTTCATGAATCACTGCTGGATTGCTCCGATTACTATCTACACAAGCTGAGGCAACAAATATTTGCTGAAAAGAAGTCAACAATGACAGAGAAAAAGACAATCAGAGGCTGTTTTCTGAGCTTTGTTCTTCAGATGCCAGCCTTCCCTGAGGGCCTGGGGAGGGAACGGGAAGTTTCCACAAAGCCAACTGGCTCATGAGCACTTCCTCTAAGTATTAAAAATATCTGGGTATGGCCGGCGCCACGGCTCACTAGGCTAATCCTCCGCCTGCGGTGCCAGCAACCCGGGTTCTAGTCCCGGTCGGGGCGCCAGATTATGCCCCGGTTGCTCCTCTTCTAGTCCAGCTCTCTGCTGTGGCCCGGGAGTGAAGTGGAGGATGGCCCAAGTGTTTGGGCCCTGCACCCGCAAGGGAGACCAGGAGGAAGCACCTGGCTCCTGGCTTCGGGTCGGCGCAGCGCACTGGCTGTAGCGGCCATTTGGGGGGTGAACCAACAGAAGGAAGACCTTTCCCTCTGTCTCTCTCTCTCTCACTGTCTAACTCTGCCTGTCAAAAAATAAAATAAAAAATCTGGGTACTCACGGGGAACCAAATCAACAGGAGGACACCTGACAAAACTGCGTAGCTTAGACTCTCACTCACCTGAAGTTCCTGGACCAGATGATCTCAAATATCCTTGGAGGCTGTGCTTCTATAGCTACCACCTTGTCTATTCTGGAGTCCAGCGTGTCCATGGTCTTGGCCATCTTGGTGGAATTGTTTCAATTCAAGCACTGCTAGTACCTGTGGTTCTCTAAGGCAGGATCTCCAAAAAAGTTGCCAGCAAATGGTTGGACACTGTTGCATGACTTAGATTAGTACTGGTCCATTCTAGGAAATTCTAATCACTTACCTATGTATTAAGAACTTCTATTTTCATTAAAATTTTTTCGATGGAACATTGCATTTTAGTTGTTTTTCCAAAAACTTTTGTTTAACAATTACTAAATGACACCCCTAATTATAGCTCTGAATTTTTTTTAATGTATTTCATCTGTGAAGTTCAAAGACTAGGAACCGCTTTCCAGGAAGTTTAATGTATTTACTCAAGCTCATAAAGGGAGCAGAGAGAGCCGGCCCTGTGGTGTAGCAGGGAATGTCAGCATCCCATGTGGGCACCAGTTTAAGTACCAGTTGCTCCACTTCTGATCCAGCTCCTTGCAAATGCATTTGAGAAAGCAGCAGAAGATGGCCCAAGTGCTTGGGCCCCTGCAACCCACGTTGGAGACCCAGAAGAAGGTCCTGGTTCCTGGCTTCTGAGCAGCCCATCTCTGCTGTTACAGTAATTTGTGGAGTGAATCAGAAGAAGGGAGATATTTCTGTCTCTCCCTCTCTCTTTCTGTAATTCTGTCTTCCAATTCAATCAAAAGATAAAAAGTAGAAAATAAAGAGGAGTAGAGACTTTCATTCATATATTTCTTCAATAAATATTTACTGAGCTTCAACTATGTTCCAAGTACTATTCTAAACATTTATAGTCCCATCAATTATCAAATATGACTAAATCCCTACAGAAATGGAGCTTTTCCTCTTAGTGTGAAGAGACAGATAATAAATAACAATTGTAACAAACAAGTAATTAGACTATGTGTCACAGGTATACAGATTTTGAATGAGACCACAGTATTTGGATTCAAATCATTTTTGAAACCAACCTCCTCCTATGCCTGATCCTGAATTCTAGGCTCCCTTGATTTATTTCTTTTACTTTTATTTACTTATTTGTTTATTAACAGGCAGAGTTAGACAGTGAGAGAGAGAGACAGAGAGAAAGGTCTTCCTTCTGTTGGTTCATCCCCTAAATAGCCGCTACGGCCAGCTCTTTGCCGATCCGAAGCCAGGAGCCAGGTGCCTCCTCATGGTCTCCCATGCGGGTGCAGGGCCCAAGCACTTGGGCCATCCTCCACTTCACTCCTGGGCCACAGCAGAGAGCTGGACTGGAAGAGGAGCAACCAGGACAGAATCTGGTGCCCCAACTGGCGCCGCAGGCAGAGGATTTGCCTAGTAAGCCGCGGCGCATTTAAAGAAGATAAAAGAAAAGTTTGATTCTTTTTTTTTTTTTTTTTTTTTTTTTTTTTTTTTTTACAGAGTGGACAGTGAGAGACAGAGACAGAGAGAAAGGTCTTCCTTTATGGTTGGTTCAACCTCCAATGGCTGCTGTGACCGGCGCACTGCAGCCGGCACACCACGCAGATCTAAAGCCAGGAGCCAGGTGCTTCTCCCATGTGGGTGCAGGGCCCAAGCACTTGGGCCATCCTCCACTGCACTCCCGGGCCACAGCAGAGAACTGGGCTGGAAGAGTAGCAACCAAGACAGAATCCGGCACCCCGACCTGGACTAGGGGAGGATTAGCCTATTGAGCCGCAGAGCTGGCCTGAAAAGTTTGATTCTTAAAGACATTCACTTTGTAATGCAAAAGATGAAATAGGACTTCTTTCCTTCCTGGGATTATGAGTTCTTGAATTATAAGAAATAATAGGCCGGCGCCGCGGCTCACTAGGCTAATCCTCCGCCTTGCGGCTCCGGCACACCGGGTTCTAGTCCCGGTCGGGGCACCGATCCTGTCCCGGTTGCCCCTCTTCCAGGCCAGCTCTCTGCTGTGGCCAGGGAGTGCAGTGGAGGATGGCCCAAGTGCTTGGGTCCTGCACCCCATGGGAGACCAGGATAGGCACCTGGCTCCTGCCATCGGAACAGCGCGGTGCGCTGGCCGCAGCGCGCTACCGCGGCGGCCATTGGAGGGTGAACCAACGGCAAAAGGAAGACCTTTCTCTCTGTCTCTCTCTCACTATCCACTCTGCCTGTCAAAAATTAAAAAAAAAAAAAAAGAAAAAAAAAAGAAAAAGAAAGAAATAATAAACAGATTTGTTATTTAAAATCAACAAAAACAACTCCAGGAGAAGGCATTTAGTGCAGCAGTTAAGACACCACTCGGGAGTCTGAATCCAGTTGAGAGTGACTGGGTTCAAGTCTAGTGTCCCCTTCCAATCCAGGTTCCTGCTAATCCGTTACCTGAGTGGCAGCAGAGGCTGGTCCATGTACTTGGATCCCCAACCCCAACATGGCCAATCCAGATGAACTTCCAGGCCCTAGCTTCATCCTGGCCCAGATGTGGGTGTTACAGTCATCTGGATAGTGAATCAGCAGGTGGGAGAGATCTCTGAGTCTGTCTTTCTCTGTCTCTCTGCATTCCAAACACATACAATAAATGAATAAGTATTGAAAAAATTAAAAATAACAAAATGAAAGAAACTGCAAATTCCATAACTAATGTACTTATTAGTTGTTAAAACCATTGAAGTGCACATGTGTTGTGGTATTTACACTTACACAGTCTGTATTTCCAATCTTCTTCCGTTTGTCGCAAGTTCAGCCCTGAGCTTGAGTTCTACGCCCTCACCCCCAATTCAAGTAGCCATCTTTCCACAAACAGTGCTCAGTAGCATGCACATTGGGAGAGATGGACCTGCCCATGCACAAATCCAGAAGCCACATCCTGGCTCCATCAATCTGCTCAGCTTCATCCAAGGCAGAGAGAGCTTTTCAAAGCTTCACTTAGTTTTCAGAGACAACAAACCATGAGCTGGATATGCAGATTGAAAATCCAGTTCAAAGACTAAGTGAAGAATGTTTAGAAAATAAATGAGCCCTCCTTGGATCAGGTTCTGTTACTGACTCAGGTTTTAGTAGTACATAAATCCTTATTCCCTCCCCCCCACCCCCCGGATTGCTGCACAGGTGGGAGATCACAGACATGATGCAAATGAGCTGGCAGTTTAGAACAAATTAAAAAACAGTGTCAGATATTAACATGCAAAATGCCAATGCTGCATATGTACGACAAAGAGTGGAATATTGAATAGAATTTTTATTTTTATTTGACTGCCAGCTTATGTCAGTTAGCATCACACAAGCCGAAAGAGGGGAGGAGAAAAGGAGGAGATGCGATTCTAATTGTTGAGCCCATCAGACCCATCAGGTCCCTGCTCCTGGTGAAAGCGGATTATAGGTTAGAAAGAGAAGTGGCACAACTGAAGGAACCCTGAACAAATGGAACTGGGAGACAGCCAGATTTTGTATGCAAGTGGCGCTTTGGGGAATAAAGCCTTCTGGCGGTTTGGTTGTGTTTATCCAAAATGTTTGCAGGGAAAACAGAGTGTATGTGCATTTTGTAAGTGAATGATGATGATAATAGATTTCTGGGAGATATGAATCAGAAAAAAATTCAATATAAAGAGATAAATTTGAATATGTATACTTTAACCCTCCCCCAACCTTGGAGCACAGACTCCAGGTGATGGATGAGTGGGGAGAGAGTTAGTGTCTGTGTTTTCAAATTTGGGGGAAGGAGGACAAGAGGCTCTGTTTGTTTGTTTGTTTGTTTTAAAGATTTATTAATTTATTTGAAAGTCAGAGTTACACAGAGAGAGAGAAGGACAGCCAGAGAAAGAGAGAGAGGCCTTCCATCCGCTGGTTCACTCCCCAGTTGGCCACAATGGCCAGAGCTGCGCCCATCCAAGTCAGGAGCCAAGAGCTTCCTCTGGGTCTCACATGCAGGTGCAGGGGCTCAAGGACTTGGGCCATCTTCCACTACTTTCCCAGGCCATAGCAGAGAGCTGGATTGGAAGTAGAGCAGCCAGTACTTGAACCAGTGTCCATATGGGATGCTAGCACTGCAGGCAGCAGCTTTACCCGCTACGCCACAGGGTTGGCCCTGACAAAAGACTCTAGATACAGCCTCTGGCTAGGTTGGTTGTCTGGTTGGGGAACATGGCAGCAAAACACGATGTGGTTTGTGAGCACCCCTTACCAGCTGGCCCATTCTTGGCTTTCCCACTAGTCTGCCTGCCTACCTGAAGCCCAAGCCTATGGTAGAAAGTCTGTGTAGCTGCTTTTTCCCAGTTCCCAACAGTTATTTGAAGAACAGATTTATTGTCAATACATTTCAGCCAGTTCTCAAACATGATGCAGATCTAATAATTACTCTATATTGATTCGAGAAAATAAAGGTCCCATTATGCTACTCAATTTGTTGATCCAATTTGATCCACAAGACATATAGTCATTTCTAGAAAGTCCTTTGACATAAAATGAGATTTTTTTTTGCCTTAAGGAAAAAGTTATATATATTTTCTTCAAGTAGAACTAAATTAGCAGAACAGAACAAAATGTGAAATATGGTCATTTCATTTGTTAATTGTTATTTATTGTGTGATACATTTAATAGGAGTATGATACTAACACAAAAAGGGGCTCTACCTTCATGGAGCTCATGGGTAAAGACAACCAGATAGATGAGAAAAAAGGTCACCTAAAGTGAGGCATGCCATTGTGGCACAGTGGGTTAAGTGATCCCTTTCAAGGTCAGCATCCCAGAACAGAGTGCCAATTTGAATCCCAACTGCTCTGCTTCTGATCTGCCTCCATGCCATTGCATCTGGAGAAGCAGCAGATGGCCAAGGATCTGAGACACTGCCACTCATCTGGGAGACCAGGATGTAGTTCCAGGCTTCTGGCTCTGGGATGGGCCGCCACCAGTTCCTGTGGCCATTTGAGGAGTGAACCAACAGATGGGAGACACCCCCCCACCTTTCTCTCTGTCACTCTGCCTTTCATATAAATAAATAAATCTTTTGTAAAAATGCTATAAGGAAAATCATAGGGCAGAGAATGAAGAGGATGCTGTATTTTGGGGGGGGGGGGGGCAGGCCAAAGACTGCATCTCAGAGAAAGGGACATTGTATGCAAGAAGTTGGTGCAGCTTGAGAAATACCTGTGGAAAGAGTGTCACATGCAACAGGAACACATGGAGGGTGCCCAGAAAGTCTGATGCTGAGTGAATGGGGGCAGAGTAATAACAGAGTAATATAAGATTTCACAGAGCCAGTTTAAGACTCCATCCATGCCAGAAGCCCCCATCTAATGTTGTGTCACTTTTTATGTGACCGATTTCCCTCTTTAAATGAAGAAGCTGCAATTGGAAAATGTCTTTTATAATTCCAGCTTCATATGCATCACTTTCAAATGCTTTTCTAATTTGGGCCTAGTCTCACATCAGCACTCCTTGGGAAGCTTGGACTGCTCATGAGAAGGTATTACAGTAAAAAAAAATAAGTATTAAAATGCTGTTTCCCTTCAAAATCCCATACCACGTTTCCAAAATATAGTCAAAATTAAAGCACAACTTACTCTGGCATGGCCTGACACCTAGACAGGACTCTGGATGTTTCTAACACAAAGTGCTTGGTGCTGCCCTGTCTACTATGTCAATGTGGAAGCTCAAACATATTTTTCTACCTTTGTAAGTAACTAGTTACAACATGCATGAGAGGCAAGACAGCAGGACTTGTCCCAAGCTTGGGGACTGAATTAACAAGTTTCACCTGCCAGACAGAACTCAGAAACCATCCTCACAATGGTTCACATGAGGGGTAGGGCACATACTTCGACACCCTAAGCAGCCAGCATGCAGAAGTCAGTTGATCTTCAAATGTGCTCTGTGACAGAGCCTCTCTGGAACGTTCATGGTTGGTAGTCTGATGGTATTTTTAAAATGTTGTGAAAAATAAAAAGAAAAGTTTGTTTTTGGTGTGAAAAAATTGAAATCCAGGCATAAGAAGGTCTTTAAAGAAAGAGAAATATACATCAATATCACTGATGAACATAGACATAAAAATTCTCAAGAAAGTACTAACAAATGGAATCCAACACAACAGAAAGATCATTCACCTGGACAGAGGGTATTTATCCCTGGCATGCAGAGACGATTTGAAACATGCAAATCAATAAATGTGATACATCTCATTAACAAATTAAAGAATAAAAGCCATATGATTGGCCGGCACCGTGGCTTAACAGGCTAATCCTCCACCTTGTGGTGCCGGCACACCGGGTTCTAGTCCCGGTCGGGGTGCCAGATTCTGTCCCGGTTGCCCCTCTTCCAGGCCAGCTCTCTGCTGTGGCCCGGGAGTGCAGTGGAGGATGGCCCAAGTGCTTGGGCCCTGCACCCCATGGGAGACCAGGAGAAGCACCTGGCTCCTGCCATCAGATCAGCGCGGAGTGCCAGCTGCAGCGCGCTGGCCATGGTGGCCATTGGAGGGTGAACCAATGGCAAAAGGAAGACCTTTCTCTCTGTCTCTCTCTCTCTCACTGTCCACTCTGCCTGTCAAACAAACAAACAAACAAACAATCCAGTTAAGAAATGGGCAGTGATGTGAAAAGGATTTTTTTTTTTTTCAAAGAATGAAATTCAAATGGCCTACACACACATGAAATGAATGCTCAGGATCACTAACCATCAGAATAGCACATGGAGAAACCACATTGTGGTTTGAATATTGAATAATATTCAGCTGTAAAAGGAATGAAACCCTGTCTTTTGCAATAAAATGGATGCAACTGGAAATCATTATGCTTAGTGAAATAAGCCAGTCCCAAAAAGATGAAATCATATATTTTCTCTGATATATGGCAGTTAATTTAGAAAATGAAAAAAATGTATAGAAATGAAATGGACATTTTGTGATATGATTGTCATTTTAGCTCTTGTTTATACTCCTCTGGAACTGTAGTCTTCATAATTTTTACTTGATCAATCTTATGGTAAGTGGTGATTTAAGTTGTGAATATAAAGTGGACTAAATTATGTCTTTGCAAAAACGGATGGAAGGAAGAGTGAAGAGGGCAGAAGGAGGATGGGGGAGGGAAGGAGAGAGGGAAATGTGGTTGTCTTCTTGGAACTGTACCTAAGGAATTCATGAAGTATGTTACCTTTATATTAATAAAAATTTTTAAAAAATAAAAAATGAAAAACATTCATGGAAAATTCACATTACACAAAACTATGTCTGAATTTAAAATTTTTGATTCAAGATATATTTATTTTTCCACCATTTTCCATGAATTTTTTAAGGATCCTCAAATAATGCTGAATTCTCCTTTTAATAATGAGAGCATTATAAGGGATGTACTTCTTCCCAGGACAGGAAGAGAAGATGGAATGAGGGTCAGTTTGGCAGTTTAGAAATGAGATACACTCTTTGAAACATCTTTGAAATTTTATTTATTCTATTTAGTTGAAAGTGGAGAGAGAGAGACAGAGAGAGAGAGAATCTCATGCGAAGCCCAAGTCTGGACCATACCAGAGCCCAGGGACAGGAACTTGATCCAGGTCTTCGGTGTGGATGGCACAGATCTAAATAATTGAGTCAATCACCTGTTGCTTCCCAGGATACATTAGCAGGAAACAACAATCAGGGCTGGAGTCGGAATGTGTAGCCCGGCACTCTGATGTGGATTGTGGGCATCCCACGAGCGTCTGAACCTCTACATCAAATACCTGCCCCAATACACAATTTTAATGACACCTGGGCTTGAGTCCTTATTCCCCACTTCCTGGCTAGACCTTCAGAATATTAAAATCTCTTGGAAATCAGGTTCATCATCTTAAGCAACTTGAGTAATATTTAACCTATGTGACAATTCAAAGTATACATTTCACAAATGTGTGTGGAAATGGCTGACTCTAAACAAATGGTAGATCTTCATATTATTACCACCAGTGATGAAGAAAATGTTAGTATCTTAGGGATAAAGAATATATTTCAGATCCTTATTACATCTACGTTTTTGAGCTCTGCTGATCTGCAATGACACTGCACACAAAAATCCAGAGTCTGTACCACAGATGTATATTCTTTTTCCTTTAGTTTGAAGTTTTAAGCTGCTTACAACATGTGGAATTCAAAGCTGCAGGCACACGACTGTCAGCCCTGTCAGGAAGATTAACAACAGGTATTTGAAAAGAAAACAGTAGGCAGTTAAGGAGCTGTTCTTGGAGTATGATTTATGGAGGTTTTCATGACAAGACCATGGTTTTGATGAGAACACAGCACTCATTTCATGAAACTCAACTAAATGGGTGTTTTAATAAACAAGTTGCTTTTGACCAGTAGGTGCTATTCATAGACCTGAAGCATCCTTGAGAATAAACAAAGGGAAATACCAGAGTGATAGAGAGTCAGCCCCAGGGTACGCCACCAGAATAAACTTTTTGTGTCCCCTATTTTATATTCCACCTGAACTGCAGGTGACCCTTCATTTATATTTTATGTGGGTATAAATTTATCAGCCTCAAGCCATGTCTTATAGAAAGTACCAGTTATTTTATTAAATGTGGTCATAAAATAATTGATATATTACAGATTAAAAAGTCTCATAAAACTGTATTTAAATATGAACACATAAGAAAGAGTTTAGAGTTATAGTTCACTACTATAATCAGAATTATTCAGACATTGGAAAGGTTTACTCTGATCGGGTTCTCACCAGTATACATTTAATATGACAATTACCTGGCGCCATTATAAAGATAATCTACACACAAGTACATTACTCACAAAATACTTGCTTTTGCTGGTAATTGTTTACAACTACTTCACTGCTTCATTTTCAAATCTGTTTGATTTAAGCTGTTTTTCTTTCTTGAGAGCCTGTTGAGTAATCAGCCAATTGGAACCAATTTGGGGATGGGGTGTTACAGCAAGGGAGTTATCGGTTACTCTTCTCTAACACGAGGCACAAAATACCCTTCAGAAACCACCTTACCAGAATATTTAAGCCTCTAGCCATTCTCTGCTTCCGCCATATTATTCATCTGTTGCCTCCACCCCAGAGAAGCAATTATGGCCTAAACCAGGTGCATGCCGGAATAACTTGATTGTGAAGATTGTATCTAAACAAGGATCAGCTATTAAGTTTCATCAAGCCACATTTTTGCTCTATTTCATAGAAACAGCAGGTGAGGGAGAATGGTTGCTCACTAAAGAAAAACACATTAAGAAGGCTTAAACCTCAAGCAAGCATGGATATAGAAATGTCGTTGGTGATAAAATCTAACCCGTAGGACATTTCTACAGCTATAATCTCGATGATTGAAATGAACATTAGTATTTTAGGTTTAACATAGAGGATTTTGTGCCTCAAGGGGTACTTTTGAATCCCCGAGATAGTACCGAGCAACACTGAAAAATGTCTCTACACGATCTGGTGCTACACAGAATCTGATGAAAATATTTAGAACATACGTCTTCAGCAATGGATTCTTGGCTGCTACAAATATATCACCATGACTATGCTTTGGCAAAATGGGAGAAAGGAAGGGAAGTGACAGTTTTAAGAAGATTAAAAAACCAACCAACTTTTAGAAAGATTAAAAAAAGAGAGAGCCAGGAGATCATTTATAAGAAGAAGGATGTAAATTCTTCACAACCTGATTGGTTTTCTCTGGAATTTGCTTACTTGAATGAAACTGTTATCCCTGAAGGACTGAAAGTCCTTTTTTTTTAATGTGAATAAAGCAATACTGAGGTTTGGCATAGTATTAGTCTCTGGCCTCCGGAGACCATCTCTGAAGACCTAATTAGGTTACAAACACGTAGAGATGAGCTTAACATCCCTTGTGCAGGGGGCTATGGGGAGACTGATTCTGAATGTTGGATGGTTAACACTTCCTAGAGTGTTCCCCCTGTGAACTCTACATGTCTCTGTTTTTCTGTCTTTCGTATAACACCTAGTTATCATCAACAACTCACGTTTATCAGGTTACCTTTCCTGCAATGAAAACATTAAAGACGTCTTGGAGTTTTCATGGACTTTGTTTACGATAGACCTATTGACAAAATTTGCACATTATCTGAAGTTTTTTTTTAAAAAAATTTCTGCCAAAAAGGGTAACAACTGTGATTTTAAAAAATCAATCAATCCAAGGAATTAAACAGCCGCTTTAAGCTCAGAATGTGATTGAGCTTTATGAACCAGAGCTCTGCTTGCTAGCAGCTTCTAATGGCGTACTGATAATAAGCCATGACTAATTCAATAGGGGAAGAGAAAACACCTAGGACTGCAAAGAAAGGGGATTTTAGAGTCATCGGGGAGAAACCACTCAAGTTTTCTGAGCATGTTTCCAGCACTGCAACAAAAATAATAATAGGAACTTCACATTGCAGTTCATCTACTTAAGTGAGCTCATGTAAGAAAAAGCATTTTGTCCAAAAGAAATCACTGCACAAGTACAAAGTATTTTTAGACATACAGAACCAGATTTCCCTACAGCCAGAATATGTATTACTAACAGTTAATTAATTAGTTGAAATATCAGCTAATGAGATCAAAGATTTTATTATAATTAAATCAATAATAGAGAGTGAGCATTTGATAATGGCGACTCAGGTTAAAATACTTGCCATTACCCATGTAAATGTTTGTCATTACTCATCAGTACATGAGAGCAGCAGCCACTACTGGAGTATCCTTTACTAAAAGGTGTGTGGCCTGGTCATCATAGGTATATCATAGCAGTCCAACTGGTCAGATGACTCAGTTCTAAATATAAAACAAATGTTATAGAGTTGGTGTCTGACTCACTAGACGCACAAACTAGACTATAATTTTCCAAAAGGATAGGCATCTTTGTCTATTTTATACTCTATCCATCACAATAGCTTTCACATTATTTAATGCATACAATGAACTGAATATATATGTATTGAATGTGAGAGTAAAATAAAGAAAAATAGACGGAAATCAGCCCAAAAGTCATTTTGGTCCTTAATTTTTCTGAATCTTCGAAATAGAGCAGACTTTAATATGCCAGTCCAGGGCTGAAGATGGTAAGAAGAGGTAGGTAGCCCATGCTGAGTTTGTTTTCCTCTGATTGTACTACCTGATGGCCAACTGGAGGAGAATTGATGCTCTGAGCAGGGTGCTAGCCAGTCCCTCAGTGGTGGTTCTATCCTGGCTAATATATCTGTGTTTATGTCCCTGCTTAAGCACTCCCTAGTCCATTCTATTAGAATCAGTTGATTATGGACTCAGCTTCTCCAGCAAAGCTCATTTATGAACAGAAAAGAGATTTCTCAATCATCTCTTCAAAATGTAATGCTAGGAAAACTAGATTTCCACATACAGAAGCTTGAAACAAGACCCATATCTTACACTCTAAAAAAAATCTATTCAAAGTATATCAAAGTTGTAAATTTATGACATGAAACCACTAGCAGAAAACATAGGGAAACATTTCAAGACATTGGCATTTATAGAGAATTTTTATGTAAGACAAAAAAGAATAGGGAATGCAAGCACAAATAGACAAATAAGATTATATAAAACTAAGAAGCTCTGTACAGCAAGGGAACAATCAAGAGAGTGCTGGAATATTTGCAAACTATGCACCTGATAAAATATTGATATTCAGAATATAAATGAGGTTAAGAAATTGAACAACAGAACAAAAAAATCAGTTAAGAAAAGGCAAAAGGTCTGAATAGACACTTTTCAAAAGAAGAAATACAAATGGCCAACAAACACACGAAAAAAAATGTTCAATATCACCAACCATCAGGAAAATGCAAACAAAAACCAAAATGAGGAGCTACTGTTGTGGTGCAGCAGTTCAAGCCAGCACTTGAAATATGAGCATCCCATCTTGGTGTGCTAGTTCAACTCTTGGCTGCTCTGCTCCTGGTCCAGCCTCTTGCTAATATTTCTGGGAAGGCAGCAGAAGGTGATCCTATCACTTGGGGCCCTGCCACACATGTAGGAGACCAGAATGGAGTTCTTGTTCCTGACCTCTGGCTCAGTTCTGTCTATTGAGGGCATTTGGGAAGTTAGCAATCTCTATTTCTCTAGATATATAGACGATAATAGATAGATAGATAGATACTCCTGTCACTCTGCATTTCAAATTAGTAAATAAAACCAATAAATATTTGAAAAACAAATCTCAATGAAGATTTCGTCTCACTCCAGTTAGAATGGAAACTATCAAATAACAAATAGTGGTGAGGATTGGGAGAAAAGGGAACTCTAATACACTGCTGGTGGAAATGCAAATTAGTACAACCAGTATGGAAAACAGTATGGAGATTCCTCATAAAACTTAAAAGTGACCTAGATATGGCCCAACTACTCCACTTTTAGGAATGTATTCAAAGGATATGAAATTAGGAAATGGAAGATATACCTGTTGTACCATATTTATTGAAGTACTATTCACAAATATATGGAATCGGGGCCAGAGCTGTGGTGTAGTGGGTAAAGCCACCTACCACAGTACCAGCAACCCATATGGGCGCCAATTAAAATCCCAGCTGCTCCACTTCTGATCCAGCTCTCTGCTACAGCCTGGAAATGCAGTATAAGATGGCTCAAGTCCTTGGTCCCCTGCACCCATGTAGGATACCAGGAAGAAGCTTCTGGTTCCTGGCTTCAGATCAGCACAGCTCTGGCCATTATGGTCAACTGGGGAGTGAACCAGAGGATAAAAGACCTCTCTCTCTCTCTCTCTCTCTCTCTCTCTCTGCCTCTCCTTCTCTCTCTGTGTAACCCTGACTTTCAAATAAATAAATAAATCTTTAAAAAAAACCAAATATATGGAATCAACCTAGATATCCACCAATGGATGAATAAAAAAAAATGCGGTATGTATACACACACACACACACACAATGGAGTATTACTAAGATAATTGACCAAACTGAAGATCATTGTGATAGATGAAGTAAGCCAGATGAAGAAAGACAAATACCATACATTTTCTCTCATGTGTGGAAATATATACATATATGTATAAAATTGTCTTCACTGAATTATATCCTTATATAAAAATATAGCCTTCTTCCTTCATCATATGATGTTTCTCATGAATACTATATTATATATCATTAAAATATCCACCATACTTTCAGAAAAAAATGGCAGTTGTTATCAGCATTCACCAATCTTTTTTTATTCTGAAAGAGAGAGAGAGAGATTGATCTTCCATCTGCCAAATTGTGACTGGGCTAGGTGGAAGCCAGGACTCTGAAACGCAATCCAGGCCTCTCACATGAGTGGCAAGGACTCCAATAATTGAGTCATCACTGCTGCCTTACAGGATGTGCACCAGCAGAAAGCTGGATTGAGCAGAGATGCAGGTGTCTCAAGAAACATCCTAATCACTATGCCAAATGCTGCCTCTGAACCAAGGTTTTGAAACTACTAGTAGATTGTGTCAATAGGAAAATTAATGGAAAACTATATGAGGTACTGCTATGGTTTGAACAATCTATGGCTCCTGAGTATGTGCAGTTAGTGAAGTCTGAAAGTCATGAGTTGATGGTACTAAAAGGATGGTAGAAAGTGCACCTATTGAAAGGTATCTATATCTTTGGGAGGATGTCTGTAGAAAGTAGTTCTTACAGGAGGCTTGGTTATAAAAGCTTGAATTGGGCCTAGCTTCTCCCTCTACTCCTGGTTCACCATGTGATCATTACCTACCCACTTTCCATCATTGCCATCTTCCACTCTCATGACACAGCCAAACCAATGGAACCTACTTGATCTTGGACTGTGAATCTTCAAAACCAAGAGCCAAAATAAACTTTCCTTTCTCCAAAAGCAGTCATCTCAAATGTTTCACTGAAGTGACAATATATGACTAGCATAGATGCCTATTGTGTATATGACACTTAATTGGACCTTATGTATTCAAATAGAAAATACAGTCCCTACCTGTGAAGGAACTTTACGTTCCATTGGGTAGATAATATCTGTACCAATGGCATTTTCTGACTATGGGTGGTACATAAAGTAGATTTGAGGGAACACTGGACTGACTTCAAGTTAGAGATGAAATTTCAGCTTCTCCCTGAAGATGCCTTTGATATGGAAGAGTGGTGGAATGAGAAGGCCATGCCAAGATGGCTGCTGGCAAGTGAGCATCAGTTACTCAGGAATGGCTTTGAAACCCACCTGGCAAGGGAGCCTGCCTGGCAACAGGCTGTGGTTGGATGGCTTCGGATACTGCCTGGCAACAGGCTGTGATTGGTTAGGGCATAAACCATCCCTTGACCAAATTGGCTGCCTTGGCTATTTAAGCTGTTGTACAAACTGAAATAAACGAATCTGCAGGCTGCTCGCCTCTGGCCTGCTTTCACCCGACTCCCGGAGTCTGTGTGGTGATTCCGCATCTCTTGCCTCCACCACGCTCCTGCTCTCAGAATGAATCCACCTCAACAGAAGAGAAATGTAAAGGACATTCTTGAAAAAGAGAATATAATATATAAAGACAAAAAAAGGTCAAAGATGTGTTTAGTAAGACATAAGAACAATCACTGTTGACTAAGGAAATGTACCCAAGTATTGCTGAAGACATTTTTTAAAAATCATGAAATTAAAATTCTTTTGACCTGGAGCAGTATAGCAGAGGCATCTAGGACCAGACAGAGGCACACACCTCTGAATAAGGCAAAAAACAGAGTGTGTCATCCTGCAAGAAATACTACTGGGCATTTTCAAGTTAGCAGTGTTGGAATCCATTTTATAAGCAGTGAATTAATTAAAAAAATTAGTTTCCCTGCTAGCCACCATTTTACAACCTATCATAAAGATAAAGCTAAGCAGGCAAAAATGAGTTCAGCTGGAAATAAATAAAATAGAAATTTCAGTAAAAAATAGAGCTAATGAGTATGTATTTATACATATAAACTCAAAGCTTTTCAGTTACCAGAAAATGTAAGTACAAATTGCATTCTCAAAACTACAATTATTATTTTAGCTAGATGTTCCCAGTTCCCCTCAATCTTACTGTGCATGGACAAAGCAGTTCTCATACTTAGCCATGCATCAGAATAAAATGAAGGACTTTGTAGAACATAGACTGTCCAACCCTACACCAGAATCTATGGATCAGTCAGTTTTGTGACATGTCCCCAACCAATGACGAGGCTTTTGGCCTGGAGACACTTTGAGAAACTGCTCCAATCAAGTCTTGTCACTGATTACCACTGCTCCTTAAAAAGGACATCAGCAAATTATATTCCCCTAACCTAAGAGTTCTTTGAATGATTTGTTGATAATCATTTTTGCTTGAGACGCAAGTTTGATTAAACAATTTTGCATAAGAAGATTTAAATACATTTTAAGGAAAACATGGTACTTGCCAAGGAGGAGAAGAAAGGCCCTCTCTTCCAGTACAATCCATATTAAAACCCTCAATTTTATAACCCAAAATTTCAGGTGGGGTCGGTGTTGTGTCATAGTGGGTGAAGCCTCCACATGCAATGCAGGCATCCCACTTGGATGCCAGTTAGAGTCCCGGCTGCTCCACTTCCAATCCAGCTCCCTGCTAGTGTGCCTGGGAATGCGGCCAAGGATGGTTCAGGAGCTTGCACCCCTGCACCCATGTCTATCTGACATGCATCCTCAGCAGCATTATGTGCAATGCAGGAATCACCTGTCAAAAGCCTTGAAGTGTCCCTTAGATACGCTAAAATATGTCCCTCATCAGAATCTCCTAGAATGCTTGTTAAAATCCTGTTCCAGAGTTCCATTTCAGGCCTATGGAATGATATGGGGCCTGGGTGGCTACACTGATGAATTAATCAGCCAATTCTAATACTCAATGAAGTTTGAGGACCATCTTAGAAATGATACCTTTGTCCTATGTGGCAGGCCTTTAAAAGAAATATCCAGCTGTCTACTTTGCCATCTACTTTAAAGATGCTAAGGGAGAAGGTTTTGTCACTTTGTTAATTATCTCACAATTTTTCAAAAATTTTTACTTATGACACATTTTTTTTCTCAGAAATAGTTTATATGTAAGGTATTAGTAGCATTTCCATGGTAATAAAATGCATAAACATGATAGACCATATTGCAAGTAACCTTCTGTGACTGAGTCCAGACCTGTGTGTGTGTTCTTTCTATTTTCTTCACAAATGAGTGTAGGTGCTGTGGTCCTTTCCCCCTGCATTTTGGCTTCAGATATTTGAAAAAGAGTTAGAACTGTCGGGAATCTCTACAGTAAGGAGGTAAAACAATTCACAAGTAATAAAAGAAAAACAAATTGTTCTGGATAAATGGTCTTTGTCTGCAAAGAACTAGTACAAAATTCCTGAACTTGACCTCCTCTTTATTAATGCCAGTCAATCTGAACATGCACATATGATATTGTATGAAGAATTTAGCTATTGTGGTTGAGCTTCCAGCTGCTTTAAACAAAAGGAGTTGATTTGAGAGATTGTGATCCCAGATATTAGTGGAAGGGTCAGTACTACAAAGAATGGGCTATAGTCTAAATTTGCCTTAACACTTTGACCAGAGGAAGGATAAATCTCCAAGAGGGAAATTAGGTTGTCTGGTAAATGTTTGAATAAAAAGTTGAAGTAGCTGGAATAGACTTGTCTTGTAATTGGGAGAAAGTAGGACAAGCACAATGCATGACTCTGAGTGGTTTGGGGGAGCTGACAGAATTGGTTGACAGAAGAAAAAGAGTGACTTTATTTTTAAAAAAGATTTATTTATTTGAGAGGCAGTGTTACAGAGAAGTTGAGAGACAGAGAGAGAGATCTGTCTTCCATCTGTTGGTTCACTGCCAAATGCCACAATAGCCAGAACTGGAGTTGTGGTGGAATAAGAAGGCCGTGCCAAGATGGCCAGTGGCAAGCAAGCGTCAGTTACTCAGGAATGGCTTCAGAACCCACCTGGCAAAGGAGCCTGCCTGGCAACAGGCAGTGATTGGTTAGGGCATAAACTGCTCCTTGATCAGATTGGCTGCCTCGGCTGTATAAGCTGCTGTACCAGCTGAGATAAATGAGTCTGTGAGATGCTCGCCTCTAGCCCGCTTTCACCTGACTCCCAGTGTCTGTGTTGTGACTCCGTGCCTCTTGCCCCCACCGCACTTCTCCTTTCAGAATGAAGCCACAGCAACATGGGGTGGTCCAAAGCCAGGAGCTTCCTCTAGGTCTCCCACATGACCAAGCACTTGGGCCTTCTTCTGTTGCTTTCCCAGACCATTAACAGGGAGGTGGAATGGAAGTTGGGCAGCCAGGACTTGAACCAGTGCCCATATGGGATACCAGTACTGCAGGCCATGGCTTTAACCAGCTACATGTACAGTGCCAGCTACATGGATTACATGTGAGTAGTTTAGAGCAGCTTTGCAGAAGGCTCATAAAATAAAGCTGGTAAGACAATGATGTACACAGTTACAGTATCACAGCAGACTCAGCAGTCTGATCCTATAGCATCACACCATGGTTGGTTTTCCAAAAGTCATCACATGGGACTGATGTTGTGGTGTAGCAAGTAAAGCCATTGCCTACAGTGCCGGCATCCCGTATGGGCACCAGTTCGAGTCCCAGCTACTCCACGTCTGATCCAGCTCTCTGCTATGGCCTGAGAAAGCAGTAGAAGATGGCCCAAGTCCTTGG
Organism: Lepus europaeus; assembly: GCF_033115175.1. Classification (NCBI taxonomy): domain Eukaryota; kingdom Metazoa; phylum Chordata; class Mammalia; order Lagomorpha; family Leporidae; genus Lepus; species Lepus europaeus. The sequence continues at coordinate 9,288,010 of NC_084842.1, forward strand.
ACCCCTGCACCCATGTGGGAAGCCCGGAGGAAGCTCCTGGCTCCTGGCTTCAGATCAGCGCAGCTCCAGCCTTTGAGGCCCATTGGGGAGTGAATCAATGGATAGAAGATCTCTCTCTTTCTCTCTCTCTCTCTCTCTCTCTCTCTCTGCTTCTCCTTCCCTCTCTGTGTAACTCTGACTTTCAAATAAATAAATAAGTCCTTTTATAAAAATAAAGTCATCACATTCCAAAGGGATTTTGAGGTTTCTGTCACTCTCTTGTGTATAAGAGAAAGCAAAGTAGTCATGGAATGAGTACATGACAGGTGTATAACCACTGCATAATTAAATATTACAACAAAAAGAGTGAGGTCTTTAGAATTAAGAAGCCAAGAGTTAAGAAAATTAAACGTATACCAACAATAAGGCTTAAAAGAAGCAATGTTGATACAAACAATTAGAGGTTTTTTTTTTATTTTTTATTTTTATTTATTTGACAGGCAGAGTGGATAGTGAGAGAGAGAGACAGAGAGGAAGGTCTTCCTTTGCCGTTGGTTCACCCTCCAGTGGCCGCTGCGGACGGCGCATCGCGCTGATCCGAAGCCAGGAGCCAGGTGCTTCTCCTGGTCTCCCATGCGGGTGCAGGGCCCAAGCACTTGGGCCATCCTCCACTGCACTCCTGGGCCATAGCAGAGAGCTGGCCTGGAAGAGGGGCAACCGGGATTGAATCCGGCGCCCCAACCGGGACTAGAACCCGGAGTGCCGGTGCCGCAAGGCGGAGGATTAGTCTGTTGAGCCACGGCGCCGGCCCAATTAGAGGTTTTACATATGTTGAATAGTTGGGTAATTGGAGGGGGTTTGCCCAAGTTTTTAATTGTTAGTGAGGGATAAACTACCCTTTAAATTGAAATTAAATATTGATTTGGGTTAATAATAATTGCTAAGTTTCCTACTTCAACTTGACTTTATAAAATTTATGATCACCATCTCTATTTCAAATTTACTTTTAATGAAATGAGGGCAATAATTCATGTCACACGTGTTTAAGAGTCCTCCTTACCGTGTGGCGACAGAAATTCTAGCACAGGTGCATGATTGTATGTGATTCATGACAAAAATATTAAAATTCAGATATCCTGCTTATAATATGCCAAGTCTGCATATTATTTACTTGCACATTTATTGTTTCTACTTCCTTCCTGCCAACACAAAAAACTAGTGTCTGCATCTGTAAGATCAGGGACTTTAACCTTCCCGTTAACTGCTAAATCACCGGTGCCTAGAGTACTACCTGGAGTATAAAAGATACTCCATAAATATTTTTTGAATAAATTAATGTCAGCAGTTGGAGCACATATAAATCAGATTGTACTGCTGTTGGCAGTGATTGAAATGTAGGAGATAAAGAACCGCAAAAATGTGCATGTCTGTGAGTGAGTGTGTGTTTGTGTGTGGGGGGAAGATCAAAACAAACTAAAGAAGGAATAAAAGGAGACAAGTATCAGTCAGACCCCATTTCTCTATCAGAATGCAATTCCTTAATGACTGAGGATTGCTAACATGTCCAAGAATGCTAATTCTCTGACTCCTGATTTTGTTGAATATCACACTGAAGAAACAGGCCAAAAAAAAAAAAAAAAAAAAAAAGGATTGTTCATCTTCTCAAACTTATTTCTTCCAGCTCTCTTCTTGGTCCTGACATAATTCATTGTTGACACTTCATGAGCTTTATCTATCTCTTCTTTTGCCAGGTCTTCTATCCCATCTCTGGTTTTCACTTCCAATAAAGGAGAAAAACAGGGAAGAGGCTTCACCAAGGAGCCCCCTGTCCGAGCTGTCCATTTGGACACCACCGCTGATGTCTGAAAGGAAATGCTAAAAGAAAATGATAGCACAATTTGCTGACTCTCAAATTCGATGAATGCTGTAGGATACAAACTTTTGATCTGTAAAACAAAACTTCAAACTCTGATTGATAAAGACCTTACGAATAATGTCAGAGGGGCTAGTGCTGTGGCATAGTGGGAGAAGCCCCTGCCTGCAGTGCCAGCATCCCATATGGGCACTGGCTGGAGTCCGGGCTTCTCCACTTCCAATCCCAGCTCCCTGCTAATGCACCTGGGTGTGCAGCAGAAGATGACCTGACTACTTAGGTGCCTGGCCTAGCCCCAGCTGTAGTGGCCATTTGGGAAGCAAACTAATGGATAGAAGATCTTTTTGTTTCTCCTTCTCTCTCTTTGTAACTCTGCCTTTCAAGTAAATAAAGAAATCTTTTAAAAAAAAAAAAAGATCGTCAGAATTGTTTTCGCAATTCAAATAATAGCAACAGCCACCATGGCAACTGTCTTTTGAAGTTTCCTTTGCCTTGGGTCAAAAACATACATTTTCCTTTATCCATCTGTACCTGAATCAGGACATTGTAATAAGGATAAATAACACAATAGATTAAAAGCATCCTTTCCCCCATATTTCACAGTCCCCCAGATATGGGTTAAATATGTCATGAATTAAATATCATGTAATCATTCTGCATTGTTTGAGTTGTAAAGCACAGAGTTTTGATTCAAACAACCAAAAGAATGCAACTGAATGAAATTCAAAGTAATATGTGCTTTTTCAAGCACACCTACTCTAAACCAGCCAAATGTAAGTTTCTACAATGTAAAAACAAACACAAAAATCTAGGGAATATGTTGCCTTAGAGAAAGAATTAAAATGAAGCCCTTTGCCTTCAGCAGCAGGAGTCCTGAGGACACCCTAAGATCAGTGAGACACTGCCAGGGTCACCAAGTGCTCCCTTAGGAGGGGAGAGGAGGAGACCCTCCTTCTGCCACCAACATTCTCAGGTTCTGCATCAGCCTGCAGTCACTAAGGTTAATCTCTTGCTGTTTATTATAGTTCATGCTAGGGATCACAACAAACTTAGGGACTCTGGGTCCCTGTTCAACTTATCTATCCTAATCTTCCTAGGACTACACACATCTTTCTTTCCACATCTCACATTCCTCCTCACACGTCTGAAAGACAGAATTCAAGGCCACCCAATAGAATAACTTGTACTCTGAAATTCATCTCTGAATATCCCTTTCATGTTTGTGCTCTCAAAGAATGCTGTCTCCTGAAAGCACTGCTTCCCCAATGCCCTCTCTGAATTAGTAAACTCTCAGCTCCACTGTGGTTGATTATCCAACTCAAGTCCTTCCTTGTTTCAGCCAAGCACCAAGCGTAGGGTCACTCACCCTCACTGTTTCAGTTCTGGCTCTCTGATTTCACTCCATGGGAATTTCAATTGTCCAAGTAGATGAGTCTTCCTATGTTCCAGCTCCACAGTTTCTTCAACTGCTCTTCTCTGTGGTTTTGATTTTTTTTTTCAACTTCTCCTTTTGAGCACTAGATTAAATCATATCTATTCTGTATAAGGACATGGCTTCAAGAAATGTTCTCTCTTCCTTGCCTGAATATGTCACTTCTTCCTAGATAATTGTCATTAGCACACAAACATTGGGCTTTCAAAATATTCATTCTTGACTCTAACTTTATTTTTGCTACCCCATTTCTCTGCATTAATTCATAGCAAAACTTGAATTGAATGGTTTATACATAAAATCTTTACTTTTCTACATTTTTTCTCTTATTTAAGTCAAACAGGCTTTCATTGCCTTGCTGAAAATGCTCTTGTTCTCCACATTATTAAATTCCATGATCAAAATTCGGTTCTGATTTTATTGATATTAGAAAATTTGACCCAGTTTATGCTTCCCTCATTACTGAACACTTGCTTATCAACTTCCTAGAATACACTGTTCTTTTCCTCTTATGTTGCAGGCTCCTCCTCATAGCCTGGCCTTGTGTGTGACCTCATTACAAAACTTTTTCTTATCTCTCAATACTCCCTCCCTTGGAGATATAAATGTGTCCTGCACACTCTGATTACTAATTAATGTTTTAAGTCTATCCTTGCCTGCTAAACTTCTGAACTCCAACTCCATACCCATGTATCTAACAGCCTACTCTATACCAGCAGTAGGATATTAAGGAAACTAAATTAAGCATGTATAGGAAAGAAAATGAGCCCCTGACCTTATTCACTAGCTTTTAATAGTTCCACTATTGGAGTTGGCACTGTGGCATAGAAAGTTAATCTCTGCCTGCAATGCCAGCATCCCTTATGGATGCCAGCTTGAGTCTCGGCTGCTCTACTTCCTATCCAGCTCTCTGCTGATGTGCCTGGGAAAGGAGTGGAGGATGGCTCAGGTTCTTGGGCCCCTGTCAGCCACATGGGAGACCTAGAAGAAGCTCCTGGCTCCTGGCTTTAGCCTGGCCCAGACCTGGATGTTGTGGCCATTTTGGGAGTGAGCCAGCAGATAGAAGAATCTCTCTTGCTCTCTTACTCTTGCTCTCCTTTTTTCTCTGTATCTCTGCCTTTTAAATAAATAAGTAAATCTCTAAATAATAAAAAAAACAGAAGTCCCACCTTTTCCTTATAGAGTCTCATCTATTTGCTTTCAAAATTCACCCTAAGCTAACTGTTACATTTTAACAACTTGCCAACAGCTTCCTAGACCCAATGCATCATCAGCTCTTTTTATTTATCGTTTTATTTGCTTATTTTGAAAGCAGAGAGACAGAGACAGACCGTGGCCTACCATTCACTGGTTCACTCCTCAAATGCCTGCAATAGCCAGGACTTGGTCAGGATGCGACAAAGAGCTGTGAGCTCAATCCAAATCTCATTGGTTGGTGACAAGAGCCCAGATACTTATGCATAACCTCCATCTCCAGGGTGCACATTATCAGGAAGGTGGAATCAGGAGCAGAGTTGGAACTTCAATGTACCACCCTATGGGATGAGTGAATTCCAAATGGAATATCAACCATTACAGCAAGTGCCCATCTTCATTGATTTTCATCTGTCCCTCAAACAGGCCTATAAGATGTGGACTGAGCTTCCAGCTCCTGTGCATCCTGACCACCCTCCTCCAAGCTGTTGCATTTGCTGTTCCAGTTCTGGAATTCTCTCTACACATAGGTCTTCTCTAAGATGATGTCCTTCAGTGTGGCCTTCCCAGGCCACTCTATTTAAAATTGGTGCCATATTCACATCCCTTCTCTTATTTCTCTGCCTCTTTTTTGTCCTATGCTCACTTATAAACTTCTGATAAGTTAGTTACAATTTTGTTGTTTATCTCCTTCTCTAGAAAGAAAGCAGAAATTTTATTTTTTTTCTTGTGCTTCAGTCACAGTGTCAAAAATAGTGCTTAGCGCATCATAAGTGATATTTATTGAATTCATGCATGAATAAGTTAAGTGGATAACTTGATGGAAAAATAAGATACTATTTGGCAGTTCCAACTCAGAACCAAGATATAAATGATGAGGGATGTGAAAGTATATCATGAGAAAGCCTATAAAGAAAAGTATCAAGGAAGAGTCCCAGAAATGGTAGGGAAATTAATTAATAGCAAACAGTTAAAATTGGCAGAGATGTCAGGAATTCATGAGAGGAAATATTGGAGGGAATTGTGCTGAAAAGATCATCTCCTCTATCCAATAGGAAAGTGAGAGCTGAGGGTAGCACTTTCCCTCTCTAGAGGTAAAGGAATTTCACTGCGACAGGATTACTCATAGGAGTTGCTATGCATCCACTAAGTTTGAGAATAGTTACAGTGAATTACCCACAAAACTGATGGATGCAAAGGCAAGAGATTGTAGCTATGTTTTCTGAGGAATGGTTCTTTAAAAGCATTTGTATGGACAGGAAGGAAGGAAGGAAGGAAGGAAGGAAGGAAGGAAGGAAGGAAGGAAGGAAGGGTATAGAAAGAGGAGAGGAGAGAAATAAAGAAAGAAGAGAGAGAGAGAGAGAGAGAAAACCAAGGCATCCAGCTGGGGAATAAAATGTGTGCCATGTCTGAGGACAATAAGTTTAATGATTCTTGTGGCAGCCCTGTAAAACCGACGAAAGCATCCACAGAAGTGTACACGCTGAATATCTGAGACTCAGAGAGCCACATTCCCAGCTGTAACCCAAGTCTAGACAGGACTTCTAAACCTATTTCCTGCTCCACTTTTCTCTGACTCTGACACTAATGAGATCCTAAACCACACTGAATGAGATGAAGAGGAGAAAACACAAGGTGAAGAAAGAGAACAAGGATACAGACATGGTCAAGGCGATGACATGAACTACCTCAGGACCCAAATAGAGAAGGAAGAACACGAGGCCAACACTGTGGCATAGTGGGCTAAGCCTCTGTCTGTGGTGCCAGGATCCCATATGGACCAATCCAGCTCTCTGTTTATGGCCTGGGAAAGCAGCAGAAGATAGCCCAAGTGCTTGGGCCCCTGCACCCTCGTGGGAGACCCAAAAGAAGGTCCTGACTACAGATTGGCCCAGCTCTGGCCATTGTGGCCATCTGGGGAGTGAACCAGCAAGTATAAGGCCTTCTTCTCTGTCTCTCTCTGTTTGCAACGCTACCTCTCCAATAAGTAAATAAAAATGTTTTTAAAAATTTGCAGAAATGAAAATAGAAAAAGACAAATACATGCTAGTACTGGGAGGTTTTACTAATGCTCTGTCAGTAATTGATAAATCAAGCTGAGAGTCAATCAGTGAGAGTACAAAAATACTTGAAGAACATGACTAACAAACATCTTTTAAGAAACTGATAACCATTTGGAGAAATTAACATAAATGATTCTAAAATTCATGTGATCATGCATGAATTATGAAAAGCAAACACAGCGGCTAGCATTGTGGTACAATGAATTAAGTTGCCTTTTACAACACCAGCATCCTATATGAGCAGCGATTGAAGCCCCAGCTGCTCTGCTTCCAATCCAGCTCCCTGCTAATGCACCTGGGAAGGCAGTACAGAGGATGGGTCAAGTGCTTGGGGCCCTGCTACCCATAAGGAGAGATCTGGATGGAGTTCCGGGCTTCTGGTTTTGGGTCACACATAGCCCTAACCATTGCACCCATTAAAGGAATGAGTGAGAAGACACAGTTCTCTGTCTCTCTCTCTCTCTGCCACTTCAACTTTCAAACAAATAAACAAATCTTTTAAAAAAGAGAGGGAGAGAAAAGCAAAGGTAATCATTAAGAATAAAGTTGGGGTATTTTTAAAGCTTGTATCAAGCATTTTATAAAATATAATATTTAAGACTATGTTAGAATAGTGCATAGACGAACAAATAGAGCATTGGAATATCATCAAGAGTCCAGAAAAGCCGGCGCCGCGGCTCACTAGGCTAATCCTCCGCCTTGCGGCGCCGGCACACCGGGTTCTAGTCCCGGTCGGGGCGCCGGATTCTGTCCCGGTTGCCCCTCTTCCAGGCCAGCTCTCTGCTGTGGCCCGCGAGGGCAGTGGAGGATGGCCCAAGTGCTTGGGTCCTGCACCCGCATGGGAGACCAGGAGAAGCACCTGGCTCCTGCCATCGGATCAGCGCGGTGCGCCGGCCGCAGCGGCCATTGGAGGGTGAACCAATGGCAAAAAGGAAGACCTTTCTCTCTGTCTCTCTCTTTCACTGTCCATTCTGCCTGTAAAAAAAAAAAAAAAAAGAGTCCAGAAAAGAAAATAGATCTGGTCATCTGATTGATGATAAAGTGGCGATGTACAGCCTTGAGGAAAAGACAGAATTGTCAGTAAATGATTATTGGGTTAATGACATCCACATGGAAAAATAAATCTTTTTTTTTTTTTTTTTTTTTTTTTTTTGACAGGCAGAGTTAGAAAGTGAAAGAGAGAGACAGACGGAAAGGTCTTCCTTCCATTGGTTCACTCCCCAAATGGTAGCTACAGCCGGCGCACTGAGCCGACCTGAAGCCAGGAGCCAGGTGCTTCCTCCTGGTCTCCCATGCGGGTGCAGGGCCCAAGCACTTGGGCCATCCTCCACTGCCTTCTCAGGCCACAGCAGTGAACTGGACTGGAAGATGAGCAACAGGGACAGAATCTGGCACCCCAACTGGGACTAGAACCCAGGGTACTGGCGCTGCAGGCGGAGGATTAGCCAAATGAGCTGCGGTGCCAGCCGGAAAAATAAATTTTAATTGCTACCTGACTCCTTATGCAAAATCAATTCCTGGTTAGTTGTAATTCTAAATGTGAATAGTAAACAATATTAACAACATAGAAAACTATTAATGCATTTGGGACACATTAAAATAAAGAAATTGTGTTTCACCAAAAGCATCACTAAGAGAGTAAAAAGACATCTCAATCAGTGGTAGAAGACATTTGCAACATATATCTGACAAAATGTTCAAAGTCATTATATAAGGGTACTTCAAAGTGTTTGTGGAAAGTAAAATTAAAAAAAGATAATTCTATTCTTGTGCAAAAAACTTTGGAATTCATGCATGGATTTTTCTCAGCATTCAATTTCTATGGACTTTCTAAAGACCCTTTGTAACACATGTATTTCAAATTATTTGCACCAAATACAGAAGGAAGAATAAGTTCCATTTCCATGAGCCTGTTAAATACCTTCATATATAAAAATTGTCTACAAACCAATACAAGGAAAATATATAACAAAATAGATAAAATTGCAAATGATTGGTCTAGCCCTTCAAAAGTGAGATATCAAAGTGGAGAATAATTGCATTAGAAGATGCTTAATAGTTATGATCAAAGAAACAGAAGTTAAAGTCAAGTGAGATTCTACTACTTATTCAGCAGAAATGCAAGCAAACTCCCAGTAGAAAGTGCAGGTATATACCCAAGAGAAATACATATGTATGACCCAAAAGGCAAGAGCAAGATTGGCCATAACATCAGAATTTGAAATGCCAAAAAACAAAAACCTCTAAAAACAATCCAAACTGTCCAGTCACAATATGAATAAATAGCTGCTACAAACAAAATATTGAAAAAAACAGAAATCAGACACAGAATAATCAGCATGATTCTAATAATACGCAGTACAGAAGTACTGTGTTTGAAATCAGGCTCGTTTTCCATAAAATAGTGGATGAGAGGATGCAAGAAGTTTTGTGAATGCTGGTAAAAGCCACTCACTTTTAAAATTTTATTACTTTGACCTTTATTATAATTTAAGTCTACAGGGCTTAATTTTTTCTGATACCTTATTTTTTTCATGTTAATGTAATAGTAACACAAATAGAGCATATTCAATGTAGTTCATGGATACAATTCTAAAAATACAATGATATTCTGTCCTCCCATCTTCCCTTTCTCTCTCTCTCTCCCCCACCCCCTTTCTTTCTTCTTTTTTAGTTTTTGAGATAACATATAATTAATTGACATTACAGTCAAAGACTTAATGCTCAAGTAAAGAAAGAGATCTACAAGTAAAAACTAAAAGGACCCTAGTTCTGTGGAAATATAGTCAAGGACTATAAACAATCAAATGAAAAGATGACCATTTTACTCATATACAACAAATTTTAAAATATCACAGATCATCAAAAATAACATTCTTAACCATTAGCTTGACAAAGATATAAAAAGAAGTTTGACAAAAAGTATATTTGCAGCAATACTGGCAAACACAGCCATTTCTTCTCTTTCTCTTTTTTAATTTTAGCTCCCAAATATAAGCGGGGACAAGTGATATTTATCTTTCTGTGTTGAGCTTATTTCACTCAACATGATATCCTCCAGTTCCATCCATTTCGATGCAAATGGTATAATTTCATCTTTTCATAGCTGAATAATATTCCATTGTGTCTATACATATATGTACACACACACACATATACATATATCACATTTTCTTTATCCATTCATCTGATGATAGATCAACCTTGGTTGACTGCATATTCTGGCTATTGTGAACAGTGCTGCTATAAACATGGTGGAGCAGACATCTTTTTGATACAACATGTTCATGTCTTTTGGGTATATATCCAGTAATGGAATTGCTGGATCACATGCCACCCAGCTCTGTTTGAAATCACAAGATGTGTTTACTGTGTGAAATTGAGTAAGACTTCACATCTACAATTTTCAGGATTTTTGTGTTTATATTTGAATAACATTTTTGTTTTAGAACACTTATTTAGTTACAAAGTAGAAACTCAAATAGTAAGTGTAATAGAAAAGACAGGAGAGGGTACATAACTGCTGACATACTAAGACTTCAACTTGATGACTTAGTTTATTATGATTATTTTATCAGAAGGAAACCCCATGGAACTGTCCTTCCATGTTTAATGCTCCATTGGCTCCTCATCCCACAGAGATTTCATAAATATGCCTTGACTTGACATTGTCTACAACTGTTTGGAACATATTTTTCCCAGGACTTCAATTTCAAGTTTATTATAGATGTGAGATGTAGTCTCAGATCCTAAGATTTGTAAATGATATCTAGTCAGCAAAAGAAAAGCATCTGTATCTGAACTTAAACTATAAAATTCTATCACAGATACTTTTGTTCAAAAATCATTTATTCCAATAAACATTCTTTTATTTAGAAAGTTGTTAAGTATTATATTCCCTCTTGAAAAGAATTTCAGACAACTCATGACTTTATAAAGAAAAATATTTCCTTTCTAAATACATGCATACTATGCCAATTTCATTTTAAAATTTATTTTCAATTTTTCACTTTTTTGCATATGGATATTGCACTAGACACAAGGCATTGTTTTCTTATTTGTTTTTTGTCACTTAATATGGTTAAAATAGTCACAAAAGAACAAAGACTGTAAGAGTCCATGTAACTGAGAAGCCTAAAATAATCAAATTCATAGACGCAGAGAATACAGCAACGGTTGCCAGAAGCTGGGAGGAAAGGGCATGGGATAGGACTCTTCAGTATAGTTACAGTTATGCAAGATAAGTTCTAGAGATCTACTATAAATATATTACCTGCAGTTAACAATATGACACTGTGCAACTGAAAATGCACTAGGAAAATACATCTCAGTTTACATGTGCACACACAACACTCAAACACACTAGAATTCATGGAAATTTTTGTATGACTTTAGCTGTGGTAATGGCATTGTAGATGTATGCATACATGTTAAATGTTTATAAATATTTTACACAACAATTATACCTCCATACAACTAAAAAAGAATAATAATTTATGTAAAGTAAAATGGTTAGGTGACATTCTCTGTCAGTATATAATTTTATCCATCCTTTCTAACTGTTGTTCCATGATCCTAGACTCATTGGACTGTCATGTCTTTAACCATACTTTAGAATTGAGGTTCCTTTCAATTTGCACTAAAATAATTTTCAATTAACATTGTTATATACATAACTGAACACTTGTGCAAATTTATTAACCAAATAGGGGCCAGCGCTGTGGCATAGTAGGTTAAGTCTCCACCTGTGGTGCAAGTTTGAGTCCTGGCTGCTCCACTTCCAATCTAGCTCCCTGCTAATGTGCTTGAGAAAGCAGCAGAAGATGGCCCAATGCAGGAGACCGGAAAGAAGCTCCTAGTTTTGGTCTGGCTTAGCTTTGATTGTTGTAGCCATTTGGGGAGTGAACCAGAAGATGGAAGATCTCTCTGTGTGTGTCTCCTCTCTCTCCATAAATCTGACATTCAAATAAATAAATAAATATTTTTTAAAAAGACTCACTTTTATAAATAAATAAATCTTTTAAAAAAAGACTCACTTTTAACAAATAGAAAATCTCAGTGTTGGCATTTTATAGACTAGATGGCATCTTGTGAGCTCCCCCATGGAGACTCGGTGCCAGCCAACACTCTCCATACCAACAATTGACAGTGAACTGAGGAGCCTGGCCATCACCATGTCAGTGAGCTTGGAAACAAATCCTCTGGTCCCATTTGCATTATAAGATGACTGCAACCATCTCCCAACAGACTGGGAGTCAAAAACACTGGCCAAGCACCTCTCAGATTCCGGACTGCAGAAACTACCAGGTAGCAAAAATTTGTTAACTTCTGCTCTAACTTGTTACACAATCAGCAATAACTAGAACACTTGCCAACACTTGAATATTCATAATTAATTTAGTTTTTTGCCAACCTAATCTAGATACTAGTGATGTTGACATCTATATTTGTTTACAAGAATGTAGATGTGTATAATTTGCTTCTTCTTCAAGTCCTTTATTAATTTTTCATTTTTGGATTGATCTGTGATTTTTGTCTTATGTTGATTTGTAGGATTTCAAAAGTGTTTAATGATTAATGCTTTATTTTTCATAGAGGGTATAACTATTTCTATCTTTTCAGCAATATACAGTATAATTTATAACTCATGTGCAGTCAAACATATATTGTGTCCTTAATCACATGCAGATTTACATGATCATTAGAAAGACTTTGGGATTCTAGGATTTTTTCTGTTTTTTTATGCCCTTTCAAATATGTAGAGACTTGTTCTCTACTAAGTTCTTTAATCCACCTGCAGTCAGTTACTTTTATGAGTTTATAGTCAGCTAAATAGAAGCTTCCAGTTGATAATCAGGTGTCCAAGTGCACACATGGCTTAGCCCTTCCTTTATTACCACTTCAAATTTTTTGAGAAGTTGAATCCTCATAAAAACACAAATATTTCTGAGCTCTGTATTCTGTATTTTCAATTTTCCTACTGTTTCCTGCAATAACCACGCTGTTTAAATTGTTCCAATTCTATAATATACTTTGATATATGGTGACACTAGTATTCATTGTTCTTCCTTTCAAATTTTCTTTGTATTTTATACATATTTTTCTTCACAATACATTTAAAATTTTTATATATTCCTTTAAAAATATATTTAGATTTTGATATTCAGATTAATCCTCACATGTAAAATAACTTGGGGAGAGCACATCTCTTTTGAATACTGAATTCATAACCAGGAACATACTATAACTTCCCCTTTTTTAGGGCTTGCTTTCTGACCTTCAGTAAACTTCTTTAATTTTATTTTTTAGAAAAAAATAGGTTTTGCAAATTTCTTGTCACACCTAATCATGAGTGTTTAATGAGGTTCATGGCTGTTCTAAATAGGACCCATTTTTCTATTACATTTTAAATTGGTCATTGCTTGTGTATAAGAAAGCTATTGATTTTTCAATATTGATTTTTTAATCTGGCTATTTTCCTGGATTATTACTAGTTCTGATAGTTCTTTCATTGATTCCTGCCTCTTTTTTTGTAGACAGTTTTTCTTTGTCATGTGTGTGTATATACATACTCTGAGACACACATATATATTCTTTTACTTTAATTTCATCACATGGTCTAATATCCCCAGTAAATATCAATATTAATGTAAAAGCTGCAATCTATTTTTCACATCTTACTGCAGATTCTTTTTGTATTAATTTTCTTGGTGCCACTGTAACAAATTAACACAAATGGTGTGATTTAAAACACCACAAAAGTATGCCCTTACAACTCTAGAGGTCAGAGTTCCAAATAAATCCTACAGGGTTTTAACCAAAGTGTCAGCAGGGCTGGCTGCCTCTGGAAGCTCGCAGAATCAGTTCCTTGCTTCTCGAGATCCTGACTTGAAGGTTCTTCCGAGACAATAATCCAACCTCTTGCTTTTATCATCACTTTGCCTTCACTTTTGTCTGTACCCCATCACCAAAATAACTCGGCAGAATCTCCACATCTCAAAGTAACATAGTTCCATGTTCCAGAGGAAGCAATTTTTTTTAATATTAAACTTTTATTTAATGAATATAAATTTCCAAAGTACAGCTTATTGGTTACAATGGCTTCCCCCCTCCCAAAACTTCCCTCCCACCCACAACCCTCCCCTTTCCCGCTCCCTCTCCCCTTCCAATCACATCAAGATTCATTTTCAATTCTCTTTATATACAGAAGATCAGTTTAGTATATATTAGGTAAAGATTTCAACAGTTTGCCCCCATATAGCAACACAAAGTGAAAAAAAAAATACTGTTGGGGTACTAGTTATAGCATTGAATAAGAGTGTACAGCACATTAAAGACAGAGATGCTACATAATATTTTTTTATAAAATTAATTTTCTATGCCATTTCCAATTTAACACCAGGTTTTTTTTTTTCATTTCCAATTATCTTTATATACAGAAGATCGATTCAGTATATAATTAGTAAAGATCTCATCAGTTTGTACCCACGCAGAAACACAAAGTGTAGAAATACTGTTTCAGTACTAGTTATAGCATCACTACACATTAGACAACACATTAAGGACAGATCCCACATGGGATGTAAGTACACAGTGACTTCTGTTGCTGACTTAACAATTTGACACTCCTGTTCATGGCGTCAGTAATCTCCCTAGGCTCTAGTCATGAGTTGTCAGGGCTATGGAAGCCTTTAGAGGTCGCTGACTTTGATCTTATTCAGATAGGGTCATAGTCAAAGTGGAAGTTCTCTCCTCTCAGAGAAAGGTACCTCCTTCTTTGATGGCCCCGTTCTTTCCACTGGGATCTCCCTCACAGAGAAGCAATTTTTAAAAGATGTATTTGAAAGTCAGGGTGACAGGGAGATCTTCCATCTCCTCATTCACTTCTCAAATGGCTGCAACATCCAGGACTGGGCCAGAACAAAGCCAGGAGTCTGGAACTCCATCTGGGTCTCCCACACGGGTAGTAGGGACCCGAGTATTCAGGCCCTCTTGTGCTGCCCTCCTGGGCGTATCAGCAGGCATGAGTAGTGGAGCAGTTGGGACTTGAACTGGTGCCCATATGGTATGTGGCTGTGCCACAATGCTGGCATTGAGAGTAGAAATGTTTCTATGGGAAGAACGCACTATCCAAAATACCACCCTTAAAATATGTCTGTGTTACTTATGAAGTTTTCATAAGCTTTCTGGTAGATTTTTTAAGTCTAATTTTAAAAGCTTACTTCTAGATCTACTTTACGAAGAGTTTCTTTTATCTGAGTCAGCACCAAATATTGTAATGAACCAAATGATTTATTCATGCATATTGAAATGTTTATTCACTTTTCTCCTTTAATTTGTTAATGTACTAATTAAATTAATGTACATGCTTTATGATCTGAAATACTTTTGCATTTCTAGTGTACAACTTTTGGGCATAATATATTAGTCTGTCAAAACATTCCTGAAATTAATTTGCTAATGGTTTATTTATGATTATCATATCTATCTTCATGAGTTTTCTTTTATGTAAAAATCTTTGTTCAATTTTGATATGAGAGTTATATTATACCCATGAAATGCTTTGAAAAGGATGTAACTTCTTTATTTCCATCAAAGATATGTAACAAAGAAATTATTTATTTTTATAATTATTTATTTGATTTATTTTTATATTTATTTTTTGAGGGTCAGAGAGACAGAAAGACAAATAGATAAACAGAGCTCCCATGCTCTGGTTCATTTCCTGAAGGCCCCCAGTGGCTGGAGTTGGCTATGTGCAGCCCAGGAACTGGCCACACACTCTAGCACTCCACCTGGGAGGACAGAACTCCGTTTCTTGAGTTGTGATTGTTGTCTCACAGGGTATGCAGTGAGTCTGCAGGAGTCAGAGTCAGGAGTGCTGAGGTGGGAACTGAATCCAGGCACTTTGATATGGATTGCAGGTCTCCTAATTAGAGATTTAACCACTAGGCTAACTGGCTGCTCACCACTACTTTTTAAAATTTTTGTCTTTATTGTTATAGTTCTCTCTTTAGACTTATACTCAGCTTCACTTATCAAATAATTTGAGCCTGGCTGGGTTTCCTTCGTCTTCATAGGTAATTTAAGTTATTTCCCACATGCTATAATAATTTTCTATCATTCCTTATGTAAACTTGATAATTTGTATCACCAGAAGTGATTTTTATTAAGTTGTTCAATTTTCAATTAGCAATAATCATGCCTCAGATAAATTTCATTTATCTAAGATACTACCACTGTGCAAAGCTTATGTTGTTAAATTTTAAACATAAACTCTATTTAAATTGCCTCTTAATTTAGAATAGTATTTATTTTATCATTTCTATTGTTATTTGTACATATTTTTTATGTGAAAGCTGCCCCAAGTTTGTGCAATTTATTGATAATTTTAAAATGTTTACTTTTAATTTTCTTGATCATTATTTCTATTCGTTTTCCATTTGATTTCCATTATGGTCTTTATTTATTCTTTTTATTTTCCCTAAGTTTATTATTTTTCTTTTCTAGCTTAGTGTGCATAATTCGTTGGTTTAAAATTTCTGTTTTGAACTACCTGTGTTTTTATCCTATAAATTTTCAACTTACCACCACTTTGGCCAGATACTGATCTGGGCAAGACAGGGAGTGAGTCAGTTAAAACAAGGAGCTCAAAGTCCTGCACCCCTAATTCTACCCTCTTATAATCAATGTTATTATTATGTCCCTGCTACCTCAAAGACAAGGGATACAAGGAGCAACATACAGTTATGGTGGATAGCCCACTAGTGATGTTTCTCCCTGAGTTCAATGTGTCCCAGCATTGGGAGCACCCTTGGGGGTACAGGATCCTCCCCTTCATCCTCACAACCAGATTCTGCACCTCCTCATAGCTCACAGCCTCCACCCTACAACCCCTTTCTCCCTCTACCAGAGGACAGCCCGACAGCAGTCACTCACTGTGGGATGATTACAATCAAGTTCTGTCCCCTGAGAGAAGTGGCAAATGGAGATGCTGCGACAATTAGAGTGAACGTCTCTTCTTCCATGACTGACTTAAGCCACTGTAAGTAAGAGCTCTGGAGGTTTTCTGCACCCCAGAAGAGAAACAGCATAACTAGGTTGAGGCCCAAGTCCATGCTGATACTCTATTGGCTCAACAGCCCAAGAGCTGTGTTGTGGGAGCTTTGGAAGTCCCAAGAACACCACCTGATTGGAATTATACTAGTTGAACTCTTTACTTAGTATACAGTTAATCTTATCTGTATAAAGTTAATTGAAAATAAATCTTAGTAAAAAGTTAAATGAGGATAGGAGAGGGAGGAGGAAGAAGGGTGGGGGTTCTGGTGGGAGGGTGGGTAGGGTGGGATAATCATGTTCCTGAAGTTGTATTTATGAAATGCATGAAGTTTGTATACCTTAAATAAAAGATTTCTGGGAAAAAATTTAAAAAGAGGTCATAAGGATTTAGAGTACTAAGACTATATAATTTCCTGTCTACTGAATGGGATGAAAAAATGCATTATGAAGCCTGTGAATTATCAGTAAGTCAGGAATAGAAAAAGAAATCGAGCCTTATTCCAGGGACAGTTGGTGGAGGCCTTAAAGAGATGCACTAATACAGGCCCTAATGCTCCTGGGGGATGCACCCATTTCTTCAGTCGGTACCAGATATGAGAAGGAAGCTTCAGAAACTGGCCATGGGACCCTGAACTCCCAGGAGCAGGTGCCAGATACAGCATTCTGTAATGTGAAATAGCTGAGGAGGGTAGGGTACTCCAATGTGGGAAGCAGTCCAGACAGTACACTCACGGGATAGCAGTCAGCGTAATCAGCACCTGGGGACCTCAGAATCAACCCAAGGGATGTTCTTCTGTGACTGACAGGCACCAGAGAGAATGTTTCTGGTGTGGGAGGCATGTCCTTACCTGAAATACGCACCTAGGCCCTGCCTCAATGTAAAACAGAGGACCACTGAGGCTAGCAATGCCCGCAGCTCCAAAGGAAGGGGAGGTCTTCCAGTTCCCTCATGCCCTTGTCTGAGGACTGATGGGGCCCAGAAACTTAGGTGGCTTCCACAACCTACATAAACACCTCATGCCTAGTGCCCAAGGTGACTTTTGATGTTACAAGTGAGAATATTAATTTTCTAAATGAAATGGGAAACACGTATTCTGTACTGAACTGCCATGTGGGGCTCCTGTTCTCAAAGAGCTTTGTCATTGCAGGAGTTAATGGCAGGTCTCGCTATTGAACATTTACTTTGCCTGGAGTTTGCCAGATAGAAAATATTCTGGGGCTGGCGCTGTGGCAGAACAGGTAAAACCACTGCCTGCAGTGTCAGCATCCCATATGAGCGCCGGTTCAAGTCCTGACTGCTCCATTACTGATCCAGTTCTGTGCTATAGCCTGAGAAAGCAGTAGAAGATTGCCCAAGTCCTTGGGCCCCTGCACTTGTGTGGGAGACCAGGAAGAAGCTCCTGGCTCCTGGCTTTGGATCGGCTCAACTCCAGCCATTGCGGGCAATTGGGGAGTGAACCAGCAGATGGAAGACCTTTCTCTCTGCCTCTCCTTCTCTGTGTAACTCTGACTTTCAAATAAATAAATAAATCTTTTTTAAAAAAAGAAGATATTCTTTTCTCTCACAAGGTTTTGGTAGTGCCGAATATCCAATTCTATTTTTTGTCAGATATCTGTTATCATCCCTGGGCACCTCTCCCAGGTTTATTGTTTCTAAGTCTAAGTCATTATCATGATTCTAGCAAGTCCATCTCAACTTGGATGGTGTACCTTCTGAACTCAAAGATAGAAACTGTCCTCTGGGATTGGGGTATACCTAGGTGAACCATACAAGCTGTCCTGGTCACAGTCCTATTAAAAGTCAATGTTCCCGGCCAGCGTTGCGGCTTACTAGGCTAATCTTCCACCTGTGGCGCCAGCACAGTGGGTTCTAGTCCCCGTCAGGGTGCCGGTTCTGTCCCAGTTGCTCCTCTTCCAGCCCAGCTCTCTGCTATGGCCTCTTTTAGACTCACCTGAGATAACTGTACAAGTATTCCAGATCTTCATTTAGCTATTCTTGCCATCTGAAGGTACTGAAAAGCTAGCCCACTCATGTGTACGCACCCAGAGCATTTTACTCCAGTACACCTGGTCTGTGAGATGAACCTCTGGGAAACCCAGATATTCTGTGGTTCACTAATAGCAGTACATTCATGAAGGAGAGATTTAGAAAAGCAGGATATACCTTAGTGGATCATAGTTAAGTTGTGGAAACTCAAGGATTGCCACCCAACACTTGGTTCCAAAATGGTGAACTCATTGCATTGACTAGAGCCATAGAGCTGAGAAAAGGTAAAAGTCAAAAGAATCCAATTAGATGTTTTGTTATACATGAATATGCAACAATTTGGAGAGAAAAAAGCAGACTGACTACAAAGAACTCTTCCACTAAATCTAGTAAAGAGTTTTTAGGTCTTCTTCAGAGAGTTTGGGAGCATTTGGAAGTCACTGCTGTCCACTGCAAGGGACATCAAAGGAAGAATAGTCACATCATGAAAGGAAATGCGCTGACATATAGGGGAGCAATGAGGGCTGATACTCAGGAGGTTTTGGAACTGGATCTAATAGCTCAGCCTGTAGAGGCAACTGGAAATCCCTACTATACCATGCCTTAGATAGAATGAGCCCAACAAGGAGGTTACACTAAGGGTGACAATGGGTGGTAGCCTGTAAATCAAAGGCCGTTATGTTCTCAGTGGCCTCTCAATGCAAATAATTGGAGGAAGGCATAACTCTACCCCTCTGAGAAGAGAAATGTTTAAAGACAGCCTCATGTATTTGGAGGGGAAGGTCTACATACTCTTATAAGAGCAGTAATTCAGTCCTGTCCCATCTGTCTATAGAATAAGCCTAGTGGTCACAACAGACCATTTTCCTTACTCATTCCTGTACAAAGAGAGGAACATATCCTGGTGAATATTGGCAATAGATTTTACTACCATGCCCCTAGTAAATGTCTATAGGTATCTATTAATTTCATTGATAATTTCATGGGCTTTTCCATCCTGAAAGAAAAAGCACAAGAAGTGTACGTCATTCTCAAAGAAATGACTCCATGTATTAAACTCCCTAGATCACTCCAACCTGATAAGTGACCTTTCCTTATCTCTAAAATAACTCAGCATATAACTACTGCTTTAGGAATCTTGTACCATCTCTGTAGCTCTTGGAGATCTCATACTTCAGGTAAAATCAAAATTGTAACAATAATCTTATAAAAACTCTGGCTAAGCTTTGCCCAGAGACTCAAAATCATAGCTTAAGCTGTTGCCTACTAACCCCCTTAAGATAAAGATTGTACCTAAGGCTAGCATACAACTTTGCCTTTTTTAAATACTACTCAAAAGACCTTCCTCATCTCTGACAACTCCCTTGATTTAGATATATATAATCAGATAACACATATTATCAATTAGATCAGGTGAAAAAGACTATGATGGAACATGAATACAGTATTCTCCCAATGTCAGATTCCAAAGATCACAAATGGCTGATCTCCCCCAGGAGATAGAGTTTTGTTAACAACTAGGAAATAAGGATCCCATTTATAGTCTAAGTGGACTTTCTGCAGTTAAATTACAGGTAATTTCTAGATAGATGCACCTGCCAAGATTTCGACTTACACCTTCTCGAGTCTTCACCCAAAGGATAACTCTGCCTACTTTTGTGAGCCAATCAGGGACGTCAAATACTTCTTCAAAAAACAAATGGAAGAAAATCCTTCTACATTTCATGAAGTTGCTTTAATTAATCTGGTGCCTTAGGAAGCTTAGATCAGACTATTTGTCCAAATTCCATAGCAACTACACAAGTTTATGAATTCTCTCTCTGAAGTAAGCATGGACAACTGTCTAGCCCTAGAATATCTACTGATAGACCAAGGTGTTGCATTTACTTTAACAATGGTACTCATGGATAAGGATATCTCAAGTACAGCAATCCACTTTCCTGTGATGCACCTAAGCCTTCTCCAGCATGAAGAAGATGCTATGGTGAGCACATGTACATTGAGCTCCACATTGAGACATCATGAAAACTTTCCTAGAGGATATCACACACACTGAACCATACCCAAATCCATCCATTTGCATATTCAGCTAGGGTACTGTCCCCTACCCAGTAAATGGACCACTGGACCAGGGGGCCTTACTCTCTGATCCTCTCCTCACAGGCAGATTCTCTTTATGGTGAGCATCTTTCCTCATGGGGCTGCACACACTCACATCTGGTATGTATTCATTCTCTCAATTTTAATTAAATCCTGCTTCTGTTCTTGCACTTTATCTATGTCTGCATGAAATTGTTATCTCATGCAGAGGCAAGGACCTGAAATACAACAGCCAGAGAAACATTCCCACAATGAAGGGAAGCCTCTACATTTGCCCCTATACCAAATTTTGCCAGTCTCATAAGAAACAAAAGTGTGATCATTGAGGTTTTAATTTACTTTACCCTTATTATCAGTTAGGTTGACCTTTTCTTATCACCATTTTCATTTCTTCTTCTGGAAATTGCCTGTTAATTACAATTTACCATTTGTTTTTTGAGACTTTAAATTCATATTTACTTTATAGAACTTTATATGAACTTTATATGAACACATGTAGGTATGAATGTATTTGCTCATGTATTCTGTATATAAAACTAATTTCTTGTCACGTTCTCTTTTTGTATTTCAGTTTGTTTGATGGGTATTTAAAATATTTCTGTGCTTCTGGCCTCAGAATCAGCCCTTAAGGCATTCAGATCTGGCTGAAGAGCCCATGAGAGTATTGTAGGCATGGAAAGCCAAGACACTCTGGGAAAAAAAAAAAAAAACACCTAAATGAAAGATCTCTGTGAATAAGGGAGGAGAGAACTTCCACTTTGACTATGACCTTGTCTAAATAAGATCAGAGTTGGTGAACTCAAAAGGCTTCCATAGCCTTGGCAGCTCATGACAAGAGCCTCCGGTGATTACCAACGTCATAAATAATAATAAATAATAAATAATAATAAATCATGAGAGTATTGTAAGCCTGGAAAGCCAAGACACCATGGGAAAAAAAAAAGAAGAAGAAGACCTAAATGAAAGATCTCTGCAAGAGAGATCCCAGTGGAAAGAACGGGGCCATCAAAGATGGAGGTACCTTTCTCCGAAGGGAGGAGAGAACTTCCACTTTGACCCTATCGGAATAAGATCAAAGTCGGCGAACTCTAAAGGCTTCCATAGCCTTGACAACTCATGACTAGAGCCTAGGGAGATTACTGACGCCATAAACAAAAGTGTCAAATTGTTAAGTCAGCAACAGGAGTCACTGTGTACTTACATCTCATGTGGGATCTGTCCTTAATGTGTTGTCTAATGTGAAGTGATGCTATAACTAGTACTGAAACAGTATTTTTACACTTTGTGTTTCTGTGTGGATGCAAACTGATGAAATCTTTACTAAGTATATACAGAATCGATCTTCTGTATATAAAGATAATTGGAAATGAAAAAAAAAACCTGGTGTTAAATTGGAAATGGCATAGAAAATTAATTAATTTTTAAAAAATATATCATGTGTGATATCTGTCTTTAATGTCCTGTACACTGTTGTTGAATGCTATAACTAGTACTCCAACAGTATTTTTTCACTTTGTGTTGCTATGTGGGGGCAAACTGTTGAAATCTTTACTTAATATATACTAAATTGATCTTCTGTATATAAAGAGAATTGAAAATGAATCTTGATGTGATTGGAAGGGGAGAGGGAGCGGGAAAGGGGAGGGTTGTGGGTGGGAGGGAAGTTATGGGAGGGGGAAGCCATTGTAATCCATAAGCTGTACTTTGGAAATTTATATTCATTAAATAAAAGTTTAAAAAAAATTGTTAAATCAACAACAGGAGTCACTGTGCACTTACTCCCCATGTGGGATCACTGTCCTTAACGTGTTGTGCTATGAGAATTAACGGTATAACTAGTACTCAAACAGTACTTTACACTTTGTGTTTCTGTGTGGGTGCAAACTGTTGAAATCTTTACTTAGTATATACTAAATTGATCTTCTGTATATAAAGATAACTGAAAATGAATCTGGATGAAAAATGGGATGGGAGAGGGAGTGGGAGATGGGATAGTTGTGGGTGGGAGGGTGGTGGTGGTGGGGGAAGCTGATATAATCCAAAAGTTGTACTTTGGAAATTTGTATTTATTAAACAAAAGTTAAAAAATAAATAAAATAAAATATTTCTGTGCTCCAATCTTTCAAATATATTCATCTTTATCTTTGCGGTTATGATGATTATTTTGTCATGCTTAAAATATATTATCCTGTACTACAATTATAGATAGCTCACCTTTGTCTATTTCAGGTACCTGAGTGATATGTATATCTCAATCAATTATTGCAGGTATCATTTGTACATTTGTAATGAACAGCTCAGTGAGTTTTGTCATAACTCTATATCCCTATAAAACCAACTTCTTAAGATAGAGTCTATGATCATTATCACAAATACCTTGAACATCTGATAGCAAGTCAATGTTCCTTACCGTCTGCCCTGGGCAACTACTGAATAGATTTCTATAACCATCGATTAGTTTTACTTATTTAAGCACCTTTTTCTAAATAGAATCATGTAATATATATTATTTTACATGTAGCTTATTTATATTGGCTTGTGGATTTTCAGATTGTCCATCCATGCTACTCTGTATACCAGTAATTCATTTCATTTTAATTCTGAATATTGTTATAGTACATGAAAGTAGCAGTTGGATTATCCATTCACCTGTTAAAGGACACTGAGTTGTTTCCAGGTTCTGAGTATTATAGTAAAGCTGGTATGAACATTTACATATGCATGTTTCTCTGGACAGATATTTTCATTTCTTTTATAGAAATACCAAGTAGTGGTACTGCTGAGGTACAAGTGGTAAACAGATGTACAATTTTATAGATAACTAGCAAATTATTTTTTCAAGGTACTTTGTACTATTTAACATGTCCATCAGAAATAAGTGGATTCTATTTGATTCAAATTCTTGTCAGTTCTTCTTATCACTTGATATTTTCTGGCTTTTTTATGTTTATTTATTCATTTTTATTTATTTGAAAGGCAGAGAGAGGAGAGTGATGTTTCCTGTCTGCTGGTTTACTCCGTGAATGCCCACAAAAGCAGGGCTGGGCCAAGCACAAGCCAGGAGCCAGAAACTCCATCCAGATCTCCCATGTGGGTGACAGGAAGGTACTCAAATATGTGAGTTACCATCCGTCTTCTCCTAGAATATGCACTATCAGGAAACCAGATCAGAAGCCTGCTGTGAGACTTGATAAGGGGCACGCTGACATGGGATGTGGGTGTTCCAAGTAGTAGCTTAACTTGTTTAGTCTCCAGCCTGACCTGTTTTGTTTTTTGTAACTCTAAAAGTGACTTTAATTTGCACTTTCTTGGCGATTGATGGAAGTGACTGCCTTTTCAAGTGCTAATTGGCAATTCCTATATCTTCTAGCAAAGTGCTCAATTCTTTGCCTATTTATTACCTTTTGAAAGTTTTCAGATTTCTTGAGTTATCAACATAATATTTTCTAGAAACAAGTCCTTTGTTAGATATCACAAATATTTTCTCCCAGTCTGTGCCTTACTTTTGTATTTTCTCAATGATATTTAACTTTTTTTACTGTTATAAATTACATATGATGTAAAGTTTGCCACCAGTTTAAATCTTTTAAGTGTACAATTTAGTGGCATCACGATATTTACAACTTGGGGCAATCAGCAGCATAACAATCTTCCAACTACTGGTTCACTCCCAAATGGCCACAACAGGCAGAACTGGGTCAGGCCGAAGCCAGGAGCCAAGAGCTTAATCTAGATGTCCCAACTGGGTGCAGGGGCCCCAGCACTTGGTTTGTCCTCTGCTGCTTTCCCACTAACAGGGAGGTGGCTCAGAAGTGGAGCAGATGGGATTTGACCAAGTGCCCATACGGGATGTCAGTGCTGCTGCAGGTGGCAGTTAATCCACTGTGCCACAGCTCCAATCCCAAAACCAACTGATTTTTTGACAAAGATTCAAAGAACATACAATGGCAAAAGGATAGTCTTCAACAAATGTTGCTGAGAAAATTGGACATCCACATATAGAAGAATTAATTAAGCCCCTATTTCTCACCGGTTACATATTTCAACTCAGTGGATTATACATATAAATAGGGGGTAGGTCTTTGGCACAAGGGTTAAGTTGCCAGTATATCCCATATCAGAGTGCCTGATTTAAGTCCCAGCTCCTCCACTTCCAATCCAGCTTCTTACATGCTTACACTATGAAGCAGGACATAACAGCTCAAGTACTTTGGTCACTGTCACACATGTAGGTGACCATATTGAGTTCCAGCTTCCTATATTTGTTCTGACTCAGCCCTGATTGCTATAGACACATAGCATGTGAAACAGTGAATGGGAGATCTATCTCTCTGCCTTTCAATTAAAATGAAAATAAATAAAAGTTCAAAAATATGTAAATGTAATCCCTAAAGCTATGAAACCACTGGGAGAGTGTTAAAGAAACACCTCAGGACGTTGATATGGGCAAAGATTTTTTTATATCCCCCCAAAAGTATAGGTAACAAAAACTAATATTGACAAATGGGATTGCATCAGACCAAAAATTTCTTCATGGCAAAGGGAACAGTCTACAGAGATAAGAGACAACTTACAGAATGGGAGACAATATTTTCAGACTATACATGTAACAAGTGATTGATATCCAGAATGTATAGGGAACCCAACAACAAAAAGGAAAATAGATAATCCAATTATAAAATGGGTTAAAGACATGAATGGAGATTTTTCAGACAACAGACATATGAAAAATGCTCTATACCACTAATCATCAGGGAAGCACAAACCAAAACCACAATGAGATACCACTTTGCTCCATTTAGAATGGCTAATATCCAAAATTAACAAATACTGGTGAGAATGCAGAGAAAAGGGAACTCATACACTATTGGTGGGAAAGTAAATTAGTGCAAGTATTATTGAAGACAGTATGGAAGTCCTCAAGAAGCTAAAAATCCAGCAACCCCACTATTGGGTATCTATCTACCCAATGGAAACAAATGTGTTCAAAAGACACATGCGCTGTCCTGTTTATTGAAGCACTATTCACAATAGGCAGCATATACAATTAACCTAAGTTTCCTAAAATTAATGAAGACATTAATATGGTATAAATACATAACGGAATACTACTTAGCCAAATAAAAAGAACAACATCTTGTCATTTGCAACAAAATGAATACAATGGTGGCATCACTTCAAGTGGAATAAATCGGGCACAGAAAAACAAACACTGAATGATCTCACTCATATGTGAAATCTGGAAAAAAAAGTTAATTTAATAGAAGTTGAGAGTACAAAGATGGATACCAGAGGCTGGAGAGAGTAGGGAGGAGGCAGAATGAGGGAATGCAATGTTTCAGCTAGACAATAAGAACAAGTAATGGAGATCTATGCACAGAAGGGTGACTATGTTAAAAAAAAAATGTGTATTACAGAATAGAAGGCAGGACTTTGAATATACTCATCACAAACATACGATAAAAGTTCAAGGTGATGAAATTTGTTTAACATGATTTAATCTCTACTCAATGTACAAATGAGTTAAATATGCCAGTCAAAAAATAAAACTATTGGAAAACAGAATGTATTATATTCAAATAAGTTATGAAATGGCACCTGAAGTTCATCCAAGTATTACCTTTTCAAGGATTATAAATCCTGACACTCTTTAAATACTGCGTTACACTGAAAAATCTAACTACATTTAAAACGTATAGCTGGCTGATAGATCTACCTCTGCAATTCAGACCTGTGTCTGTTTCTTACATCTTTATTTTAGTTAAATGTTTAATTATTTCTTCCTCACTCTATTCTTTACCTGCCACACAAATAGGGACTTCTGCTTCCTTGTCCTTCTGTGTCTATGGAGTTTAAACTACTGTATAATCAAAAGGTTTTTTTTTAAGGTATATTTATATACTATTTGTGAAACCACAGAAATGCTGAGGAGAAAAATTACTAGTCAAGGATTTATCCCCAAATCAGGACCTAGTCCAGTTTTGGAGCATTCTAATTCTCTGACCCCTCTCTTAGGTGGAGCTTTCCTTCATACATATATAAATGGACTTTAAGAAAATATCAACTGCTATTGAAATTACCCGAGGGCATATTTTTGGTGTTTACAGGTGAAATCGCTATTTCAGTTCTTATTTAGCAATCTTTCACTTAATCCCTTCCCACACTTGTGAGAAAGAAGAAAAACCGTGGTGTCAGACCTGGCCAGCTGACCCAGAGATTTAGTAGTTCCCCTAAGGTGTGACTAAACAAGAGCTGACTCCAGGCTCCTCTGCTCAACAGACAGTATTTGTATCAGTAACGACTGAAACAGATTAAGAATAAGAACTCAAAGAACTACTGATCTCATTTTCCCCTGCTGCACCTCTCTGGATGAATGGAACAATTACTAACCTATCTGCCCTAAACAAAATCCTGAAATCTCAGCCACCAAATTTTGTCAGTTTTGCTTCTGGTACATCCTGCTACAGGTCTCCTTTCCAATTCCATCTCCACCTCCAGTCTCAGTGTCCTCTACCCCCTCCCCCTCCATCCAATCTTCAATGCAGCCAGGGTGCTCCTTATAAAATGCGTGTATTATCCCCGCTCTGAAAATACTCCAATCGCTTCCAAAAATATGAAACTCAAATTCTTTTCTATGCTCTTTTCATACATTGAAAGAAATTAAACTTTTCCAGAAACTTTGCTTAAACAACAACAACAAAAAATAAGAACTTCAATTTAATACCATTTTAACCTTCAATGAAGCCATTGACATCATGAGGTGCTAAGTTCATAGCTGTTTGGATAAGCACACTCCAGGAACTCCAAGAAACAGAAGAACAAATTGTGCCAACTGATATGCTTTGAAAATGGAATATGCACATCTTCCCTATCTCCAAAGCACAGCAAATTAATCCAAGTCCCTTTGTATTCAGATTCTTCACCTCCTACATATACATTTATCTCATGTGATGACTATGCAAACTAGATCTCAGAATCAGTAACATCCCTAAATTGCATGATAGCAAAAACCATTGTCATCAGATGAGAAGACATTCCAAACCATTCTCAAACTTCATCCACTGATAAATGTTCACAAACCATATGTCTGTTGAGTCAAAAACGGTACATATAAATCATGCTGTTACAGAAGTTCATAACACATCATCTATGAACATCCTTATTCTCTTTTAAGCATATTCAATTCAATAAGTGGAATTATTATTTCTATCTCTGCAATCACCAAAAATAAAAAACTATTTTTGAATTTCTACAGCACAAGTTTGTTACCGTTGTGTGTAGCTCTAAACATGTTCCCAGAACTTAGAAAGAATGTTATTTTCTGAGTTTCATAGATCCTCAGAGGTGAAAGACCTTGATTAGGGTACTTGTTACCAACCTCTAGATGGGAACTCCCCACCTAGTAATTCAATTTTTCCCCTCTTAGTGACAGCAGATCCCTCAACACGTACCTTACTTCCAAAGTAATATGATGCTGTGAGCATCATATTTTCAAGGACCGAGGCAAGTAAAGTCTTTCAAATATTTGATGAGCAGACAGAAGAAAGCTTCCTTTTTTCTCTTGGTCAGTAAACAAACCCAGAGAGAATAGCTTTCCAGCATGTTGAAGATTCTCTGGCAGATCATTAATCCCAGAAAAATCTCTCCAAACTTACTGATGCGTGGATTCCATTTTCAAATTTCTCATTAGTTCCTCTTTATGGATTAAATGCTGATGTTCACGAGTGAATGCACACAGCTTCAGCTGATGGATGTAATTGGGTTGTAATGGATTTTAGCTGCTGTTCCTTCTGATCTAGCCAATTTGAAATGCAGTATCAATGTATTCTCTCCATCTCTCGGTAGGGAATGAGAAATTGAAACCTACAAGATGAAATTTATCAACTTTCATAAAGTCAGCTTCAACCATCATAAAACTGTTAAACTTCTCATTATCATTCTACCGCAGTTATTTCTCGAACTCTGGTCTGGCAGTCAAAACATTAAAGTGTATTTGGAATAAGTAGAGTTGATCCTTCAATATTCTGTGTGTCCTCAACATTGATTTAGGTGCTGTAAATATTACGAAGTGAAGATGACATTAACACAGCAAAATTTAACGCCAGAAACATAAAATGACAAGAAAAGATTTAGAGGTTGCAAAACCTTCTGCAATTTTATATTTAAAACATGATTTGCAGCTACACTAGGTTCAATAACAAAGACTGCATGTTTTGAAGTCTCAGAAATTGCTACTGAGCTATTTTTCTTGTGCATCCTGGTGACCCTTGGTGCTGAAACATCTGGTGATGTGTGAGAGACTAGGCTCGGAGAAAATCCAGGGTTGTTTGCTGTCACAGGTACTCTTCTTTTTGTACACGGCTACACGTATGAGTGTTTTGCAAGTCATAACCAGTGTTTTCCTTTGGTTCTATATTCATGATCACTGTGAAAGTGAGATACAGGATGTAACTGACCTCCAATAGACTAAATAATTTTATCTGTAATACTAAAAAATGGAAGATTTGGTGGTATAGCTCTTAAGAATTTTCAATGGAAAAACAGTCCGCTTGTCCTACCTACCTCAAATCTTCTTGTCAAATATCATTACAGAAGTTCAAGTTTCTCATACATTTGTAATGTTTATTTAAATAATGCAAAGAACACTGTAAAACACCACTAGACTTTAACACATCACTTGAATTTGATTCTGTAGAGGCCACATATCAACTGATAAAATTAAGGAACGCTGGCTAGATTATAATGGTAGAGAAATGTATTGTCTAACATGATTATGTCTGAATTTATGCAATATTTTCTTCATATTGTATGTTTTGTGAAAGTACAAGATGGCAACTCTTCCTGGGTACATAGAAGTTAACCAGCTGAAGTGACAAACCTGTCACTTTATGGAAAGACTGATGTCTTATTTGCTTTTCATAAATACTATCAATTAGCACATACATTTCATTTAGCATCTTTAAAACACTTGACAAACATTAAGTAATTCATTAATTAAACAGAGACCATGATGAGCTTAATTGGGAGCCCCCCTAGGGATTCCATACTTCTTCTTGGTTCAAGCAGGCTTTGAAATAACAAGAATAACCTTTCTTGTGATATTTGACTGCCAGTTTGCGCCTGGAAAGTACCTGGGTGCATGACAATTAGATGTTTTTAAAAAGGTCAATTGGACTCCGTGTAACCTCCAAAAGAGAGGTTAACTTTTCTTCTTTCTAATCTGTCGCTGTTGCTGTTCATACTCATGCGCACACATGAACAAAAACACAACTGCTTTCATCGGCCAGATAAAAATCTTCCTTCCCACTTGAAAGACTACGGTCAGAAACACGTGCATGACGGATGATACTGGACTAATATTCAACCACACATATATAAAGCCAAAAAAATAAGGAAAAACTTGATTTGCTCCTGTAATTAATATTAAATACCAGCAGTTGTTATCTATTAAGGCAGTCTCTTTTTCCTACTCATGGAAGAAAACCAAACTCAGAGCAACAGCCAGTTTCTCTGAAAAGAAGCTCCCCTATTGACAAAAAGCAAAAATTACATTCTTTATCACTCATTGTTTGATTTGTACCTTACCTAAAGGTTGAAAATGGAATAATCTTTCCTAATGGGAGCAATCTCATTTCAAATGTGATAAAGATCAGAGGAAGAGGAAGAATGAGACATGAATTTTCATGGCTGTTCTATAAACCTTATGTTGCTGCTACTGCCCTGTGTCCTGTAACCACTCAAGTGACTCTTTAAAGCAGTATACCAGGAAGTGTGAGCCCAACACTCTATGACATACTCATCGCTTTGTTTTAGAATCTTCCCTTTTAGTAACAGAAGACTTTTAAAGAGAACATGTTACAGTAGATCTATGTTGCACGTAATAAATATCCTTTAATCCAATTGGAATTGCTTGTGTGCATAGTAATTGTACTACTTGAAAAAAGTTAAATTAAGGGCCGGCGCTCTGACATTGTGGGTGAAGCCACAACCTGCAGTGCTGGCATCCCATATGGGCACTGGTTCCAGTTCCAGATGCTCCACTTCCGATCCATTTCTCTGCTATGGCCTGGGAAAGCAGTGCAAGATGACCTTGCACCCACGAAGATCCAGAACTCCTGATTCTGGCTTTGGGGTGTGAACCACTGGATGAAAAACCTCTCTTACTCTGCTTCTGTCTCTCTGTAACTCTGCCTTTCAAATAAATAATCTTTAAAAAAAAAAGTTCAATCGAATCCTAAATACCAAACAACCTTTAATAACATGGAAATTTAATATTTTATTTATTTTGTTTATTTGAAAAGACAGAGAGAGGAAGACAGGCAGAAAGAGATTTTACACCTGCTAGTTCATTCCTCACATGCCTGCAACCATCAGAAATGAACAAGATGAAAACCAGAAACTCAACCCAGATCTCCCACATGGGTGACAGGGACCCAATTACTTGAGCCATCACCTGCTACTTCCCAAGGTGTGCATTAACAGGAAGCCAGAGGAGCAAGCAGAGCTAGGATTTAAATCCAGGCACTGTGATACAGGATATGGGCATTTCAAGCCAACTCTTAACTTCTATTCCAAATTCCGAACAATCATCACTTTGAAAAAAATTACGTAGTCTGATCATTTATTTCATATTTCAGACTTGGTGAAATGAATTTGGGGTGTTTCTGAAAATCATCTCCTTCGTTCACAAAATGAGAATTTCCTACAATCAGGTTGAAATAATTAAAATAAACACATGCTCATTGCTCTAAGTAGAGTTGCAAAAATTTCAAAAACAAAATATTTAAAAGTTAGATATGTTCAATTTGTTGCATTATAAAGTCGGGGGCAGATCTTGGGGCCAATGTTGTGGTACAGTGGGTTAAGCTGCCAGCTGTGACAATGCCATCCTGTATCAGAGCACTGGCTCAAGTACCCTCTACTCTGTATCAGATCCAGCTCTCTGCTAATGTGCTTGTGAAAATAGGAGAGGATGACTCACATGCTTGGGCTCTGCCATCCATGTGGAAGATCCAGATGGAGTTCTAGGCTCATGACTTTGGCCTAGTTAATCTCGGACTGTAGGGGCCATTTAAGGAGTCAACTGGCAGACGGAAAATGCCTTCATCTCTCTCTCTCTCTCTCTCTGTCACTCTGCCTTTCAAATAAATAAATATTTTTTAATAAGGGTGATCTAAATTATTTGGGGAGATTTTTTACAAGGGTACATCAAAACATCCAGGAAAATGGAATTAAAAGATAAGCTTATCTTGGTGCAAAAAAGTTTGAGAGCCATGCATGATTTTTCATAATATACATTTTCCATCAACTTGTTGAACATCCCTCATATGCTATATAATTCTATTTCTTCACTTGATAGTATTTTTTTTAAATTCTACTTATCTATTTATTTGAAAGAATGGCAACACTGTGCACTTACTCCTCATGTAGGATCTCTGTCCTTAATGTGTTTTTTTTTTTTTTTTGGACAGGCAGAGTGGACAGTGAGAGAGAGAGACAGAGAGAAAGGTTCTGTTCTTAACATGTCGTACAATGTGAATTAACGCTATAACTAGTACTCAAACAGTATTTTACACTTTGTGTTTCGGTGTGGGTGCAAACTGTTGAAATCTTTACTTAATTTATACTAAATTGATCTTCTGTATATAAAGATAATTGAAAATGAACCTTGATGTGAATGGAATGGGAGAGGAAGTGGGAGATGGGAGGTGTGTGGATGGGAGGAAAGTTATGGGGGTGAAAAAGCCATGGTAATCCATAAACTGTACTTTGGAAATTTATATTTATTAAATAAAAGTTAAAAAAAGAAAGAATGACAGAGAGAAGGAAAGACAGAGAAAGAGACCTTCTATCTCCTGGTTCACACCCCAAATGCCTGCAACTGCGGGACTGGGTCAGGCTGAAACCTGGAGCCATGGACTCTATCCAAGTCTCTCAAGTGAAGGATGGAAATCAAAGTACTTGGGTAATCGTCTGCTGCCAGCCGGGGAAATTAGCGGAAAACTGGGTCAGAAGCAGAGGCAGGACTCTATCCCAGGCACACAAATATGGGATGTGAACCTCTCAAGTGGCAGCTCAACACCCTGCCCCACAATGCCTGTCCCAATAGTCTATGTTTTTAAAACCTTTGCCATCACACATAATTTTCTTTTTTGCCTCAGAGATATTAAGAAGTGTTTCATAAAACTGACTCCACATAGAACACCGCACACAAGTAAAGGACCAGACACCTCAAACCTCATCTAATGATGACTGCACTACTGAGATGTGGAGAGAACCATTGCCTTTCATCTCACTTAGAAACAAACCTGGTTTACTGAGTGCATTCCATAGGAAATACAACTGAATTACCTTTGATTTTGACATATTTAATAATAGTTGTTTTCTTAAAAGATTTATTTATTATTTATTTGCAATGCAGAGTTACAAAGAGGCAGAAAGAGAGGCAGAGAGAGAGAGAGAGAGAGAGAGAGAGAGAGGTCCTCCATCTACTGGTTCACTCCCCAGATGGCTGCAACAGCCAGAGCTGAGCCAATCCAAAGCCAGGAGCCAGGAGCTTCTTCCAGGTCTCCCACATGGGTGCAGGGGCCCAAGGACTTGGGCTATCCTCTTCTGCTTTCCCAGGCCATAGCAGAGAGTTGGATTGGAAGTGGAGCAGCCGGGACTTGAATTGACATAAGGGATGCCAGCACTGCAGGCAGCAGCTTTACCCACTGCACCACAGCACTGGCCCCAGAATAATTGTTGATGTAGTGGTTAAGGGGCCCACCCCCAACTCCTCATCAGAGTGTCTGGGTTCAATTCCCAGCTCCAGCTCCTGAGTCTAACTTCTTCCTTCCAATGTGCATTGTAGGAGGCAGTGATGATGGCTCTAATAATTAGGTTCCTGCCTCCATATAGGAGACCTGAATTGAATTCCTCTTTCCTAGCTGTATTCTTAGCCCATTCTCAGCAATTAAAGGCATTTGGAGTTTGAACCAGCAGATGGGATTGCTCTTGCTCTTTCTCTCTCTCTCTCTCTCTCTCTCTCTCTCTCTCTCTCTCTCTCTCTCTTTCTTTCTCCTGCTCACACACTCAAATAAATGAATAAACTTTTTTTTTTATTTGACAGGTAGAGTTATAGGCAGTGAGAGAGAGAGACAGAGAAGGGTCTTCCTTCCACTGGTTCACTCCCCAAATGACAGCAATCACCGGAGCTGCGCCGATCTGAAGCCAGGAGCCAGGTGCTTCCTCCTGGTCTCCCATGCAGGCGCAGGAGCCCAAACACTTGGGCCATCTTCCACTGCCTTGCTGGGCCACAGCAGAGAGCTGGACTGGAAGAGAAGCAACCGGGACTAGAACCCAGCGGCCATATGGGATGCCGGCGCGGCAGGCAGAGGACTAACAAAGTGAGCTACGGTGCTGGCCCATGAATAAACATTTTAAAAATATATCTAGTGTGGGTTGTGTTGAGGTCCAGAATATTTTTTGCTGTTACTTGCATTGCTATTTTTAGGATGTCTGCACCTGTAATGGACTTCAGAAACTCTAGAAAGCTAAGTTGAATAAAGGGAGAAATAAAAGTGTAAGAGACCAGCAAAGGTTAAAGGCTAAAGGTATCAGATAAAGACTTTCACACTTTTTAACCAATCATACGAGCTTGAAATTACCAAAACTGTTATTGTAAGTTATTAGGAAAATTATTCAGGAGCAGTAAGAATAAAGGAAAAAAAAACAGAAAATGAGCAAATCTGGTTACTGTCTTTTGTAGTTCTAATGTTTTTGTTATTGATCTATCCAATTATTTAGGCATCAATGTAAGATTACAGTCAGAGCAAAACAAGGGGAAATGTAATGATCACAAACCAATAATTCTAAATGAATGTAAGATACCATATGCTTTTTCTCTGGCTTCTGATTGTTCTCTTTTCTCTAAAAGTAGGATGGTTTGTAATCCTTCTTTCAATGCTCACCCAGACCCAGTCAATCTCTGCACAATAGTAGTTGGCGGTTTCTGGGCATCCAGTACATATTCATCAATTTGCATAGATTAAACTAGGAGCTTGGGTTGTTGAAAATCAGATCTTCCTCAATTATTTTCCCTACCAATTCCCCCAACATAATATAAGAAATCCTGAAACCGTTATCTGATTTCAGCCAATAGAGTTGAATTTCATAGCTTTTATCTAAAGCTCTTCGAGCCTGCTTCAAAGTTAGTTGAAAAGGCGGGCGTCACTACAAGAAGCTGCCACACTGTTCATGAGACTCGTAATGCACTGGAGCTGATTTTCTCTTCTGTCCAGAATATGTAAAATTAATCAACGCGCTGAAGCAGCAATGAGCTATTGTTTCCTTCAGTTAAGAAACATGACTCAAAGGAGTCAAACTGGTCTTCAATATACTTAGAGAGTAAAAATGTATGGAGAATCCAGAGCAATACCAGGATCCCTCATCCTACTTGTAACTGCCTTTCTATTTGATTTATGCCTTTTTATTTGATCTCTATGTTTTTCTGGTTAGAAAAAAAAAGAAATATTACAAAAAGGAACAAAAAATATTTTTCAGATGCCAAGAAATCGTGCCCAAAGAATACAGCACTTATAGTGAGAACACTGCTTGACAGCACTGGAAAACTCAGTGACTCAAAGCTCGTTTGTCACACACATGTAGCTGCGCCCAATGAATATATTATTGATTTTATTTGCACTTGGCCAAATCCAACATCTCCTACACTCTCTAATAAATAGCATATCCTCTCAACATTCTTCCCTTTCTCTCTCTTATATACACAATCACATACACACACTCACTCACATACATAATTCCATTATTTTATATGTTCAGCCACAACCCTCATTCCCTGAACCACTAATATATATATATATATATATATATATATATATATATATATATCACAGAGCTAATATCCTTTCAAAATAACAGAGATAGCAAAAATAACATAGGGCAAATGTCCTTTGTGATTACAGAAGAAAGGAGAATTCACCAAAAGTCATAGGTAAAGGAACTTAATTTAATTGCATATTTAACTCCTGACACTTTCCGATATCACAACCAACCAGCAGGGAAATTCAGAAGAAGGGATTAGGTGATTTGGTTCCAAATCACTGGGGAATATCAATGAGCAACAACAAACAAAAGACCTCTCACCCGTGTTTTCTGGTGGAGGAAGTAAGAACATAACAACAAAAAAATGCAAAAGTTAAATGTTATGATATGTTAGACTAAAAATATGTAGGAAAATAGAATGGGGTCAAGGTGACTAGAATGCATCATGAGGAACTGACAGTGAACACAGGAAGCCTAGGAGGGGACACTGGATATTACCGGGAAAGGAATTATAGGCAGCATGCCTACCATGGCCAAATGTGCATGTTTTGTTGCACAACTGAATAACCTACATAACATGACACAACATTTTGCCAGGTACAGGAGTGGTGGCTGAAAAGTTCGGAATGATTGTATGCTCCCCAGGTTTCAGGGAAATAAAATAAAAGAAATAAATAAAAGAAAAGAAACACGCTTGGAGGATGATGCAGGGAGCCAGATTAAGCAGCCTCTTACAACACCGACATTCCCTATCTGTGTGCAAGGTTGAGTCCCAGATACCTTGCTTCCAATCCAGCTCTCTGCTGATGTGCCTGGAAAGGCAGCAGAAGATGGCCTAAGTACCTGGGCCCCTGACATCCTTGTGGGTGACCAGGATGGAGTTCCTGGTCTTGCCTTCAGTGTGGCCCAGATCTAGCTGTTGTGGGCATTTGGGGAATAAACCAGCAGATGAAAGATCTCTCTCTCTCTCTCTCTTTCTCTCTCTTTCTCTCTCTCTCTCACACACACACACACTTTCTCTCTCCCCCTCCCTCCCTCCCTCTCTCTCTATTTGCCTCATTCTCC
The DNA here is from genome assembly GCF_033115175.1 of Lepus europaeus. Taxonomy (NCBI): domain Eukaryota; kingdom Metazoa; phylum Chordata; class Mammalia; order Lagomorpha; family Leporidae; genus Lepus; species Lepus europaeus. The sequence goes on from NC_084842.1 coordinate 9,324,588, forward strand.
CCCTCTGTTGCTCTTTCAAACCAATAAATAAATTTTTAAAAAAGAAACATACTTGGAGTTTTAAAACCAAAACAACATGGGGCTGATGCTGTGGCATACCAGGTAAAGCCACCACCTGCAGCGCCAGCATCCCATATGGGCGCTGGTTTCAGTCCCAGCTGCTCCACTTCCAATCCAGCTCTCTGTTATGGCCTGGGAAAACAGTGGAAGATGGCCCAAGTCCTTGGGCCCCTGCACTCATTTGGGAGACCTGGAAGAAGCTCCTAGCTCCTGGCTTTGGATCGGCCCGCCTCCAGCCATTGCGGCCAATTGGGGAGTGAACCAGCAGATGTAAGACACTCTCTACCTCTCTTTATCTCTCTGTAACTCTGACTTTCAGATAAATAAATAAATCTTAAAAAAAAAAAAAACTTGTTTTCTAGATTGGAAGCTAGCAAACTTCTTTAGTAAAGGGAAAGATAATAAATATTTTAGACTTTGTTGGTCTTGGACTGTCAGAACTACTCAAATCTTTCATTATAACATAAAAACAAACTTGTGAAGTTAATGGACATAACTTTCTTCAAACAAAACTTAACATACAATATATTATAATTAATATAATAAAAAGCAATACACAAAAACTGGCCACAGACCAGGTTTTAGCCATAGGCCAGAGTTTTCAATTCCAAATCAAGAGTAGCACTGTCCAATAGAACTTTCTGGGTGACAAAAGCAAATATGTGTATCCTCCCAAATAAAAGGGCTGATAGACAGGCATAGCCATTGAACTCCTGAAATGTAAGTAGTCTAGTTCAAAATAGTCACATGAAACTAATGCTTACTGGATGTGCATAGCTCTGGTATAAAGGCAAATATAGGTCTATGTAAATACAAAGCCTACACTTAAAAATGTCAAAAGTTATATTGTCACATATAAGCAGTAATTAGCCTGGATAGGAGTTCAACTAAAGGCTTTATGGACTAAGTGGCATGTGATATGGGCCTTCAGAAATAAGTAGATTTTGGTAAGCTTCATTCTAATCTTACACACAAAACCAAAACAGAAGAACAAAAGCTGCAATGGGGACTCTTTACAACACATTTCTGCTGATAGCAATGATACTCGATAATTGCAATGTATTTCATAGCTATAGTTACATACACTTGTTTGACACTCTATTGTACTGTGGTACAATGGAGTAAGTATAGGTTTTAGGTCTAGGAAGGATTGATTTAAAGTTTTGTTCCGCATCTTATCACACAAGTTTGGACTCCTCTATTTATCACTCAAAACAGAAATTTTATTATCTTAAAATAAAAAAGGTAATACTGATCTCTTAATTTATTTGGGAAAACCAAAGATGACTCTAATATACTATAAAGGAAAATGCTAAGAACAAGGGATTAAATTATTGAGTTATTTAACCCTTGTTATATCATAGATATCACTTCAGTCAATTCTTAACAATCCTGTATTGGCAAGGGAAGGGTAGGTATTATTATATTTCTTGCTTCTATTTTTAATTAATTTAAGAAACAGAAAGAAAGGGAAATAGAACAAAATTTTCCATCTGCTGACACATTTTTGCAAATATCCACAATGACCATGACTGAGCTGGGAATGACCAAAACTGGAACTGGGAACTCAGTCTGAGTTTCCACAAGCGCAGCCGCGACCCAATTATTTGTGTCATCAGTGATGCAACCCAGGGTCTTCTTGAGCAGAAAGCTGTAATCAGGAGCAGATCCGGGACTCGAACCCAGGCAATTCAATATCATATGCTGTTATCACAAGCAGCGTCTTAACTTCTGTGTCAAATATCCACCCTCCATCTTCTTTTTCTTAAGATTTTATTTATATGTTTGAGAGGTAGAGTTACAGACAGTGAGAGGGAGAGACACAGAGAAAGGTCTTCCTTCCGCTGGTTCCCTCCCCAGATGGTCGCAATGGCCAGAACTGCACAAATCCGAAGCCAGGAGCCAGGAGCTTCCTCCTGGTCTCCCACGTGGGCACAGGGGCTCAAGGACTTAGGCCATCCTACACTACCTTCCCAGGCCATAGCAGAGAACCAGACCGGAAGAGGGGCAGCCAGGACTAGAATTGGCCACTGTGCCATGGCACTGGTCCCCCCATCTTCTTTTTTCACAGAAGAGCTGTGTAGGACATGTCAAGGTTTCTTGACCAAGGCCACCTACCTCATAAATGGTAGAACCCAATTCAGAAGGCTCAGCACTCCTTATACATGCTCCAGTGCTTCCCCCACATTCCATTGTTAATTCCCTTTTCAAGACACACTGACGAAACATTTGGAATATCAGCTCTAGACCAAATCTATTATGTTGGTGGATTATAAGAGATGTTCAGAGTGATGGGACTTCATCCAACTGAGCAATTACGTTTACTAGTTAGCTTTCTTGTTTTGACATGAAATCTTTCCAAACTTCATTTATTATTTAAATAATTCTTACAAGACATGCTCCTCTATATTATTATTAATCAGTGCTGCAGTCTAGAGCAATGAATCTTGATATTTAGAAACATTATGCAAAGTAATCCAAACATGCTAACACTTGGGGATTTATATCTTAAGACTTCCCTGACATTGCTAACTTTTGTCCTTCCTAAAAGCTTAGGCTTAATTTATATTTTCAAGGCAAAGCAATGCATTGCTTCAAATAGAAATAATTTCATTTCATTGTAACCCCCACTTTACTTCCTCACAATCACAAACACAGGCACTGAACAACAAAATAGGAATTCTTACTTCCAGATAAAACAGTCATGGGATGACACAAGTAAATGCTAGCATATGCATGTTTTTATAACATCAGAGAAATATACAGATTAATGACAATAAGCATTGTGGGAAGTACATATGTTGAAAAATAGAACACTTCTGTGTTTTACTTATTCTATCCCCTCATTCCAACCATTTGAAATCTCTCTTGCCACATAGTATTCTCCTATCTTAACTTACCTTTGTGGGATTGTGTGCTTTGGTTGTGAAAGGAAACCACAAACAAGTGGCCTTCTGACATGCCCTGTTCACTCCCCAAACAGCCACAAGGGCCAGAGCCAGGCTGATCCGAAACCAGGAGTCAGAAGCTTCTTCGAGGTCTCCCACATGGGTTCAGGGGCCCAAGCACTTGAGCCATTATCCACTGCTTTCCCAAGTGCATTAGCAGGGAGCTGGATCAGAAGTGGAACAGCCATGACACCAACTGGTGCCCATATGGGATGCCAGCATCAGCATCACAGGTGGAGGCTTAACCTGCCATGTCAGCACTGGCCCCTGCTTACACATGGCCTGAGATCTAAGTCCAAGATGGCTGAATACAGGGGCACTGCTTAGAGAACAATGGAAACACCACACTTCCAGGAGACTGACTGAGGGAAACTTAAATAAAGAAGTGACAGAACTGTAAAGGGCATTGTGACTGGGCATGCCAGCACAGAGGGAGGAGCAAAGCTCACTGCAACTCCTCTTGGGAACTCCACCTTGTCAGTAGCAGAGCTGGTAACCCTCATTATTTCTAGACTAGCAGGTCTAACTACAGGAGAATCGTACAGTCCTCATTGTCTTTAGACTCAGTCCAGAAGCTGAATGAAGTCCAAGCAACAGCTTTACTACCCACCCCCAACAAAAAAAGGAATTTACTTGACCACTCCCCCAAAAATTCCAGACCTGCACCTCTCCAGTATAGCCACTTACTTGTTACTTACTACATTAGATTACTTACTTACTACATTAGATCTTAGGAACATGTAAGCTGCCACATTGTTGCCAAATTGACAGTCTCAACAGCAAAACAGAACAAGCAAAAGAAAGAATTTCTGATGTTGAGGATAAGTTTTTTGAAACAACCCCACTGGACAAAAATAAAGAGAAAATAATTCAACAGAACAAAGAAAGCTTATGAGACATAAAACATACCATTAAGTGAACAGAACAAATATTCCCATTATGGAGAGAGAAGGGAAAAAGTAGTGAGATCTTAGGTAGTGAAATAATAGCTGAAATTTCCCAGGTCCTGAAAGAGACATGGACATCCAGATAGGAAGAACAAAGGACCCCAAGAAGACTTCATCAAAAAAAGACTTTCTCCAGGGCCGGGGCTGGGGTGGTAGCATAGTGGGTAAGGTCACTGCCTGCAAGGCTGTCATCCCATATGGTCTCCTGGCAGAGTCCTGGCTGCTTCACTTCCCATCCAACTCTGCTAGTGCACCTGCGAAGGAAGCAGAAGATGGCCCAGGTGCTGCAGTCCTTGCCTCCAACATGGGAGACTCAGAAGAAGATCCTGGCTCTAGGTTTTGGATCAGTCATTGCAGCTATTTGGGGTGTTAACCAGTGGAGGGAGAATCTCTCTCTCTCTCTCTCTCTCTCTCTCTCTCTCTCTCTCGCTTCTTCAAATAAGCAAATAAATATTTTCTTAAAAAAAAAAAAAGATTTTCTCGGGGCTGGCGCCATGGCACACTGGGTTAATCCTCCACCTGTGGCGCCAGCATCCCATATGAGCGCCAGGTTCTAGTCCCGGTTGCTCTCCTTCCAGTCCAGCTCTCTGCTGCGGCCTGGGATAACAGTGGAGGATAGCCCAAGTGCCTGGGCCCCTGCACCCACATGGGAGACCAGGAAGAGTCACCTGGCTCCTGGCTTCGGATCGGCGCAGCTCCGGTGATTGCTGCCATTTGGGGGGTGAACCAATAGAAGAAAGACCTTTCTCTCTGTCTCTCTCTCTCTCTCTCACTATCTGTAACTCTGCCTGTCAAATAAATAAATAAAATATTTAAAAAAAAACCTTCTCCAAGGTATATAATATTCAGGCTGTCAAAACTTGAAGACAAGGAGAGATCTTAAAGACAGTGAATGAAAATGATCAAGTTACATATAAAGGAAATCTTATTAGACTAACAACAGGCTTCTCAATAGCACCATTACTGGCCAGAACAAAATGGGAGGATACACTCAAGGTCTTGAGAGAAAAGAATTTCCAACCAAGAATACTATATCCAGCAAAACTATCCTTTAAAGGTGACTGGAAAATAGTCTTCCTAAGGCAAGCAAACACAGGAAATTCATCACTACCACACAGGGCCTACAAGAGATCCTGGAGAGAAAGATGGAGTAGGAGTGAAAGGATCGTAACAACCATAAATACACAGACGCACAAGATTCACTAACAGATTCACTAACAGAACAGCTACACAAAACAGAAAAAAAGAGAATCAAACATTTTCATGGAATAAAACTACCAACACAAAGATAAATAATGAGTGGCAGAAACAAACAATATAGAAAACACTCAAAAAGACCTCAAAAGATGACACTAATTAGCTCTTATCTGTCAGCATTAATCTTGAATGTAAATAGATTAAATCCAAAGAATGGCTAAAAAGTTAATACTCAATGTTATCACACCTACAAAAAAATCATTTAAACATAAAAATACAAATAGACTGAAAGTAAAGGATTGAACAAAAATAATTCATGAAAATGGAAATCAGAAGTGAGAAGAAATAGCAATATTTACATTAGATATTTAAAGTAAAAATCTTTAAAAAGATCTACATAAGATATTTAAAGTAAAAAATCTTTAAAAAGAGGCAAAGAGGCTGGAGCCGCAGCTCAATAGGCTAATCCTCCACCTGCGGTGCCGGCCCACCGGGTTCTAGTCCCAGTTGGGGCGCCAGATTCTGTCCTGGTTGCTCCTCTTCCAGTCCAGCTCTCTGCTGTGGCCCAGGAAGGCAGTGGAGGATGGTCCAGGTCCTTGGGCCCTGCACCTGTGTGGAAGACCAGGAAAAGCACCTGGCTCCTGGCTTTGGATCAGCGCAGTGCGCCAGCCGCAGCACACCAGCAGCAGCGGCCATTGTGGGGTGAACCAACGGAAGAGGAAGACCTTTCTCTCTGTTTCTCTCTCTCTCACTGTCCACTCTGCCTGTCCAAAAAAAAAAAAAAAAAAGGCAAAGAGGGAAAACATACTGATGAAAGAATCAACTCAGTAAGAAGATAGAACAATACAGAAAGAAAACAAAGACACATTAGCATTGAACTATACAGTAGAGGAAATGGCCCTAATGGATACTTGCAGAACATTTCTCCTAACATATAGAGAATATAATTCTTTTCATCATCACATGGAACATATTCCAGGATGAACCATATAACTGAGACAACTCAGTAAATCTTTAAAAAATTGAAATCATAACACATATCATATCAGATCACAATGGAATAAAACTAAAAACCAACAGGAACAATTGAAAATTGAAGTGTACATGGAAATTGACAACATGCTCTGGAATGACCAAAGCATTACTAAAAAAATTATGAAGAAATAAAAAATTTTCTTGAAAAATGAAAATTTAGGCATAGCATATCAAAATACATGGGATACAGTAAAAACAGTATGAAGAGGTAAGTATATAGCAACAAATCAACACACTTAAAAAATATAGAAAAATTTCAAAAATAATCTAATGATACATTGAAAGGACTAGAAAAGTGAGAACAACCTAAACCCAGATTTAACAGGACACAAAAAATAAAAGCAATCAGAGAAAAAGCAAATTAAATTGGAACTAAAAGAATACAAAACATCAACAAAATGAAAGGCTTACTTTAAAAAAAGAGAGAATATACAAATGCTTATGCAGAAAAAAAGGAAAAACTAAAATTAGGGGTGGAAAAGGAGACTTTAACTGATATCACAGAAATGAAAAGGAGCATAAGAAAGTGCTTGAACAACTATATGCTAACAAATTGGAAAGCCTAGAAAAAATGAATATACTAGTAAACATATAATTTATCAAGATTAAATTAAGCATACATACATAAGTTTCTAAGAAGAACAATCACAAGTGTTGAGATTGAAGCAGTAGTTAAAAGTCTCATATTAAGTAAAATCCATGACCTGGTGACTTTCAAATTCAATTCTATAAAATATTTGAAGAACTAACTCAAATTCTTTTAAATCTATTCAAAAACTCTGCCAAACTTTTTTTATGAAGCCAGCATTACTCTGACACCAAAACCAAATAAAGACAAAACTCAAAAAAGAAAACTGTAGAACACTATCTTTGATAAACATAGATGTAAAAATTCTCAACAAAACTTTGCAAATTAGGCCCAATAGTCAGTACATCAAAAACATCATACTCTATGATCAAGTAAGATTTATTCAAGGTTGTAAAGAAGGTTCAACATGCAAATCAATAAACATGAAAAACCACATCAATAGAATGCAGAGGGAAGACAACTATCTAGATACAGAAAAAGCATTTGATAATATTTAAAATTCTTTTATGATGAAAGCTCAACAAATTAGATATAGAGGGAATGTATATTAAAATAATAAAGTCTATCTACAGAAAACATGAGCAATTATATATCAAAGTGGAAAAGCTGAAAGTGTTTTCCCTGGATATATTTGCTGGATCTGAGACAAATTTTCCCAGATGAGAAGCAACTTATTCCTGGATCTATTTTTATTTTTATTATTTTTTTGATAGGCAGAGTTAGACAGTGAGAGAGAGAGAGACAGAGAGAAAGGTCTTCCTTCCATTGGTTCATCTCCCAAAATGGCTGCTATAGCCAGCGCGCTGTGCCTATCCAAAGCCAGGAGCCAGGTGCTTCTCCTGGTCTCCCATGCAGGTGCAGGGCCCAACCACTTGGGCCATCCTCCACCACCTTCCTGGGCCACAGCAGAAAGGTGGGATGGAAGAGGAGCAACCAGGACAGAATCTGGTGCCCTGACCAGGAATAGAACCCAGGGTGCCAGCGCCACAGGTGGAGGATTAGCCAAGTGAGTTACGGCGCCAGCTTATTCCTGGATCTATAACTAGACCAAGAGGTCTACTATCACCACTCTCACTCAATATCATATTGGAAGTATCAGCAGGAACAGTTAGAGAACAGAAAGAAATAAATATCATTAAAATTGGAAAGAAGAAAGTCAAAATATTCATGTTTGCAGTTTACATGATTTTGTAAAATGAGACTCCACTCAGAATAGTCTTAGAACTAATAAACCAGTTCAACAATGTTCCAGATATAAAATAAACATACAAAGGTAGTATTATTTTAAACACCAATAACGATCTAATGAAAGAAAACTCAAGAGAGCAATCCCACTCACAATACCCACAAAGAATTTGTGTCAAAAATGTGAAAAATTTCTGAAGTGAAAATTATAAAATCCTGATTAAAGAAAACATGGTGGACATATAACAATGTAAAAATACTCCATTTTAATAGATTTCAAGAATTCATATTACTAAGATGTCAATACTCCATCAAAATACCAATGATATTCTTACACATTTAAGGGGAAAAACCCTAAAATTCATTTGGAATCAAAACAGATACAGAATAGCCAGTGATCCTGAGCAAATAAGTAAAATAGAGTAGCAGGCATCACAATACCTGTTTTCAAAGCCTACTACAAAGCTAGAGTAATTAAAACAGTATAGTACTGGCCTGTGCTGCGACTCATTTGGCTAATCCTCTGCCTGCAGCGCCAGCACACTGGGTTCTAGTTCCGGTCGGGGCATTGGGCGCCGGATTCTGTCCCGGTTGCTCCTCTTCCAGTCCAGCTCTCTGCTGTGGCCTGGGAAGGCAGTGGAGGATGGCCCAAGTGCTTGGGTCCCTGCACCTGTATGGGAGACCAGGAGGAAGCACCTGCTCCTGGCTTCAGATCGTCGCAGCGCCTGCCATAGCGGCCATTAGGGGAGTGAACCAATGGAAGGAAGACCTTTCTCTATGTCTCTCTCTCTCACTGCCTATAACTCTCTCTCTGTCTCTCTCTCATTGTCTAATTCTGCCTGGCAAAAAAAAAAAAAAAAAAAAAAAACAGCATAGTACTGGCATAAAACCTGACTCATCTGAACACAATAGAGAACTCAGAAATTAGTTCACATTTGTATAGCCAAGTTGTTTTTTGATAAATATATAAGAATCTACATTGGAAAAGTGAAAGTCTTCTCTAAAATTGGCCCTGGTGAAACTGGACACATATAAGCAGAAGAATGAAATCAGATTTCTACCTCTCACCATGTGCAAAAAATCAGCTCAAAATGGATCAAAAGCTTAAATGTAAGGCTTTAAACTACAAAATTACAAGAAGAAAACATGAGGAAACACTTCAACACATTGGTTTAGGCAATGATATTTAGATACAGTTCCAAAAGCACAAGCAACAAAAGAAAAACTGGACAAATAGGTTTCTATCAAACTTAGAAGCTTCTGCATAACAAATCAACAAAATGAAAGAACAGAAAGAAGGGGAGAACATATTTGAAAGCTACTTGTCTGATAAAAGATTAATACCAAGAACTGATAACAAACTCAAAAAAACTCAACAACAACAAAATAACCAATTCACTCAAGAAATGGACAAAGAACTTCAACAGACAGTTCTCAAAAGAAGAAATACACATACCCAACAAATACGTGAAGAAATGCTCAATGGCATTAACCACCAGAGAAAGGCAAATCAATACCACAATGAGTTATCACCTCACCCTTGTTGGAGTGGCTATTATAAAAAAGACAGAAAGTAACAAATGCCAGTGAGGATGTGGAGAATGGGAGACTCTTAATCACTGTTGGTGGGACTGTAAATTAGTAACGCCACAATGGAAAACAGTATAGAGAGTTCTTAACAACGTAGAAACAGAACTGCCGTATGATCAAGTAAAACTCTTTAGCATCCGTGCCTTAGAAGCTTCAGCTCAGCACTTACTCTATTGAATATACTGTTCCCTTTATAAAATATGTTGATACTTCCATACATATACCATTTTTAGAGAAAAAGCATAATGGTTTTTTTTTTATGTAGAAAATCTATTCCTTTAAGCAATTATATGTTTTACATAGCCAAATCATACAGACATAATAAATGTCAGAACATTGTAAAAGAATATTCAATGTTGTCTTACAGACATGTCATAGATGCCCCTTCACATATACATTCTTACCTCTGACAAATACAGGTTCATCAATTCTTGCCAGCTCAATTCCACCAATGTTTCCCTGAGAATATAGCTTTCACTGATCTTCCCTCATGGCCCATTCTACATAATTCAGTCTTGGTGATGCACCTGTCCAGCAACACATGTTCATCTTGTGATTCCCAAATAGCTCATATTTTACCTCTACCTAGAGGGAAATTAGTCCATGACACAAGGCTTCTTTGGGTGCCGCGGTAGGAATAATTCCTTAATGATCTATGAACTTGAAGGACTGAATTAGTATTTTGATGACTTAAAGAATAGTTGTGACTTCCCAAACTATTCTGAAATACTCTTAGTACCTGGTCTATTAATCAAGTCATAAACCTGAGTGTAGTCTAGATGTGAATGCTATTGCTTCATTAGTATTCTTGTCCCTAAAAGATCTTACTACATTTAGTCCCAGCCAACAATCTTCACAAACTTTGATGTCGCATTTGCATCTTAGTTTAGGAAGCTTTGTTTCTCTTTTAATCATTGAGTATAAAACTTTAAAGAAAAACATCTCCATGGGAAGTCCAGCATTGCTTAGGAATGAATAATCTGTGGCTGCTAGGAAACTTCACTTGATTATCACTTTGAATTTTCTTTAGCTCCCTGGTTTTAGCACATTAAGTATTTCTTTTATTCCCTTGGACCATACCAGACTGTTCTCCTCCTGGCTGTCTCTACATCTTTCAAATATTTGGCAAGTTGCACATTTTGATTGATCCTCCTTTCTTCTCTTCTCCCCAAGTGCTAGCTTCTATCTTCAATAGATTCCTCTCTATTGTTCTTTGAGATTAAATCAATGAAAATTACAAAGACTGAAGAATTCTCTAACAAGGTACTTTGCCTCTCCTTTCACCTTCTCACAAAAGATTATTTTTTTGCATCTTATCACTTTCCATCCAAACGTACCATATACCTTAATTAAATTATTACAATTCTTTTGGGGATTATGAATAAATCTTCATTTGTTTTCTTTATTAGCATTCGATCTGCTTTTGTTAATTGTGTAAATGGTCCCCGCAGGCAGAAAAGCAATATAACTCAAATGAAGCAGGGCTTTTTGTTAAGGGTAGTCAATTTGATTAACATCTCCGTCAATATGATGAATGGAAGCATTTTGGAACAAGTTGCCCAGTAACTCGAAATTGACAATGTAATGTGTGTGTCATTAGGACTGGAACAATAAATTTAACAATGTATCATAACATTGATTTGAGATGCTCTTAAGTAAGAGAAAAAATAATGAATCTCTGTAGTTACATAATATCATACATTCTTGAATCCAAAGCTTATAAACAGACTTTATCATCATGATGTTTAAATGATGTGGGAACAAGTGGACTTCATCCATGCTGAAGGAATAATATGGTAATTGAGGGGTCTTGATTTGATTATCCCAGAATAATAACATAATGTAGTTAATAAGGAAGGATTTATAGCAAATACAAGTAAATGTTCATGGGAACAATTAAAATGCAAAGTAAAAAATTGGAAACTTCCAACTACAGACTTTCTGTGTCAACCAGATGCTTACTAATATTCACCAGTGAATAAATGTCTAACAAATTTTCCTGTGATAAAAGAGGTAGAAAGAAGCAAATATACCTAGGGATTTTATTTAGACTGCAACAAAAATAAGCATTCTTCTAAAAAGCTAATTCTTATTCATGAATCCCTTCTAGAATCAGTAATCTAGAACATCTAAAATTAAGGTTCTAGATCTTCAGAAAGCAGATACTAAGATATTCTTTGGTTTTGCTCAGTGTCTATTTTTTGTTTTGTGGGTTTTTTTTTTTTATTTTTAAAGCAAGGTTACCAAACAATTTTATTTATGGAAAAACAGATGGTGATTTATAAAGACAAAACTTCATCAAGTGAGACATCAATAAGAGGAAAAAGGACAAAGAGAAAAGAGTCTTTTGTGAAATATTTATTTACCAGGCAGAAAAATTAAATCAGTAGAACCATGGGACAAAGATCAAGCAGTAACTAAAGAAATCTGTTCTGTATGAAAGAAATATACACAAATTTCACATATGAAGTCTAATTACTTCTTTCCCTATCTTCCTACAAAGGGGAAAACTGATTCTTAAAATTAACAACTTGATGCAAATCTACACCAAATTATTGTCAATCTGTAGTTAACCCTTCATCTTCGCTCTCTTGATTTCAGAAACAACTGTTAGGGTGTTGAGGCTCATTTTAATTTCACGGTATTCTACTTATCACCCGTAGATTTACTGTTAGACTTCTTGAGGAAAATACATAGTATTTCTATTTTGACAAGCTGACATATGCAATCAAAATACAGACAACTTATTTCTTAAGAGATTTAGTATTAAAATAATCTTAAAATAAGAATTTGTGTTGTAGATGAAAAGATTGGTTCCAGGCTATAAATTCTTGATGGTAAATGCAGTTTTTTAGTATGAAGATAAATTATATACAAATGCAGAACTAGAATTTAGAGAAAGGAGAATTTTAAAAGTTCTATGGGAAAAAAGAGTAAAATAATCTAAATTAAAATCTCCTAGTGGTCTTTTCTCTAATCACTGTTTCCTCCAACAGCTACCTTATTTTCCCTCTATATTTCAACATAATAGAAAAACACAAAAGAAAAATAAGAAAAATCAGTTGGTTTCCTTCTAGTTTAAAGTGTGTCAGTGTTTCTTTTCAGAGTTAAAATTAAGGTAAAAGAAAAATCTTCACCGAAGAAAAACAACAGATTTTGAAGAGTAAGTAATGGGAAATATTAAAATACATACGCAAGATTGAAAGCTAATTAGAAAATTATAGCCAATTTAAATCAAGAAGGTAACCATACTGAGATGAAACGGTGATTCAAACAAACTGAAATACTGAAATACCTATATTTGAATTAAACACATTTCTTTAAATCTTGCCTCTAAATGATATGTAATAAGAAGGCAGGAGATGTAGTCAATATATTTTTTAAATTGTTATTTTTTATCTATTACGCATTTTACACATTCTTCCAACATTTGAGGTTGCTGTATGATTTTCTTTTTCATTTAAAGGATTGCATTTGTTTAGGTAGTTGTAAGTTCTCAACAGAATTGAGGGAAAGGTATAGAGACATCCTGAATGCCTCCCTTCCCCCAAACTCACACACTCCTCAGTTATCCACATCCCCGATCAGAATGGTCTATTTGTTGTCAGTGATGAACTACATAGATACATCAAAAACAAGAAAACTGGGCCGGCGCCGCAGCTCACTAGGCTAATCCTCCACCTTGCGGCGCCGGCACACCGGGTTCTAGTCCCGGTTGGGGCACCGATCCTGTCCCGGTTGCCCCTCTTCCAGGCCAGCTCTCTGCTGTGGCCAGGGAGTGCAGTGGAGGATGGCCCAAGTGCTTGGGCCCTGCACCCCATGGGAGACCAGGAGAAGCACCTGGCTCCTGCCATCGGAACAGCGCGGTGCGCCGGCCGCAGCGGCCATTGGAGGGTGAACCAACGGCAAAGGAAGACCTTTCTCTCTGTCTCTCTCTCTCACTGTCCACTCTGCCTGTCAAAAAAAAATAAATAAATAAAAAATAAATAAATAAATAAAAAAGAAAACTGTATAGCTTCCTTAAGGGCCCACTCTTGGTGTTATAAATTCTATGGGTTTGAGCAAATATATAATGACGGATTCTCATTGTTATAATATCATACAGAGGATTTCTGCTGCCCTAAAAATACGGTGTTGCACCTAATCACCATCTTGTCCCTCTCCTCCAAACCCTCAGCAACCAATGGTCTTTGTATTGTCCTATAGTTCTGACTTCTGCAGAAGTACATAGTGTAGCCTTTTGCACACTTCCTAACTCACTCAGTGTATGCACTTGAGGTCCCACCATGTCTTCTTAGCTGGATAGCTCCTATGTTTTAGTAGTCAATAATGTCCTACTGTCTGCGTGCAGCACAGATTATTCATCCATTCAGCTACCAAAGGACAATCATAATTTCTTCTAAGTTTTGACAATGGTGAAAGTTTTTGTGTAGATGTTAATTTGTTGTTGTTGTTTTACTTTCTGATAAGATAAATTGTGTATAGGTTTGAAAGAAACTACCACCTGCTTCCTTCAGTAGCTATGCCAATTACATTCCCTTCAGCATTTGTTGTCAGTGTTGCGGGTTTTAGCCATTTTAATAGGCATGCAGTGGTATCTCATGTTGTTTCCATTTGCCCTAGTGACATATAACATGAATCACCTTCTCCTATGCATATTTGACATCTGTTCATACTCTTTATTGAGGTGAAATTTTCTTTTTTTTTTAATTTAAAAACAAATGAAAGTTGAACATGTGTGTCTTTTTTATTAACTTAATAGTATATGTGGACAACAAGACTATTCTGACAGTGAAACTAAAGACATTATTTACCTCATAGCATCACATTTCACATTAAGCAATGAAGGCTTTGATTTTGTAGAACTGATATTGGATGGGCAGCTTTGTGGAGATTAACGCTGCAGACTACAGTAGGACTCTTTCTATAGTTTCCAGGTTTTCATGTCTGTTGAATGAACTTGGACTATCATCATTTTTCTCCCATGCCTATACGTAAAATGATCCTGATAGTGGCCAACATTGTGATGCAGTGGGTAAAACCTCCATCTGCAAAGCACAGATCTTTTAGGGGTGTCAGTTCCAGTCTGGGTTTCTCAACTTTTGACCCAGCTCCCTGTTAACGGCCTGGGAAAAGTAGCAGAAGACAGCCCAAGTGCTTGGTACCCTGCCATCTATGTGGGAGACCCAGAAGAAGCTCCTGACTCTTGGCTTCGGCCTGACTCAACCCTGACCATTGCGGCCATGTGGGTAGTGAACCAGTGGACGGACTAGATCTCTTTCTCCGTCCTCCCTCTCTTTCTGTAACTCTTCCAAATAAATTTTTTTAAATCTTTAAAAAGTAAAATGAAATAAAATAAAATAAATTACAATGATCCTGATTGTGAGGATTCACAGTCCCTAAAAACAGAAAAATGGGCTAACTATAAACAGAGAGGGAGGGGGATCATGTGACATGACTTCTCCAATTTCTTTTTGTCAAATCCATTCTCCCTTCACAATGCTCAAATAGAGAAGAGGCCCAATGCCACATTTTCCTTTTGGCTGCCTGGTCCTCCATCTGAGTGTCTGTTCCTTCACCCTGAGCCTGCACGCCAAGGAAGGGTTCCAGGATCCTGGTCTTCCCTTTATTTCACAGTCACTCTTTGGCAGAAACTTCTTGCTGTCAGTGCAGTTGCTCATCTGTTTAGTTTAAATGTATCCCTTACAAAAAAATCGACTGACCCTGACCTTTGAAAAGAGAAAACGATTTTTTTTTTTTTTTTTTTTTTTTTAGCCAGAACTAACAGGGAGGAGATGAAAGACTCAGCGGTCTCCATGGAACCCAAAGGTACTAAAATTTCTCAAGGTGCACCCTCTGTCTCTCAGTTTGCCAAATCGCTGTGCTTCTCAAACAACAGGAGCTAGTAAATCAGCAGCAGAGGTAAAGAAAGAAAATAGTCCTCAAAGTGTAAATTATAGCCCACAAAGGGGGAAGAAAACTTGTCATCTTTCAACCTAGCTTTCCTTGGCAGAAATAGCTTTTATGAATTGCCATAAATGAGTCCCCACCTTCTAGCAGGCTTTCTGCTATGTAGTCTCCTTCATTCAGGAATGATTATTTAAGCTTCTCAGCTTAGCTTCATTGTGTAGTTTCAAGAAAGTTTTTTATTTCTCACGTTCTTCCCTCTTATCTCAAAACAAGATTTTGTCCCCAACACAATGTCACTTTCCAAGAAAGTGAACTAACTTCAATGTATTTACACCTACCATCGAGCCTAAACTATTTATGATTATTGAACCTACACATACACACAGAAATGATGTTTGAGGAGTCGCCATGAACGTCAGGGAGATGTGGCTCAGTAAGTTAATTCTCCACCTGCGACACCAGCATCCCAGATGGGTGCCAGTTCTAGTCTCCGCTGCTCCTCTTCCAATCCAGTTCTCTGCTATGGTCTGGGAAAGCAGAAGAGGATAGCCCAAGTGCTTGGGCACATGCACCCATGTGGGTGACTGTGAGGAAGCACCTGGCTCCTGGCTTCCGATTGGCACAGCTCTGGCCGTTGCGGCCATTTGGGGAGTGAACCAATGGAAGGAAGACCTTTCTCACTGTCTCCCTCTCACTGTCTGTGACTCTACCTCTCAAATAAATAAATAAAAAATCTTTTAAAAAAATCTGTGCATGGATTCCAAATTTTCATACCAAAACAAACATTGCTTTCATTGCATTTACCATGAACTTTTGGAAACACCCTCAAATAAATGAAAAAAAAATTTTTAACTGCATCTTTCTTTTCAATTTGAATGGAATATTTAATTAGCATGAATACAGCAAAAGATATCTGACTTTCTGGAACTAGAGAAGCACATACAAGCAGAGTACCATCCCTCGTCATTATCTTTTGCCTGTTTTTTAATTAAATATCGCCAGGTCCTGGTGATACAGCAGATGTTTAACACAATGCCCGTTCATTAGAAATGCTTCATACTTATCACATCTTAAAGATGGACTTATCAGCTCTTTCCTTCAACTACATGTCTCAGATTAATATGCATTGTGAAAAAATTTATTTGACACATTCAGAAGGGTCAAGCTGCAAAACGATAATAATACAAATCCTACTAGAATTGGTAAAGAAGACGCAGAGTGGCTGCACTAAGTCCTAGTCAATAGTTCGGTTTGAAATGAGTACGTATACTATTATCTCATAGGCACATAAAAGGAGAGGGATGAAGATAAGAGATCTGTGCTTTCCACCTGTTGGCACATCTATGGTTTTATTCTAATCCCCATATCTCTCTTTGCCCTTCATGAAAGCTTATTCATTTAGCTCTCTCTGGTGGGCTCTCTGAGCTCAAGTATTTTAGGTGACTGCTAATGAGACAGTAATCCTCATTTGGAGGTGCATAACAGCTCCAATCCAAAATATGCATGGATGCCCATTTCAGACCTTACTGGACAGGTGGCAAGCAATTTTTCCTATGAGTCTGTGTTGCCTTTGTAACTTGATGTCTCCATTTGCCTCACTGCAGAGCTGCATGGGTGACAGCAGGATCATCATGAAGAGAGCAGTGAGATGGGCAGGGGAAGGGGGGACGTCCACTTCTTCACTGCCACTTCACATGGGCCGTCATCCTCATCCCCTTCCTACCCATACAAACTCCCGAGTCTGCATCTCCCACACACATCACTGGCTCTCTGCCCCTTCTTCACACATCTACATCAGCTTATTGTGTTCAGACACCAGGGGAAAGGCAGCAGAAACACCTGAAGAAGAAAGCACACAGTAAGGACAGCCTTCGTCAGTAGTGTGCAGTACCCTCCAGCAGTAATAAAAAAATGGTATTTCCCTTTGAAGCATTTTTGCCTTGGCCACTTGCAAAAGAGAAATGCTTTTTTGTTGTTTTTAGGAAGAATTCAAGGTAAAAACAGAAATGTTTATTGGAACAGGGAATGTGGTACATTCGGCCCTAGGGAAAGAGGAATGTGGGTCACCTGCTCCATACACAGAAACTAACCCTTCATGATAAATGTTGCTTGGTTTTAAGGGTCTATATTCCTCCCTGATTTCCAAATAGCAATTCCATTCCCTGACTGTAGTCACCACTACTACTTCCCTTCACATTCTGTTCTTTTTTTTTTTTTTTTCATTTAGGGACAGCTATTTTTATAAAGAAGTGGGACTCTAAAATCTACTATATGTCAGCATGCTAAGAATAATGAACCCAGAGATACAGAAAAAAAAAGGGCGATAAATGTAGCATACTTCAGATTAGAAGTATTTGCCTTTCTCCCTTAAGATTTTCATTTCAGTTAGACTTTTTAACAGATACATATCTTGCCTAGCACAATATACTTGCATTGTGGATATAAGGATTCTTCTGTATTTAGAGGGCCCCACAGACTAGCAGAGAAGATCTGTGAAATTTAATGCAACATGTGACCGTTAGGTCATTTTGAAGCGCAATGGGAAATTTTGGATTTAAGAAAAAATGGAAGAATTAATAGCTCATTACAATGGATGCAGATGCCATTCAAGACATAGGGACAGCATGAGCTTAGATGTAGAAGTGTGTCAAGGAATAGGAAGAGCCAAAGCACGTAGAGATGATGGGCATGAATGGGACCAATAGCAAATATCAGAAGACATGTTGAGGCTGGATCTCGAAGCACCTCGTAGTCCAAGCTGCAAATCTTTACATTATCCTAAAAGAAATGAGACAATCCTTGGAAGTGAAGCAGTTGTGTGTGTGTCCTGAAAGATAACAGATGGTAAGCATGATTTGTTTGAACCCTCAGTGGAAACACTTGCATTCCTGTTGTGAGAACACAGGCAAAGCTGTTTTATCTATGACACACAAACCACAGAACTGGGCTGATAAAGTGCAATATATGAAACTAGTCTGGGGGGAAGAAAATAAGTGGTCACAGAGGATGAGCAAGGACCAAGTATCAAAAAAGAAAGTGATTCCATCCAGCAAATCAGAGTGATCTGTAGGTAGAACATGGGTATGTTTGGCCCACCCCATCTCTGCTGAAATATTCCTTATTTTCTCTTCAACCAGCTCACTTTCTTTGAATGTTACCATCCATTCCCGTGGCTCCTCTATAATCGCTATTACACAGCCACTCCCTGTGAGCTGGAGCAATGGCAGGTGTTATGCACAGGAAGTAGAAGCAGAGGAGGCTCAAAGAGAATAGGTAAGGGGTAAAGAGTCAAGAGAGCTGCCAATCAATGAAGGAAAGCCATGCATGGCTTTCTTTGAATTAAAAAGTTGAAGGGGCAGGGCCCACATTGTGGTGTAGTAGGTGAAGCCACTTTCTGCAGTTCCGCCATCCCATATGGGCACTGGTTCATATCCCGGCTGCTCTACTTCCGATCCAGCTCTCTGTTATGGCCTGGAAAAGCAATGGAAGATGGTCCAACTCCATAGGTCCCTGCACCCATGAGGGAGACCTGGTCAGTGCAGCTCCAGCCGTTGTGGTCATCTGGGGAAGGAACTAGCAGATGGAAGAAGACTCTCTCTCTCTCTCTCTCTCTCTCTCTCTCTCTGCCTCTTTGTAACTCTGCTTTTCAAATAAATAAATAAATATTTATAAAAATGTTCAAAGGGATCTATGATTGTATCAAGGATGAACTACTGTAAGAATTAAAAAAGAGAAAATACCTGCTTTGTTATTTTATTTTCATTTTAAAAAGTGAACATGACACCCCTAGCAGCTGCCAGATAGCCAGATGCTATTCTTGGGTCAGTTAAAAACCTTGATATAATGTGAAAGAGAAAGGCTTTCTGGAGAGCTGGGGAAACTATTGTAAAAACAGGCAGGTGGGAAGAATTTATCCAGTAATGACAAGTTGGGTGAAGATGATGTGAGATTGTCAGCTACTTTACCACCCTTTCCTCAGTCCAGCTTATGTACTCTGTGAAGCACATGGTGGGATAGGGAGGCAGCCTTGAAATCAATTGGCAGAGTGGAGAAAACATTAATAGCATCTGCAGCCACAGGATGGTTGGCTGCAGGGAGATCTATGGTAGGACAAAAATGACAGCTCTATAAAAACATCTTACTGATACAGGCTTCATGACCATGCTGGGAGAGGGAGAGGGGGAGGGGGAGATAGGGGGAGGAAGGAGAGGGAAGAGAATAGGGAGAGAGAGAAGGAGGGGGAGAGGAGGGGGGGAGGGGGAGAGGGAGAGAGAGAATGGATACTCTGGCAGAAAGTGTTTGCAGCAGAAGTGAGGGCTTTTGGTGGAAAAAGCTGGTCTACCAGTAAAGCAGTGTAAGTGAAAATGGAGATGCTGCTACCCTGAAGAAAGATGGAGGGACAAACAGCAGGCCCTGGTGATGGACACAGGCTGGTATCTTAACTCCATCTTTAGCCCATTCTATCACATACCAACCCCATCTTAGACTCCTTGTCTTCCCTTTTGCAGCACCAATAGGTGTTTAATACTAGGATGACTTTACAGAGATGATTTGATTATGACAGATTAGATTGAGATAAAAAAAATCTATCTGATTGCACAGGTGGAATTAATGGAAACAAATGCTGTACTTAGATTCACACTGCTCATAATAAGCATGCAATAATATTAACAAAATAAATTCCAAAATTACTGTCAAAAGTCATTGATTTGTTATTTTTGAGTACACAAAACAACTTTCAGTTGAATGCCTTATTTCATACTAAACCTCAAATTGACAGAACCTGAAATATTGATTTGATTGTTTAAAATGAGGAAACTTTGTATAGGAATATCA
This sequence comes from Lepus europaeus, assembly GCF_033115175.1. Taxonomy (NCBI): domain Eukaryota; kingdom Metazoa; phylum Chordata; class Mammalia; order Lagomorpha; family Leporidae; genus Lepus; species Lepus europaeus. Next base: position 9,344,885 of record NC_084842.1, read on the forward strand.
GGTCAAACTGTGTCAATCAATACAGGATATTTTGCTAACATGTACAATCACAGTTCAAAATAGCCCTGATTTGGGGCATTGCTGTACTTTTTTGCCTCTAGGGACAGTTAGATGCTAATCCAAATTTTTCAAGGTAGGAAATGAGGTGTCTGATCTGGTAAAGAAAGTCGTTCATCAGCGTTACAGTTCTTCCTGGTTGGGGATGTACACAGAAATATCTAAATAGTTTAAGAATGCTGATCTTGTGATAGCCCCAGAAAAGATGCCACAGCACCAGCATAAGCCATCAGTTAGGCCCCACTCTCCAAGACCTAAGTCCAAGGTTAGTGATATATAGAGTTCAGCCTTATTAAAAGATATAAAACACGAATGTCTCATTGTTTTAATTCTTAGCCATGTCTGTTTGGAGAGAGAGGAAGAGCCTCATTTTAAAAAAATAAAAGCATCTGATTCCATTTCTGTCCCACAATTCTATGATCTGGAGGGTTTGCTTCCCTTTTCTTCATGCAGTTACATAGCGGTTGGAGAGCTCTGAGGGTGTTGCTAGGTTTAATTTGTAACATCACACTTGTTAAATCTCGTCTATTTCAACCATGATATTTTCAAACGCTATAGGAGGCAAAAAAGAATCCTGAGACCCAGTTTCCTATCTCCAAGCATCTTACTCCAGATTTGGAGAGAAAAGATCTATCATTATTTTGCCACTTATTTGGGGCTTTGAATACAGGATAACTAAAAATAAATGCAGCTATGTGCTCTGAGTCAGACTCCCCACTCTGTGTTTTAGTAGCTGGGAGACAGTGGTCTTGTGACTTAATTACTGTCACTGTAAAGGGTGTTAACAGTACAATATCCATCATAGAGCTTTTGTTGTTGTGAGTACTGAGGTAGTAAACATACATAAGATGATGAAACTGGTGTCTATGGCGATACTCCCAGTAAGCATTACTATTCATTTACTTATAGTGCAACTAGGTACTGAGTACTAATTTGTGCTGGGTATGCAGGTATGGCCAATACAAACTTCCTTCTGTCATGAGGCTTATGTTCTTGAAGACAGAGACAGACTGAGAAAATATATATGAACATAGAAGAGTTAGAGAGTAGTAAATTAACTAGTAAAGGCAGGCTAATGTAATAGCAAATAAGTTGAGACAGGATAAACTTTCAGTGACTCAGGAAACACCTTCCTGAACAGGAATGATCTGGACTGAAACCTACATTACTCACCAGAGCCAGCCTTGTGATCTATATGTGAAACAGACAGTTCGAAGGGGAAGGAAACCATGGAGTCAGGGGACAATCGCTGGAGGCTTCTTGGAGAATATGGATATCTGCATAAAGTTTAGATTACCTGGGAGAAGCATAATCACTCCAGGCAAAGAGTTTGCAACAAATGTAAAGGCTCAGAGATGTGAAGTTCAAGGTAAAAGGTGTTCTCAATGAGTCTTAATAATATATCTATTTGTTACTGATAGTTTATGCAAATATCAGGAGACAAGGTGAGTAGGTAAAATGAAAGCAAACTACAGTAAGCATCCAACTTCAGAAAATTCTTAAAATGGTAACTAGATTTCTCTTGGTAAATATTCATTCACCAAGTGTTTTTGATTGGTTAATTGATTGAGTAGCTTATATAATTCACTAAGTCTAGCAAAATGGATGCTGAGTAAATGTTTAGGCAAGAAAAGAAGGAAAGGTTGATGGGATGATGGGTACTAGTAGTGAAAGTAAGGAAAGGAAGATTTGGAAGTGAGAAAAACATGAGGGGGAAATCAACAGTACTTTGTTGATGCGGAAGGGGTTGAAGAGAGACAAATAAAAGATGAATGAGGTGTGAAGCATAAATGACAAGTGCACAATAACAGGACCACACCAAGAGGGGTTTATTCAGAAGGAATGGGAAAAATGAAGAGACCCATTGTAGAAGTATATTTATCAAAAAACAACAAAACAAAACACTGGCCGGCGCCACAGCTCACTAGGCTAATCCTCCATCTGCGGCGCCAGCACACCAGGTTCTAGTCCCGGTCAGGGCGCCGGTTCTGTCCTGGTTGCCCTTCTTCCAGTCCAGTTCTCTGCTGTGGCCCGGGAGTGCAGTGGAGGATGGCCCAAGTGCTTGGGCCCTGCACCCCATGGGAGACCAGGAGAAGCACCTGGCTCCTGGCTTCGGATTGGTGCGGCGCGCCAGCCGCAGCAGCCATTGGAGGGTGAACCAATGGTAAAGGAAGACTTTTCTCTCTGTCTCTCTCTCTCACTGTCCACTCTGCCTGTCAAAAATAAAATAAAATAAAAACAAAACAAAACACTGTGATGCTGAACAGAACACACACACACACACAAACAGGAATGGTTAATCAGTTAAAGGGGATCCATAATAAATGGAAGCAATGAGAGAACAAATTTCAAAAAGAGCTTTCTAATCAAAGCTAAGAAAATGCCTGTCAATTTGGAAATTAGGAGATCGCCATTGATCTTTGAAGGGGTAGATCTAGTAGAATTTCGGGGATGGGAGTCAAGTTGCATCTTTTTATTCTATTGAGTTTTTCAGAAATACCTATCAGTAGGCAAAAAGCCAAAAATGTTGATACTTTCCATCAGTGTTGAAAATAATTGACTAGACCACATTCATAATCATTATGTTATCGGATTCCTTTTTTTTCTAAATAAGACAATCAACAGTGAAGACAACGAAAGGGTCATCTCTTCTGTCATAAATAAATAAGCAAACATTTAAATGTGCTAAATAATGTATAATTTTAAAACATATAACAATTGTAGTTTCTGACATTTCATGCTCACGGAGTTGATACCTTGATTTTCTCTTAAAAAAAAAAACCTGATTGAGTAAATAAACAGAGTTTTTTAAAGGTAACTTTTATTGACTTTATTGCAAAAGACAAATTTAATAATAAATGAGAAAGAAAAGGACAAGGGTTTTCAAGGTCAAGTTAAGCATTTTTTTCTTTAACAAGGTTACTTTGACATTACTAAATGGATTAGCCACAGAACTTTGAGCAGCCCTATTAGATTAATGATAGCATCAATGGCAAGAACAAGTACTATTTGTTAAGCCCTTTTCCCCCTCAATACTTTAATGCTGCTTGGGACAGAGAAAATGGAGATGAAAAGAAAGTCTGATCTAACCTTTTTCACCATATATTTTCTTTTTCCCTTTTTTCATTTTTTAAAGCATTCAACAAGAATGAAGAAACAGCAAAAAGTAGCCTTTCTCAGACAGTACCCAAAAAAATCAATAATCAATCTTACCAGAAGAAATTCAATAGCACTTTCAGTACCATTACAGATTAGACAGACTTTATTGATAATTTTTTTAAAACACATGTCTAGTCCTTTATATACTCTGAAAGGAAATACTTTTATTATTGTATAAAAACTCTTTGACCTATTCATACCCTTGAGTCAAAAATAACCTCTTCCTCTTCTGACCTGCTTAGCATTGAACTTTTCAAACTGGAAGTAAGAACCTCCGGATAAGCTTAGAGAACTGAATACATGAGAATTTTTTTTTTTTTTGCTAGTCCAGAAAACCCATTCAAATTAGAGCAACAGAAAACCCACAAGCACATAGAGAGACAGATCTATAGGTGATAAAGAGATGCCAACAATTTTGAAGATGGGTGATTCCAATGAGAATCAGGCCGAATCATGTGGCAGGAGCTTGGGCAAACTCATGTATGTTGATACAAGATACCAAGGAAGGCTAGAGTAAGGAATGGAACTACTGACAACTGAGTCTTCATGGAAAGAGTTGATATACTCGGTGTCTTCCCAGAAAGCAGCAGCTGCATTCATGGAACAACGGCAGCCAAGAGCAACCAGACTTGAGTTCACTTGGCACAGAAGGACAGGAGATAGTTACCATTCTGGAAAGTTGCTCTTTCATCAACCACCCCCAACCTTCTTAGTCTCACTCCATTGCAATAATATTCTCTGCCAGACCATTAACACTAGAGCACAGTTTGGAATAGTCTTCCCTGGAAAAATTCAAAAGCATCCAAACTTTGATGTTTTTATTGTGCCCCAATAAAACAGCTCCTCCTGTAATGAAGTCCACTGGCCCTTAAGATCTCTGGAAATACACAGAGAGCTAGAGAATCAGTTGAGGAGATACATCGCTCTCTCATATTAGTCTCTATCTCATAATCTATTTACCAGGGAACTGAATAATGAGAACTCTAAAAGATAATGAAAATATTTTCTGGATCAAAAGGGTTTGCTAAGGTCCAAGTATAATTGATAAATGAAGTCAAGTCACATTAAAATGTAATTTCAGAAAGAAAAGAAGAAGATCCAAAAGTCACACACACAAAATTTGAGAAATAGAATGGCACTGGCCTTCTCAGCAACAACTAGAAGCTTTTGAGTATGAATGGCTTTCAGACTGCATTGATACATGGTGCCAAATTACCATAATTAAACAAGAGAGCAAAATAAATATTTTCATATATGCAAGTTTTTAAAAAATTCTCCCTTCTTCCTTTCTTCAAGAGGCTATAGGTTATTGAATGCTGCCTAAACAAGAGAATAGATGAAGAAAAGAAGAATGTATTCAGTAACCAGGATCCAGTGGAAAAGAGAAGGGAAGCTTGAGTTCAGCAGGGTATAGGGGGAGAGAGGCTCTAACAGGTTTCCAAGAAAATCGAGGACTGGAACAATGTCTGCGGTGTTTCAGTGGTGTTCAGCAAGGGGCTATGGTCCCACAGGAAAATATGGAATGAAACATAATCAGGATATAATTATTATCAGACACAATGAGATAAAAGTGGAGTATCAGTTGAACTAATGTCATAATCAGCTGGGGAGAATGTTTGAAAGAATTAGCTAGTGAGGAATATTATAGATAATGGGAAAAAGATTGCAAGAATGCTGTTATTCTGTAATTAGCCTTAAAAATACTATTTGATTGTTAAATTCTGCATACTTTTTTATTTTCTGTTTATTTATTCGGGACATGGACCTCCTATTCACTGATTCACTCCCCAAATGTCCAAAATGATCAAAAATTGGTCCAGGCCATAGCTAGGAGTTCGGAACTCAATCCAGGTCTCCCTTGTGGATGGTAGGGACTCAGTCACTTGAGTGTTCACCATTGCCTCCCAGGGCCTGCATTAGTCAGACGTTGGAGTCAGGCACCGGAGCTAGGATTTGAGCTCACATACTCTGATATGAGACACAGCTGTTCCAACAGCCCCTTAACACATAGTCCAAATTTTCACCCCTGCACAAATATTTTATTGACAAACAAACATTTGAAGTGGAGTGATGCATGCCACTAAAGAGGGCAGACAGCTGTTTGTCTAAGAACCTTAGCTTCACTATGAGAACACCAAAGCCCCCAGTGCAGGCTCCTCTTCTTACCAACAGGAGCTTGCTTGTATTCTTCCTGCATGCTACCGGATCAGAATATATCACTGGAAATAAAGGATATAATTACTTACTTCTCAAAATGCTTACCACAATGCCCAATTTATAACGGGTATTCAATAAGTAATGGCTAAATGCATAAATGTATTCAGAAAAAGGACAATAGAAGACACTGATAATAATGTGATAAGAATCATTGTAGCTTTAGGAAATCTAAAATTGAAACAATCAAGTGAATATGTGTGTGTGTGTGTATGAGAGAGAGAGAGAGAGAGAGAAATCAGTAAATTCATTCAACTAATAATTACACTAAGTAACTTGGTAATTTAACTACCACCAGACTAAATCAATTCCCCAATTTTTGCTGTTTTGGTGTTCCTTTTCCAATCACTTCTTTAGAAAATATTTCAATTAGATACAAAATGGGTTCATTTCTGGCAGCTCCTAACCATAGCCTACCAGAGAAACTAAAACTGTTTTAAACCATGCAAACCTAGGAATAGCTACTGTTGTTCACATGTTTACTATATATTAACATGTTTACTACAGACTGGAAGTCTTGAGAAGTAGGATGTTTGTTGGGAAGGGCACAGTGGAAGGAGAGATGAATGTGGACAGAGTTTGGAAGCTGAAGGCGCTTACTCTGTTGCTGCATAATAAAGGCAGTGAGGTCATTAGTGTAATGACCAATTGGATTGGAGGCAACTCTGCCTATCTGTCTTAATGCAGGAAGAAAGGAAAGAAGGGAGGGAAGGAAGGAAGGAAGGAAGGAAGGAAGGAAGGAAGGAAGGAAGGAAGGAAGGAAGAAGGAAGGAAAAAAGGAGGGAGGGAGGGAGGGAGGAAGGAAAGGGGAAGACATAAGGGAGGAAATGAATGGGAAGGAAAAGGAAAGCAAGCTATGTTGACAAAGCAAATATCCAATCATTTGAAATGGGATATAAGTCATGATTAAACTCGTAGTGTGATGATGCCCTAGTACTGAATATAGAGGAGCATCCCTAAAGACCAGAAGAGTTGGCTCCAGCAATGGAGCAAGACAATCTATCAACACAAATCTGAGTCAAAGCCCACCGACTTGCTTTTAGAAATGGATATATAAGTTCAAATTTATTTTGAAGATATATCAAAAATATTTTCTTAGAGAATTGTCTGAAAGGTAGAAAGATGGTAGTATCTATCCAAGTGGGAATACATATTATCAATCAAAATATATTTAGGGAGAAAAACAGCATAATAGAGAAAAGTTGCATATCCCATATATGTAAAACAGGAGCACTTAAAAAATATGGAACGAAAGTCACTCTCTAATAGTTGACATCAAATTAGTTTTTGCCATTAAGCTATTAGCCTAAGTGTTTCAATTCATCTACAAAATGAAGGGATTTTTTTTCTCTAAGTAACTTCAAGTCAATCTTCTTTTTATAAGTTGATTACATAACTAGGAATGATTTAGCAATGATCTCACCATAGCCTAAATCTAGTCCAATATGTAGCATGCATAAACATAAAAAGACCAATGTATTCATTATAATGAGAAACATTAATCCTTTAATATTTATTTAAATAAAAATACTTAGTGGCACATATGTAGATTAGTTGAGAAAGAAAATTTTGCCTAAAATTGTAATACATATTTTCTAATATGTAACAGATCAAAGAATGATACCAAAATATGAGTTATTTTGTCAGAAATTAGGAAATGTGCATTCTTTATAGCAGAAATTAATTATACTCATGGGATTTGTCCAAACTATTCTCATCTGGGATGTGGTTAATTTCTACTATGTCAGCACATCTATTCTTTCTCTGAACTTAACAAAAAAAGTATATAATAAACTTTATTTCTACTTTTACTTGAAGAGAAGTGAATGCATGAGACTGTTCATTTGGTCATTGTCTATCAAGGACATACTGTATTACATTGTACCATTATAGATAGTGTGGGCTGACGCATATGGTTTGAGAAAATAATCTGAACTCTCAAAAAACAATCTAAGGGTAAGACATCATGTGATGCTAACATGTCAAGTGATGTGTACATTGACAATTAGAGACCAGAAAATACTCCATAATTTACCAACTGTAACAGAAAATGGAGAGAAAAGTAAATAGAAAGTTTAATGTTCAAGGGAAAGAACAATGTTAAAACACAAAACTCAAAGATACCCCTTGCACACTCCTTGTATTTATCTGGTGCCATGTAGCCTTCAAAAATCTCAACAACACTGTAGATATATACTACACTTTACAGCTTTCAAAGCTCTTTCATATATGCCTGGGTCCTGGCATGTATAATTATCACTACTGTCCATAGACAGGATCAGACTCAATAATATGATACAACTTTCATAATTTTACACCAAAGTTGAGAGTAAGGCCCCTGGTAACTCAGGTTCTGCCCATGGCCCTGCCACATTACGCCAAGATGTGTGGGCTAATGAGAAAATAAGAGCAGCAAATGAAAAGGAGGAAGGCAAGACAGTGTAGCCTCCAAGTATCAAACGGGGTCCTGAGATAATAGAATCATTTTTGAAGGAACTATCCACCTCTGATTCCTTGGAGCTATAGGGATGGAAGGAGGAAAAACAACAATAGGGCCAGTTATTCCAAAGAACTGAAAGGTCTTGTTTTTTTGTTTTGTTTTGTTTTTTGACAGGCAGAGTTAGACAGTGAGAGAGAGAGAGAGAGAGACAGAGAGAAAGGTCTTCCTTCCGTTGGCTCACCCCCCAAATGGCTGCTACAGCCGGCACGCTGTGCCTATCCGAATCCAGGAGCCAGGTGCTTCTCCTGGTCTCCCATGCAGGTACAGGGCCCAAGTACTTGGGCCATCCTCCACTGCCTTCCCGGGCCACAGCAGAGAGCTGGACTGGAAGAGGAGCAACCTGGACAGAATCCAGTGCCTCAACCAGGACTAGAACCCGGGGTGCAGGCGCCGCAGGCAGAGGATTAGCCTAGTGAGCTGCGGCGCCGGCTGAAAGGTACTTGTTTTAAAGAGCTTGCTTTTGCCTGGGTACGTGCTTTTCATGTATGAAGTGGATAGAGGACCCCACCCAGTGTATAATGGAGAAAAAGCTGAAAATAAAAATGGCAAGTGAGAGGTATTAACAACTTGCTGGTATTCATGGTGAAACTATGAAAAACCAGTTGCTACTAGGAGTGGTACAGCAGTAGAGAAAATTGCACTGTGGATAGAGTTCCTAGAGAAGTCACATGCAAGAGGATCACTCCCTCTAGATCAGACTTTTGTCCTAAGTGAAACTTTAAAATAATTTGCATTTATCCTCTTTGTCAGATGAAGCCAGCCAAACTCACAGGGGACCAAGTTCCTTTGAAAACGAATAAAATCTCTATTCCAAAAGAGACATACATTTTAAAAATTTAGCTGATGTGGTTGCTCTCTGGGCATTTCCTCTGCCATAATTGTCATGTTTACTCTTCCTCCTGCCTTCCGTTTGCTTCCAAACAGGCTAAATCCATAAAGAGTGCTGATCCACTGGGAAGAACATGCCACATTTCTCTCTCATGTAGCTTTTTTGAATCTGTGAACCCAAATGGGAAATGCAATGTATTTTTTCCATCAGTAAAAGTCATCAAAAATGACTTGAAGACTCACAGGAAACAAATATCCATGGTGAGAAGATGACATATTTATACAGTCACTTTCTGACCACAAATAAGCTTCCAGGAAAAAGAAACCCTAGGAAAAACTCAAGGATGTAACTAGAGGTTACAAAATCCATTCATTAGAATACACAGCACGTCTTTCCTGCACTGTTTTCTGTACTCTGCCGTGGTAATGCTTTCCCTTCCACTGAGCAGATCCATCTCGGAAGCCCTCTTGAAACTGTCAATATGGTCATTATCAATTATGGAATGCAGGAGGAGCAAAGATTAATAATTCACAGCCAAGACGTCCCCATGATTTATAATGTTGCATGCAACTGTCTACAGCGAGCATTGGGAACCTGTCATTAAAAGGCATTAACTTGAGAAAATTAGAGTTCTGTATTGATCACTGAATACGTATAGTTTATTGTGGAGTGATGCTTTAATTTATATTCCAAGCGAGGCTCTAGGTGAAGATCATTTGCATAGGAAGAAAGCATCCTAAAGCCATCTGGTTCCACAACATGACAGTAACAACAGATAAGCACCCTTTCTAAATAAGTGTATTCCAAGGTAGTCAACAGAAAACGAACCCAACACTGTTGAGCAGGGCAACCTGTGGTTAAGGCACAATTATTAGCCAAGAAGATAAGACGTTTTGTCTTTGATGTTTTGTCTTGCACCTGCAGAAGTTGGACTAGTCAGTAGCTATGTAGAGGATTTACAGGGAATGTGACCTTTCCTTAACCCCACCTTTAGGTTAGTGATCTGCCTTTCCTCCTGCTCTTTTGCTTCCCCTAGCTGTCTGACAATTTGTTTTCTGTAATAATATCAGTGGAAAATTATTAAGTGACTGTGTTCATTTCCTGAGTTTCTGCTTGCGCCTACTAGAGGATTGAGACTGCATGTCCTGATCCCTTAGACAATTGGCTGTGAGAGTGTGTTAACTAAGAATATCACTCTCCTTTAGACATTCAAGAGCTCTGAGCTGGACTTTAGAGTAAGTAAAGGGCATTTTTTAAACAACTTTTTTTTTTAAGATTTATTTATTTATTTGAAAGTCAGAGTTACACAGAGAGAGGAGAGGCAGAAAGAGAGAGAGAGGTCTTCCATCTGATGGTTCACTCCCCAATTGGCCGCATGGCCAGAGCTAAGCCGATACGAAGCCAGGAGCCAGGAACCAGGAGCTTCTTCTGGGTCTCCCATGCAGGTTCAGGGGCCTAAGGACTTGGGCTATCTTCTACTGCTTTCCCAGGCCATAACAGAGAGCTGGATTGGAAGAGGAGCAGCCAGGACTCGAACCGGCGCCCATATGGGATGCTGGCGCTTCAGGCCAGGGCATTACCTGCTGCGCCACAGCGCCGGCCCCAGTAAAGGGTATTTTTGCGGGTGCCGCCTGATAGTAAGTTAGGCAGAGATTTTACAGCATCTAGGTAACCATGGCTCAACAATGTTTTTCAACCCCAGCTGCATGGTCTACTAATCTAAGAAGATTTTATAAAGTAGTGGTGTCTGAGTCTCATCCTCTGAGATTCTAATTCAATTGCTCTGCCGGTGGGGAACAGGCTCTGGAATTTTTTGAAGTCCCCTAAGTGATTTGAATGTACAGTCAATTTTCTGAAGCACAGGTTGTAGAGTATCCAAGTAAATATAAGTAATGTACAACAGGAAGAACGAAACATATGCAGATGGTTAAGATTTGGCATAGAAATTAAAGAGGGAGAATATGGATATTTGAGCAGCAAATAGCAGGGTAATAAATATCAGAGAACTATGGGTATCAAATTTTGGTTTGGTTTAGGCATCAGTCTTAGCTGGCCAGCTGAAGACTCTCAGAGGGACTGTAGTGGCATACAGAAAGTGCCAGCTATCTCCTCTACGTATACTATCATCGGAAAGTACCACTGTTCTTTTGGAAACCTAGTAGCATAGGCGTGGAGTGGACACTGGACATTAAATCCATTATTTGGACAATAAATCCATTATTTAATGGAAATCAAGTGTGCCATTTCTGGCTATGAAATTGGGAGGGATGCAAGCAAGATAAATGTGAGATCATAAAATGGAATTTTGCAGCTTGGAGAAATCACTCCTCTCAAAAGTGTCTTTGAGAATCCGGTGAACCACACTTGTGTCCAGCGTGTTTCACAGGTGCTAACGGGGAACAGGGTCCCATCTGCCTTTTATCTGCACATTCAGATCTGGATGTAAACAGAAAGAAGAGGGTGGTATTAGGAGAGCTTGTAGCCAGATACAGTGCAATGCGATAAAGGGAGATTAAAAGAGTGTTTTTAAAGGCTTAAAACCTCAAAGATAAGCATCTGACAAAGAGCATTCAAGGCAAAGAACAATAGATTAAAGAGGCAGCTTTGATAAATTTCTAGGCTGAGGAAACAAGAAGAATAAAGAAATAAACCATCCAGAAAGAGCACAAAGACTTCTCTGCTTATGCATTATTAATAACTAAAGAGGAATAAAAAGTTACTAATCTTGACAAATAGAAGGCTGATATCTTTGATGTTTCTGTTGTAGTCAGGGATAAATGAAGAATATGTACCTTTTATATACAAATATTGTAGGTAGAAATAAGAGTTATATCATCAAGGACATGATCCTTATATCCAGGTCCAAATGGAACTCAGCTTACATATCAGGAAACAATTCACCATGGTCTTCAGGAATCCTCTGAGCACTGTTCATGGGTTGGTGATTGGTCTTATGCAGAGTTGCTCCTAAATAATGAAAGACCTTTGAAATACATGACCTGTCTCACAGAATCTACCTTATTGGGGCTCATACATGGACTTTTCACCTTCCAACCCTGAGCGTTTGTAGCTCGCAGAGAACCTCCAGCTTTTTCTGGGCCAGGAAGAGCACACAGGTTTCCAGTTTGCCTTCATCTCCTCCCTTTGTGGTAGCAGTAATATACGTTTTAATCCAGAGCCTGTGGTGCCTTATTATCTGGGGGGAAATGTAATGGAAGAAGAGAAAAGATGTGCCAATGTGGTCCCATCAAATAAAGTATTGGACATCATTTCTTGTGATTAGATTAAAGAAATCTCAGGGCACTTCAAAGCAATTTATAGAAAAACAATTCCTATTTACCTGGGGAGAAGTGACTCAGGTTACAGCTCCCAGACTCCAGCCTTTGTGTCTTAAATTTGATTAATGGAGCATATTGCCTGGTATTAAGCTGCATCAAGCTAGGATGTAATGAGATGTGGTATTGACAGGGACTTTTCTATTTCTGCAGGCCAGTTCAGGTTTGAAAGGAAATGTATTTGGTCTGAATTCTGTTCTAGCCCATACCCTTGGAACCTGATGTGTCTATTCTGAATATCCGCTTCCATTTTGTGAATACCTTCTTTTTGTCTTCAGAGTCAGAGAAAATTCAAAATTGGAAGAGGATCTCAGTCTGTAGTCTGTCATCATTTTGAAGAGCTCCCTCTGCAATCGTATACACATTTAAAAAAAAAATACCCTAAGCCTTGGCATCCCACACTCAACAACATAATAACCACTAATATTTACTAGTCACATTGTGAATCAGCAGAAAATATCCTTTATGTTCATCAGCTTTTATGTTCATGGAACCACATGACATGGTACATGGTACATGATACACTCTGTATTGTACAAATGAGAAAACTGAAGTCTGAGAAGTTAAATTCACACAGCTATTGAGTAATGGGGAGAGGTATATGGTTTTTTTTTTTTTTCATTTAATACACATTTGTCCAGGCCTTACTATATGCCAAGAAGCACTTCATCAAGAGTAAGAACTAGAGCAGTGGGAAAGATATAGAGGTACCTTCATGGAGATTGTATGATAGGAAAGAAAAAGGTAAACGCAGATCAAAATCTTAACAGATCTTAGACATAGAACAAGGGAACAATCTCCCAAAGGTGGTTAGGAAAGTCTTTTCTGTAGAGAGGAACCTGAGCCCTGAAGGATAGCCAGCCAGTGGGAGAATGAGTCACAGAGGTGCAGACATGGAACTGGAGCCATAGACGGTGTGCCTAGAGCACTTACTCCTAATCATCACTCTACATCATTTACCCCTTGACTTTACAGTTCATTCTGATGGCCTCCCCTCCATGAACTAATTTACATGTTGCTATACCCTCTATCCACATCGACTTCTTTATCCCTTTCTAATTTGTCTCTCCTACCCTAGTGACTGCCCTGAAATAGTGCCCCTTTGGCTGCATTTTATCATCTGTATCTCCATCCTCACCTTTCTTGAGATGTGTAACATGCACTAGTGTCTCTAACCTTAAAAAAGCCCTCTAACAGGCAGCTCCCCTCTAGCTACAATCTTTCAGAGTAACCATCTATCATTTCTTTCTCCCCATTCTCATTTCTCTTCACTTCATGGAACTGTGAGCTAGTTTGCCTCCTTCACACCACTGGACAAAAGAGAAAGCAGAATGTAGTAAATAGCTATGGAGTCAAATAAACAGACCAAAGACACAGCCCTCAGTCTTTAGCTCTGTGACTTTGGGAAAGATACAGAACCTCTCTAAACTTCAATTTGTACATCTATAAAATAATAGCAATGATAACACACACCTCACAGATTACAGGGAGTATTGAGAGGCAGTATATGCAAAGCATAGCAATGAACCCCATTCAAAAGTATAAAGTACCATTTCAACTGCATCAGCAAAATCACTAAGTATATACTAATTGCTAAATCCAATGGGATGTTTTGAGATCCAGTCTTTCTATTGTTTGATATTATTTTGTTTTCTGATATTGCTGGACATTCCTATCATTTGAAAATTCTCTAATCGTTTGACTTCCAAAACACTACCTTCTGATTCCTTCTGATTCCTTGTGACTATTCCTTCTTGGTATGCTGTGTCAGTTCTTCCTCTGCTTTCTCTTGTATACTTGGAATGCTTCTTTTGTCATTCTAGACCTCCTTCCTGGTCACTCATCTAGACGTAGCTGTCATATATGTGTTAATGATTGTAAAACCTAACATTCCAGAGAGCTATGTACTCAGTACAGGACTTCTTTATCTGCATGTCTCATGGGCATATCCTTTTCAACACTGATAAAATCCTTTTCTCTCCCTTTTCATCCACATTTCATTTTACATTACCAAGGCTCACTTTCTCTAGGAAAGTAAATATGAATATATATTTAGACTTCTTGTCTGGCAAATCCAGGACAAATACCCAGACCTTTTGCCTCCAAACCCAGTACTGTGAGAATTGGTGTAGCTGTTCAGCACTTTGTAACGTGTGCTTTAATGGCATTCACAGTAGCTTGGCATTATCACCCTTTGATGGATAGTTTTACAGTCAACTCGGCTAAGTCATGGAAATCAGTGTTTGGTCAAACACTAGTCTAGATGCTGCTGCAAAGATATTTCTTAGTTGTAACTAATATTTAAATCAGTAGACTTTGAGTAAAGCAGATTATTCTATGAATTGGTGGACCTCATCCAGTCAATCGAAGACTTCTAGAGAAAGCACTTAGAGTTACCAAGGAAGAAGGAATTCTGTCTTCAGATTCAAGCTACATATACACTTTTCTCTGGGTCTCCAACCTTTGGCTTACCCTCAAATGTCCAGCTTGCTGTATCCATAATCGCCCTTAAGTCAGCCAACCAATCATTCTCTCCCCCCTATATTCTATGTCTCTAGGGAATTTAAAGGTGTTTTCCCCCCTTCTTGAGAAACACATTCAATTAGTTCCGTTTCTCTTGTGAATCCTGATTAATATCCATACTACCTACTCTACATGCTTTTCCTTTGTCATTAGAAACATAAAATTAGTACTCTTTTTTTTTTTAGATTTTATTTTATTTACTTGAAAGTCAGAGTTACACAGAGAGATAAGGAGAAGTAGAGAGAGAGAGGTCTTCTATCTGCTGGTTCACTCCTGAATTTGCTACAAAAGTGGAGCTATGCTGATCTGAAACCAGGAGCCAGGAGATTCCCCCAAGTGTCCCAAGTGAGGGCAAGGGCCCAAGGACTTAGGCCATCTTCTACTGCTTTTCCAGGCCATATAAGCAGAGAGCTGGATTGGAAGTGGAGCAGCCAGGACTTGAAATGGTGTCCATATGGAATGTGGGCACTGCAGGTGGCGGCTTTACCCTCTATGCCACAGCGCTGGCCCCAGTACTCTATTATCTTGAATTTTTTTATATTTGTATTACTTATTTTTGCATAAATAGATGTCAAAGATGTAATAGCTACTCTATTTAATTTTTATTTACTTATTTTAAAAACAGATATAGAGAGTGCATTCCATTTGTTGGCTCACTCCCCAAATGCCCATAATACCTGGAGCTGGACCAAAGGCAAAGCCAAGAGCCAGAACACAATCCAGATCGCCCACATAGGTAGCAGGAACCAAATTACTTGAGCCTTCACCACTGCCTCCTAAGGTGTTCATAAGTAGGTTGTTGGGGTCAGGAGTCAGGGCTAGGAATCAAGGCCCAGAACTCTGATGTTGGATGAGAAACCCCAACCAGCTTCTTGGCTGCCAGGCCGAATGTCTGCACCTACTCTGCGTTAGGTAAATGACATCTGGGGTATGCTAAATCATTATTTATTGATGCTAAAATCAGTATCCAGGAGAAAAGACATCTTTCCCTTTTTCTCTATCCCACTAACTTTTCCTCTTCATTAGGTCCCTAATTTGCTAGCCTTGACATCTTCTTATCCAACCCATAAACTAATGTCAACTCTCTCACCCTAGAGGTTGGCAAAGATTTGCAATCCTAGTATTCTAGCCTTTTTATATATGAAAACAAATTCAATTTCTATCTTGAGATCCAGGTAGCCTAAAAAAAATTAAAGTAATAAATCACAATTTTGTGTCTTTTTTCCTTCTCATACTTGTACTTGATTATTATGTCCTAAATTGATTAATTTACCATCTATCATTGCTCTCAAGTGATAAGTTAAGGATTGCAAGAGCTTTGCATGTCACTAGCAATTTGCCTTTTCAGAAACAAGGGACAAAAACCTGATTTGGAAAGAAATCTCTATGGGATTAATTAACTCAGCAAAGACATTTCCAGCACAGGTTGGATGATGGACTGAAGGTTGAGTTCATTCCCGGTGTGCCACCGGCTAAAAAATGCAATTAATCTAGTATATTAAATAAACACTTTACGATGTCCAAGGAAGACAAAAATGTTACGTTTGCATTTTTGTCACTTTTTTTTTTTTTTGTAGCCATGCAACCAAAACTACAGCTCCTCTTCTTTTGTCTGCCTGAAAAAGGTAATATTTAAGAAGTGCCTTGCATGGAATAGGTGAGTATTCATGTTAAACTTGGGGCTTTAAGATGATATCCCATGATCGTACTCATGTTTGGTGATCTGACAGGTATGCTTACAAACACACATGCTTTGGACTTCTCATTTCTGGTTCTTGTGCAGGAGAATGTTTTTCTGGGTTAGCCTGACTGCTATCTTGGACAAGGCTCTTTGACCCTTTACCAGATGACCTCTATCTCAGAAACTTACAACTTCTCAGGTTCTACGCCCTGCTCTTCTGAATGCCTGGCCTGTGAGAATTAAGAGGGGAACAGCAGAAGTTTTCTTTCAAAAGGTAAGTATATGCTATCACCCATGGCTCGGCAGAGAAATATGTGGGCTTCACAGGAGTGATCTCTTCCTTTCTTACTTCCCTGTATGTTTGTTGTTTGTAAAAGAAGATGCCAGCGCAGGTGCTGTGGCATAGTGGGTAAAAGCCACTGCCTGCGGTTCTGGCATCCCATATGGGCACCAATTCGAGTCCTGGCTGCTCCACTTCTGCTCCAGCTCTCTGCTGTCGTCTGGGAAAGCAGTACAAAATGGCCCAAGTTCTTAGGCCCCTGCACGCACGTGAGAGACCTGGAAGAAGCTCCTGGCTCGTGGCTCCTGGCTCCTGGCTCCTGGCTTCGGATTGGCACAGCTCCGGCCATTGCGGCCATTTATGGAGTGAACCAGTAGATGGAAGACCTCTCTGTGTAACTCCGACTTTCAAATAAATAAATAAACCTTTAAAAATTAAAAAAGAAGATGCCTCTAATTACCCATCATTTGATAAATGGTAAAATATTTTCTTTTATCTCCTATGTCTTCTTTCTTCCTCTCCATCAATTATATATATATATATATATAATATATAATATATATTACATATATTATATATTATATATATATATAAAATTTTGACAGTCTTTAGGATATCAACATCTAAAAGAATAAAAACTTCTGGAAAATCTAAGGCTTTAGTGGAATACCTGTTTCTGCAGTGCATACAGTAGCATGATGATCACTTGATTCACGGAAGTAATTAGATTGTTACTGGAGAAATAGCTAACTTTTAAAAACATTATATTTGTATATTTGTTGCAAATAATACACATCATGAGAACAAACAAAACAAATAGATGCATGGGATTCCTTTAAAAATCTATGCATGTTTTTTTCTCCTAAAGCCAGAGGAATGGGTGAAAAGCCTTTTAATCTACCTTCTTGTCCTAGAATTGTGGTACAGAAGAAAATGTATTCTGATCACAGAAATGGCATTTTCTTGAGTAGAATACTTGCCAAAGGGAAGAAAGGCATGCTGTAACGTTGCTGCAATAAAATTAACATGTTTTGCTCTAACTTTAAAACTTTAACGGATACTTCATTAAAATTATGATTGAATTATTCATTAGGTATAATACACTTAACATTTCAATAATTAACTGCTTTAACAGTGGGAGAGAAATTCCAAATTATTTGTTTATTTCCACCCTGTAAAATCTCTAATTGTTCTTGCTACCATCTACATCTACTTCATCATGTCCCATGACTAGAAAACACAAGGAGTTATTTAAGGGCTGACTCCAGAGATGAAAGTTCCCTCTTTTTTCCTGTAAGTAGTCCTTTGAAGGACAGTCAGTGTTGTATTTCTTTTCACTCTTTCTGTCTCTCTTTGCTTTTGTCTCACTCTGTTCCCTCCCTCCCCCTCTTTCTTTCTCCATAGAGCACAAACAGCTTTGGAAGATTCAAGACACCACATAGATAATACATAACACTGATAATGAAACACATGTACCTTTTCCTAAAGTTTTGACATACATAAAAGCTAGCAGATTCACATGTACAGGGATACTTCCTAAATTTTGTGGTAAGTGGAATTAAAAGATTTTAAAAAATAATTGAAACCCATGTATGCAAAGTTTATGAAAAATGTGTGCTACAGGAAAACCATGCAAAGATTTCCAATTTTTTGATAATGAAGTAAGCTTAGCTTTTAATGCATTTTTTCTGAATTTTTTGAGGTATCATTGTATTTAGTCTGTTACCTCAACACCTAAAAAAAGCTTTCTGAGCCAGTAGCAGACTATTTTTAATAATACAAAAAGTCTTGCATGTATTTTTATAACTCACCGAACCTTCTAGGGGAGCTCTCCACAATAAATGCAATTCAAAATCTCAATCATTAATTCTATTTAAGCCTAATGTGTCATAAAGCTAGGGAACGCATGGCCATTTTCCTCTCTGCTGGGGCACAAAAAGTGTATTAACTGTTCCAGCCAGGGCTGTGGATGATTTATTAATTCAATTTTGGAAAGTGAGACTGTCAGATCATATAAGCACATATTATAAACAAGCGATCTCTCTGGAGATTCTTATTCCTTCTCTTGGCTAAATGACTGTCAATGGACCTCATTGCTGCGATTCCTCTCCCCCCCCCCCGCCCCCCGCCTCCACCTCCAGCCTCCAAAATCACATTACTGAAATATTCCAGGAAGCTTCAGTACCATTCTTTCATACTTGAGATAGTGGGACCAATGCTGAATAAATACTGAAAGCATCTGGAATGCAAGGAAGGGATTTTTCCAAGCACAAATCATAAAATTACTGAGCCAATTGTGATGTGTTGAGAACTATACTGTAGGACTCTAGCAAACTGGATTCTACACCAAGATCTTCTACAAAGCACAGGTTGCCTTGGCCAAGTCACTTCACCTGCATCCTCATCTTCAAAGGAGGACTAAGTGCTCTCTAGATTCCTGCTAGTTCTAACTCTGAAACCTGTGATGTGACAGAGGTGAGACAGCATGAAGTAATGCTGCTCCAGCTTCAACTTAATAGCACTATCCCCTTCATGTTACATCTCAGTGTCCAGCCCATTCTTTCTGATTTATATACCAGGGGACAAATATAGACTCCACCTGTCTGTTAACTCCCCAAACACTAAAACCTAAGCCAGGAGTCGGAAGCTCAATCCAGATCTCCCATATGGACCCAACTACTTAAGCCATCACTTCTGCCTCCTACTGTGCTCATTAGCAGGGAGCAGGAGTCAGGTCCTGGAGCCAGGACTCAAACCCAGGCACTCCAATGTGGGAGGCAGGCATCTTCATTGCTAGACAGAAGGAATGTTTTTTATCCAGGAATGTTTTTATCCAGGGTTCTGAGAACCATCTTTAATGTTGCTAGTGTTGCAAGCTTCTGAAATCATTTTAAAAAGTATGTCGTTCCATAAGGCCTTCAGTTCTCTTCTGCATTTCCTTTTTACATACAGAAGAGCTTGCTTTTATTCCCACTGGAACTCTGAGAATTAACATATAGAGATTATTTTAATCATGTGATGGTGATTCATTTCCTAAGATATTCAGAGTGATAAATATGGGTGAAATCAAGGGATAATTTTCAATCTCAGAGAGTTGTTTGTGATTTTGCATCATGATGAAACTGCACTCACCTGTTTCCTAACCAAATTGTGCTCACTGGGTAATTTTTATTCCATGTTCCTGGCTGAAATTTTTTATAGGGAATAAGCCCCTTTATGTCCGAGACAAAAACCTCAGGTATAAAGCAGCCAAATATTCTATCAGGAAAGCAGTGAGTGGTACAGGCAAAAGGCAGAACCAAACTTGATTTTCAAAAAGTAGGAAAAGACCATGCTTTGTTTAGTACAAAAAAGTCATCATTTGTTTCTAGCAGAAGCTATACCTCGCTGCTTACTGTGCACGAGCCATTTCAGTTATAATCCGATGTTCCACAACATCTAGTAATGCTTCTGACACTGTTCATAAATGCTACTCTCAGAACCACTTACATGTTGTGTTGTGTTCCAAGTACTACACACACAAACAAGATGATCAGTTCCTATACAACAAGACCCTCCTCCAATTATGACACAAGCACTACACTAGAACTTAGATTTCCTAAATGAATGCAAGATGTATGACTTTTTTCTTTCATTTTAAAATAAAGGCTATACTTCACTGATTTATTATATTCACGGCTGCTATTGTTTAGAATGCTTCCCAGAAATTATAATGTCCTAACCCTCAGTATGCAAGAATGTAACTTCATTTGGAAATAGTTTTTGTTTGTTTGTTTGTTTGTTTGTTTTCTTGAGCGAAAGAAAGAGACAGGCAAACAGAGCTCCCATCCAGCAATTCACTCCCAATGCCCACAGTTGCTAATGTGAGGCATGGAGCCTATACCTTCATTCAGGTATCATCATGGGTGGCAGGAATCCAATTACTTGAACTATCACTGCTACC
This sequence comes from Lepus europaeus, assembly GCF_033115175.1. NCBI lineage: Eukaryota > Metazoa > Chordata > Mammalia > Lagomorpha > Leporidae > Lepus > Lepus europaeus. Next base: position 9,365,406 of record NC_084842.1, read on the forward strand.
TCTAGAGTCTGCATTAGCAGGAAGATGGAGTCAAGACTTGGAGACAAGAATGGAACCCAGTCACTCCTACTTGGGACAGGGTATCTTTACTGGCACTTAAACCACCAGGCTAAATGCCTACTCCTAGAAATAAGATCTTTGCTGACAATATAATTATGGTGAGGCCATTAGTGTGGGTACTAATCCAATATGACTATGTGCTTACAATAGTAGAAATTGGACAGAGACAAACATGCTCATAAGGATAATGCCTTATGAAGATGAAGGCAGAGATGGGGTGATTTGTCTACAAGCTCCAAGTGCCAAAGATTGCCTGCAAACTTCAAGAAGCCAGGGCACAGAACACAGTCTCACTCTCAGCCATCAGCAGGAAGGGGCCAGCACCCTTGGCTTGAATGCCTAGCTTCCTGAGGTATAGGATCCAATATCTCTATTGTTTAAGCCACCTGGTTGGTGTTACTTTGTTATGGCAGCCAGAGAAAACAAATGCAAATACTTATTTATTGTTTCTGTGTTGGTTTTTTGGTTTCTTATTCAAACAGGAGAACTGTCAAATGAGGCACCTAGCCTAGAGAGGCTCATGTCACTAATTGGCTCATACTCAACTGAAATGGGAGGGGTTTCTCTCTGTTGTCTACCTCTTTTGTCATTACCCTGTTGCTTTAGGCTCCAGCAATTAATTTGTGGTGATAGTATTGTCTTTAGAAATTTGAATTAATTGCCAATTAGAGAATGAACAGCTATTTCTCCCAACCCATTTATGCATATCTCCTTATCCCCTCCTCCCACTCTCTTTCTCTTCTGCAATTTACCCTTCAACTCCGTTGCTGCATCAACAAGATTTTGGCAGTTCACTTCAGGAGAAGTCAGCCCCAGCATCTCCCAAGCAGCTGGTCAGTTTCTCAAGACATCCTGCCATTCTTTTCAAGGACGTGTGTATAGAATACAAAACGGAATTCACACAGGGGGTGGTAGAAGGAGGCTGTGAATGTGACCCCAACTCTTCCTTTCCATCTTATGAAATACGGAGAATGGGTTTTTGTGAATCCCTGAAATCCTACTCTTCCTGTATCATAGGGTATAAGACAGCAAGCCCCCAGGTCACGGGTGCTCTGCCCCCTGTCCTTTCCTTAGAGGCTCAATAACACCATCGCAGACACCTCTATGTTCCCTAGGCAGAGGATAGATAATTAAATGCATGTTTCTATCATTATTCTCTATTTTTTTGGAAATTGTGGATAGTGAATTAATATCTCTAAAGATCCTACTTACAATGAAGAAAAACTGGATAAGAATTGATTTTTATCTTTTGATTGTCCTTAAATTGCTATATCTTTCTACTTGCTTTTCAGCCTCAGGAGGAGTCCAGGGAGAGACAATAAAAGTTTGAAAATTAGAATATCTTTTTTCCACTAATGTCTTTGTTTCCAGGACATTTGCACAAGGGTGCACCATGGCGGACAGATTTTAATGGGTTTTTCAGAGACTTCTTCGCAATATGTCCACTGTCCCCAAATGAAAGAAAAATCCCGCTAACCAAGAATACATTTCTATTCTCATCAAAACCTCCTGGGTAAGCAAAATCGAACTGTAAATTTTCCCAGAATCGCTTCTCAGAAGACTTTCAGCATTTCTCAATGAGCCAGAAATCAGTGAAAATGGCCTCTCTCTTGGCATATTTTGGCATTTGGGCTATAAGAAAGGGAAAAAGGCACAGATTTATAACAGACATTTTGTCTGAATTTTTCATCAAGCTGGACCTGATTGCATGAAATCTCGTGGGCTTTGTCTTAATGTTTGTGAGTCACCCGTGAGCTGAGGGAATTGACAGAGTGCTGAGCAGTGGTGACCTGAGAGAACCGTCTCAGAGTTCTCACGACAGCGGTGAGCAGTGGACGTAAACTTTGCTACCTAAGGAAGGTGAGCAGAGAGGTTAGCATGTCTCCTCTAAAATTATTCATTCCTTAGGAATCCTACCATAATTACCTTCATGAAAGAAATAAGTGCAAAGGATGGAGTTATCAGTTTTTACTTTCAAACAAATAGATGACAGAGATGAGGTAGGAGAAGGATGTTTTCATGACATATGATTGGGGCATATTCTTCCTCCTGCCTCATAGGATATGTGGGCATTTGGGGTGGGGGTGAGCGGCAGTTCTGTCTATGTAAATATTTCCAGCCACTCAAGGTCACTGTGTCAGCACTTTTTTTTTAAAAGATTGAAATATTTATTTGAAAGGCAGAGTTATAGAGAAGCAGAGGCGGAGAAAGAGAAAGAGAGAAAGAGAGATCTTCCATCCACTGGTCCACTCCCCAAATGGCTGTAACGGCCAGTGCTAGGCATATCTGAAGCCAGGAGCCAGGAGCCAGGAGCTTATTCTGCGTCTCACACTTGGGCCATCTCTACTGCTTTCCCAGGCCATAGCAGAGAGCTGGTTCAGAAGTGGAGCAGCCAGGTCTCAAATCAGATCCCATATGAGATGGCAGCACGGCAAGTGGCAGCTTTCCCTACTACGCCATAGCACGGGCCCTGTGTCAGCACCTTTCTAATAGCCATGTCAGCACCTTTCTAATGTCATGCTATCTCTGGAGAATGGCATTAAGCACCTGCAGCCAGAATTATTGGTTGATCAGGAAACCCTCCAACATGCAGCATAGTTGCTTGATTTGTTTCTCTGGACACCTGGGTGACCCACCAGATAAGTGCAAGATTGAAGAGAGTTTGAGCTCAGAGACCCACTCTGAAAGACACAGTTGGAGGCTCAGCAGAGACTTCAAAAATTTTGAGGAAAATCTTCCAAAGAGTGGGAGGGAGTAAGGGGCCCACATGTGGAAGCTCAACATCTGAGCCTCACTTTCACACTTATTCAGGTACTTCCTAGGGGAAACTATTAAAGACTTATGATTCAAATGTTTGATGCTCAAAAGAGAATTTTAAAATAGTATTCGACTGAAATTTAATCAGCATTGTATTACAGTGAAAAGGAGAAAAAACTTTCATTTTATTAAAATACATTATCTGAGTATGGTTAAACTAAGTGTCTGATTTGGTACACACGCATATACCATTCTACTGTTTGAGAAAATAACTACTAGCATAAATGACTGTATATGATTAGACTATTTGCAATATGTGTTTCACAAAGTAGAAATGAAATGGCTGAATTGCATCAAATATTGAACAACATATGTTGATGTGTAAAGTGTTGCTAGAAAATGGACTCTTTTACAGAAATTCAAAAATGTTGCAATGGTTACATCTGCTGCTACAATTTCAAATTGTTTTATAATATTGTATAGAAAATTCTGTTCTTCATATAACCTTTTTTGTTCATTTTTGAGGAGTAAGAGCAGGTAGAAATAACTTCCATTATCAGAACTATAGCCAACTAATATAAGTCAACTTAATAGGCTGGAAAATATATGATAGAGGTCTATTTAAATACGTATTTGAGGAATAAAACATAAAGAAAAAGGGGCTGAATAAAGATGATACTAAAAACCAAATTTTAAGTTGGAGCCTGATCATTCAGCTGAGGGTGAGGGTGAGGGTGAGAGCAGCAGCAGATTTGGGGACAAAGGTACCAGTGACCAACAGCATCAAGATAAAAGACGTTGGGACTGGGCAAATGGACATGAGAACCAAAACACATCCCTACAAATCCAAGACTTAAGGACTCTATTCTCAATAAAAAGGGAAACTACATATTTCAAATGAAGAATACATACTCCCCAGCAGTGGAAGTTATAACAAACCATCTTGCCCATCTTCACCTGGATCCTGGGTAGAGCAACAATCAACTCTACCAAATATCTATGACCACAGATCTTCTTTCACATGAGGGTAGGATGTGGATGAAAATCAACTCTCTTTACAAACAGTCATCGCCCTCTCCATCCTGAGGGTGTCCCAAATCTGAATCTCAATTCATGCAGTCATGCCTTCTTTAAATCACCTACACATGCCTGGATTTTCCCATTATTCTTTAAAGATTTTAGTAGCTGGCTCGCTTTCACTGTCTCCAATACTGTCAACCCTGGCCAATGATAATCCTTGATGATGTAAAAGGGAATGTACATGATATATCTAATTTAATGCCAATCCACCAATATAAGTCATTGGGTTTTGGTCTTTCAAAGTCTTATCCTTCCTCCCTACCACAGTCACATACTCATGTGTTCTTAACATATACCATCCCATTGGTGAATGAAAAATGAGTGAATATTCCAGGATGAACACAAAGAATTTTAAATATAGCTTAGCTCATAGTACTCTAATTCTGTATTATTTAGATTAATCAGTAAATGCAATGCAATTATGAATAAATTCCCAGTAAGGTTTTTCACAAAATTTGCCACTTCTGGGCTAAGAATAGTCATAAGAGAATCTTGGCAATTTTGACAAACAATAAGCCAGAAGAATATGTCTAACAAAATATTGAAGTATAATAAGCTATAATAATTAAGGTACAATACATGGTCATAGAAATATAAAAATACTACAAAGAGTTTGTGGAAAGTTTAATTAACAGATAAGTTTATTTTGGCACAAAAATTTTGAGATTCATACATGAAAAGAAGCTTTACAATGTTTATGGAAAATGCATATTATGAAAAAAAACTATGCATGGCTTTCAAAATATTTGGCATCAAAATAAACTTACCTTTTTAAAAAAAAGATTTATTTATTTATCTGAAAGGCAGAGTTACAGAAGGCAGAGGCAGAGAGAGAGAGAGAGAGAGAGAGAGAGAGAGAGAGAGAGGTCTTCCATCCACTGGTTCATTCCCAAATGGCCACAGTGGATGGAGCTGTACCAATTCCAAGCCAGGAGCCAGGAGCTTCTTCTGGGTCTCCCACACAGGTGCAGGGGCCCAAGCACTTGGGCCATCTTCTGCTGTGTTCCCAGGCCATAGCAGAGAGCTGGATTGGAAGAGAAGCAGCCAGGTCTTGAACCAGCGCCCATATGGGATGCTAACACTGCAGGCTGTGGATTTTACCCATGTATACCACAGTGGCAGTCCCTAAACTTACTTTTTTAATTTTTCTTTCACATTTTGAAGTCCCCTTGTAGAATAATGGAGAATAGAGAACTTTGGGCCAGACCATACAAATGAGCAAGTTTGATTCATAAAGAGTTGTAGTACAAATTAGTGGAAAAAGGAAATACAGCCCAACAAGATGTGCTGAGAATATTTGATTATCCACATGGAAAACAAATGGATTTTTATCATATCATGAATAATTAAAATATAATATCAAATTCTGTGAAATACTAAAGTGTTACATAAACTATTATTTAAAAATAGTTGTATATTCTGGCCTGAGAAGGAGATTGGCTATTGACTTTTCCTTTGAAATCCTATATTTATTGTCAGCAAATTAGTCATCTTCTACCTCTACTGTTCTATCAATAAAGCTTTCTAGGCTTTTGGTTCCAGACTCCTTTGCCTCATGCCTTCATTAATCTCATACAAAACAAAGACTTTATTTATATATTTTCTCATGTTCTATTTTGCATTTACAAAATACTCATACTCTCATTATATCCACACACCTATTACACAGACTGGATGATAGAATAGTTCTAGTCTCCTTACTACTTAAGCAGAAGAAAGTTGGAGAAAGAATACATCAAGTGAAATTTGGAGGGAGGGAGGGAGGGAGGGAGGGAGAAAGGAAGGGAAGGGAAGGGAAGGGCAGGGAAGGGAAGGGAAGGGAAGGGAAGGGAAGGGAAGAAGGAAGAATCTACTCTATGGGCTCAGTGTTGTGGAGTAACGGGTGCTGTGCTGGCATCCCACATGGGCACCTCTTTGAGTCCCGGCTGCTCCACTTTCAATCCAGTTCTCTGCTATGGCCTGGGAAAGCAATAGAAGATGTCCCTAGTCCTTGGGCCCCTGCACCCACATGGGAGACCCAGAAGAAGTTCCTGGCTCCTATCTTTGGATCAGCCCAGCTCCAGCCATTGCAGCCAAATAGAGAAAGAACCAATGGATGGAGGACTTGTCTCTCCTTCTGCCTCTTCTTCTCTCTCTGTGTAACTCTGCCTTTCAAATAAATAAATATATATTTAGAAAAAGAAAGTACTCAAAAGCATTGTTTTGTAGTTGATAAGCTTTTTTTCATAGTTGTCAGGGAATTGGTTCAGTAGTTATACACAGAAACTTGGTCATCATGATGAAAGAAGGTGAAGGCAGAAAAAATATCTCAGTAAAAGTATAAAGAAATTCCAAAATAAACAATAGGAATATTTATGAAAAAATAGCAGGGCAAATTCATTACTTATCAATAGTCACCTTGAATGTAAATGTAACTCTCCAGTTAAAAGATACAGACTGGATAAATGGATTAAAAAGCAAAACCCATCTATTTGCTGCCTACAAGAAACAAATCTTACCAAAAAAGATACATGCAGACCAAAAGTGAAAGAATGGAAAAATACATTCCATGCTAACAGAAACCAAAAAAAGAGCTGGTGTAGGCATCTTAATATCAGACAAGATAGACTTTAACACAAAAACTGTTAAAAGAGACAAAGAAGGGCACTATGTAATGAAGAACTAATTCCAATTCTTCTCAAGCTATTCAAAATAATGGAAAGGGAGAGAACCCTCCCAAACACCTTCTATGAAGCCGGCATCACCTTAATTCTTAAACCTTAAAAAAGATACAACAAAGAAAGAGAACTACAGACCAATTTTCCTGCTGAACACAGATGCAAAAGGCCCCAACAAAATACTAGTCAATCGAATACAACACCCATCAGAAAGATCATTCACCCTAAGTGGGATTATCCCTGATTTGCAGCAATGGTTCCACATTCACAAATCAATCAATGTGATACATCAAACTAACAACTGAGGAACAAAAACTATGTGGTTATCTCAACAGATACAGAGAAAGTATTTGGTAAATCGCTACATTCTTTCATGATGAAAACCTTAAGCAGGTTGTGCATAGAAGGAACATTTCTCAGCACATTCAAGGAAAATTAAGACAAACCCATTGCCTGCATCTTAATGAATGGGAAAAAGTTGGAAGCATTCCCACTAATATCCAGAACTAGACAAGAATGCCCACTCTCATCATTAGGTGAGAAGCCATTAGGAAAATACTTTTGAAAAACCCAAGGAACCCCTACTTCGGTGTCTTGGTGTGCTTAGTAACAAGTGTGGTTGGGAGCTAACTGCAAATTTTTGCTTCTGTACCTGATCGCTTTGCTTGCTAATACTTGATCTTGTGAAATGTGCCCCCCCCCCAACCAGGTTAGCCAATACTCTATAAGTTTCGATTTCCCGAGAGTTTCGCTCCCCGAAATTTCCAGTTTCCCCAGAAAAGAAACTGATTGTAACTCCCGCCCGGGGCTCCTGCCCAGGACAGCCACTCCCCATCTAAAGGATCCAATGAGTACTCATGGTAACTTTCAAACTGGCCAATCAAGCCAAAGTGCACGAAATATGTTAATCTTGTGGTTTTTGTCTTTAAAAGGTGCTGGTAACTGCCTCTCCGGGCTTCTCTTCGCCGTTGCTGGCAGGGAGCCTGTTTGTGCAAACGTCTAATAAAATCCTCTTGCTATTGCATCTGCCGATCTGGAGATTGGGTGTCTTTGGGGCGGCCACCCGAGCATGTTGGATTCCCGATTTTGGGGTCCTTCACTTTTTTATTTTTTAGCCAGAGCCATTAGGAAAGAAGAAGAAATTAAAGTGAAACAAATTGTGAGGGAAGAAGTCAAACTATCTGTATTTGCAGATGACATGATTCTATGTATAGGGGATCCAAAAGGCTCCACGAAGAGACTACTGGAACTCATAAAAGAGTTTGGTAAAATGATAGGATATAAAATTTACACACAAGAATCAATAACATTTGTATACACAGATAATGCCATGACTGAGAAAGAACTTCCAAGATCAATACCATTCATAGGAGCTAAAAATATTAAATACCTTGGAATAAAATTAACCAAGAACATCAAAGATCTCTACAATGAAAATTACAAAACACTGAAGAGATAAATAGAAGAAAACACAAAAAATGGAAAAATCTTCCATGTTCATGGATTAGAAGAATCAATATCATTGAAATATCAATATACCTAAAGCAATTTACAGATTCAATGTGATCCCAATCAAAATTCCAAGGGCATTCTCAGATCTAGAAAAAAAATGATACTGAAATTCATGTAGAAACACAAGAGACTTCTTGGAATTCACCCCAGGGAATGAAATCAGCATATGAAAGTGTTATCTGTACCCTCTTGTTCATTGCAGCTCAATTCACAATAGCTGAGATAAGGAATCAACCCAGATGTGTGTCAACTGAAGACTGAATAAAGAAATCATGGTATATGTACACCACAAAATACTACACAGTAGTAAAAAAAATGAAATCCTGTTGTTTGCAACAAAATGGAGGTAACAGGAAAGCATAATACTTAGTAAAATAAGCCAGTCCCAAAAAGACAAATACCATGTGTTCTCCCTGATCTGTGGTAACTTACAGAGCACCTAAAAGGTAATCTATAAAAGTAAAATTGACACTTTGAGATGTGATGACTTTGACAAGCATTTGTCTCAAACTGTTGAGGAACAGTTTTTTTTTTTCCATGCTATGTGTTGAACTCTTTACTTAGTGCAGGATTAATCTTATGTGTACAAAGTTAATTGAAAATAGATCTAAGTAAAAAGTAATAATGGGAATAGGAGAGGGAGGAGGAAAGTTGGGAGCACAGGTGGGAAGAGAGTATGGTGAGAAGAATCACTCCTAAATTGGTATATATGAAATGCATTAAGTTTGTATACCTTAAATAAAAGCTTTCAACAAGTTTCCAAAAAAAAAAAATGAACCTGATCATCTTGTAATGCCAGAAAGTAAGGAAGTGATGAAAAACAAAGCCAACCACAATGCCAGCAGAATGACAGATACATTAATAACAACTGAAAAATTTCTCAGTAAGTAAAGTTAGAAATCTAAGTAACAATAAAGTAGCATTGTATTTTAACTCAAATGATAAAATGTGTATATGAGTTCATACTTGCATAAATGTTTTAATAAATTAATAGACAATCTCCCATGCAAGAAAAATTCCAAATAATTGATGTACATTCTCCGCCTTCAATGAAGGAAGGGTAACTTTCATCCTCCACTGTGGCTGTACATGGTGATTTCTTTCCAAGTAATAGAAGTAAGGAAAGGAGGTCAGAGCACATCTCTCCTAGAGAAAGTTGACAAACACTAGTACAGTTGGGTGATCAAGCTCACACCTACTGACACCTCCTGTTGCCTGTGTTTGTCCTTGATGTGATATAATGAGAATGGCTCTGTCCCTCTGTAGCCTTTCTCCCTGAACACATAACTCCAGTGTAATGAAAAAACATCACAGGACACTTTGAATAAGGGTCATTCAACAAGCTACCTGACCAGTACTAAACTGTATCAAAGTTATTAAAACAAAAGAAAATCTGATAAACTGTTTCAGATAATAGGTCCTTTGGGAGCTGTGAAAACAGAATTTAATGTGATCTCCCAGGTAGGATCTCGGAAAAGAAAAAAGACAGATGGTAAAAACTCGGGAATGAACTCTGGACTTTAATCGGTGTAATGTCAATATTGGCTCATCAATTGTGGCAAATACACTATATTAACATAAGATGTTAATAGTAGGGGAACCTAGCGAGGACTATGGGAACTCAGAACTGTTTTCATTTTCCCTCCATAAATCTGAAACTATTCTGAAATACTAAGTTTACCTAAAATAAACAAAAGAAACCCAGGATCATTGTTGACTGTCCTGGGCTCTTTGACAAATGACCTGGAGAGAGGGCTCCAGAATTTGTGCAGCTGAAACATCTGCCTCCATGAGAATCTCCCTGCCAGAGTGACCCAATGGTCACTGCAATTGCTCGTCACCACAGCATCTTATTTAATTCTCTTCTCAGAACTTAGCCTTCCCTAAAAGCCTTGCTGATTTACATTCTAGCATAACCTCTTCTCTGAAAGTAGAAAATAAGCTTCGTGATACCAGGTACCTTGTGCAGCTAAACTTCAATTCTGGTCTTTGAAGGAGGTCTGGCGTCGAGTAGTTACATATTCATACAGAAAATCAACTTCGAGATCAGTTGGAATCATAGAATTACATGTCCTTCCCAGACTAAACAAAACACTGAGGGCTTCACCTACTGAGTGCTATCCTGCAAGCACTTACATACCTGGGAGCACTGACTCCCAGGCGTGTGTTTCTCTTCACACAGAACTTCAAACCTAGACAGGTCCTGAGAGATTAATCAGTTTAGGGTCCAAGTTTTGTAAATGAGATGCATAAAATAAGATCTTAGGAACTTGTAGTTAATTTCTTTGAATGACAGCTCCCATTTGCTGGTGCATTCCCCAAATGCCCACAGTGACCTAGACTGGGGATGGGTGTTGCTTCCATCCAGGTCTCCCACGTGGGCGACAGGAACACAACTGCTTCAGCCATCACCCGCCTCTCAGGGTCTGCTTTAAAAAGAAGCTGGATTCAGTAGACAGAGCCAGGTATCAAACCCAAGAAATGCTAGTGGCACCTTAACCACTAAGTCAAACATTCATTCCAGAAATCACGGACTTTCAAGCCTTTGACTGACTTCAGATAAGTTAGTATTGTTCATTACTGGTAAGCTCTATAGAGTTCAGTGTGTAGTTCTTAGCATGAGTTAAAAGAGAAAGAAGAGCAAATATTTATTTGCTATTTATATCTCAGTGTCCACATCAGTACATGTACACAAGAAGACAAGAAAATGTCTGAGAAGATTAAAGTGCACAGACTCTCCAACCTCAGTTATGAGACTCATTGCCAATTTTCCTGATAATGAAAAGGAATATTTATAAGTAAAACAATTTAAATATGTACATTGAAAATTATGTTTTTATTAAAAATTGTATTTGCATATTAAAATTATAAAATAAATTTTATAATAATTAAATTATCTCATTTAAGCTTTTAAAGGAATTACTTAGCCTTGGATTAACTTACTTTCTCCTCTGCCTGTCACATAGATTCTTTTGCTAGCCCAAAACAAACGATCAAACAAAACTGTACACCACAGGATGGTACTCCTTGCAGATTTTTAAACTACACCAAATTAAAATCCAGAGACAACACAGAGCCTTGTTCTATGTTGACAAGAACATAGAAAGGAAAAAACACTAACTTCAACATGTCATAAAAGAGAAAAAATAATATCTTCACTATTTAACAAAGGCTATCAGGCAGCCACTATTCTGTATACATTATTGGTGCTGTTTAAGTTGATCTTTACAACAACTTTGAGGAGTAGGTTCAACAAATTTTACTATTTAATACCTATGTAAATTAAGGAACAGAAAGTGTAAATAACTTGTTTTAAGTCACGCATTTAGCAAGTGTGTAGAATAGGATTCAGGACCAGACATTCTGATGCTAGAAATTAAGTGTTTAACTGATATACTATGCCAATAACTACAATGACAGTTACTAGTACATCTATAACTTTCTTTAATTTAATATTTGACTAATTTTTGAGACATTTTTAATTAACATTGTAGTGAAAGTTTTGATGGCTCTACTAAATAAAGAGCTCAAAAAATGAAAACTAAAATAGACCATAGTCCAGCAGTAAAATAGGCAAGGACTATAAAACAATAATCAACTGAAAAGATGTTCCACTTATATAAATTTTAAAAGTCATAAAATCATTTGTGTTTAATCCTACTGCAGTAGTGACAAAGAAATGTGTTGTAGACAGTGAGAGAAAGACAAAGAGAAAGGTCTTCCTTCCGTTGGTTCACTCCCCAAATGGCCGCCACGGCACACGCTGCACCGATCCAAAGCCAGGAGCCAAGTGCCTCTTCCTGGTCTCCCACATGGGTGCAGGGCCCAAGCACCTGGGCCATCCTCCACTGCCCTCCCGGGCCACAGCAGAGAGCTGGACTGGAAGAGGAGCAACCGGGACTAGAACCATGCGTCCAAATGGGATGCTGGCACTGCAGGCGGAGGATTAACCAAGTGAGTCACAGCACCGGCCCCGTGCAGACTTTTAAAAATAGGTATCTTCTCCCTCCAGTTCATCTTGAGTGGTATTGTCATACTGATGACTTATGGCAGAAATGGATCATACCATCCCTCCATTCAAATGACACAGCCACCTCAATTTGTTGAAGGACTCTTGAACAGAATGCAGCCTTACTTGCTTAGGACTCAAGATCCCCATAAACTGACTCAAGTCTTTCTCTGATAATTACTTACTCAGAAATTATATCGGTAAGCCAAATTGGTTGCTACTCACCAAAGATGCTTTATGTAAATATTGCCTGTTTTTATGGCCTTTCGATTGAAAATTCAGACAGAATGCTTTCAGCGGTAGATCCCTTTGCAATTTTTTAAATCTCATGTGTAATTCATGTTTATCCTGGAATAACCAGCAAATTTAGGCCAAAAGTACAAGAAAAGAAAGGCATTAGTAGGTCTATCACACAGAGAATTCCTGGATGAATCTCATTGTATATTCTTACCTTATATCTACATAAGGCACATAATATATTCAAAAAACAGAATTAATCTACAAATATAGTTTTATAAACCATATTTCCCACATAACACATGAAAATCTATATTGATAATCATAGCTTCATGTTATAATTTTAATAACTGAATAATCACCCAATCCTTTTTGTGGACATATAAAACGTTTATATTTTACTATTAAACAACATTGCTATGAACATCCTTGCATGCATTCTTTACATATTTGTTCAAATATTTTCTTAAGAAAAATAACTTGATGTAGAATTGTTGATGGAACATGTTTAAGCATTTAAATCATATCTGAAATGTTATTAAAGCACTCTAAAATGATTGCACCAATTTACCACTCACTAGCAGACACTAAACTGACCAGGTGCTATTCACTAACACTGGATTTTAACTCTAAATTTAGTATTTGCCTATTGAAAGAAAAAAATAATCTCTTGGAGTTACTTTAACTTTGGCACAGTTGTTTAGCCAAGTCATTATCATGAATGCCTCTAATTGTGAGGTACAAGACCTGAATCATATCCTTCAGCTGTTTTCATACTTAAACCCAGACTTTAATTAATCCTCCTAGAAAAAAATACCTTATTTTTTTAATCAAGTAGCAACAATAAGACCAAAACATGAATTAGAGTCCTGTCTTACGGCCAATCTGACTTCAATGAGACCAGCATGGAGTCTTTCTCAGTCTTCCTCTGTGTTCTTACACCTGTGTGCTTCTGAGACTTCTTGTTTTACATGAACCACATCATTGGAGCTTGCTCAGTTGGAGAGAGGGTTATGATTAAAAGAAAACTTGGCCCCTCCGCCTTGTTGGCTGTGTACCTTTCCTGATGATGTCTCTGCACCTGCTTTAATGATCTTGTCTTAGCAGGTGGGAGAGGGCAAGACTAAGCCATGCCACTGTGGAATTCAGGGAGCAGGATCTGTCAATATAATTGGCATCCTATCCGTCAGATGATCTCCCAGGAACCTACAAGTAAGAGACACATAATTACCAGCATGATTTTCTCCTTGAAAGTAAAATAGAAGTTAATAAACATGATGTCCACAGGGTGCTTGCATGAAAGCAGCCCTCCTGGTACCCTTCTGAGAATTTCACTGCCACTTGCCACTCTACGCATACTATAAAGAAGTGACCTCTCAAACAAGGATGGATGATTTATCAGTTTTCAACGTGTTATAAGGGAGGGTCATCTGTATTGCTGAGTGGCAACCTGAGGTCTGACTTTGGGAAAGGTAACTGTTCCCTCAGACTTTGTTTCTTTGCCTTGTGCATCAAGGCAACTTTGGATTCAGCTTTGCACCTAAATTTTCTAAAACTCTAAAAAGGAAAAACAATAATGGCAATGCTCTGTGTTCAATAGAAGTAGTCAACAGCACATCTTAGCAAGGCCCATTATATTTTTTTGAAAAAAAATTTATTAAAGGATGAATAATAGAGATGCAAACAGCACTAAATTAAGGAGATATAAAGCCAGATCTCAGTTCCCCTTCCTAAATGTGTGATGGTGGAAAAGCGTTTTATCTTTATAATGCAATTTCCTCATTGAAAAGGAAGGATAACAAATAGATACAGATCAAATAAGAAGCTAGATGAGGTGAAAACATGCAGCCTCTGACAGCCTGTATTCCCTTTTTAGGGATTACCTTTGGCTTCAGATGGTTAATTCTGTTTTTGTCTTTAATATTATTTTCCCACAAGTTACATATTCACATGGCACAAAATGAGAAAAGAGACAAAAGGAAAAGTAAATACGGAAAATTATCTTTCCCAGTCCTGAACTTCAGACAAACAGTTTCCCTCTGGGTCAATAAATTTTATCACTTTATTTTATATTGTTACAGAGGTATTTCATGCAACTATTTTGCTACTTCAAAAAGAAAAATTGTTCTGCATAAACTTCGATGTACAGTTGGCCGTTTATATCCATGGTTCCACATCTGGAATTCAACCATCCATAAATAGAAAATATTAGAATAAATTGTATCTGTATTGAATATGGACAGACTTTTTTTGTTGCTATTCCCTAAACAATATGGTATAACAATTATTTACATTGTACTAGATAATGACAAATAATACAGAGATAATTTCAAGTATTCTGGAAAATGTACGTACTGCAAATACTATGCCATGTTATCTAAGGAACTTGACCATCTGCAGACTTGGGTTATCTTTGGGGAATCCTGGAACAAGAGACTAGAGCATCTGCATATGTAAATGATTTCAGGGGATCCTGGAGCCAATCCTCCATGGATATCAAGGGACAACTGTATATATCATTTCACTGTGTGAAGTTACATCTTTCAGTTAAGTTCTTCCACGTAGTTCAAAGGACATTTTCCCACTTTGCATTTATTTTGAGAGCTATTTTCAAATTGCCCTCCAGAGATGATAGTAATTTATATTCTTATCCAAAACATCCACAGGTGCCTATTATTTCAAATCTTTGCCATAGTAATATGCATAAAAAACCAATATGTGAAATTGTTATCTCAGTATAGTTTGGGTTTGCATTTCTATTATGAATGAGTTTGGCAATATTTCTTTTTTAAGATTTACTTATTTATTTATTCTGAAAGTCAAAGTTACAAAGAGAAGGTCAGAAACAGAGAGAAAAAGAAAGATCTTCCATTCACTGGCTCACTCCCCACATGACAACAACAGCCAGCACTAGGCCAGGCCATAGCCAGGAGCCAGGAGCTTCATGTGGGTCTCCCATGTGGGTGGCAGTGTCCCAAGACCTTGAGCCATCTTCCAATGTTTTCCTTCGGGCCACTAGCAAGAAGCAGAATCAGAAGTGGTGCAGCTGGACACAAACCAGCACCCATATAAGATGCTGGAGTCTCAGGCAGTGGCTTTGAGCATTTGTATTTCTTTTCTGTAAAGTTATTTTCATTTATTATTCATTTTTTCTCATCATGTTATTGCAGGTCTTTATTAGAAAACAAATATTAGAAATATCATCCCTCACAAATATGATTTCTTCATTTGACTTTTAACTTTTGATTATTGTGGGTTTCACACATAAATGATGTTGAAGATGATCATGGTGGTCTCATTGAATTTATCAATCCTTTTCCTTATGGTTTTGGGTTCCATCATTCATATATAAATGATCAAATACATAATATTTTATATACATATATTTGACATACATGAAATACCCATATACCAGTGTATTTACAAAGAGTTTATGGAATTCCTCCATAGTCCTTGTAAAACTTTGATTTCAGACTTTTGCATTAAATTTGTGACCTATCTGTGACTTTCTGGTGTGAGCTGTGAGGCCGAGATCCAACTTTATTTTATTTTTCCCATCATGCATTCAACTATGTTGGTACAACTGACTGAAAGCTGGCTGATTCTAATAATTGCTTCCCATTTAAAATGAACACATTTAGTTTGAATCTGGAAGTATATGCAAAAAAGTTGAAAAACATGCAATGGTGTAATAAACAATTGACTAAGATTCCTGAACCATACCAACAGAAAGGCCTGGATTTATCTCTAACTGAGTTTAACTAAGTTTGTCTCACCATAGTCTGTATCACCCTCTTAGAACATACGTGAGGAGTCTTCAAACAGTTTATAGAGAGGCCATGATTTGGGTGCAGTGGGTTAAGCTGCCATCTGTGATGCCAGCATCCCATATTGGGGTGACAGTTTGAGTCCTGGTTGCTATGCTTCCAATTAAACATCCTGTCAGTGCACTTGGAAGAGTAGTGGATAATGGCCCACTGTACTTGAGTCCCTGCCACCCATGTGTGAGAACTCAATGGGTTTCCTGGCTCCTTACTTCAGCCTGACCCAGTCCTGGCTTCTATCGACTTTTGAGGAGTGAATTAAAAGATGGAAGATCTCTCTCTCTCCCTCTCTACCTTTAAAATATAACATTTTTATAAACATTTTTAAAAGCTTGTGGAAAATGGAATTAAAAGATATATTTATTTTGGTACAAAAAATTTTATATTGATGAATAGTTTTTCATAATAATCATTTTCTAGGAACATGTTGAAGACTTCATATACATGGATTTCAAATATTTTAAAATCAAAATAAACATCATCTAATCTTACTTTCATAAATTTTTCAAGTACCCTTGTAATTTCAAAGTACAAGGTATTACTGATATAGTGTTGGCATGCTGCTAACATATTGGTCTTCCTCAAACACAAATATGGTTATTTTACTTTT
The DNA here is from genome assembly GCF_033115175.1 of Lepus europaeus. NCBI lineage: Eukaryota > Metazoa > Chordata > Mammalia > Lagomorpha > Leporidae > Lepus > Lepus europaeus. Next base: position 9,382,152 of record NC_084842.1, read on the forward strand.
AAAACAGTTTCATACTGTCAATAGTTCCACAACATTTGTAGGAGAAAGCCTAGTTTTTACTATGATATTCTCCTTTTCGTACATATGTTCCAGCCACCTGTTAAGCAACTCCTCTAATACTTAATGCTTTTCAGTATAAATTTTAGCATACTAACAAAATGGGTGAAACTGCAAAACATCATACTTAGTGAAATAGGCCAGTCCCAAAGGAACAAATACCATGTATCCTCCCTGACCTGTGATAACTAATAGAGCACCTAAAAAGTAATCTACAGAAGTGAAATTGATATTTTAAGATACATTGACTTTGAACAGCCCTGTCTTGACTGTTGAAGAACAGTTTTTTTTTTTCTCATACTATTTGTTGAATTCTTTACTTAGTATAGAGTTAACCATATGTGTTTAAAGTTAATTGAAAATAGATCTGAGTAAAAAATAAAAATGGGAATGGGAGAGGGAGGAGGAAGAGGGGTGGGAGCGTGGGTGAGAAGGCAGATATGGTGGAGAGAATCACCTTGTTCCTAAAGTTGTACTTATGAAATGCATGAAGCTTTTATTCCTTAAATAAAAGGTTTCTGGGGAAAAATTAGCATACTCATTTCTACACCACGTATCTCCAAGAATACATGTCTCATGAGGAAGAGATCAAAGCCTCACCTAGCTCACCTGAATATGTAGTAGATAGGTATTAAGAGATATCTTAATGAACAATAGCTAGCTCACTTGTAAACAACTATCTAACATCCATTACAACAGTTAATTTAGCAAATCTCTCCAAGCACGAGGCTCTATAACTGCAGAAAGGGGTTGGGTAGCTATGCCCGCCTTTTATCCATTTTATGAGGAAGAACACTGGCTAAGTATTTTATACTAGAATTTCCAAAATCAGACACAGATACTAAAAATGAAGGACTAGCTCCTTAGATTTAAATTTTCATATCTCAAACTTACTGAGAGAATAATAATATTTCTGTCTCCTGTGCTGTACAACACCAACAAAAAGAATAACATTTCAGTTAAGATTGATATGCAAATATCCTCAAATAGGCCTTATAAGTAGCCCATCCGTTTTCTAAATAACCATGGAAATGTAACAACTACAACTCAGTTTTGAATCTGAAATCTTCAACTTTCTGAATTCTTGCATCCAGCAATCTCAGAAGACTGGAACCTTTTTCTGTCCACAGGTCACCCACATGTTCTTCCTCCTTTAGATGAAAATGTGGGGAAGGTGGAAAGCATTCCTTACCTTTCCTTGACAAAGGAGCAGGTTTAACTGAACGACAGAACAACACAGAAACCCCTTGCTCCAGGACAGATGGCCACATGGCCCCTGTCAGCACGGCTGAGAGCACGTTACTGCCAAGGAATGTAGGCTGCTGGTGAGATCACTAGCTGTTATCCCAGCGCGTCCTGCTCAAAGGACAGTCACCTTTATGGTCTGTGTCTGTTCTAGCCACAGCTGTCAGTTCGTGAAGAAATTCACAATCCATCAGCTTCTCTTGAAAGCTACCTTGCCCTGGTAAGGTAGAAAATGCTCTAGTGGTTGAACTAATATGCTGTGTTTATTACGATCACCAGCTGGCATCAGACCCTGCTGACATACAGAGGACAACCACAAGCCCACACAGGCTTGATTCTTGCCATAACAAAAACACTCAGCCAGGTCATGGGCTGTGTAGAGGGAAAACAGGAAGCAGAAGAGAAGATGCCATGCCACTTTCATCATAATTACTCTTGACTCTTTACTTTTGGTGTGCAATTCTAAAACACAAAATTGAAATCTTCAGTGTTTAGACTTTACTTAACTATTCATTTTTATAAAGTTATATCATTCCCTAGTAGATCTTCAATACTTTCCCAGTGAATTAGAATAAAATGCAAAATCCTCACCAGGGATGTATGTCACTAAATAGTCTGAACTTTTGAACTCTTCTTTCGCTGTTTTCTATACTCAAGCACCACTGGTTTTCTTTCTTTTGCTCAAATCTTGTAGGAGCATCTACCATTCCCTCTGTTTTCAGCACCTGTTCCTTGCCCTCTCTGAAATTTGTCTGCACAATTCAGGACTCAGCTCAAATCTGACTTGAGCTTTCATTGATTACTCTACCTAACAGTCCTCTTCCTCATGCCACCTGTGCTCTTCCTCTCTTTTTCTATATTTCATGTCCTCAATTGCACTGGTGTCTCTCTGTCTTTCTGTCTCTGTCTCTCTCTCTCTCTTTCACAAGCACAAAAACACACACACACTCACACACACACACACTCACAAACTCCACAAAGCAAGGACCTTGTCTCTCATTCTTTCGACGGTAACAGCAACAGACACACAGTGGGAACTCAGTAAACTCAGTAAATAGTACACCAATGCAATCAACTCACCAGTCAGAGCCACTTTAGAATTCTTCTTAGACAAACATTTATTTTCAATAAATGGAAACAGGATAATGATGGATGAGAATGGAGGGAAGAAACACGAACAAGAGCCCAGAATCTAGTGGGGAAAGCCAGAGCAGCCTCCGCATTGCTGGGCAAGCAGCTCTCTCCCCCTTTCACTCTCCTCCACATTCCATTTTGGAAAGTGCCTAACTCAAAGAAGTTTGTAAGAAACAAAAATCAATAATTAAACCATAAAACATGTTTTTTAAAGTATTCAAGAATGCTGGAAGATCATTGCTCTAAACAAACAAACTTGTAGTTTCAAATCTCCAAAGACATTTCTGCTCTAGTAGCAATCATCCTAAGTTCCCATTGGAGAGCATTTTAAACCATAACCACTATTTTTAGCTTCAGGGGTGAAAATCGAGTTCTGCTCTTCCTAAGACTGTGTTTGGCTTCCACAATTTCAAAAGTGGATTTGCTTTCTCAAATTAAATGTAGCAGGTTACCAAGCCTCTGATGTGGTCCTCTGAATGTCAGAAAGAAAATAGAAATGGACGTGTTATTAATGGCTCAAAATTAGTTCATTCTGTCTGCTGGAGAAAGTCCTCTCCCCTTCAAACACTCAAACCCATACTCTCAGTGTGCTAACAGACCACAGGCATCCCTGAAAGAACCAGCGAGCATCACATCAACAAGCAATTTATTGAAAAACGAGTGGTGATATTCCCTGTGGGCCCCAGATGATTCCTCTCCAGAGTGGTGATGGACAGGTTTATGAAGCACAACATCCCTCTTTTCTCCTTTTCTCAGGGTGTGTAAGTGTGGATGATGGTTCTTTGGGACACACATAAATACAAACTCTTAAACACATGGCAGAGTAAATCACCAAAAGGTTCAAATTCAGGTCTGCTCATTGCTAGGTGAGAGGCCCAGAGCAAATGATTGAACTTCTGTAAAAACCACGTCTATACAGATCTACATTATGAAGAATTCTGAAGAGGATTAAATAAGACAAAAGAAATATACCTAACACACGGTCAGATCAACAAATTGTCAACAAAAGGTTCCTTTCCTCTTTCTTTAATTCTTTCTATCCCTTCTTAAAAAAAAGAAAAAGAATTTTTTTTTAAATGGTCCCAGCACTGTGGTGCAGCGAGTTAAAGCAATGTCAGAATCCCATATGGGTGCCAGTTTGAGTCCCAGCTGCTCCACTTCTGATCTAGCATCCTGCATATGTGCCTGGGAAAGCAGCAGAGGATGGCCCAAGTGCTTGAGCCCCTGCACCCATATGAAAGACCTGGAAGAAGTTCCTGGCTCCTGGTCTCAGATCAGCTCACTCCAGCCATTACGGCCATTTGGGGAATGAACCAGTGGATGGAAGACCTCTCTGTCTCTGTCTAACTCTCTCTGTTACTCTGTCTTTCAAATAAATAAATAAAAAATAGATTCTCTGTAATTGATGTAAAATTGAGGACTTAAACAATTAGTAAGATCAATAGAATTTCATAAGTTGTTGTTGAATAATCAGGGCTATGCCTCCTATAACTGAAAACTCTTAGCTTACAACTAAGTAGACAGAAAATGTTGGCTCTTAACATTATATATATTTTTAATTTCTATTTGTATTTGTTTTCTTATGGTATGTTTCCACTTAGTGGACACTGGCATATTATTACAGAATTGTGATAATGTTTATGTCTTGGTCCTCTGCCACATGAGGGCACTGTGGAAAGATGGCTGCCCATGAATTCGTAGAGGGGCCCTCAGCAGACAATGCTTTGCCAGTGCATTCATTGTGGGCTTTCCAGCCTCCAGAACTACAAGAAATAAATCTCTGTTGTTTACAGGCAAACTTGTGTATAAATATATATGGAATCCTATATATAACTACATTTATGAACAAAACCCTAACTATAAAAACAAATATTTATGTATGGAATCATATGTCTGCCTTTACCATTGCCATTACATTATTTCAGCAAATACTTAACAAGCTTGATTAAATGGCCAAAGCTATAGCACAATTCAGGGATTATAAGGTCTCTATAAGGTCCTGGTCTAGTGAGGAAACAGATACAAAAATCACCAGTTGCATGACCGTGACAATACTAACAAGCAATACTAATACAGCTTACTGACAAATGCACTTAATTCTCCCTCACTAATTTTGTCATAAAGGCTGCAGTTGACCTGAGCTCTATTGGTCGTTTCTGGGCAGGCCTGGGCCTGATGGTACCCGTGTGTCTTCCCATTCCAGGAATGAGAATGAAGAAGAATCCAGTCTTGAAAAGACTTTTCTGGTGGTGGGGATGAGAGCAAGAGAAATACAATGAAATTTCTCTCTCTCTTTCTCTCTCTCTCTCTCTCTCTCTCTCTCTCTCTCTCTCACACACACACACACACACACACAAATATGTCTTCTGTTCAGATGTGGAAATCCATTTACCTTTGCATGACACGTGACATATTCGAAGTCACTGTGACAGGAACACAAAAGCCCAGACAAGTCAGATGTAATGGAAAGAGATGTAAAATCTTCATGGAAGAATAGAATAAGTGGAAACAATAGTTTTTCATTTTCCAATCAATTTGTATTTATGCCCCTCATCATTTCAGAAACTTCACCTCTACCTTTTTATTCCTCTTTATTAATAATTCTGATTGACCTTGACAATGATTCAGTATTTCCCACCTGCTTTTCAGTGCCTCATTCTTAAAAATTAATCAATACCCAAGAATCATCAGATCCTGACATCTAGTACAAGGAGAAACTAAAACAAATAAGAAAAAAGAACTTCAAAGAGGCAGAATATCAATTTTAGAAAGCTTTTTAAAAATTCCCAGAGAAGATACTTCACTTACAAAACAGGGGTTGCTAAAAAAAAGAGAGGATACTCAGAAGAAAATGAGAGCTCTTAAAAATAAATAACCTTTTAAAATGTTTTTTTAATTATTACTTATTTGAAAGGGAGAAGAGAGAGAGAGAGAGAGAGAGAGAGAGACAGGGGAAATCAGATGGAAATGGACACAGGCAGATCTTCCATCTGCAGGTTCACTCTCCAAATGCTCACAACTCACAACATCTAGGGCTCGCCAGGTTGAAGCCTCAATTCCAGAACTGGGTCAGATCTCCCATGTGGGGGACATGGACCCCAGTATTTGAGACATTACATGCGGCCTCTGAGGGGGCACATTAACACAAAGCTGGGTTGGCAGTAGAGCCAGGCCTCAAACCCAGGAACATTGATAAGGAATGCAGCCCTCCCAGGTGGCAGCTTAACTTTTGCACCAAACACCCACCCTAAAATGTGTTCTTTAAATATTTGCTGAAATAATAGATGGTAAAGTACATATTGGACTCAAAAAAATATTATTGGTATTTTAGAAAAATGCCCCTTTCCATACATTGCAAAGAAAAACACATTCAATTTGGTAATGGATAATAAAGAGCATCTAGAAAAAAATAAAAATAAAATTTTACTTACTTACTGGTGAAACACAATGCATTTCCCCTAAATTTGGAAGCAAGGTAAGGATGCTTGCTCTCACAGCGCTTATTCAAATATAGTGCTAGGAATTATAGCCAATGCAATAAAGAAACATGGAGAATAAAATCATATAGACAAAAAGGAAGAAGTAAAATTATCTCTCTTGTAGATGACATGTTTGCCCACATAGAAAACTTTAAGGAGTGTAGAAAAAGTCTGAGAAATAATAAATGAGTTGATCAAGGTGAGATTAGTAGATAAAGATATAAAAATCATCTCTGTTCCTAGCCATGAACCTGTAAACACTGAACTACAATGGATTACAATCAGTCAAAAAATACTTGGGTGTAAACCTAACAAAACATTTATAGAGCTTGCAAGCTTAAAACCATAAAACACTGATGAAAGAAATCAAATAAGATCTAAATAAATGGAGAGACATGCTGTGTTCATGAATAAGAAAACTCAACATAGTAAAGATGTTAAATCTCCCTACATTGATTGCAGGTTTAATGCAATTCCTACCAACATCCCAGCAAGATTCTCTGTGTACATAGACAAGATTAGTGTAGGTTTACATAAATGAAAAGGCAAAGGAGCTACAATAGCTGAAACAATTTTGATAAAAGTAAAGCAAAGTCTAAGAAATTAGTCTACCCAATTTCAACCCTTATAGATCAGCTGAACTCAGAAATATACCCACACAAATGTGCCAACCTGAATTTTTGACAAAGGAGCCAGAGCAAAAGAGAGCCTTTTCAACAAATGGTGCCAGAGCAATTTTAAATCTACTGGGGAAAAATGATTAAATAAAACTTGACCATGTCAATTAGATGCTGTTGGCTGATGGTATTGTTGATAGATCTTTGATTCATCTTTGTCAGTGGTGGGGAACATCCAGCCTGTGGGTTGTATAAGGTCCATGAAATCATTTGGTGTGGCCATGCCAAGGCAATTTCAGATGGGACTCAAAATTCAATAAATCTATAGTAGGCTAATTTTTAAGTTGATGACTTCATATGATCCATGAATGATGTTATAAATATCCAACTGCACCTTGGAAAAAACGTTTCCCTACCACTGTATGTCATTGCTAATTTTCAGTCTAGTCATTATATCAGTTAAGAGAGTGATACTGATGTCTCCAAAGAGAATTGTGAACTTCTCAATTCCTTTCAGTTCTATGAATTTTGGCTGTGCATATTTTGTAGTTCTGCTATTGTGAAGGCAGGTAAGGTTACCACGTCTTCTTGATAGTGACTCTACCATCATTATCATCAGGCATCACTTACTGGTGGTGATATATCCCAGGAGATGTGTCATGGTGATTCCATCACTGGATGATCATCACAGCCTGTCCTTGCACAACCCTGGGCCACATTTCTAGGCTTCATAGAATAGCATGTTGCTCCTAGGCCACAAGGCTGCACAACATGCCTCTGAACTAAATGCTATAGGCAATCCTAACACAATGTCAAGCATTTGTATATCTAAGCATATCTAAACATGGTAAGGGTACAATCAAAATACAGTATTACAGGATAAAATGTTAATTGGGGTTTACCATGAATGGAGCTTGCTAGATTGGAAGTTGCTGAGGGTGAGTCAGTGAGAAAGTGGAGAGCAAATGTGAAGGTAGGATATTAGCATACACTACTATAGATTGGTAAACACTGTATACTTATACTACACTAAATTTAGAAAAAAAGCATTGGTTTTCTGTAATAAAACTGTACTGTAACTTTTTTATTTCATAAACAGTTTATTTATTTACCTTTTGATGCTTTTGTAATAAGAATTGGCTTAAAAAACAACACACTGTACAGCCGCTCAAAAAATACTATATTTATGTCATTCCTTAAACTTTTTTCAATTTTAAAAATTTTATGTATTTATTTTTGGCTTTTTAAACTTTCAGGTTAAAAACTAATGCACACACACACACATCAGTGGAGGCCTGCACAGGGACACGATAATCAATATCACTGTCCTCCACCTCTACATCTTGTCCCTTGGGAAGGTCTTCAGGGGCAGTAACATGCATGGAGCTGTCATCTCCCATGATGACAACGCCTTCTTCTGGACACCCCTTGAAGGACCTGCCTGCGGCTCTTCTGGAGGAAGCGTCACCCTTTCCAGACATGTGTCTATAGTGATTTGCATGATGTGTTTCTTTCTTTCATCGCAGATTTGTTTGTAAGCAGAAAATGCACCATGAACACTCCTCTCTATTAATGAAAACCTTGCAGTGTTCGGGCCCTTGTTTTCCAACACTTTAAGGAACAGGTTGAGATCTGTAAAATCTGCTGCCAAACCTTTCACTGTGAATTTTCTTTTGTTATGGAGTAGGGGATGTCATTCATTGCTACATTGATGATGTAGGAGTTCTGGCTCCCCAGGTGGTTTCTACTGCATAGTAGGAAGTGGAGGGTAGGCTTATTACTACCAGGTGGTGTTAAAAGTCCTAACTCTCCACTGGATTCCTCATATTGGATCCCAGCAGGGAGAGGTTGGGGTATCTCCTTATTCCTAAGGTTGGGGGAAATCCAGGTTCCCAAGTGGGCTCCACTGACATCATGGAGGGGAGGGCTCATTATCATCAAGGAGGGATGAAAGTCCCAACTCAACCTTCTATAACACAACACTGGTAAGTGGAGCAACTCCCTAGGGCCAGGTGAGGATCCTCACCAGAGATCTGAGGATGTGGACATAGTTAAGTTGTGTAGTGTTTGTCCAGAGTAGGGGTTGTTACATAACATTTTTCTGTCTTGCTAGACTGACCCTTCTCTCATCCTTTGGCTGTAGTGAACATCCTTTGTTTGGAGATTTTTTTACATCTGTAATCATAGACATTTCCTGGTTGCTGACATCTGCAGCCCCAAGTCCGGGATATATAAGCAAACTAAAGGGATCCTAGGGAAATTATCACCATGTCATTCCTTGGGTCTCAGGAAGCCAAGTCCATCTGGCTCCTTCTCTCCATCCTTTCAGAGTGGTAGGATGACACATCCCAGAGTCTTCCACTGCACTGAGTCAAGTGACAGAGAAAAATACACCACTCTTCCAGAAACAGAAAGCTCCCTTGAATTTGGATTTCAGTTATTATTATTTTCTCTTCCAATAGGTTTATTCATTCTCTCCAACTGTTCAAGCCTCCTCTTTTGTTGCATTTTTAAAATCTATGTATCCTTCTCTCTGTTCAGGTTATTCTACTATCCTAGGCCCTTAGAATACTAATCCTACAGTTTGTTGTACCTGCTGATTCCTTCCATTATAGTCCATTTCCTCTTGTGGCTTGTAATTTTTGAATGGCTGTTTATCATCAACTTGAATACTTTTCCCTGTGTGAGTCCCTTTCCTCCTTTATTGTAGAAGCCCCAAAGAGCAGTTCTGTTTTGCTTCTACCAGGCACCTCTGAGAATTCACCTGTCCAGAATCCATATTTACATTTCTAATTTATCAGCTTAGAATTCATGCCTGTACACAGAGTATGAATTGGTATTCTACACCTGCATATGATGTGAGCTTTGAGATTCAGATCTTAATTGGAGATTTTTCCCCTTCCCCAAAGCATAAAGGAGACACATGCTTCCTTGTCAGTTCTTAGGGCTTGTGATATGTTATTGTCTACTTGAAACTGGACAGCTCCTAGTGGGGTCCCAGTTGTTTCTGGAGTTTCATTTTCAACAATCAATCTCACAATCGTCTCTTATTGTACCTCTCTTCTGCATCCACATCTCCTATCTTGAACAGACATAAAAATCCCAGTCTCTGCACATAAGGGCCTGTATTTATTTGTGTATGTTTGGATCCAGCTCGACATCTCTCATTCGTCTGGATATAAGTCATTTCTGTCACTGCAGGATTGTGGCAAATGTGTGCTGAGGGCAGTTTGTACAGGTTATCAAGAGTTAAGTGTTAAATTTTCAGAAATTTGTAAACAATTATAAACATTCTAGTTAAAATATCCATTTATAATTTTCCTATACTTTTTAACTTTTATATATATTTACTTATTTAAGAGGGAGAGAGAAAGGGGAAGAGAGGGAGAAAGAGATAGTGCACTATCATCCACAGTTCACTTTCCAAGTATCCACAATGATCAGGACAGGACTGGGCCAAATCCAGCAACTAGAAACTGAACCCAGGTCTCCCACAAGGGTGATAGGAACCCCACTCTTTGAGTCATCACTGCGTCCTCCTGCAGTGTGGGTGAGCAGGAACAGATCTGGGTGTTGAATATACTCACTCAAATATGGGGAGCAGTGGCGTCAGGGTCTTAAGTACTAAGCCAAATGCCTGCCCCACAAGTGTTGTTAATGTTGGAGATCCTGCGAATTGTTCACAGCGCATCACAGTGAAATCAGAGTTTGTCATTGATTCAACAAAATCAGAAATAACCTACTTTTCTTTTTTTTTGTCTTTTTAAAATTTTTATTTATTTATTGGCAATAGCCTGCAGAATGTGGCAAATGTACAGAAACTTCTTGGGTTTTTCCAATCTCTTTGCATGGAGCTATCATCTTAATGACTATACCAACATCCAAGTTATAACAGGTACAATTTCACCAAATAGTTGGACACAGCATGGACTCCTAGACATCCAGTCTGAATAGATGTTGATGATCAATTGATACATAGATAAATATTGATGATAGACATAGTTATAAATTTACTAATGACTGTGCACCCACTAAATACATGTTAATATGTCCACATTTTTAAAATTATGTCCTTACTTCAAGTCACCAATATTACAATGGTTGGGGTTTTCTAAACTTCTAATTTTAGTGGACTCCAAACTTGTAGTGTCTTAATGCACTAGAGGTCTATTTTTTTCTCCCCTAGTCCTGGTAGGGATTGAGGGCAATTGAACCTCTTTCTTGAAGTAGGGAGAGAGAACTAAGAGCAGTAAACAATGTTCTAAGAACTAGTGTAAGAGGGAGATCATAGACCATTTTCTTTTCTAATTGGCTTTGCCCAAAAAGGAAAACAAACATTCTCTGTCTTCCTGAGCAGAGATAGTTTTAAGAGCAAAGCACTAGCCATAACTATGGAAGGATATAAGTTGGATATAACTGGGCGATAGGGGGCCCTATTCTTCATAACTGCCTTTCTTTTTTAACTTTTATTTAATAAATATAAATTTCCAAAGTACAGCTTTTGGATTATAGTGGCTTTCCCACCCCCAACCCTCCCATCTCCTGCTCCCTCTCCCATTCCATTCACATCAAGATTCATTTTCAATTATCTTTATATACAGAAGACTAATTTAGTATATATTAAGTAAAGATTTCAACAGTTTGCACCTACACAGAAACACAAAGTGTAGTTTTAGCATTAATTCACATTGTACTACACATTAAGGACAGAGATCCTACATGGGGAGTAAGTGCACAGTGACTCCTGTTGTTGATTTAACAATTGACACTCTTGTTTATGGCATCAGTAATCACCCTAGGCTCTTGTCATGAGTTGCCAAGGCTATGGAAGCCTCTTGAGTTCACCAAAGCCGATCTTATTTAGGCAAGGCCATAGTCAAAGTGAAAGTTCACTCCTCCCTTCAGAGAAAGGTATCTCCTTCTTTGATGGCCCGTTCTTTCCACTGGGATCTTTCCAGTGGGATCTTTCCATAGAAATCTTTCATTTAGGTCCTTTTTTTTTTTACTTACCGTGCCTAAAATACTCTCTCATGGGCTCTTCAGCCAGATCCGAATGCCTTAAGGGCTGATTCTGAGGCCAGAGTGCTGTTTAGGACATCTGCCATTCTATGAGTCTGCTGTGTATCCCGCTTCCCATGTTGGATCATTCTCTCCTTTTTAAGTCTATCAGTTAGTATTAGCAGACACTAGTCTTGTTTATGTGATCCCTTTGACTCTTAATCCTATCATTATGATCAACTGTGAACTGAAATTGATCACTTGGACTAGTGAGATGGCATTGGTACATGCCACCTTGATGGGGTTGAATTAGAATCCCCTGGCACGTTTCTAATTCTACCATTTGGGGCAAGTCCGATTAAGCATGTCCCAAATTGTACATCTCCTCCCTCTCTTATTCCCACTCTTAACATTTAACAGGGATCACATTTCAGTGAAATTTAAACACCTAAGAATAATCGTGTGTTAATTAAAGAAAATGTGTGAGAATAGAACTGACTCAAAATGGCATGTATTTGCTTTGTAAAGGTGCAGAAAGCTGACTGCTGGAGACTTTAATTTGCAAGGGGCTTTTGGCCAGTGTTGGTGTCCTTGGGGGAAATGTGAAAAGACATCTGTCTTTCATAGGTGGATTTTCTGATTGATGCAGCTAGAGGCACCTCATGGGGGATAGTGGTGCCTGGAGAGCTCTCAATAGTGCCTTCCAACGCCTTGCCACCTGGCAGCAAGAGGCTGCATCTAGATCCTTTCATTTCAAATGAACGATCTTTGAGCTAAACGATACAGGCAGGACAACAGCATGAAATAGAAAGAGCAGTTGTATGACAAGGAGTGAGGAAAACCTTGTATAACCTCTTGCCATTAGATCTCCCTGAGACATTTTCTCATCTTTGTAGTGGGAGTGGGTGAGTGGGTAGAAGGATATTGTCCTGGTTGAAAAGTAGAGTCACATTTTCTATTTTGTCCTTTCCTCTCTTCTCCTACATACTTCCTTTCATGACATTTTTTTTTTTTTTTTTGGACAGGCAGAGTGGACAGTGAGGGAGAGAGAGAAGTCTTCCTCTTCCGTTGGTTCACCCTCCAATGGCCGCCACGGCCGCCGCAGCCACCGCATCACGCTGATCCGAAGCCAGGAGCCAGGTGCTTCTCCTGGTCTCCCATGGGGGCGCAGGGGCCCAAGCACTTGGGCCATCCTCCACTGCCTTCCCGGGCCATAGCAGAGAGCTGGACTGGAAAAGGAGCAACCGGGACAGAATCCGGTGTCCCAATGGGGCCTAGAACCCGGTGTGCCGGTGCTGCTAGGAGGAGGATTAGCCTATTGAGCCGCGGTGCCGGCTCATGACATTCTTCCAGTACAGTTATTGTTATTTTGCTAAAGCAATCACCATCATCATTGCAATGCCTACCCAGTCATCTATTAATATGCTGCATGAATACTGTTTCCCAAGTGCTGTTCTCGTAAGAAAATGATAGATTTTTAATTTTCAGCAAGAAATGTATCTGACCCAGGAACTTCAAAAATAACTGACTTAGTACATATGTGAAGAACTTACTGGCAAGAGAGAGAGAGAGACAGAGAGAGAAAGAGAGAGTTATAAGTACTTTTATTGTTCTTATTATTGATCACATCTAAAGAGTTTTGGATCAATACTCAATGATGATACGGACTGGACTTAGATTTTAAAATGTGTAACAGGGATTATTTAATGCATCTCCTCATGTGGCAAATAAGGAGCTAAAACTAGGAGTCAAGCATTCAGTTCTATTTTCAAACTCAGAGATCATTCAACTCCTCTATGTTGTCTTTTTTAAGCAAGTAATACAATCTGTATGTGGCTTTAAAGATACAAGTTGAATGTCATACATGTGACAAACTGTTTAAAAGGTCATTCTCTGTGATCCAAACAACCAGCCCTGATCAAATGTGATATGTTTGTAGTGTTTGACCTTTGACACATACATGAAAATAAGCACTCCACAATTAGCCATCACAATGTCATTTCTAAAAAATAAAACATCTCATGGTGTAATTAAATAGTTGCAAACACAGACTCAAGAACCAGACTGAGTTTGAATCATTTTAGGCCGATGTGAATTTGAGCAAGTCATTTATGTTCTCTGTGTTTGTCTTCTCATTATACAGTAAGAATAATGATAGTAACCATAGTTAGGGTTGTTTTGAAAATCAAGTGAATGCTACATATAGAATGCGTAGAACAGTTTCTGGAACAAAGTAAACACAGTATAAGGATTGCCTATTTTGATAGATTCTTTTTAAATGGCTGCAATTTCCCTCCTCCCAACCTTATACAAAGTGACTGTCTACCAACCTCCAAGGAGAGATGGACTCTATTAACCCATTTCTGGAATCTGACCTGGTTTTGTCTCTCACTTTGGCTGGCAAAAGTAATGATGGACCAGTTTTGAGCCTTGGCTTCAGTGGGCTTTGTACGCCTCTTCACTCTCTCAGACTTTCATTCCTCCTTAGGAGCAGAGGAAGAACCGCTTGCTGCAGGATGGGACCACAAAACAGTGCCAAGTTTCCCCACACTGAGATCCCAGAGAGACAGACAGGAGTAGCAGAACTGCCCTAGAACTGGCCACAGATGCATGTGGGAACCCAGCAAAGGGAACAAGAGCTGAGTCCAGCTCAGATTACTAACTGCAGAATAGTGAGCCACGCAAACAGCTCTTATATCCAATTTTGTGGTGGTTTGTTGCGCAGCAATAGCAACTGATACAGACAGGACTATCATCAGCACAATTTGATGTTACAGCTTTCCCTCTGTCTCTGTAGATACCACATCTCTGGATTTAACCAACTGTGGCTCAAAAATACTCTGGGAAAAAATTACATTTGTATTGAATATGTACAGACTCGTGTTTCTTGCCATTATTCCTTAAATTTGAGTGTAACAATTACTTATATAGCATTTACATTGTGTTAGGTATTAATCAGAGATGCTTTGAGTATGTGGGAGCTTATTCATGAATCTTAAGCCAATACTACAACATTTTCTATAAGGGATGTGATCATTTGGTATCCTGTACAGGGAGGGAGTTGGGGAATAGGGGTGAATGGGAGGAAAGTGGAGCTGAAATCAATCCCTTGACAGTACTTAGAAACACTGTACTTCAAATTCTTTGGCACTTTTCTCATCAAAAAAATGGAGACTCATCTTTAATACTTTCCCAATCAAGATAGGGTATGCAGTCCTTCCTCTTGATTTCCAGTATATTTGTGATTGATTGACCAACAGAGTGCACAAGAAGTGATGCCACATGATTTCCTAGACAAGATCATGCAATATTCACCTGATTTCTTGGAGTATGGACTCTAGGACAAGTCAGGCCATTACAGTGAGGCTGGGATTCTGGACAGGCTACAAATAAGCGCCTCACTGACTGGCCCAAGTGGAGCTCCCCAGTGACAGCTGGCAGTGACAGCCAGCCATGGGCCTGTGCCATCTTACATGTCTAGACCTCACAAGACTTCAGATGAGACCAACCCAAACTGATATCTGACTGCAATTACATGAGAAACCTCGAGAGAAAATTACCCAGGTAATCCTTTCTAGAATTTCTGACCCATGATACTGTGAGCAGAATAAATGATTGTTTTAAGCTGCTAGGTTTTGGGGTAAATTGTCACATAGCAATAGTAACCCAAACCTCACTGTGATGTGATTAATTCACAGTACAGATATCAAGTGATGTTTGGAGGGTCAAATTTCCCATTAGAAAATTCTAAAATCAATATGACCCCTCAAAATACATAGACGTGGATGCAGGGTTATCAACAATACATGAAGCTGGAGAACTGCCTGGACACTAGCTCAGCATTCACCAGTGAAATTCTCCTCACTGCTCATTCTAGGAAAGCTGCTTTGAATAACATATTGTACCTACTTCTTCTGGAACAAAACCAAGATTCAGAATTACGAATACTCTTCTCCAAGGTAACTTGGAGCTGAAAAATCCAATAGTAATAAAGATTCTGGGTCTATAAGATGCTCTGATTTGCCTTTAAAGTTTTGTCTTTTATAGCAACAAACACATTCAAGTCCCATGGGCGAAAGCCAAAGCTTTTTTTTTTTTTTTTTATTCACACCCTCAAAGTACTTCTTATGCATTTCCATAGAAACCTGCCTGAAGAGTTCTCTTGGGATGCAGGAATCCATGGGGCAGAAAATGAAATACTTAAAGTCCTGCAGAGGAACACTGGTATTTGCATTTTCAGACTTCATGTTTTTAGGTCACTTTTCCATGACCAAGACCAAGCATCAGCATTTGTGGGCAAAGAACCGGGCTCATTGGATGATCTCCCTTCTTTAGTTTGTGGCACTAAGTTCTCAAATCCCTCACTAGGAAAAAAAAAAATGTCCAAAAGCACATCACTGGAATGAGAGATTCACACTTCACATTCTTCCTGGCAGGTGATGTTTTTGTGCATTTTCCCACAAGTAGAACAAACTTTAGAAGAGGAGATGCCAGCCAGGTTTGGATCGATTCTCCTGAAATGAATGGTGCAGTCCATCTATCCTGGACTTTAGCATTGGCTCCAACTCTAACTTGCCATAAAATCATGGACAAATCATTAAGTTCTTTTGTGTCCCAGTTTTCCCATTAATAAAATATAAGAAATATTACTGGCACTGGCGTCCTGGTGCAGTGGGTTAAGCCACCACCAGCAACATGGGCATCCCATATGTGCACCAGTTCACGTTCCAGCTGCTCCACTTCAAATCCAGCTCTCTGCTAAGTGCAAGTGCTTGGGCCACTGCCATGTGGGCAACCTGGATGAAGTTGAGGGCTCTGGCTTCCAACCTGGCCCAGCTCCTATCACTGCAGTCATTTGGGGAGTGAATCAGTGGATGAAAAATACCTTTCTCTCTCTCTCTCTCTCTCTCTCTCTCTCTCTCTCTCTCTCTCTCTCTTCCCCCCCATGTGTGTGTACATGTGTGTGTACGTATCTATCTCTCCCTCTCTCTACTGTCTCTATGGAACTCTGCTTTCAAATAAATGCATCTTTTTTTGACAGGCAGAGTGGACAGTGAGAAAGAGAGAGACAGAGAGAAAGGTCTTCCTTTTCCGTTGGTTCACCCCCCAAATGGCCACCACGGCCGGCGCACTGCACCGATCCGAAGCCAGGAGCCAGGTGCTTCCTCCTTTTGGGCCATCCTCCACTGCACTCCCAGGCCACAGCAGAGAGCTGGACTGGAAGAGGAGCAACCGGGACAGAATCCGGCACCCCAAACGGGACTAGAACCAGGGGTGCCAGCCCCGCAGGTGGAGGATTAGCCAAGTGAGCAGTAGTGCCAGCCATAAATGCATCTTTTTCAAAAATAAGAAAGAGCGTTTATCTTGAGGGAACTCAGTAATGCAATGTTTATAAAAGCACCTAGCACAGCATTTGGCAAAGACAAATTTTTCATTAAATGCCACTTTCAGATCTAAAATCTAAAAACCAACACCAAGTTTCACATCAATCCAGTTATCTGTGCCATCATGAGTAAATTATTCCCCACCATGCCTTTATGTATCCATCAATTAAACAAGATTAAAAAAAAATCATTATCTGGTTCAAGTGTAAAATTTTATGAAAGCAGTTTTTCAAACTATAAGTTGTCTTACAAATGGAAGGGGGGATAATAGTGATTATGGTGATAATTGTGAAAAATGGTTACAATGGTATTTATTTTTAATGATTTGGGAGTCTTCTACAGGATTCTCAGCAAGTACCTATGTCTGTTTGAAGGATGTCCTTAATGTCTAAGCCAGAATCCACCTTGAACAACAATGAAGAGGTGAAAGTTGGCATTATAAATACCTCCTTCACACACACACACACACACAGCCTTCCAGGTACCCCGGATTCACAGACACGGTTCCTATTTTACTCTATTTAACTTCTGTTCATCACACTCCTTCTGTACTCATACAAGCTCCAATGTGCCCAGATATCTAACCATGTCCTGAGGTTCTTCTGTCCGAAAGCCAGAGTCACACTTGAGTCAAAGTCAGTTTGTAAATTTCTAGGTCTGGTACAATTTGAGACATGTTGGCCGTTTGGTGGAAAGTGGCATATGAGAAGAAGACCCCATAATACACTGCACTAGATGGGCAATGACCTGAATGGAAGGTAGTGAAAGTGAAAGTAAAAATGACACTGCAGGAGGTTTCAAAGCAGAGGACAAGACAGAGATGGGAGTGTCACTAAAGGCTTTCCTCCTCCCCATCAATACTTCACAGCTAGCCAAGTGACCCAAATGTGCATTATGACTTAGTTTCTGGTAATCAATAATCCAGAACCCTGCACCTCCCAACGGTTGCAAGATGGCTTCACTTTCTAAGCTTCTGGTTCCCCAGCTCTAAGACAGGGATAATTATATGCAGTGGTGTGCTTGTAAAGGTTTAACAACCAACTCTCTGGAGGGAAAAAAAGGTCAGATTGTAACATTTTTCAACTTCTATGGGATAAATAGATCCACAATGTGCAATTCCAACTCATAATATGAAATTGGGTTGGGAATGTTGCAGTTGGGAATCATACACTATAGCACGTGATACAGTATTTCCATAGTATGTAAGCAACAGATTAAAACAATTAATAGTAAAATACAGTGAAATAAGTAGGGGTAATAAGTTTGCAGTTTCTACTGCCATTTAAATACAATTTATTTCATTGAAAATGTTTATTATTTAATTTTTAACAATGTCTGTATTTCATAACCAGCTCTCAAAATTTCTGAAAATGTAATAATGAACTCTGGCCCACTGGTATGAGCCAGCTCCACCACATTACTGATTATATTTGCTGAAAAGGTTCTTCTGAGAATTTTCATGCTACATTTTTCATGTAGGTCCTAAAGAAACCATATTTAATGGTATTATGTTATTTCTTTCAAATATAGCAAATTTAGTACTCTTCATAGCCTTACCAGTAACTCTGGCTGTTAAAGAAATTGATACGACTCATATGTCTATCGCATTGTTAGTAGAGTTAATCTGCCGTCTGATAGAGACAAGGAAAAGGACTTCAATGACTACAGAGACAACTGGGATATGTAATGGTGACGGCATCAACAGCCACAAAACAGTCCGGAGGAAGAAGAAATCATGGTAGTCCACTTCTAAGCCCCTTTTCTGGTGTTTTCATGACTTGGTCTCATCAGAGCTAAAAAAGGATCCAAATGCGCTGGAAGTTCTATGGTCTGACTGCTTAAAGAGAGTCATGGAATCCCAGCTTGCGACTGATTTTGGTTTTTATTTGTTTGCTCGCTTTACTGTGTCTGGAAAAGCTTCTGGAGCTATATGTTTCAGGCACGTAGATTGAGGACATCAGTTATCAGATGAAAAAGAAGAATGTGAGAAATGGGACAGGGAGGGGCCCGCTCTGTGGCTTAGTAGATTAAGCCGCTACCTGCGGTGCCTGTATGCCCTATGGGTGCTAGTTTGTGTACCGGCCTCTTGTCTTCTGATCCATCTCTCTGCTATGGCCTAGAAAGGCAGTGGAAGATGGCTCAAGTCCTTGAGCCCCTACACTCCCATGGGAGACCTGGAGGAAGCTTCTGGCTCCTGCTTTGTCTTGGCCCAGCTCCGGTCCTTGAGGCCATTTGGAAGTGAACCAAGAGATGGAAGATCTCTCTCTCAGTCTGTAACTCTACCTCTTAAATAAATAAATAAATCTGTTAAAACTTAAAGAAAGAAATGGGATAGGGAAACTATTTGATAACTAGAAAGTATAAAGAAAAAGGCAATACAAGAAAGGGCGAAGGAGAAGAAGGAGGAAAAAGGAGGGCAAAAGTCTCATTAAATTCCCACGTTGAGGCTACAATCTGATCAGATCAAGTTCATTAAATGGAAGAATTTGTTGTAGGAACCAGGTTTCCAGGAAAATTCTTCCAAGTAAAATTGTTTTAACTTATATAATAATGCCTTTCTCTCTGAATTGGAACAAAGAAAAACAAAACAAAACAGGCAATAAAGATTGCCAAGGCACCGGATTCTAACCCGGTTGCCCCTCTTCCAGGCCAGCTCTCTGCTATGGCCCAGGAGTGCAGTAGAGGATGGCCCAAGTGCTTGGGCCCTGTACCCCATGGGAGACCAGGAGAACCACCTGGCTCCTGCTTTCGGATCAGCGCGGTGCGCTGGCCGCAGCACACCAGCCATGGCGGCCATTGGATGGTGAACCAACGGCAAAGGAAGACCTTTCTCTTTGTCTCTCTCTCTCATTGTCCACTCTGCCTGTCAAAAATAAAATTAAAAAAAAAAAAAAGATTGCCAAGGAAGAGAACAAGAGAACAAAGGAAATCTGTGGTAAATGTAAGGGTACTTTTCTCCATAAGCTATTGATACTGTGAAGCTCTTTATTTGGCAGACAGAGGCTCAAGGTAAACATTGATATTTCTATTTTTAAAGAAATGTATAAATCATTGTTAAGACAAAAGGCAAAAGCTATGAGAAATATTTTTTGCCAGTTTTTAATACAGTGTGTGTTGAGTGTTAGTGTCCAGTTATTTTTGTTTCTTACCACCCACTTTCCCAAAACTTTTTTTTTTAAAGATTTACTTATTTATTTGAAAGGCAGAGTTACAGAGAGAGAGGAAAACAGAGGGAATTTTGATTCTGCTGGTTCACTCCCCGAATGACTGCAACAGCCAGAAGCTGTGCCAGGCCAAAGCCAGGAGCCTAGAACACTGACTGGATGTCCCATGCAGGTGGTAGGTGCCCATGCACCTCAACAACTTTATGCTGCTTTCCCAGACAGATAAACAGTGAGCTGGATCAGAAGTAGAGAAAGTAGAGTTCAAGCAGCAGCTAAACCCACTGTGCCACAGTGCCTGCCCCACTTTCCCAATTCTTGAAGAACCATAACCCAAAACTTGATCAGAATGGGATGTTTAAAATTTTATTGAAAGAATATAAGCATCATGGAATTTCATATACAAATTTAGCAATGTAGTGACTCTTCCCTCCCTACCTTCCTCCTGCCCATGTTCCCACCCTTCTTCCTCCTCCTTCCTCTATTCCCATTCTTATTTTTTACAAGGATCTATTTTCAGTTAATTTAATACTCATGGGACTAACCCTACACTAAGTAGAGAGTTCAGCAAATAGTATATGAAAAAGAAAAAACAAAACAAATAAAAAAATTGACCCTCAACAGTAAAGACAAGGGCTGTTCAAAATCATCATACCACAAAATGTCAATTTCACTCCTATAGATTATCTTTTACATACTCTATTAGTTATCACAGATCAGGGAGAACATATGGTATTTGTCTTTTTGGGACTGGATTGTTTCACTAAGTATAATGGTTTAGCAGTTGTATCCATTTTGTCACAACTGACAGGATTTCATTTTTTAACCACTGTGTAGTATTCTATAGCGTGTATATTCCATAATTTTTTAAAGATTTACTTATTTGTTTGAAGGGAAAAGTTATAGAGAGGCAGAGAGAGAGAGAGCAAGAGAGACAGAGAGGTCTTCCATCCGCTGGGGATGCAAGGGTTCTTGTTTTCACACAAGAAAGAATTCAGGCGTGAGACAGAGAGTAGTGGAAAGCAAATAGCAAGGTTTATTAGGGCAGGGACATTCATAAGAACAGATGGGCACCTCTCCAGACAGAACCTGAGAGAGAGTGCCCCGTCGCTCAGACTGGGGGAGAGCGAGGTTACATGGCTGAGTAGAGAGAACACACCTGACCAGGCCAGGCGGGCGGCTCAGCAGAGAGGCAGAGGGCTGAGTGCACAGTCTGGTTGAGCTGGGGGTTTTGAAGGGGATTGGTCTTGCTTCCCCATCTCTGCTCCTCCTGGGACAAAGGACTTTTTGGATGTAAATACAAAAAAAATTTTTATCTGAGCTTTCCGCATGAAGTTATCAGACAGGGGGAAGCCTGGCTGGTGTCACTCAGCCTTAGAGGAAGGATGGTTATCAGGTAGAAGGGGCGGGGCGTTTGAAGTGAAGAAACTGGGCTGCACCTGGAAGATTATCAGGCAGAAGGGGCGGGACCTCCACCTGGCAGGTTATTGGGTAGAAGGGGCAGGGCAGGATGTTTCAAGTGCAGATACTGGGCTGCTCCTGGAAGGTTATCGGGATGACTTTGAGATGCATTTGCTGGACCTAGATGTCAATTCCTTAGGCCTTTGTCTCTCACACACATAAGCTTATATCTGACTTCCTACCTAACAGTTGCAATGGCCTGAGATGGACCGATCTGAAGCCAGGAGCCAGGAGCTTCTTCTAGGCCTACCACATGGGTGCAAGGGCCCAAGGACTTGGGCCATCTTCTATTGCTTTCCCAGAAGTGGAGCAGCCAGGACTCGAACCAGTACCCATGTGGGATGCCGGCCCTGCAGGTGATGGCTTTACTTGATATACTACAGATACAGCCCCTACCATAATCCATCCAGTCTTCAGTTAATCTAGGTAGTTTCCATATCTTAGCTATTGTGAATTGAGACTCAATGAACATGGGGGTACAGATAACTCTTTCATATGCTAATTTCATTTCCCTTGGGTAAATTCCCAGGAGTAGGTTGGCTGGGTCATATGGTAGGTCTATATTCCGATTTCTGAGATATCTTCATACTGTCTTCCACAGTGGCTGCACTGGTTTACATTCCCACAAACAGTGGGTTAGGGTGCCCTTTCTACCTCATCCTGGCCAGCATTTGTTGTTTGTTGATTTCTGCATGAAAGCCATTCTAACTGGGGTGAAGTAAAAGCTCACTGTGGTTTTGATTTGCACTTCCCTGATGGACAGTGATTCTGAGTATTTTTCATATGTCTGTTGGCCATTTGAATTTCATCTCTTAAAAAATATCTATTCAGTAGTCAGGGGATCCCAGTGGAATTTGAGGTATAAAATACCTGCTTCCTTCCCCAAAACAGTTATCTTTAGCAAAAACAAACAGGCTGCCCTTCCTCCTTCAGAATCTCCAAATTTACCATGAGAACAGCAAGGGAGCTCCTCCTGAGCTCGCAGCTTATTGTGAAAACAAGTTACCTATCCCACCCTTAGCAGGCCAGACAGGATGGAGAACTGTAAATGAGGTCTTTTGATGGTTTTTGTCCCAGCCTGGTAACTGAATGCCAATCTGATTGTCAGGGGTTTTTTTTGTACTTCAAGCTGCCTGCCTCCAGTACCTTTGGGTTTTCCTCTCTTGGAAGCCCTCCTCCATGCTGCTCTGGCTGGAGGTCCTTGATTTTAATACTTTTAAATCTAAAAAAAAAAAAATCTATTCAGGTCCTTTGCCCATTTCTTAACTGGATTGTTTGCTTTGTTGAGTTTCTTGAACTCTTTATAGATTACAGATCTTTATGCATTATCCGTTACATAGTTTGCAAATATTTTCTCCCATTCTGTTGGTCACTTCTTCACTTGGCTGAGTGTTTCTTTTGCAGTACAGAAGACTAAGTTTTGTGTAATCCCATTTGTCAATTTTGGCTTTGACTGTCTGTGCTTCTTAGGTCTTTCCAAGAAGTCTTTCCCTATGCCAATATCTTGTAGGGTTTTCCCAAAGTTCTCTAGTAATTTGATGGCATTGGGTCATAGATTTAAGTCTTTGATCCATTTCGAGTGGATTTTTGTGTAAGGTTTAAGATAGGGGTCTTGTTTAATACTTCTGCATGTAGAGATCCAGTTTTCCCAGCACCAAATGTGGATGAGACTGTCTTTGCTCCAGGGATTGACTTTCACTCCTTTGTCAAAGATAAGGTGGTTGTAGATGCATGGGTTGATTTCTGGAGTTCCTATTTTTATTGTCTTAAACTCAGTGATGGTGGTTGTGCTGCTTGATCCACAGGCAACAGAAAGGCAGATGGAGACAGGTCTGCAGCTACGTGGGAGAAGGCACTTCTTTCTCCAGCAGAAGATGTATGGGATTAATTCTGAAGATTAAACAAATCTGAGAGACATGATGGGGTGGTAAAGGCCAAGAAACGTAAGATCCAATGGAAGACTTAGAAACGTAAAGTAATCATGTTCTGAAAATAGATCAAGGTGACTGCTCTTAACACCGTGTGCCTATGCTCACAGGAACATCTCTGCACATATGCTCAGAATATAGTAGTTTGAAGCATCAGTCCAGAGCAGGCAACTAATGTATTCTTCTTTAAGACAACACAAAGAGGAGATTGTCTTCATTTCTTTAAATAATGAAATTAGAAAATAATCCAAGTTGCTCCCATGCCATTAGGATTTAAATAAAAGAACCCAAGGCAACTAATAAATATGGGGAATTTGTGGTCGAAGCTCAGTTTGCTATGATTTGCTATTATTCTGAGATGTAGCTCAAAGAATATCCCTCTGCTTTTTACAATCTATTTTCTTTTCGAAATGTTAAAAAATAATTCATTCAATAACTAGCCCCATATACATGCAGAGAATGATGACAAAGTCTACGAGTACAAAAGGGAGTAGTGTATGAGGGAGAAATGTATAACATAATTTAGAAAGAGGAAGAAATTACTTAGCAAGCATGTTAGAGGTACAGTGTCTCCACCTGCTGTAAAACTGTAGGATTGAAACCTATAGTGTGAGGCCACCTGGTTGGGCTAGGGGTCTAGGGACCCCTCAGACATAGGTAGACTGTCAAGCAGGTTGCAAGTTTTGTGCAAACAGGCTGCCAACTGTGGCTGGAACACTTGTTTCCAGACCTGCCTGGCATCTCTCCCACTATATCTCCCTGAGCTGCCTGTGTGACCTTGTGGTTTAATCAGTTCTTCAAGTTAGTCACAATCTTCCATCCAGAGGTAGCAGAGGAGGGGGCTGCACCCCTAAGGAGAATCTGGCTGTCTACAGGAGACCCCCACTATCTCCATGAGCCCCAAGCCAATCAAGATACATTATGTGAAACCCCTATCAAATAAGCAACTCAGAATAACCCAAAGAGAAGACAATAATGCCTTAAAAGCCGTGCACACTTCCTGAAAGCCAATATCCTGTTCATGCAATCCGTCTGGTCTTCTCTCAGGCTAGATGCTTTACTAAAAGAAACAGAAGAAAGCTTTTGCTTCTTTTCCTGCAAATTGTTCCCCAGCTTTTTATTTCTATACTAAGCCGAGGAAGAGAAACCATGAAGCTCGCTCTGGTAACCGCCCTCCCTTCTATGACCAGTAAAAAGTGGCTTGGTGTTTTGTCCTTTTTCTCTGTCTTAATTTCTTCCTCCCTCCAAGCATGTCCTGCAGAGAGGATGAACTTACTTATGCTGCCAGGAAGCCACATGTGTTTCCTTCATTCATGAGCTGACAGCACCCATAAAGCAAGGCCAAGGTAATGGTTTCCATCCCCCTTCCACAGCTAGTTGCTTTCCAAGCAATCTTCTTTGTTTCTGATTTTTTTCACTTTAAATTCTCTTGTTCTGCTTCTCAGTAGCTTGCAATTGGATCTCAGTATTACCACACTGGCCAATAACAGAATATTGTGAGGACAAAGAATTCTTAGTTTGGTGCCTGTTTCTTGGTTTAGCATATAATTTATTCAAAAAGGGACATCATAGAAAAAAACCTGTTTGCTTTAGATCAGGAGAGAAACACACTTATTAAACAGTCTCTCCTGGAAGCTATATCTGGTCAACGATAAGTTGAACACACTCATTATCATAGTGTCATCCAATTATATCCTAGCTTTAATGTATAGTTAGATAAGTGCTTCAGGACAACTCATGCCTCTCATAATATGATAGCTAATTTGTACACTAACTAGAGTCCATTATGTTTTTCTTTCTCTCAGCTCTGACTTTTGCTGAGCATACACAATGCATTTGCTTCTGTCCAGGCAAGCATGCAAGATGGTTCCAGCTTATGGGAATTCATGAGGGTCCCCGTGGTAAGCCTCACCAGGCTCAGAAGTCAATACGGAAAACTGTCCCCAGGGCAGATCTCCATCAAGCTCCTTTTCTGGAGTCTGACCTGCCATTTTTGCAGCCAAAATGTCACTCTGCAGCACTGCCAGAGGAAAGAAACCATGCAAGTGTGTTCAATGGGCTGAAAAGAGCTGAAGACTCATGGGCAACTGATACAGGGGATATTTAGCCATTCTTATCTCACCACACTACCATTTAAAGGCGGAGTCCTATCTAATAGACTTCTGGATTGAGCCAGGGCCTTGTGGTGATATGAAAAATCGGAGTAATTTTAAGGACTGAATTTTTTTTAAGCCTTTAATATGGAGTTACCTTAACTGAGTTCAAGTTCCAATTCTATCACTTGGATATTAGTTTATGACCTTTAACAAATAACATATCATTTCAAAAACTCAGTTTTCTTCATCTACAGAATAGGAATGCCATTTCCTACCTTGCAACATTATACCAAAGATGGAATGAACTTGCAAAATAATTCATATTTTGCAGAACACCTTTTGTTCCCATATTGTTAGCAACACAGTTGAGAAACACTACAATATAGGTTTTCTGTGCCAAAGATGTTTCTTGATTTAGAGCATTGAGGAAAGTCTACAAATTCCCAGATGACACTGTAGCTCTGCTCCAAAAAGCAAATCAGTTAATCAGAATATCATAGCCAGTTTTTCATACTAGTGGAAAGAACAATTATTTTTGCTTCCTTTACTACTTGGCTGATACCTGTAGTTTCACTAATACTGTTGGCAGAGATCAAAGCCTTAACCTAATGCTGTTGCCTGGGGTGTGCTTGTGGATTATTAATCATTTACACTTTAACTTGAGAGGGTTTCAGATCCTGTACCAGTAGGAAGTGTTGCTGACAGAAGTGAAATTGGGTATTAAGAGCCAGATCACCACCTAACGGGCAATGAACAGAAAGAACCCACCAGGCCCTGTGAAATGTCTTCCTGGGAGACTCAAACTCTTGTCCCAGGGAATGACCTGGACAATTAAAAGCTGTGGAACACATGGGATCTTATCCATGTGACTACCCCAGTGTTCTACCACAGGAGAGGGTCCTGCACCTGAGACAGCTGAGCAACCTCCTCAGATGATGACCTTCCAACCTTTACCATAGTAAGATGATAACTCTCCTGATTGGTGAGAACATTTACACCAAGCTAATCAAGTTCATCAAGATTGCTCTCAGCAATAGGCTTTGTTAGAACAGTAGATATTGGAGGCATGAGCTCCAGTCTCCAGCTTTAGTTCAGCTGCTGTATTACTACATCTTCCTGTGCCTCGGTGAGAAAGGCCCATGGGATGGTGTTGGAGGGTCAGTGCCCACCTGAGACACACGGAAGCCTAAGGCCAAAGAATGATAAGTAACACTGAGCCTTATCTCTTGACAATTGTAATGTTTGGTTCACCGTGGATCTGTGTCATTAATTTTTTTTTTTTTTTGACAGGCAGAGTGGACAGTGAGAGAGAGAGAGAGACAGAGAGAAAGGTCTTCCTTTGCCGTTGGTTCACCCTCTAATGGCTGCCGCGGTAGCGCGCTGCGGCCGGCGCACCGCGCTGTTCCGATGGCAGGAGCCAGGTGCTTATCCTGGTCTCCCATAGGGTGCAGGGCCCAAACACTTGGGCCATCCTCCACTGCACTTCCCTGGCCACAGCAGAGAGCTGGCCTGGAAGAGGGGCAACCGGGACAGGATCGGTGCCCCGACCGGGACTAGAACCCGGTGTGCTGGCGCCGCAAGGCGGAGGATTAGCCTGTTGAGCCACGGCGCCGGCTTGTGTCATTAATTTTTAAGCTTATATATTTGAAAGGGAGAATAAAAGAAAGAGATTTTTCCATCCACCATTTCATTTCCTAAATGCTCACAATAGTTGATGCTGGGCAAGGCTGAAGCCAGGAGCCTGGAACTCAACCCAGGTCTCCCATGTGACAGGAAACCAATGAGTTGGGCCATCCCTACCTACTGCCATCCAGGGTGCACAATAGCAGGCAGCTGGAATCCTGAGTAGAGCCCGAAGGTGACGTCAAACACGCTGATACAGATATCCCAAGTGACAGATTAACCACTGCACCAAATGCCGGCCTCTAATTTTTATTTTTAAATATATTGTGGTGTTATATGTTGATTGAGTTTTAGGCCAACCCCTGTGAATGCCTTACCTGCCTCGCCCTGACTCAGGTCTTCACCCTCAGAGGAGAAAGCAGGTCTAGCACCTGCCTCTGCCACTCAATCCCCTTGCAGATCTGAGGATAACAGGGACACCTTCTCCAAGGGTGACACATGAGGTGGCCTTTCAATAAGAATGTCTCGGGCTCTTGAGTGAGGGGCTCCATGCACACAGTATCCAGCCAGACTCACATCTAAGACAGAAGCCTTGGGTCTAAGGCCCACATCCCATCTGATCTCAGGAACTGACAGAGCAGCATCTCAGGAGACAAGCTGGTTGGATCCACAATGCTCTCCCACACCTAAAGATTAGTTCTTGTTCTTGTCCTGGTCCTTGGGATTTTGTCTCAAGGCCTCTGGGAATCTGCTGAGGTAGTTCTGACTTGGACTCAGCCCTAACCCAACTGAAATGGGGAACCAGCCAGGAGGATTAGGCAGGAACAGGTGAGCTGGAATGTCTGCCAGTCCTGCCCTGTAACTCTACCCCCTCACCAGTCAGTGTAGCATGCCTACCTTCCCAGAATGCCCCGGTGGCTCATCAGGGACCAGGAAGGAGGAGACACCACAACAGTCATGTGGAATTCAAACTCCACGTGAAGATGCCACGAAGATCCCGGAAAGCCTCTCACTTCCTACCTCCATGCAGATCCCACCCCACCTGTATATTCAATTAAGGCACCAACCCCATCTCACAAAGAGGCTGAGAACATGGATAGGCCCTCTTTTGCTCTTGACCATGCCTGGGGATCTGCCTTGGGCTTCCCCTACCTCTCTGTCTTCATAGGCAGCTCTCTGGCCAACACATGATAGGTATCTCTCCGCATGAAATGACCCACGAGTGCATATTCTTTCTCTCTTTTAAATAAACTCTGCCTTCAGTTGTGCACTGCACAACTTTGAATTCTTCTCTCCATGGAGCAAAGAACCTGAAATAAAGATTAAGATATGTAGGCCCCTAAGGCAGCCAACTCCTAGCCCCAGAGCGCATCTGTTGGTGGCTTCAGTCTCTTGTTTCTGCTGCCCAGTGGTCAGAATCACTTCATGACAGGAATGAACATGCTCTCTTGCTACCCCTCTCTTGGGCAGCCCAGAGGCGGCAAGCTCAGACCTACAAGGATCACTTGGCAAGATACTTTATTTTTTAAAATGCACATTTTGAAAAATTCTCATCTCTTCTAGCCCATACTAGGAAGAGGAGAACCGACAATGCGTGCAAGCCTCACCTCTTTCAGTGTCAATTCTCTCGCCCAGAAGCAGGGAGGCAGGCTGCCGCCCTGTGCAGTCCTCTTTAGAGGCACCTCCCGGCCCAGGTAAGCTGTAGACAACACCACAACTATACCTAAATGAAATGTATTGCTTTGTGCAGTGCTCCAGAGGAGGGGAGAAGGAGACAAAATCCGGTCCCTTGTCCCAGATCACTCCTACTTACCTCTCTCCACTTCTGTTTTTTTCCCCTTCTGTTCCCTCCTTTTTTCCTTTCTTCACATTTCCGGAGTTTAGTTTGTGGCAAAGCAGAAAGTACACATTGTCCACCCAGGCACTTGAGCTGCCAGATTTGATTTCCTTTCCAGATGCAGTAGATGGAGGAAAGAACAACTGTGGCCGGCGATTAGATTTATTTTTTCTGCTTGTGTCCTGACCCTTGCCAACATCCTAGCAGTCCACAGCTCACCTCCTGTCTCCAGCAGAACAGGAGGAAGGTTTGTAGCTCCTAGAGTGGGGAATGGGTTCTCAGAGTCTAGTCAGACCGCCCCCTCCGGCTTGTCAGCTCTGTTGGCATCACTCATGGCAAGTGAGGAAAGTCCTGGAAGAAAGCCCTGTCTTTGGGAGGCAGTCTGTGGAAGCCACCCACATAGGGACTTCAGCTTATGGTCACCGTAGTCTTTCATTCCTGACTCCATGATCCTGGATTCCAAGGCCAAAGTGAGTTATGAGTGCATACAACAGTTACTGTGCCCACAGTGTCACTCCAAAGGGCCCTCTCCTCTCTCCATGATCATCACCTGGGTAGAGGAATAATTATGGTTTGGGCAGAATGAACACCTTCGCAAACATGAGCTCTGAAAAGAAGAGTCTTTGGAGTTGAAAGGAAAGCAGAATATGGAATGTCTGAAGACTACAGCACACCTTGGTTTTTGCTCTTATTTATTTATTTATTTATTTTGCCAAGGACAGTGAAAGAGACAAGAGAGAACCAATTGTTCTTGCTATTTATGCTGGTTCAGGCACTACAATGAGAGGAAGGGGTGCAATGTAAAGAAAAAACAGTCCCTCCACAAGCAGATACTAATGCCAAGAATTTTAAAAATAAAGAAAGTGTGGGGCCAGCACTGTGGCATAATGGGTAAAACCACTGCCTGATGTGACGGCATTCCATATGAGTGCCAGTTCAAGTCCTGGCTGCTCCACTTCTGATCCAACTCTCTGCTGTTTCCTGGGAAAGCAGTGGAAGATGGCCCAAGTCCTTGGGCCCCTGCACCAGTGTGGGAAACCCAGGAGCAGCTCATGGCTCCTGGTTTTGGATTGGCTCAGTTCCAGTCATTACGGCCAATTGGGGAGTGAACCAGTGGATGGAAGACCTCTCCCTCTCCCTCTCCCTCCCCCTCTCCCTCTCCCTCCCCCTCTCCCTCTCCCTCTTCCTCTCCTTCTCCATCCCCCTCCCCCTCTCCCTCTCCCTCTCCCTCTCCTTCTTTCTCTCCCTCTCCTTCTCTGTGTAACTCTTTCAAATAAATAAATAGATATTTAAGAAAAATAAAGTGAGCAAAATAAGCAAAAGCCCAGTGACAATAAAATAAATCTAAGCTGTTCCCTGCTGGATGGATGTAGTATAGAATCCTCTTATTTCTTTCTGCTTCCAGATGCACGTTATCTTGCTAAAACCACAGCATAGGTTGCCATGTATGTTCTCAAATTTCATGTCTTTTGGGAGACCTGACTAGGCCCTAGGTCCACAACCTGCTTTCTCTCCTGCTGCTTGGCGCTTCTGGACTCTGGCTTGCAGGTGGAGCCTGGTCCTTGGAGAACACCCTCCGTGCCCCCTCCTGCCTCTGAATTTGTAGTAGCTCTGCATGTTAAATACATTTTAGATCCAGATATT
The DNA here is from genome assembly GCF_033115175.1 of Lepus europaeus. Taxonomy (NCBI): domain Eukaryota; kingdom Metazoa; phylum Chordata; class Mammalia; order Lagomorpha; family Leporidae; genus Lepus; species Lepus europaeus. The sequence goes on from NC_084842.1 coordinate 9,412,816, forward strand.
GTATCTGAGAATTATACCTGGACACCAACTCCGTGGCTCACATTCATCTGATCTGATACATATCCAAAGGCCAAGGACTCCAATGGAAGGGGCACGGTCAGAGCCTTTGTCACCAAGTGCCATGGGCTCCAAGTGGATGAAATAGTCTTGGCTTTGTTTTCAACTTTGATAAGGTGAATGCACTTCCCTAGATGATGCCAATGTATTGCTATACTTTTCCACCACGTTTGAGACATCAGAATCTTCTGACACCTCATTTGAGATGCCCAGACTCCTATTCGTGGTCCACCTTTGATGGCCCAAGTCCTTGGGCCCTGCACCCACATGGGAGACCAGGAGAAGCACCTGGCTCCTGGCTTTGGATTGGCACAGTGCGCCAGCCACAGCAGCCATTGGGGGGTGAACCAACGGAAAAGGAAGACCTTTCTCTCTGTCTCTCTCTCACTGTCCACTCTGCCTGTCAAAAAGAGAGAGAGAGAGAGAGAGAGAGAGAGAGAGAGAGAGAGAGAGAATTCTGCCATTGCTCTCAGGAGACTGGAATGGAAATAAATAAGTGAACTTTTTTTTTAACTTTTATTTAATGAACATAAATTTCCAAAGTACAGCTTATGGATTACAATGGCTTCCCCCCCCCCATAACTTCCCTCCCACCAGCAACCCTCCCCTTTCCCACTCCCTCTCCCCTTCCATTCACATCAAGATTCATTTTCAATTATCTTTATATACAGAAGATCAGTTTAGTATATATTAAGTAAAGATTTCAACAGTTTGCACCCACACAGAAGCACAAAGTGAAAAATACTGTTTGAGTACTAGTTATAGCATTAAATCACAATGTACAGCACATTAAGGACAGAGATCCTACATGAGGAGTAAGTGCACAGTGACTCCTGTTGTTGACTTAACAAATTGATACTCTTGTTTATGGCATCAGTAATCACCCTAGGCTCTTGTCTTGAGCTGCCAAGGCTATGGAAGCCCTTTGAGTTCACCGACTCTGATCATATTTAGACAAGGTCATAGTCAAAGTGGAAGTTCACTCCTCCCTTCAGAGAAAGGTACCTCCTTCTTTGATGACCTGTTCTTTCCACTAGGATCTCACTCGCGGAGATCTTTCATTTAGGTCATTTTTTTTTTTGACAGAGTGTCTTGGCTTTCCATGCCTGAAATACTGAAATACTCTCATGGGCTTTTCAGCTGTATCCAAATGCCTTAAGGGCTGATTCTGAGGCCACGGTGCTGTTTAGCACATTTGCCATTCTATGAGTCTGTGGTATATCCCGCTTCCCATGTTGGATCATTCTCTCCCTTTTTAAATAAGTGAACTTTTAAAGATAATTGGCTTTCAAAACACCATCTGTATTCCTTTTCTCCATTTCCTGACAATCCCCACCCCAGGAAGCTCAAGGTGTAATAACTTGGGATTCTTTGGGTGCCTCATGTGTGACACGGTTGTAGCCCATGTAATACAGGTGAACGATGACCAATGATGCCTTTCAGTAGAAATCCACTAGCTCTGCTCAAATGCCTGCTCATGACTTTGCTCTGCTGGCTTTCACTCATGCATAGCCTGCTCCAGTATACTCTAGCTGCTGTTCATGCAAGGTTCAAAACATGTGTTTTGAATCCTCAAATCAAAAGGTTTTCCTATAGTTGACTGATCTTAGGATACATTATACATGAGCTCCTGTTTAAGGTGATAAACTATTTGCAATCTCTATGCAGGAAACCATCAGGACCCATAGCACATTCACTCAACATATACTTGTTGATCAATTATTTTGGGGTATTAGTGCAACTGCTCAGGACGCAGCCATGAAAGAGGGAGCTAATGCCCCTGCCTTTGAGGAGTCTGAATTCTCACAGACAGAATCAGAAAGCAACTAAAGTAGCAAGAAAATAAGCAATAATAAAGTCAGGTTCTGCAAAGTTCTTGGACTAAAATGAACAGGCTCCTATCCTGGAAAGGATTGATAAAGTGTTCGCTGTATGAGATAACAGAAGAGTTTTCCAATTTCAGCTCTTAAAATAAAGGAAGGCAGAAAAACTTAACATCTATATATGTTTTTTTCATAATACACATTTTCCATAAACTTTTTGGAAAACCACTCATATCAGCCAATGAGCCCTGCAGAGGCCCATGAAAGAAGATGTTCAAAAAATGGTGCAATCAGTGCAAAGGCACTGAGGTGAGAATGATAGAAAGTGTTAGGGCAGAGAGTAGGCTGCTCCAACTAGAATACCTTGAGCTACACGGATATTGAGCTAAGCAGGGCCTACATCCTATTAAACTTCATCTGCCATAATGAGGAGTTTAGATGTTATTCTAAATATAGTGAGAAAATATTTCAGCAGATAGATAATCACCAATACACACTCATGGCTAATTTGAGAGTATGCCAAGTGTATGTGCTGGTGGCCGTGCTCAGGAAAGCTACCACCTCATAGTCAAGCTCGCACTGATACTGACAAAAAGAAACAAAAAAGGAAAGGGGTTGTGAAATGTGTAAATGAGCAGGTGTCTCTGTATCATTTTCCATTTAGCCGGTATGGTCAGTTCATCCAAATATCCCTAAAACGTCGGTTTTTAGTGCTGAATATCATAGACAACCCTCTTAACCTTCACAATCTGGACTGCTTTAGGACATGTGTTATTGGATAATTTTGTCAATGATAATAAAAAGTTGCTGTTTAATTAGCAAAGGAGAAACCAGCATTTGCAGTGAGATAATAAAGGAATTCAATAAAAGTCCATTACAATCTTAATGGGAGATGGCTGTCACCACAAACTCCCTCTTTCTAGCATTGCTGTGGGGGGCTGCTGTGTACCTGCTGAGCAAGAGGAAAATCACCCCTTTTGTTTCTTTCTTTTTAAAAAAAGATTTATTTACTTATTTGAAGAGCAGAGTAACACAGAGGGAGAGATGGAGAAACAAACAGAGAAACAGAGAGAAAGAGAGAATCTCTTCCGTTTGTTGATTCACTCCTCTAATGACCATATTAACCAGGCCTGGGACAGATCAAAACCAGGAAACAGAAGCTCCATCCTGGTCTCCCACATGAGTGCCAGGGGCCCAAGTACTTAGGCCATCTTCTGCTGCCTTCCCAAGCACATCAGCACGAAGCTAGATTGGACGTGGAGTAGCCAGGACTCGAACAAGCACCAGGACATGGGACGGCAGCATTGCAAGCAGCGGTTTTACCCCCTATGCTGCCACATTTGTCCTCCCTCAGTCTCTTTAGGTCCCTATTCAAATTTCATCTTCTTAATCAGGCTTTCCCTGATCATTCATCTAGAATTGCTACCTCCCTCTGACACTTTTGGACCCTCTTCCTTGGGCTTTATATCTCTTTAGCACTTGTTACATCTATCATATGTTTTATTTGCTTATCCTTTGCCTCATCTCCTAAAACATAAGCTCCAAGAAGCAGAAATTTTGGACTACTATATTTACTGCTATATCCCCAACTTTTAAGGTAGTGTCTGGCACGCAGTGGATGCCATAAATATTTTTCTAGGAATTAAAATTACTGTAGGAATTTATCCAACCTCTCAATCTGTTTTCATATACACTGAGATAGCAACCTGTGCCATAGGCTTCTTAAATGCATTAAAGAACGCAAAGTGTTTTGCACAGTGTTTAGCATGCAAAATATTTAAGAAGTCACATATTATCACTAGTTACTAGATAGATGTAATTACTATCATTACTACTACCATTTACTATTTCCATTACTAACTGTTCACAAGCAGCAATAGATTTTTTTTTTCACTGAATTGAGATGGAGCTTGAGATTTGTATCCTGTGATTGCCCCTTATGTCACACTTATGGGGAAAATTCGCAGCTCCTTCCACCATCAGAATAATTGAAGTTCTGTCTGCATCACTGGTACAGAAGGAAAGAATATTGAGGAAGAAGACTGAAGAACACAGGTTCCAAGTCAACACCTTAGGATTTATTTCTGGGTCTGAAGAGAAACTGAGTCATTTCTCAAGTGGCTCAACCCTAGGAAAACCCTCAGATCTTTTTCAAAAATGGCAGGAATGATCCTATCTGGATTTCTGAAAATGAGCCCCGACTTGCTTGTATCTTTCCCTGGCTGCTTCACGTATAGTCATCGGTCAGGCACTCTCTGGTGTGGACTGGCTTATAATCCGGATTAAGGACACAGTGGGTAACAAGGAGAATAAATTTCATGCGATCATAAAAATAAGAGTTGACACCCATTGAATCCCTTTTTCTAAGAAAAGACAAAAGAAGGAAGAGATCACCATGAAGGTGAGAAAGACTTCACGTCTGTAAATTACTTTTTGGTCAGGTATACGATGTTGCAGTTCATGTGACCCTTAACAATGATGTTTATGGCAAAAACGTTTTTATTATTGGGGTGGGCATTGTGGGGCACTGGGATAAGCCGCCACTTGGGACACCTGCATCCCACGTCAGAGTGCCTGGTTTGAGTCCCAGCTACCCTGCTTCCAATCCAGCTCCCTGCTAATGTACCTCGGAACACAACTGATAAAGGACCAAGTATTGGGTCCCTGCCACCCACGAGGAAGACCTAGATAGAGGTCCTAGTTCCTGGCTTCAACCTGGCCCAGCCACAGTTGTTGAAAGCATTTGGGGAGTGAAGCAACAGATAGAGATCTTTCTGTGTCTTCTTCTGACTCTCTGCCTTTCAAATAAATATTTTAAAAATTTTATTATTAATATTATTAAGGGCTATGACTATAACCAAAATATATCATTGCATAGTGTTTGTTATTACTTATAACATTATAATAGTTTTGTATTTATGTTTTTTTATTTTATTATTAATATTACTATTAAGGGCCAGAAATATAGACAAAATACATCATTCCGAAGTGTTTGTTAGTAGTCATAACATTATTATGGTGTTATGACTACTATTATTATTGATATTCTATTATTAAGTGCTATATACCAGGCCCTATGCTAAGTACATCGCATGTCAGACTCTCATTTAATACTCACAACAAAGTTATGAGGCAGGTCCTTTTGCTAAAGAAACTGAAGTCCAGCCAGGCTGAGTGACATTCCTAGATGGCACTAACACCTGGACCTATTAGGCTCTGAGCTCACACCATGTGTTTGGAGAGTGCAAAGTGGAGACCCAGTGCTCGAAGCACAACTGTTTATACATGTTAATTGGGATTAGGTTTACATTTATTCTGCTTAGGTCACAAATCTCATTGTCCAGGTATACATGTCAGGTCTGATCAGGAGCAACTGGAGCTTGGAATTGAATTTCCTGTGCTCTTTGCCCCCAACAGCTTGCAGGTTAAAGCTAAACGCATGTGTTATCCATCTCTGTAGCCAAGCGCCAGAGACATTTATTGGCCTAAAAGTTAAATAGCACAGGAGACATTCCCATCCAAGCCAGACCCTTTTGTCTTCCTTAGCCAGACGTTATGGTGACATGCAGGGAAACTGTGCACCGCAGAGGGGAAAGGTATTTTTCCAGGATCTTCTCTGGGAAGAAAGAAAGGGGAGTCCTTACATAAAAAGCACGATCGTACAGTTTTGATAGCTCCTTCCCCTTTCTGAAAGAAGGAACTGAGAAACAAGTTGAAACTAATCTGTTGATAGACACCAGACACGGCCAGATTGATGTTGCATAAGTGAACATGGGTCACGAGGTCCCAGCCCATCCTCGCGGAATGGAAATGTCAGTCCACGGCTCAAAGTGCTGGCTGATTGATAGCTGGGTCTGCAGGAGCCCTTTAGCAGGGTCAAAAGTGAATTACAGCAGTAGAGTTCTATGGGTGATCAGCTCGGATGATGGCCAGCCCATAAACCTCCGAGGGCTCCAGCCCATATTCACCCCCACACGTTGTGAATACTGATTTCACCCGGGCTGATTTTATCCTTGTACATCTACAGAGAGGACAGGAACAAAGAAGAAACCGTAATAACGAGAACAACAGAAACCATAATTACCAGGGCATTAAATACACTATCATAAAGGAATTTGAAAAAGTTCATGGAAAAATGGGCTTAAAAGACAAGTTTATTTCACTGCAGAAAAAAAAAAGAAATCCATATATATCTTTTCTGATAATATGCATTTTCCATGAACTTTTGGAAGATCCCTCCTGTGCATACATTTCAACCTTTTGCACCAAAATAAATGTATTTTTTAATTCTATTTTCCAAGAACTTTTCGCAGTGTCCTTGTATGTCACAAGGATGAGAGACAGAAGATAGAATGCCTCTAATCATTTTCTATCTTGTCTATCAAGGCTAATTGTTCAAATCTATAAAGTGTGGGGGAGGAAAGCAAGATTGAGAAGGAATTACAGCCCAAGTTAGAATAATGCCTCCTAGCAGGAGGTAACTTGCTCTCTCTTAGAGGAAACTCCTGAGTTTATATGAAATCACAGAAACATCTCTCTTTAACTCTGTTGGCAGTGAACGAAGGCATCATTCCTACACTACATGATTATTCAGGCGAATTCTGCCCAATCTTAATATGGAAATTATAAAAGTAAAAAATATTAACTGACTACTCTGTTTCCAGAAATATGGGAATGTGGGATGTATCAACAAACTGGGAAAGTGTGAGAAAAAGGGAAGCCAGTACTCCTCACCCTTTTTCAGGAACACAACGTGTCCAAGCCTGGGTCACTCCCTCTTATGTGGCTGGGACAGATCTTATTAGAAAGCAGCGGAAGCAGGCGGTGCAGAGATTGTCAGTCACCTTGCAGAGATCAAGAGACACCACATCTCTCAAGAAAAGAGATAAAGGCAATTGCGAATGTAAAACACTAAGTTAAATTTACTATCACACAAACCACGGACTACAGGTAGGTCCTTGAAGTGTTAAAACTCATACTTTTCCCTTAATAGGTTTATTGTCTTTCCTCTTGCACTTAAAATAAGCAAAGTCTCTTAGAAAGATATCTTCTGTGTAGTTTACAAATGAGGCAAAATTGAAAGTCAAACTAAAAAAAAAAAATATACAAAGTTCAAAAATGGTCCAATGCTTGAAAAGTGAGAACATGAATTAAAAAAACAAACTTCAGGGCCTGACTCTGTGGTGCAGTAAGTTAAGCTTCTGCCTGCAAGGCCACCATCACATGTCAGAGCACTGATTCAACGCTAGCTGCTCCACTTCAGATCCAGCTTCCTGCAAATATACCTGGGGAGGCAGCAAATGATAACGCAAGAGCTTTGGCCCCTGCCACTCACATAGGATACCCAGATGGAGTCCCAAGCTTACACTTGGCCCAGCCCCGGCCATTGCAGACATTTAGGAAATGAACCAGTGGACAGATCTCTTTCTCTCTGTCTCTCCCTCTCTCTGTGTCACTCTGCCTCTTGAATAAAATAAAATAAAATAAATCTTAAATCAAACCAAGAAATATATTTTTAGAAATATATATGAAAACGGGGACTGATGCTGTGGCACAGTGGGTTAAAGCCCTGGCCTGAAGTGCCAACATCCCATATGGGTGCCGGTTCTAGTCCCAGCTGCTCCACCTCTGATCCAGCTCTCTGTTATGGTCTAGGATAGCAGTAGAAGATGGCCCAGGTCCTTGGGCCCTTGCACCTGTGTGGGAGACCTGGAAGAAGCTCCTGGCTCCTGGCTTTGGATCAGCACACCTCCAGCCGTTGCGGCTATCTGGGGTGTAAACCAGCGGATGGAAGACCTTTCTCTCTCTCTCTCTCTCTCTCTCTCTCTCTCTCTCTCTGCCTCTCCTCTCTCTGTGTAACTCTGACTTTCAAATACATAAAATAAATCTTTAAAAAAAAAGAAATATATATGAAAACAATGATTTTTCCTAACAAGTGACATTTTCTCACAAATTAATAATACTAAAGTTCCAATAGACACAAATATATTATTCTAAATAAGAGACTACCAAACATGCTAAAGAGATATGGTCAACCACATCAATTACTGAAAATATCAATGTCCTAGATCTGACTATTAAAATTTCAGGATATTTCATTTCAGTTGAGATAGATTTGAAAAAGTTACTATCAAAGATATTCAACTATTTCCACCAATAGCCTTCAGTTACTCTTACACTTTGATAAACTTCTAGGAACCATTCCTAAAGACACACAAGATCTGCCTACCAGAATCTCAGCTTGCCCACTTAATAATACAAGAAAATAGAAGCTGGAAGAGGAGAAAGACATGGAAACAGGAGAATGGAGTGAGGGAGATAGAGAAGGAAAAGAGGAAGAAAGAGATACAGGATGGATTGTACCAGAGAAGTAAAATTAGCAAACATACCCTAATTTAGGAAAATAACTAATTATTAGATATTCACTAAATAAAACTTTCATAGATTACTATAAACTCAATGCTTCTATATGTGTCAAATAAAATGAGAAAATACTATGATTAAGTGTTATTTAAATCCAAGTACTAAATTTCATATTAATCACTATTAAACATTGTGTGTACTAATATCACTTAGAAAAGTTGAGATTTAACAAAAGCATAAATGTAAAGGGTAAGTGATCTGTTCTTGTACTAGAGTTGGAGGAACTTTTCAAGTATCACAATTATCAGCATATTATCTGGACTATAAAAAAAAAAAGCATTCAGTGAGTGTTGGAAGCATAAATAGTTGCAGGCTTGATGTGTGGCTTAGTCCCAGTTCCTTGGAAGACAGAGTCCAGAACAAAGGTGAGATGCTATTGCTTTCATGGAAATTGCAGGGAGCAAGGTTGGAGAAAACGTGAACATGAGACAAGGAAGGAAGAAAGCAAATAAAAGGGTGTGCATCATCACACTGCCCATGTCTTCAAAGAAAGTTTAGCCAATTGTCCATTCACACGGAATGGCTTTATTCACTTTGGATGTACTGCCTGTTAGAATACCCATCAGAAAGAGAAAGCCGAAGAAAATCTACTGGCTTCCTTCTAGGTCTTGCCTGTGAAATTTCACCCCATAAGATGTTAATGTTCAGCATCCGTGTGTATCATCTGGTTATGAAAGTGGGCACTGGAGAAGCCAGATCTCATGGCCCATGGCACTGAGTCTTGCAGCAACAAGTCCTACAGAGCTTCTGTTGATCCAGGTGGGTTGAGTCTCAGTATTAGAGGAGATGAGGCTTCTGCCATAGTGAGACTCGTAGCAGCCAAGCTGGAGAACAGCAAGAGGAGGCAGAGAGGTAGCCGATGTGTGCCGAGGTGTGTCATCTGACCAAGACTCCACAGAGGAGCCCGAAGGCAGGTGGAACCAATCAGAATTAGAAAGGAACCTGAAAAATTTAAAAAAAAAAAAAAAAAAAGGCCGGTGCCATGGCTCAACAGGCTAATCCTCCACCTTGTGGCGCCGGCACATGGGGTTCTAGTCCCGGTCGGGGTGCCAGATTCTGTCCCGGTTGCCCCTCTTCCAGGCCAGCTCTCTGCTATGGCCAGGGAGTGCAGAGGAGGATGGCCCAAGACCTTGGGCCCTGCACCCCATGGGAGACCAGGATAGGCACCTGGCTCCTGGCAGGCCATGGCGGCCATTGGAGGGTGAACCAATGGCAAAGGAAGACCTTTCTCTCTGTCTCTCTCTCACTGTCCACTCTGCCTGTCAAAAAATAAATAAATAAAAAAATTTTTTAAAAAAGGAAAGGAACCTGGCTTGGGTCTGACACAACTTTTGTTATTACTTTGGTATCAGAGAGCTGATACACTTAATCGCAGCAGTAGAAATTCTGTGCTCTGGACAAGCTGTATATGCGTCCCTCTGTGGCTCTGTAAAGTCAAACTGTAAGTGAAACATTGGGTTCATTTCCAATTGTCCTAGAACAAATGAAACAATGAGCATGAAGCAAGACAGAAAGTGAAAAATACTGGGGTACCACAGTTAAGAGACCACTTGAGGTGCTTTTATCCCATATAAAAGTTCCCAGCTTTGAATTCTGGCTCCGCTTACTACTTTTTTTTAACTTTTATTTAATAAATATAAATTTCAGAAGTACAGCTTTTGGATTACAGTGGCTCCCCCCCCACCATAACTTCCCTCCCACCTGCAACCATCCCATCTCCCGCTCCCTCTCCCATTCCATTTACATCAAGATTCATTTTCAATTATCTTTATATACAGAAGATCAATTTAGTATATATTAAGTAAAGATTTCAACAGTTTGCACCTACACAGAAACACAAAGTGTAAAGTACTGTTTGAGTACTAGTTATAGCATTAATTCACATTGTACTACACATTAAGGACAGAAATCCTACATGGGGAGTAAGTGCACAGTGACTCCTGTTGTTGATTTAACAAATTGACACTCTTATTTATGACGTCAGTAATCACTGGAGGCTCTTGTCATGAGCTGCCAAGGCTATGGAAGCCTTTTGAGTTCGTGGACTTCGATCTTATTTAGACAAGGTCATAGTCAAAGTGGAAGTTCTCTCCTCCCTTCAAAGAAAGGTACCTCCTTCTTTGGTGACCTGTTCTTTCCACTGGGATCTCACTCGCGGAGATCTTTCATTTAGGTTTGTTTTTTTGTTTTGTTTTTGTTTTTGTTTTTGTTTTTTTTGACAGAGTGTCTTGGCTTTCCATGCCTGAAATACTCTCATGGGCTCTTCAGCTATATCCAAATGCCTTAAGGGCTGATTCTGAGGCCAGAGTGCTGTTTAGGACATCTGCCATTCTATGAGTCTGCTGTGTATCCCGCTTCCCATGTTGGATCGTTCTCTCCTTTTTCATTCTTTCAGTTAGTATTAGCAGACACTAGTCTTGTTTATGTGATCCCCTTGACTCTTAATCCTATCATTATGATCAATTATGAACTGAAACTGAGCACTTTGACTAGTGAGATGACATTGGTACATGCCACCTTGATGGGATTGAATTGGAATCCCCTGGCACGTTTCTAACTCTACTGGGTGCTCGGATTCCTGCCATCCACATGGGATACCTGGATTACGACCCTGGCTCTCGGCTTTGGTCTGGCCCAGCCCCAATTATTTTGGGCACTGGGGAGTGATTCAGCAGATGGGAAATATCTCTCTCTCCATCTCTCCCTCCCTCTCTCTCTCTCTCTCTCTCTCTCTCTGCCTTTCAAATGAATAAAAGCAAACACATAAATAAAAATTCTAAAAATACAACCATAATGAGGAAGTCTGGAAAACATTCTACTTGGGGAAGAGTTGAGGGCATTGTGATTATGTGTCAAGAAGGAGGAAGAAGAATGATTAATGATCTCTAAATTCTTTATCAGTTGTTAAATTACAAAGTCATTCAGATATTCAACTGAGAAGTATGAACTACAGAATCTGAAGACTTGCTAATACAAATAGAATGAACAGGATGTGTTTCTCATTCGAAGAGGCTAATAAACTTTTACCATTGCTTTCCTTTATTGGGTAACAGTTATCCCTTGCAATAAATAACATTTCCAGAAAAAATATATAAAATAGTAAAAAATAATAAAAACACTAATAATAATAACAGCTACAACAATAAAGTCATATGATTGTTTTGCACACATATAGCACACTAGAGGCACAAAGATTATGCTCTATATCTTCTGATTTTCATAACATTCCTGTCCTCAGCAGAAGAGGCGCAACTTGAGGTGATATAGAGAGAGGCAGAATCATTCTGGAGCACAGGAGCAGTAAAAGAGACTGCTGCCTCAGAAATGAGAAAAGTACAGTAATTGCTTGTTTTGTGCCGTGCTTACAGGCAGCAATATCTTTATTCTTGGATTAAGTATGAGAACCTGAATTCATCTCTTCCTTGTACTATCCTCTCAGGCTATGGATGGCAACGGCCAGGCTGAACTCCAGCTCATCATTTTCCTGGGCTTCCAAGGGACATCGGTCATTTCTGAAGGGATAGCTTCTACCGGGTCTTTGTGTTCTTTGTGTATTTTCAGCTTCTTTCGGGTACTGGTCATAACTGACCGTGCTGACCGTTTTTCTGGGCCCCATCAAGGTCGCATTGCTCTACTTTCCACGACTATCCTCAGAGTTTTGCACCTCTCATCCACCTCTGTCTCATGCTTTAGGAAAAATGTATCCAAAGGTGTTCCACCCAGAATCCACAGAGTATGGTGCTAGCCTGCCTGGTCTCAAAGTTGAATAGTCATGTGTCACTTCATGAGGGAGATTCATTCTGAGATATGAATGATTAGGTGGCTTTGTTCTTGTGCAAACATGGAATGAATTCATTCAAAGTAAGACAGCTATGATGTCACCAGGTAATACAATTTTTTAAGGTCACCATTCCGTGTGTGAACTGAAATGTTGCTATGCAGTACATGATTGTATTCAAATTGAACCAATTACCTTGGTGGCGGCTGCTGCTGCTGCTCCATTTCCTCTTCCTCTTCCTCTGATCTTAAGTGATGCAAGGTTATAATGACTGGAGATCAATTAACCTTACGTAATTAAAATTTTGCAAGACATCACCTCCAAGTAACTGTGTCCTTCTATTAAGCCGAGAAGTAATTTTCTTGAAATACCATCTCTCATGCTACTCCTCAGGCAAAACTTCTCACGGGGCCCATTTCCTGCAGAATCACACCCCTCCAACCCCAGCTGGGCATCTGGGCCCTCCACAATTCCTCTGCATCTTTGTCTGTGCCCTCCTCATCTCCCAAACTGAGAGTGCCCTGTCTCATAGACCTTCTGCCTCTATGCCCCTGTTCTGCCCCTCCTCTTCCTCATGGTGCTGTCTTCCTTCCAAGGCTTCCTGTGTTCCCTGAGCTTTCACACAATCCCTTCCTACACCCTCCAGCAACCTTCCTTGTTTCTTTACCCCAGACTTGTTACGTGCTTTCTTGGAACAAGTATGACACAATCATCACGCTCTGCTTGGCTCTTCAGAGTGCCCTTCCATGGGTAAGGGTTCCATGCCTATGAACAAGATTCACTATCTCATCCAAATTCTTATACTCTCTAGAAATCCTAGCACAGATTTGCTGCATAGGATTAACTTTAGAATTATTGCAGTTCTCGTTTTTATGGCAAAGTTTAATCATGATATATATATGCATATATATACACACATTATGTGTAGTGGAATTATATTTAAAAGTGTAATAATGGTAGCCTTTGGGATTGCGAGAGAGAGAGAGAGAGCAAGTGAGCGAGCATACTTGGATATATAGCATACTTCAATAGAAAAGGGAACAGCAGAACAGCATGAAAAATTTTTTATCAAATGAGTCAGGTCTTAACAGCTTTATTTATGCAGTACTATCTAATTTAATACCCTCTCTAAGACCCAAAATAGAAATATTAACATTGTAATCTTCTGTTAACTTAAATATAAAATGAAAACAAGCAATTTGTCTCTCATGACTCATCAATATATAACTGAGTGAAGAATTGAACCAATTTCTGTTTGATCCAAAAGTCTATAGTCTTCCCACAAAGCCCTGCCTCCCCTTATGGGAATTTATGAAACCTAAATCCTAAACTGACCTTTGGCCACCAACCTGAATCACGTCACTTCATATTCCTGAGCTTCAATGTCAGGTTCCTAAACTCTGAAATGAGGGAGATGAGACTAACACAATGGCCATAAAAGTTTTTTTTTTTAACATAACCCATAATAAGAAATAATAATTTAAATTGCAACCACATATATACAAAACAGATATATATAACTACACATATACAATACATACACATAAAAATATTTATATATGTATAATTACAAATACATAAGTATATATATTTATATAGAGAGAATTCAAAACTTTCTATTAATATTTGTAATATTTTAATATTACATGAAAGTAATCTATTTTATTCTTTTTTTAGTCCATTCTACTTCCATGTCTTAAATGTTTATCTCCAACTCACTGATGTGATTTCACAACCTGATCACAATTTGACCCTAGACCAGATCCCTGAAATCTATTTTTGCTGTACAGTGTAAGGTTTTGACTGTCAGCTAGCTAAAAGCTGCAGAGTAGAATCCAAGCCCATGGCATTAATCTCCCTTCCTCTGCTACTAAAGACACAGGTCAGCACACTTGTGCCATGAGGTTTTATGCAAGTTCAACCATTGACATATCCTGTCATCTAGTGCAAACCACCTGCTTCTAAACCTTTATTTGTAAATTGAAAAGAATGAAACCCTTCACTGACCCCACAGAATTGGCACAGAAAAACCCAAAATGTCTTCAAAGCCCTTTGGCAATGCCAAATGACCTCCTTGAAAGTGTCACTTTCTATCAGCAAGAAATATTCTCCAGCAGACATCGTCATTAAAGTGATATAGAAAATACACCATTTGGGGTAGGCATGTGAATCAGGAGTTAAGACACTAATTAAGACATCTGCATCTCACATGGGAGTACCTGGGCTCCTGCCTCGGCTCCTGAGTCCAGCTTCTTGCTAACGTGGAGACAGCAGGTGAAATCCTGTCACCATATGGGAGACCTGGATTGAGCTCTTGTCTCTTGGTTTTGGCCTCAGCCCAGACCCCATCACTGTAGGCATTTAGGAGTGTACCAGTGTATAGGAACTGGGTCTCTCCTCTCCAACTTCATAAATAAATACCTTAAAAAACTAAAATACACCATTAGACTCTTTTCATTGGCAAAGCTTAAGTGGATATTTTCATAATGCCCTCATCCTCCAACATAAACGGCTGCTTTATATTAAAAGAGGGGAGGAGTGGAAAGATATGCAAAGATAAGGAGAGATGATATCTAGTTTATAAATCTGGCACAGAATCCTAGAAAAATAAAATATATTCTTAAATCTACTATACATTTTTAAAATCTTTTTTCACAATATTTCCAAAGAGGCAAAGTAACTTCTTCAATTTAATTGTTTATTGACTTCAAAGGTGGTCAGCTACAACCAAAAGTTGATCCTCCTATTGCTGACGGTGCTCAAGTATGAGCCAGAACTTGGTTAAGTTGGAAAGAAAACTGGAGCACACAATGATGGGGCACTAGGTGTTGCTTAAGGACACTGATTCATTTGACAAAAATGTATGTGGCATCATCTTTTGCCAACTTTGAATCAGACTCAATTATTCCCCATCCACACCCCTTGCCATATGATTGTGCATTCTTCCCACCAGAAGGTAAAGTCTTCCTTCTTCCCATGCCCTTGAATCTGAAATGGTCTTATCACTGACTTTGGCCAACAGGATGTGCTGCACAACATTATGCCAGTTCCAAGTCTGGACTTACAGATGCCTAGTTCTTGTATAACCTTGTCCAGTCTCCCCGAGACAAAAACAGCCAGTTATCATTCTCATAATACCAGCCAATAGTCATCAGACCACAAAAGGTCTAAGAAGCCATCTCAGGTCAACTAGCTACTCACTACTGACCTGCAGCTGACCACAGATATGTGACCAAGCCTTGCTGGGCTCTCAAAAGCTTACCCAGATCAGCAGAAGTCACAGACCAACAGACTCTTGTAGAATAACACAGACTTACTCCTTTACACTGTTGAGTTTTGTGGAGTTTCTGATACACAATAGCTCCCCAGTCAGAGCCTGGGTTAGATAGCATTAAACAAGATGAACAACCCTGAAAAGCCTTTCTAACCTCAAGAGTAAATAATTGTGAAAGTCCCAAACACTATCACTCTTCTTATTACCACCAATACACATATATTTATATCTTTACAAATTTTTTAATGTGTCAAAAACTATAAACAGAAGCTCAACTGCACACAGTGGCAGAGACCAGCATGCTAAGATTGCTTCAGAACTTTCGTGTTTTCACAGGTCTCACCGCATTCTAACACCCAGAAAAGGCATGGCTACCACCTGACTTCCAGACTGGGAAACCATACAGCTCCCCTGGACAGCTTTGCCACTACACAGATATTCCCTACCCCACCCAAGCAGTGCATGCCCATGCTGTTGTGGAGAGATACTGGGGCCTGGGCCAGGCAGGAGAGCTGCAGACAGAATACTGCACCTGCATCCCCCTTGAACCAGGACCACAGACACTCAAGCTTGGACTTGCTCTTAAGGTCTAATTAAGAGGATGATGCAGGATGCTCTGCCTTCTTGTTTCAAACTACAAATCTCCACTGCTCTTTATTTCCTTATTATTCTTCATATCTGCTGCCAAGCTAGGGACACCAAAGGATTTGCAGAAGTGTGTTCTGTCCTGAGGCAACAAGGACAGAGCAGTCAGCATGAGGCAGAGACAGAGCTGATGTCCTCCTGGGCCCTCCCACTGCCGCTGTGGTGAAGCAGGTGTGCAGCTGCTCAGGCATCCTTTCCCTTCGTCCCTGACCTCTTGGCATCCTCCTTTCATTACCCAACATTGACTTTTCATCTAACAATGAGGAATTAAGTCAATTCTCACTCAGATACAGCGACAGCACCCACTTGTGAGTCTCTCTGCTGTCTGACATGGACTCATATTTAATGTTTCCAGGCAGGGAGAAAAGAGGAGGAAGCAGTGTGGACAAATGAACTTTGCCATTTAAGTGAATTCAAATCCACTTGACATTTCGCATAGACTCTGCAAAGAACAGAGCTTGTGTAAAAAACTTGTTACCAGCCACCTTGCTGCCACTGCCTTGAAAGAGTTTGTAAATCAGTCTCCAGTGGTATCATTCACGTTGAGATGGCAGCTCCCTGAAATATTCTGCAAGCTAAATTGGTCTAAGTTCTTGAACAAAGGAGAAGAAGGAAAGATCTATTTGTTTACCAATTCAGCAATTATTGAGCGTCAGTCACATACAAACCCATCATAGAGGCTGAAGGCACTACAGAGAGCAAAGCTCTAGAAGAAAGGAAGAGCCCACTCACCTTCCATTCTCTCCCCTACAGAGAGCACTCTGGAGCAGGGAATTGTTACGATCTAGCTCAGAACAGAAGCATTAAATATTTCCCTGGCCTACTAAGAAGAGTCTTAATTATGTTAGAATATTAATAATATATTGTAGGCACTACTAAGTGGCTGTATTATTTTCATTAACTTTAAATCAGGCCTTGTCCTAAGGGCTTTGGTGGATGGCACACCAGATCCTCACAATGAACCTATGGGGCAGCCATTGACACTACACTCACATCACACACCAGGAGCTGAGGTGTGGAGAGCTGAGTGAGTTCCCTGCACTTGCTTTCCTGCTGGAGTCGTGAATGGGATCCAGGCAGCCTGACCCCAGAGCTCACACTTGGCCCTGTCATCACTATACCTCACTGCCCACCCTTCTAAGTTCATTTAACCTAAATTGTATCAAAAATCTCAAAACATAAGAAATATTATTTTTCTGTAGGTGAATAAGGAAGGGGTCCATAAAAGGAGATTAATCTGCATGAAAGAGAGATGTAATGGATTTTAGAGAGTTTGGTCCAAAAATAACAGAGAAATGCAACTTTTTGGTGCATCCCCTGCTACCACATTTATAATTCCAAGGCTAACTCCCTTCCCCAGTCCTCACCTCCATGTACACTGTGGGGAAATGTCTGATAGACTCGATAAATACACAGAGTCATGGTGAGGAAGAGAAAAACCACTGGCAATGGCATGGGTGTCCTGTTTGGAAAAACTACTTCTTTTTTCTGTCCAAGATCCAGTCAGAATGTGGCAGAGCTGGGAATCCACAGGCACTACTACACTCATCTGTGTCTCTAAAGACGTAAAACAAACTCTCTTTTCATCCCAAAAGCTGGGGTAGAAATTGAGAAGACAATGCTCTCATTTTCTATTCTTTGATCAGGAGCAGAAAGTCACTAAAGAAAGAGTAGATGGGCATTTGGCACAGCAGCTCATATGCCCTTGGGATGCCCACATCCAGTGAGAGGGGCTAGATTCAAGTTCCAGATCCACACTCAATCCAGCTTCCTGTTAAGGCACATCAGGGAGGTAGCGTGACTGTTGGAGGACTTCAGTCCCTGCCACCCACATGGGAGACCCAGATGGAGTTCTTGGCTTTGGGTTTCAGCCTGACTCAACCTGGTCAAGACAGGCATTTGAAAAGTGAATCAACAGATGAGAGATACCTTCTCTCTCCCTCTCTCTCTGTCCCTCTGTCTCCCTCTCTCTCCCTCTCTCTTCCTTTCTCCCCCTCTCTCCCCCCTTCTCCCACTCCCCATTCCCTCTCCCTTCCTGGATCTCTGGAAAGGAAGGAAGGGAGGGAGGGAAGAAAGAAGGAAAGAATGAAGGAAGTGGAGGAGGAAGGAAAGGATATATTTGCTTGGAGAAGGCAGGATTTTACCCTATCTCCCACTTTAGACTCTTACCAATGATCACCTCCAAGGTGTCCACACACACACACCAGTCAAGGGGTGCTTCACCAGGGCAAAAGATATCTTGTAAAAAGGAGTTTAGCAAAGAGAAACAAGTGAGGTTTAACTCCCCTAGAATCTCCATGGCCTATGTAGAATTTCAGTGGACTTCAGAAATGCCCACAAGGGGCCAGTGCTCTGGAACAGCTGATTAAGTCACTGCCTGAAATGCCAGCATCCCATATGGGTGCCACTTAGAGTCCTGGCTGCTCCACTTCTGATCCAACTCCCTGCTAATGTGTCTGGGAAGGCAGCAGAAGATGGCCAAAGTGATGGGACCCCTGCACCCACGTGGGAGACCTGAAAAAAGCTCCTGGCTCCTTGCTTTGGCCTGGCCCAGCCTCACCTTTATGGCCATTTGGAGAGTAAACCAGTGGATGGAAGATATATATCTATATATCTATATATCTATATATCTGTATATATATATATATATATATATATATGTAACTTTGCCTTTCAAATAAATCCTTTAAAAAAAGAATTTCCTCTACTTTCTGATAGCATGCAATCTAGAGAAAGCCCCTAAATTACCCAACAAAAGCCCAAGTCCTATTCAGTAATAGGTTTTTCCCTACACACTTTCCTGAGGCACCCCATAGTTATTTTGCCACAATGAGAAATGAATCCAACTTGTTCATCCACCAGTGTATTGCTGGCTGCAAGGCATCAACAAGGCAAGGATGGCTGGCAAGCTTTCCAGAGTATCCACATTTGGGATAAAGTCATCTGTCAGCACTTGCTGTTTAACAACAAAAAGCTCCAAGCATCAATGTCATAATACACATGGGATTCATTGTTCATGAATCTGATTTTGGCTGCACTCACTAAGATTGCTGAGAGCAGTTGACTTCCAACTGCTCTGGGCTGGGCTGACTAACCACCTGAGCTCTATTCCATGTGTGAACTCCTCCAGCAGGCTAGCTCTCATACAATAGAGCAAGAGGAAATGAGCCTGGGATATTGAGGAGCTAGGCCCAGAGCTGGCGCAATATTACTACTGATTCATTTTCTAAACAAAGCAAAGCAATTTACCAGTATCCAAAGCAAGTTGAAAAACCAGACCAGATTCAGAGCAGAGGTGGAGCAGCTTGGGAAACAGACATCACCTGTCTAGTAAGAGCAACTGTAAAGTCCATGCACAGGGAATGGGTAAACAGAGTGGCGAGGAACTTGTGTTATCATCACAATCTAGCACAGGTGGCTTCTTAGCCTACAAAAAATGGATGAAAACTATAGCTGGACTTTAAGGATCCTGTAACATCAGTGAGAGGCAAGGTGAGGCCAGGACAGCCAGAAATCCTCCTTCCCACACACTCTCATCTAATCAAACCAAAAGTGATCAGACTGATTCACACCAGTCCTGGGCTCCAGTCATGAACCCATCCGGACATACAAGGAACACACGAGGAGCATACAAGGAACACAGCTTTCTTTCAGTATAACTGGAAGATGCTTCATCCAGGACCCCAAGGCTTCCATTCCACCCTGAGCTTGGAGAGCCCCATTTGTCCCACTGTTCTTGTTCTCCCACTCTGCAAGGCTCAAGGAATTGAATGACAAAATATCTATTTATTATCTAGGGAGACTCAGCATTTTCTAAGGAAACATTAAAATGATTTGTGTGGACCAAGTATTATAGAGGATCGGACACAAGTTTATTTTGCCCCTATTAACCAGTAATGCAGTATCAGAATATCTGAGGGCCAGCGCTGTGGCGCAGCAGGTTAAAGCCCTGGCCTGAAGTGCTGGCATCCCATATGGGCGCCAGTTCTAGTCCCGGCTGCTCTTCTTCCCATCAAGCTCTCTGCTATGGCCTGGGAAAGCAGTAGATGATGGCCCAAGTGCTTGGGCCCCTGCACCCACATGGGAGACCTGGAGGAAGTTCCTGGCTCCTGGCTTCGGATCAGCGCAGCTCCAGCCATTGCACCATCTTGGGATTGAACCAGCAGATGGAAGAGCTCTCTCTCTGTAACTCTGTCTTTCAAATAAATAAAATAAATCTTAAAAAAAAAAAAGAATGATATCTGAATGGACAAAATAAGGAAGGTACGATTTTCTGTCCATCAGAATTATAGAAGTATAAATTTCTGACCCTGGGTTTATTCATCTCCAACAATGGATACTTTTTCAAGAAGTCTACAACCTCTGAAGAGTCATCCACAGAATTCCCTATCATGTTTTCCTCCACCTCTGACCTAGAAGTCAATATTGGAGAATGATGAATAACATTTTCTCCATCTGTTTGATTGAAAATATTCTCTTTAAACTCTGGGGCCTTCCCTGATTTGTAGTGTTAACTCTTTTTTTTTTTTATTTCCAAATGAGATTACTTTATAAATACCTCACAGCCTGTTGTGAGAATCAAATTAGATAGCAGATGTGAAAGTATTTTGAAAGTTCAGAATGTTATAGAAATGTAAGGTTATTTGACATGCTGTTACGATAACAGCAATCTAAATGTGCTAATAAGCATTGCTTCCTCATTATCAAGGCAGATTAGTAGGGTAGAAATAACACCAGATCGAGTCAGTACTCTCTTGCTAACAGTTTCAGCTCTGCCACTGCCTGGGGAGTATGACCCTAGGAAAGTCACTTCCCACTCCTACCTTGAAATTCTCATTAGTAAAGTGAAAGGTGGACCTACAATTTATCGAAGGCCGTTTGAGCTCTAAGTAAAATATCTTGTTGGCTCTTTTTTGGCAACAGAGCTTTTCAATTATTGGAGGAAGAAACACACACACACACACACACCGTATAGATCATGGATGACGTAAATTTATAGATAGATGCAGATATTTGTGTATGTGTATGTGTGTGTCTCCCTCCATCTCTCTCTGGAAATTGTCTTTCAAATAAATAAGTCTTTATAAAAAAAAGTACTCTCAAATTTTTCAAAACAAATTCTTTCAAATGTCAAAAATCACTTTAAGCTCCCACTTGTAGAGCAATATCTACAAATAAGTATATGCTTCACACTAATATCAAGGACTGTAGAGCAAATAAATATTCATGCATTGGGTCTTAGGGTCCCCATCTTCAGGTTGTTTAATTGTCAATCGAATTCTTTTTCAAGCTCTAGTTATATTTTTCCAAGTGACTTTTGAATACTTTCATTCATCCTTCTAAAAATGAATGAAGATACTTCCAAAACTTCATGGAAATTACATGTTATGTTATATATAATATGCATGGATCTCTGCCTATACAGCCTCAGTATTAGATGTTCCGTGCTTCTCAAGGTAACACACTCCATCCTTTCTATTAATTAGTGAAGTAAATCTTCATCTTTAGATACAAAAATAAAGATTTACTTATTCAAAATGCAGAGTGACAGAAAAGGAGAAGCAGAGAGAAAGAGAGAGAGAGGGGAGAATTGTTCATGTACTGGTTCACTCCCAAAATGGCCACATCTGCTGGAGCTGGGCCAGGCCAAAGCCTAGAGCCAGGAACTCCATCCAGTCTCCCACATGGGTGACCAGGATATCAAGTACTTGGGTCATCATCTGCAGCCTCCCAAGGCACATTAGCAGGAAGTTGGAACAGAAGCAGAGCAGCTGGGACTAGAACTGGTATTCTGATATAGGATATCAGTGTTGCAAGTGGCAGCTTAACCCACTGTGCCACAACACTGGTCCCTAAATTTATCCTTTGATACCATTTTCCCATAAACTCTTTGAAGTACATTCATATTTCATAATGTAAATGTCTAAAGTAAATTTTAATATCTCCTTCCCCTTAACTATAGTATAGGGAGATGTGTATTATGTTCTATAGTACTCAACATATGTGGTTTCATTCAAAAACAACCAAGAATTGTACTGGTTCTGCCACCGATCTTTCACTTTAATGACATCATTTGTAAATGAATAGTAAGATTTATATCTATAGCCTACTTTCAGGATCTATCTAAAACAATTTATAAGGGCTACATCAGAACAAATCTTCTACTCAATTGTTTGCTGTATATAAAACTGAGTATCTACTAAGTGCATAGTATATGCTGATCATTGCCAAATACTGTAGAAAATATGAAAGCAGAAGACATGGTTGCTGCTCTGGAGACTGTATATGTATGTATATATATATATATATATATGCAGATATATACATATATATATATATATATATATAAAATCAGAGAACACTTGAATACTCCATGGCAGAAAATAATCAGGTACTGACTTGTCTACATGGATAATTATTCTGTTGCACTTCAGAGTAGGGGATTATATTGTCATTACTGGAGCCTAGGAACATGCAGGCAAGCAGCTAAGTAATTCTTAGGCAAAAGCTTCCCAGTGAAGTAAACTATCCTAAATCCCTAGGCATAACATTTTTTGTTGTTGTGTTCATTTGGTTGTCTTTTCCCATAGAGGCCTCTTTCTTCCCATACCTTCAAAATTAAGGCATTCTTGAATCTAAGATTCCACAATGCTATTCATTTTTGTTACCCTATTATCACCACCAATTCCGGTCTGGGAATTATTCCAATCTCAAGTTCAGGTATTTTGTGCCAAGTCATTGCTTCCACATTCTCAACGGCTTGCTCAAGCTCCAGTTAAATTTCCCCAAATGCCTTTTGGGCATTTTCATTTACACTTCCAAGAATTCTTTCAAAGTTTGCATGTGTAAACTCAATCTCAACATCATTCTGCCTTGGAGAGTTCCCTTTCCTTTCCTTGATCGTCCCATCAGACAGGTAATATCAGATATTTTTAGTCTCATCCTTACAGCCTCTATCTATATGAATGGCCTTCAAAACGTTAATGGAAAGTGTATATTATTTAAAAATTGTGGGGGTCAGCCGGTGCCGTGGCTCAATAGGCTAATCCTCCGCCTGGTGGCACCAGCACACCGGGTTCTAGTCCCGGTCAGGGCGCCAGATTCTGTCCCGGTTGCCCCTCTTCCAGGCCAGCTCTCTGCTGTGGTCAGGGAGTGCAGTGGAGGATGGCCCAAGTGCTTGGGCCCTGCACCCCATGGGAGACCAGGAGAAGCACCTGGCTCCTGCCATCGGATCAGCGCGGTGCGCCAGCCACAGCGTGCTGGCCACGGCAGCCATTGGAGGGTGAACCAACGGCAAAGGAAGACCTTTCTCTCTGTCTCTCTCTCTCACTGTCCACTCTGCCTGTCCAAAAAAAAAAAAAAGAGAGAGAGAGATTTTTAAATAAAAAAAAAAATTTGTGGGGGCCAGCACTGTGGTGCAGCGGGTTAACGCCCTGGCCTGAAGCACTGGCATCCCATATGGGTGCTGGTTCTAGTCCCAGCTGCTCCTCTTCCAATCCAGCTCTCTGCTATGGTCTGGGAAAATAGAAGATGGCCCAAGTCCTTGGGCCCCTACACCCATGTGGGAGACCAGGAAGAAGCTCCTGGCTCCTGGCTTCAGACTGGTGCAGCTCTGGCCGTTGCAGCCATCTGGGGAGTGAACCAGCAGAAGGAAGACCTCTCTCTCTGTCTCTACCTCTCTCTGTAATTCTTCCAAATAAATAAAATAAATCTTTAAAAAAATTATATATGAGTGTCAAAAATTTGCTTAAAATTAAATGTCTTTTAATTCCATTTTTATGAACTTTTTGAAGAACCTTCTTGTTCCTCATACATTTTATCTTTCTCCGATTGTTTTGGCTTAGGCCTTCCTTATTCATTCAGACATTGTTCACTAAAATATACTCTTTAATGAATCTCCCTGGCTCTGAATTTCTACCTCTCCCACCCATGCCTTTTCCCAGCCCCCCAGCTTTCACAATAAACTCACCATCATTGATGAGCACAGAGGAGGGTGGTGAAGTGGGACAGAAAACAGTGTGTCTTGACCTTGAAATCAGGAAGAAATCCAATCAAAGCTCAGCATTCGCATCATTACATGTCCTTTAAAGTTTCTGAAATTCTCTGCTCTCCACTCTAAAATGAGAATTGTTCCACATATATACCAGGATGATGAAGATTTAAATGCAATAATGTATAACAACATAGTACAAAGGAAGATCTTAATAACTAACAATTCTTGCAATTATCATTATTACAAAATGAAGTTTCCTACTCAAAATCCTACTGTAAGAATCTTGTATCTATGTTTGCCATAAAGTCTTTCCCCTTCAAATTTCTTTCCACTAGGACAAATACTATTTATTCTGTAAGATACTATTTTTGTCGCTGACATCCTCAAAGAAACCTACATGACTACCACAGTGTAAATGAGCCCCGTCATTGAATTATTAGATAATCTTGAATCTATTTTATATTCAAGGCTTTGAATTTAAACACATCCCAACTTGTTACTTATTTTTAAATTCATATTAAATGATTCTAACTGTTTTAGTTTTCTAATTAGAACATAAAGCCATGATTTTAGGGAATGCCATTTATGCCATAAGTCCAGTGCTGCGCTCTGAGTAGGAATTTGATAAATATTTGTTGAACTGATAAATAAATAAAGGGCTGCATTAATAAAACAGAGAAGCAAGAGTTGGCACAAGGATTAATGAAAGTTGGAGTCATATTTTGGTGGGAGCTGAATGCTAAGAAAAAGCAGTGACATGATTAAAGTATAAAGTAAGGAAGTCTGATATATCAATGCTGCCCACAATGAATTCTGGCCAAAGAGTTGAGAAGCAGAGGGATTATCCAGAAATCCTTGTTAAGAATTAGAGGAAGAGAAATGAATCCAGAACAATAAAAACATCGAAATGGGAGCATTCAGTGAGCATCTCATGGAAAAAAACAAAACAGGTGAATGAGTAAATGCATCTAACATGCAAGCAAGAACACAGTGAGTTGATGTTGGAGATTAGAGAAAGCTGAATCTGTGAAAGAAATGGAGAAACTCAAAAATCATCTTTAGAGAAGGAGAACATGTTTTGCTATGCTGAAGACATTGTTAAGCATGAAAATTTGGATGTTCAAGAGATCAGCATTGCAGCCAGTGTAAGAAAACCCCTTATACACTGTCAGCAAAGACTGTGAAAACCCCAAAAAGATGGAATACTACTTGCTTCATATTGCTTCAGAGGGCTGCATACAGTTTAAGAAACAGTCTCATAATGATGCTTTTTAGATACTCAGTTCGAACTTTCTTCTATACTTGTAACTAGCCGACAAAACTCTGAGGGCAGAGAATATGAAAAAGATGGATCATTGTTATCAGTAGCTCTCTTGTGTTCATATTTCCCTGCCCCATTCCATCAAAGGTATAAATTGTTGTGGGTAGGATGGTTTGGGGCAAGAAGAAATGTACCTAAACTTCTTCTAACTAAAATAGAGTTAGAGATTATATGTGCCCTCCCATTCAAAATAACCAAAAATGTGCTCAGATTTCCAGCACTAGCTCCAGGTTAGAATGATGCTGATCTCTGAGAGATGGGAAACGAATATAACAAGTGTCCCAGCTGATTACCTTGAGAAGGTTTTTAGATCACAACAAGAGGAGGAGAAACACATGAAATGCTGGGCACAGACTTATAGTTAAGAAGCCAGAGATGAGCCATCACAGCATGTAAGAGAGGAGAGAGCTACACAGAGAGAACACCCAAGATCTGCAGAGGGCAATGAGGCAGCTACCCAGGCAAGGGGAAAGAAACATCTAGAAGATTTGAGGAACCAGTGCCTGGGTTCAAGCAGGTAAAGAAGGATGCCAATTCTCACCATTTAGAATAGAAAACTTCATGATTCACTGGACGTTGGGTAAAGCAGAATAGTCCACACTCTGCTTGGTGGGAGGCTGTATTGCAAGGTCCTCAGTGGATGCCTGAAACCACAGATAATACCAAGCCTTATATACCAACAGTGTGATATACTCTGACAATCTGATAACCAAGACAGCCACTATATGACTAACGGGTGAGTCACATATGCAACATGGGTCCCTGGACAAAAGCATGACTCACACCCTTAGTGGAATGGAATTGGACTCTGCAAGGCTTCACTACTCCACTCAGAATTTTCCCTTAAGTATTTTCAGACAATCGTTGACCCCAGGTAACTGACATCGTATGGGGAAGATGAAACTACAGACTAAGGTGGGCTACTGTACTCAGGCCTTGCTCAGATAATGGGAAATTACTACCCATAGACTAAGCACTGCTCAAGTCCCTCCTGAGAAATCTCAAAAGTGAGACATAAAAGGATCTTATTGTTGCCCAATAATTTGCCTGAATCCCAGAACAAAGTTCAAAATTACATATAAGACTACAAAAATAACCAGTATACAAAAAATAAAATTCACAACACTAAATATGCAAAGAGGAGGAATTTATAACCCAGAATATGGAGGAAAAAGTAATCAGAACAAATTCTGAAAGGGTACAGATGTACAAATTAGCTGGCAAGGACATTAACAGTGATATGATAACTAAGATCCATGTGCTCAAACAAAAGTAAAGACATGGAAAGTATACGATTTTAAAAAGTCATCCAAACAGAACTCACAAGGTTAAAACTCCAGTGTGAGATGAAAAATACATTGGGTGGAATTAAGAGCAGCTTATATAGTTCCAATACTAGGGAAATTGAAGATGTAGCAATAGAAGCTAATCAGGATAAGACTCAGAAAAATATTTTTAAATAAAAACAGCATTAGTGATCTGTTAGACAACTTCAAATAGCTTAAAAGATGGAGAATCAATTACTATGAAGGGGGAGAAACAAAATATAGTGGAAGAATGGTTAAAATTTTCCAAATTTGATAAAATTATGAACACATAGATCCAAGAATTTATGTGAACTCCAAGAACAAGAAACATGAACAATATTACACAAAGGCACATCATAAACCACTTAAAAACAGTAATAAAGAAAAAGCATCAACATTTCAAAAAGACTTTTATAAAAATTGATGAGCTATTTTAAATTTTATATAGGAAAGCAAGGTAATCAAAATAACTAGGACAATTCTGTAAAAGAAGAGTGCAATGGGAGAGATAATTTACCCAATGTTAAGACTTTTTATATAGCTACAGTAATCAAGAATAGTACAGGGGGCAGGCATTTGTAATAACAGTTAAGATACCACTGGGACTCCTGACATCCTGTATCTGAGGACTTGGGTTCAAGTCTAGCCTCTGCTTCTGCTAATACACACTCAGAGAGGCTGCAGGTGATGGTTAAAGTAATTGGGCTCCTGTTCCCCATGTGAGAGACCTATTTGAGTTCAGAGCTCCTGGTTCTGGTGTGCTGATGTGGTCATTTAGGGAGAGAAGCTGCATATGAAATCTATCCCTCTCTGAGCTTCTCTCCCTCTCCTCCCCCTCTCCTTCTCCCTCTCTCTATAATAAATAAAAATAAATAAATGAAGATTAATGTAGGCATTTGAGGAGGGAACCAGCAGATGGGATCTATCTCTCTCTGAGTTTCTCTCTCTCGCTCTTCCTTTCCCCCTCTCAAATTTATTAAGAAATATTTTAAAGATAAACTTGAACCTAGACTTTATACAGCATTCAAAAATTATTTCAAAATGCATCATGGACTAAAATGTAAAACTGTAAAAATTTTAGAAGAAAAAACAAGGGAAACTGTTCGGCACCTATGACTAGGCAGAATTTTTAAACATGACACCAATAATATCCATAAAAGAAAAATATTAATAATATGAATATTCATCTAGTCTTGTGTCTTAAATACTTGGATAAAAAAATAAAAGAGAGCAATTAAATTAGAATATAGGCAAAATGCTTGCCACTTACACCTCAAGAAAGCTGTTAATAAAAAGGAATGGGCCGGCGCCACGGCTCAATAGGCTAATCCTCCACCTGCGGCACCAGCACACCGGGTTCTAGTCCCGGTCAGGGCGCCGGATTCTGTCCCGGTTGCCCCTCTTCCAGGCCAGCTCTCTGCTATGGCCCGGGAGTGCAGTGGAGGATGGCTCAAGTCCTTGGGCCCTGCACCCGCATGCGAGACTAGGAGAAGCACCTGGCTCCTGGCTTCGGATCAGCGCGATGCGCCAGCCACAGTGCGCCGGCCGCGGCAGCCATTGGAGGGTGAACCAACGGCAAAGGAAGACCTTTCTCTCTGTCTCTCTCTCTCACTGTCCACTCTGCCTGTCAAAAAAAAAAAAAAAAAAAGAATGTCATTTTATCTCTATGTAATATTTTATTGGTGTCTCAAAATATTTATATTCATACCTGTTTGAATTAGAGTGCACATACTCAGCTACTCAACACTTGCAAGTGACTGTCTAATTGATACTTTCAACAGAACTTTTCAAACTTACCTACTAACATCCCTTCTCCTGAAATATATCCTACCATTGCCATCTCATTGTATTGACTGGCAACTCTGTTTCTGCTAATTGCTGTTGTTATTTTTTTGTTTTTCCTATTTGTCCCACTACTTATATTCAGTCCATCATCAAATCTTCATAAGATACTCAGAGTCTCCCTATTTATTTTGACTCCCACTAACCCCACTCTGGCTGAAGCCAACATCATTATGGCCATTACCACCTACCTGATTTCATTTCATCTGCATTTCTAGAAAGCCTACTTCAGGGAAATAGATGATTGACAGCTGCCAGTCACTCCCCCAGAGCTGTGCTTTCCTTGGCTGCTCTTTGCCAACCACTGAGCATAAAGAGGTACTAGAAGTGAAATTCCTGGCGCGAGGCAGCTCAATAGGCTAATCCTCCACCTGCGGCGTCGGCACACCGGGTTCTAATCCCGGTCTGGGCGCCGCATTCTGTCCCAGCTGCTCCTCTTCCAGGCCTGCTCTCTGCTATGGCCCGGGAAGGCAGTGGAGGATGGCCCAAGTGCTTGGGCCCTGCACCCCATGGGAGACAGGAGAAGCACCTGGCTCCTTGCTTTGGATCAGCGCGGTGTGCTGGCCACAGCACACCCGCCGCAGCGGTCATTGGAGGGTGAACCAACGCCAAAGGAAGACCTTTCTCTCTGTCTCTCTCTCTCTCTCACTGTCCACTCTGCCTGTCAAAAAAAAAAAAAAAATAGAAGTGAAATTCCTGCCCAAGGGGTTCCTCCAATGGCCACCTGTGAGTCTCCCAAACTTTTGCAGAACTGCACTTTAGGATGAGAGTCATTTTGCCCACCCTTTTCCTCATTCTCACAGCTGTCACACCTGTGTGGTCATCTCAGGGCTCTACTTGACTTCTCCTCTCTTCTCCTCCTCCATCCTTCACAGTCATTTCCCTTAATAAAACTCTTTCACTGCTAATCCTATTTTCACATCTGCTTCTTAAAAGATCTGACCTAACACAGGTATAGCAAGTCTGCTGGTGGTGAGAAAATATGTCTCTTTCACGTGATATCTTAATTATGAGGATACTTTAAAAAGTTCACAGAAATGGAACTAAAAGTTTATTTATTTTGGTGCAAAAGAATTCATATCCATGCATAGCTCTCCATAATATTCTTCATGAATTTTTGAAGACCTCTTGCATGCATGTACTATAAACATTTTTGCATCCAAACTGATTTTCTAATTTCAATTTCCATGAACATTTTAAGTACTCTCATACAAAGGTCATCACAACTATAGAAACTACACTTGCAAAATGCAAGGATAGAGTCATTTTCTTTAGAGAACAGCCACTAACCAGAACTTAGGACCTCGTTTATTTGGGGGACCAATTCTAGATAGCATATTCTTATTTGGGGTTTGTCTTAGAATGCAAAGTAGCTTTTCTTTCCATCTGTAACATATGTTGTCCTTCTTTCTTATCCAATAGGGCCAGGCATCAGTTTTTGTTTATTGGAGGTATAGATAAAAAGTCCTCTGCCCTGGGAATCGTCAAAGAGCTCTGAACTTGTTATTGACTTGTTAATAGAGTCTCAGGTAAGTCAATGAACATTTCTGGGCCACAAATATCAACTGAACAAAATCTTCACTGTAAGAGATGGGATATCAAAGGAACCATCCTGCTCTCCTACGAGGCAATAGTAAATAAATCATCTCATAATATCAAGACCTTGTTATTGTGTTAAGCATCTCAAAAGGGGAAAAAATAAAAAAGTGTTTTGAAGCAAATCATCTCAGTGGTATTTTCTCTACTGTATTATTCTGAAATGCAGGTGTGTGGTAGGGTAGAGGGAGGCAGGTATTTCTGCATGCATATTCCTCTCTAATTCATGTAGGTGGTATGTAACAAGGTAACCAAGCAAGAACCCCCTGAATTTATTTCTCAAGTGCTCTGACACACAACAGCAGATCCCGTCTCTGCAGCAGGCCCAAACTAGCACAAAAGCGGCATTTTCTCTTGCACACCCTTGCAAAACTCAGTATGAGACCTTCAGAACCATTGTATCCCAGCTTTTGTTTGAATAGGGTTGTCTTTTCCTCATTCAGTCTGCAGCACACTGTCGGAGTGAATCCTGCTGTTAGCTAGACAAGGGTCCCGAGAGAGGACATGTTGGGTTCTGTATGTTTAACTTTTTATCCTTTGTGTCAACCAGTTATGTTTCTAAAACATTTCCAATCCCCCAGCTTCACAGAAAACAAATAACTGTGCACAGCCCCCCCCTTCCTTCATCCCTCATAAATAATCCCCAAGAAGGAGGATAGCCGCAGAGACAGGGCCTGAATGCTGAAGAGTGTGGTGCGGCTGATCCCAGCTGCACCTCAGAGAATCATTTTGCAGCTGGGCTATGAAGCACAGGAATGATTTCCAAACTTTTCTATTGTGATAGCAACAGGGCACTATCTGCCAGGTATAGCAGTAATAACTCTTCAAGTCGGAATCTTGACTATGCACTAGGAAGAACTCAGGAGGTAAAGTCCTCACCCAAACTTGGTAAAGTGTGTTAGGTATAATTTAGACAAGCTAGGGTGATTTTGTCTCTGGCTTACAGATTTTTTAATGTTGTAAAGCAGTATTGTCTGGTTAGTGGTCGCAGATTTTTTTACAGTATTGTCTGGTTAAACAGACAACTTTGCAAAGCAGATTTCTTAATTTTTAATTTGATTTACAAATGGTTTATTTTAATTATCTGAGAGAGAGACAGAGAGGGAGGAAGGGAGGGAGGGAGGGAGATTGCCTATGCACTGGTTCACTCCCCAAATATCTACAATGAAACAGCAGTAGTTGGGTCAAGCCAAAGCCTGGACCAAGAACTAAATCAGAGTCTCCCATGTGGGTGTCAGGGACCTAACTACTTGAGCTATCACCTGCTGCCTCCTAGGCTGCACATTTGTAGGAAGCTGAACTATGAAGCAAAGCCAAGAGTCAGGGCACCACTGTGCCAAATTCTTGCACCCAATTGCTTAATGCTCAATTCAAGGTCTGCCACCACATAAACTTGGGAAAGTTACATAAAGTTTTTGTATTGCCCAACTTATACTCACTTGTTCATGCTGTACAACAAAAAGTCTCAGTGACTAATCACAGTTAAGCTATGTCTTACCCACTTTGCTTCATACTTATGAATCAACTGTAGCTGTGTGGTTATGTATCTCAGCCTATACATTTCCCCATTGAGGTCTTTAGCTCTTGACTTCATGGCAGATCGTAATAATGCAATGGACTTCCCTGCAATGACTCCCAAAGCATTTGATTCAAATGGAGCTATTCTATCTTCCTCTCACATTTCACTGGCTTCAGTGATAATGCCAGTGCACAGAGAAGTGTATCCCTATCATGGGGAGAAGCAAGTCAAATACCAAATGGAAAGGACCTTGTTCCTCTTACAAAGGAGGTAAATACAATGACTTGTGTTCTAAGTATAATCTATCTTCTGCAACTGACTTTCTCCATCTCTTGTCATGAAAGTCATAACAGTAGCACTTACTTCATAAAATTATTAAGAAGAGTAAATGAGTTTCCATGTGAAAAACACTTAAAGTGCTGCCCGTAATAATACAGTAAACCCTCATTAAATGTTAGTTACTATCTGTCCAATAGGAATAATATAACTTTTTCCTTCTTCACAGGGATGTTTGTAGAGCCTGTTATTAATGTTTTTGTTATAGATGTTATGTGAGATGAGAGAAATCATATTAAGTAGCATATAAAACTAGGAAATGTTATTACATCAATTGCAGGCAATAATGGAGACATGTGCCTTCCAATCATCTCCATGGAGATGTGGAGATGTTCATTGAGAAGGTTTCAAAGGGAATTATGAACAGCACAATATCCCTTAAAGATATCACCATCATCAATAGCAAAATAGATCATTTGTGAAGCCTTCCCATTATGCATGAAGGATTGTACATAGCACAAAAGAGGTGGAGATAAATAAGATCTGGTCTTGTGTATTCTCATAGCCATAATTGGCAAGATCTTCCTAATTTACTTGCATGTTCCTTCAATCATGCAACAAATACATGTCCTGTGGAAAGTGGTACATGTTACAGAGGGGAAATGACTCTGCCAGCCACGAGCTTGGAAATACTTCTGAGAGAACAGGACACCTGAACCAGCCTTTAGGAGAAGTAGAATTCACCAAACCAGACTAGAGAGGAAAGGAAAATGAAAGGAGGAAAACATACAGTAGAAATGGTTTGCCCATTTTCAGGGAAAAAAAAATCTGATAATATGCAAAAGATGTTGTCTATGGAATAAAGCAAAAAAAAAAAAAAGGAAGAAACAAAATGATATCTGTTTCCCCACATGCTGGTGTTGGGTGATATTCCCCTGGAGACTTCTGGCTTCTTCATCTTTGACAATGTTGCACCTTCTGCCAGTTTACTTGATCTATTTCTTTCAAGGTCCCATCTTTCTCCCTAAATCTGTCTTTTTATACTGTCATATGTCATACAAAATACATTCTAAGTCATTTGATATAGTGTTTATCACTTATTACATTATGTGTCTTTTATAAACACTATTTCTTTTATCCTCATAATGAGTTATTTAATATGACCCCCCAAATCACTTCCTAAGGGGTCATACATTTTTTCACATCACTGTATTCCCTCCCCTTAGAATAGAAGGTGGTGTGTATATGTGTGTTTGTGTGTGCATGCCACATGTGTGTGTAGACTCCTAAGTATATTCTAGCATATGTGTGCCTGGACCTTCATATTGGCCTGCCTTGACAAGGTAACAGTGCCACAGGAAGTACCTTCAGTTGATCAAATACTTCTTTGTATTGAGTAAATGTCAGTGCATCTAACCCTAGATCTTAATGCTGTTGGTTGATTGCACATCAGTTGCTGACTCTGAACAATCCCAGGGAATATAACAATAATTTCCTTGTTAGTTTATTTGTAAGCAATTGACAATTATGTATAATGGTCACATTTTCAAGGATACTGAAACAAAGTCATGTAGGCAAGGGCAATGGATTGCAGGGAACCTGCTTGGAAGGCCAAGAGAATTGCTAGGTTTTAGGTCTCTCATCAAGGATCACACGGAATACCTAGCTCATAAGTGTGTCAATGGTTCAATCTCTCTGGTGAGAGCAATTTAGTAACAGTCAAGTAATTCTTGCGGTCACACAGCTGCCCTGGGCTCATACTGAGCCCTTTACTAGAAACCTAAGATCAGATAGGAGAAAACCTGAAACCCACTTCTAATATAATTCCTTTTATTCCCCACCTCCCTCATTAGAGTTTCAGTGCATGTGGAACATGTCACACATGTACACGTATACATACAGTGTTCCATAGATTTCTTCATAAAATGAATAATGCCATGACTCTGTAGTCCCTATATTTTATTATATAGTTCCTGACTACTAATTTGAACTAATGAAAAACCAAGTGGTTTTAATTTGGATTATCACAAAGGCTGAAATTGACACTGTGACATTTGCAAAGGCAGGTTTATGGTAGGTAAACCAAAAGAAACAGAACGACAACCTGGGAAGAAAGAAACAGAAAGCGGTGAAATATAAGGATGAGCTATCAAGATCACCTTTATGGGTCATAGGAACTTGATTTTACTGGAATCTTCTGAAACATCTTCTGTCATAATTGTCAGCTAGAAATAAATGGGTGCCGGTGCTGTGGCGTAGCAGGT
The DNA here is from genome assembly GCF_033115175.1 of Lepus europaeus. Taxonomy (NCBI): domain Eukaryota; kingdom Metazoa; phylum Chordata; class Mammalia; order Lagomorpha; family Leporidae; genus Lepus; species Lepus europaeus. Next base: position 9,446,934 of record NC_084842.1, read on the forward strand.
GAAGCCACTGCCTACACTGCCGGCATCCCGTATGGGCGCTGGTTTGAGTCCTAGCTGCTCCACTTCCAATCCAGCTCTCTGCTATGGCCTGGGAAAGCAGTAGAAGATGGACCAAGTCCTTGGGCCTCTGCATCCACATGGCTTCTGATGGGCCCAGCTCTGGCTGTTGCAGCTATCTGGGGAGTGAACCAGTGGAAGGAAGACTCTTCTCTCTCTCTCTCTCTCTCTCTGCCTCTGCCTCTGCCTCTGCCTCTCTGTAAATCTGCCTTTCAAATAAATAAATAAATAAATAGGCCAGTGCCACAGCTCACTAGGCTAATCCTCCACCTGCAGCGCCGGCATCCCGGGTTCTAGTCCTGGTTGGGGCGCTGGATTCTGTCCCGGTTGCTCCTCTTCCAGTCCAGCTCTCTCCTGTGGCCTGGGAGTGCAGTGGAGGATGGCCCAAGTGCTTGGGCCCTGCACCCACATGGGAGACCAGGAGAAGCACCTGGCTCCTGGCTTCAGATCGGTGCAGCACGCAGGCCGCAACACGCCGGCCGTAACGACCACTTCGGGGGTGAACCAATGGAAAAAGGAAGACCTTTCTCTCTGTCTCTCTCTCTCACTGTCCACTCTGCCTGTTAAAAGAAATAAAAATAAAATAAATAAATAAATCTAAAGAAAGAAAGAGAGAGAGAGAGAGAGTTCCATTGTCAAGTCAGAGTACAATTCCAGGGTTAAATGTGTAGCAGAAAGTTTGCACAGACACCTTCTAGCATCCTACATAATGATGGTATAAAAGCCCTGGGACAGAAAGCAAGAAATCCACAGTGCAGTTGAAGCTTGGCGAGATCATACAAGAGAAATCTAATGAGGAACACCAATATCATCCACTCCTTGAGTCACTGGCACCTGTTCATGTCCTTCATAAATTCATGCCATCACAGAACCTTCACGAAGGTAGTAAACTCAATCTCCACAAAATACTCAATTTGAAATGGCAAGCAAAACAGACTACAGTCTTTGCTGTGTTTCTAGTCCCAAATGAATAAACTTATACTCTTTTTTAATTTTTTTTTAATTTGACAAGTAGAGTTATAGACAGTGAGAGAGAGAGAGACAGAGAGAAAGGTCTTCCTTCCGTTGGTTCACTCCCCAAATGGCCACTATAGCCGGTGCTGTGCCACTCCGAAGCCAGGAGCTAAGTTTTTTTCCTGGTCTCCCATGCGGACCCAGGGGCCCAAGCACTTGGGCCATCCTCCACTGCCCTCTCGGGCCACAGCAGAGAGGTAGACTGAAAGAGGAGCAACTGGGACTAGAACCGGCACCCATATTGGATGCCAGCGCTGCAGGTGGAGGACTAACCAAGTGAGCCACAACGCCGGCCCCCATAACTTATACTCTTTATCTCCTATTTCCACCACCCAAATACTTTTCACCCTCAGCTAGAAATTTGATAAATCTTGGTGTTAATAAAGTGCCAGTGTTAATAAAGACAATTTTTCCCGAAAAGTTTCATTCCTTCATTGCCTTATACTCAGCAAGTCATATGTACCACAATTACCAAGCATGGAAACACCACAAGATATCCCAATAAACCACAGACTTTAATAGATAACCCCCGTTGCCACTGTGTGCAGCAACAGTGCTTGGTCCTTAGAGTAATCAGGCTCAATTAGGTATCAGTGAAAATCCTTACTTTGTCCCTCATGTGAAAATTTTCCTCTCTGAAAACCAGAACCTCCAAACCAACAAGGCCTAAAGATGCATGGATGGAAAACACAAACTCAACAAAGGGTTCAGAATGATTGTGTGAGGTTTAAGCCAACTTTCATCCTTCAGTTCCTGGACCTGTGTTTCTAGCTATTGGAAACGCAGTATCATGTAGCAGCTGCTGGTTCAGTGCATATATTTAATTCTCAAAGAGAGTGCTCCAACCCCAGACTGTCACCTTAACTAACCTTTCAATAGGTCATTTCATCATTCCACGAAGCCAGCTAGTTCCATGTGATATGGAATACATTGGGACCAGTGATTTCCATTGTTGCGCACACTTGTCCCATTTTCTTAAAATGAGTAAATGCAAATTCCTAGGAAAATGTGGTAACGTTGGGTATAAGAGAGGGTTGAAGCAGTCCTAAGAATAGATGATAAGCAGCTGGAACACACACTACATCCACTGAAAGTTTGCCTGAGTTAAGGCGAATGGCAAAGATGATTCAGTTCTGGTAAAAGAATTTACAAAATGAAAAATTGCTCAGAGCATTGCTATCATACACATCTTGATTTCTAACACAACCTTCCAATAAAAAGAACTGGGGCAGTAAGTTTACAAGATGAGCCTGGAGCACCTTGTAACATCACACACAAAGTCAACTAATGCACAATGAGGGACTTTCATCAAAAGGATACAGAAAACAAACAAAGAACCCACAATGGTCCAAGAAGAAACTATTCATGCAAATAAAAGTAGTATTGGATTATAAACCAAAGCATAATAAATATCCATGAATCCAGGGTGATATAAATAAATGATTAAATCAATAAATAAATACGTGGAGTAGAATAGACCGACCTCCTGTGCAAGAGAATTCCAGCAATTTCTCCAGATTCCCAGCCCTCAAGGAAGTGACAAATAATTCCATATTCTTTCCACATGGGTTAGGCAAAATGACATCCCTTCAAAGAGTAAGTATGGAAAGTAGGAAACAGAATAATTTTACAATGGAAAAATCTGGCAGAGTCTAATCAGAATACTAAATGTAATGTAATTGTTTGAGATCCTAGAACAAAAAAAGGTGTTAGGTAAAACTGAGGACATCTGAATAAAGTGTGGACCTTGTTAATAGCAATTCATCACTGTCATTAAGTAATTATAATAAATGCACCATACTAATGTAATAAGTTAGCAATAGGTGAATCTGTGCCTAAAGTATATGAGAACCCTCCACACCATCCCCACAGTAACTATATATACAAAACTGTTATAAGAGAACTTATTTTAAATAAATTGAGCAATCATTTTTCTTTAAATGAGGCTTTCACCAGACAGGATAGAAATGTGGCAGGGGATCAGCAAAGCATCTGCACTTGGCCAAGGGGCATGGATGAGGACCAAAAGGCTCTCTGGTAGATTTCTCCTGCAAAGCAGGACACAAGACCAAGACTCACATTAGGGCAGTTTATTTGAGGGTTGATCCTAGGGCAGTTCATTTTGGGGGTACAGGAGCTAGTGACTGGAGAGAGTAAACTATGTGAGGAAAAATAAGAGTCACCATTTCATAGTATTACTACAATGACTATTTTGAGCAATGGCATCTTGAGTCCAACATTGATGTCCTGAGAAGCATATAGTTCTGCCCAAATGATCAAGAGAGCATATGTCTTCTACCCTTTGTCAAATATCACCCTGAGGAGTATTAATTTTCTCATATTTCCAGTTCAAAATGGCCCAGTGGAGGCCTCTAATGCAAAAAAATAAATAAATAAAAGAAAGAAAGAAAGAAAGAAAGAAAGAAAGAAAGAAAGAAAGAAAGAAAGAAAGAAAAAAGAAACAGAACCAAAAGCAAAAGGTAGGCAGTGCCTTGGATGCTGGTAGGCTGCATTTGCAACAGCTAATTCCTACAGCAGGGAACAGAGCAATTAGTAAAGCCAAGAAGGTGTAGACAGAAGCAAAATAAATAAATAAGTAAATAAATAAATAAATGCCCAGCACATCAACCTTAATGTTATAGTTAAAATATCTCCCTTGGGCTGTTCAAAGTGAGCACATAGCCAATCTTAAAAAAAAAAGTTCAAAGGAGAAGGTTTTCAGAGAGAAAAATAATAGTATGCTTAGCCTATTATTACTCTTACCATCCACATCTCTTTCTAGACATACTGCTCCAGATCCTCTCCCAACCTAACCTCCTGTGGGATAGAAAATCTTTCCTTTTGTGTCACATAGACAGAAGCTGTTGAGTTTACAGACTCAAATGGGATACCTCAATCAACTTCCTTTTTTTTACCTTCACCTGTTCTCAAAGTTTAATATCTAAACAAAGCTTGGTAAAATGCAGATGTCCCTAGGGTGTATGATTTGGTAGATGTATTAGTCAGGGTTCTCTGGAGAAGTAGAACCCATTGAATTATACTTACAGAGAAAGGGATTTGTTCCAAGTGTCACGTTGTTGATAGAGGCAGGTAATTCTTGTGACCTGCATTCTGTAAGCTGGACACCCAAAGAGTTAGTGGTATAGTTCTAGTCCAAGTTCAAAAGCCTGAGAACCATGATAGCCAAAGATGTGTGTTCCGCTACAAGCGTAACAGAGGCTGAAATGCCAGCTCTTAAATTCAGGCAGAGAGGGCAAATTCTCCCTTACCCTGCCTTTTGTTCTATTCAGATGTCTAAGAGATTGAAAATGGCCACCCATGTTAGGAAGGGCAATCTGCTTGACTCTCTACCAACTATCAACTCAGATGTTAATCTTATCCAGAAACATGACACAAACATACCCAATATAATATTTAACGAAATTCTGGATACCCCATGAACAGGTCAAGTTGACACATAAAATTAACCATCACAGTACATGTTGAGTGAGGCCCAATAATGCACATTTTTGACAGGTGCCCAGGTGATGCCAATGCAGCCAATCCAGGGAGCACCATATGAAAAACTCTTCCCTAGGGCAAGTAGACCAGCTACTCAGATTCTCTTTAGTGTGCTTGTGTTGGTGTTACTGCAAATAAAAATAGCACCCATGATCCAATGGTCTCCCTAGAGGAGTTCTTCCCTGTCCTGTTCACTCTTCTGGAAGACTTCTCTAAGGTCATGGGCTTCCTACACAAACGTTTTGCACAAACCTCTTTGACTTGTTTGTAATCAGTTGATTACAAGTATACAGACATGATAGGTCAGTCTAGGAAAGAAGGCAATGAAGAAAAGGAAGGTGGAAACTGATTCATGACTCGAATGAGCAGATCAAACTAATGCAAAGGCTGACTCCAGAGGCTTCACCAGCCTAGGGAGGCACTGCTCATGCAACTGACACTGCTTTCTGCCATGAGTTCAGAAACCTTTGCTGCAGTGGGCAGAGCACAGTGATAGAGGATTCAAACAACTCTTGGCAGGCAGTTAATCACATTGTAGCTAATATGCATGGACCTGGCAGTAAGAAAAATGGAAGAGCAAATACTCCCATCCTCAAAAGATCTCAGGTACAGTCCATGTCCTGAAACAGGCCAACCTACTGGGAAAAATTCTGGCTGAAATCTGGAGTGGTGACTAAGAGAAAAATTGAGGTGGTCACCTATTTTTCCAGTTCTATACCTTCTGAATACCTGCTACATTTTTACCACCCTGCCAGACTTGAAGCTATGTCAGCCAAGTTATGGGTCTTGCTCGTTGACCAATGAAAGCAAAATTAAGCCACATGTGAATTCAAGGAAGAGACCCATAAATTCCAGTGCACCGTTCAACATATTTCTTTCCCTCTGTCACAATGACGGCAGCATTCCAGAGACTGCAGACTTCTGTAGTATTTGTCTCTGAGTAAGGAGACATGGAGCAGAGCTCTGAGTCATCTGAAATGGGTTCTCCATGGGAGCAAGAAATAGGCATTTATTCTATTAAACCTCCAAGATTTTAGGGGTAGTGCATTACTTGAACAGAAATTAGTTCATCCTGAGAGATACAGAGAGGCAGAATACAGAAACAACCAGTCCAGAACTGGGAAGCACAGAGAATTAGGAAAAGCCATGCATCCCAAGATTTGTGCCCAGGAACACCACATAACTCATATTATTGGCAGTAACATCTCCAAAAGAGAAATGAGAAGCCAGCAATCATCACTGGGCATTGGGGCCCTCACCGTATTCCCTGTCCCTGTGTATGTGTTGCTAAGGGTATATGAATAGGGGACAAGGTTGCTGCTATACTCCAGGTTTCTGGCAAACTTGGCCATTAAACCAGGGTAGAATATTTACTTTCAGACAGGGTAAAATAATGGGCTTACTCACAAGGATCTGGGGAAAGCAGTCAGAAAATGAATTAAATGAGTGGTGGCTGATGTTTTCCTTTGCAACCATTCATTGTCTCTGAAGTTTGCCATCTCCACTTTTGGTTCTAATTTTCCATCTAGAGTGAATCCCATGAACACTCTCATGCATCTGCTATTGGGCAGTATTTCCTCTTGTACTGATTTCTTCCTCAGGCCAACAGCTTCCAATAACCAGAGGAAAGTGTTTTGTCCCCTCTTGGTTCAGAACAGCCCATCTTGGTCACATGCCTACTGAGTTTCTCCTCCTGGATGAGGGTAACCTGCATGGAGCAGAGCCGACAGATAATCAGTGATGTCCCCAGCGGAGCCCGGATTCCACCCCAGCTCTGGAGATCACCTACTTCCCAGGCTGTTTGTGAACACTCCCCATTCACAGATGCCCCCTTTCCTTTGAACTCCCACTTCACTTCAGCATCATGCTTCCCAGCTTTACAATATTAGATTCACCTGTCCCAAAATCAAAAACCTGTACCATTTTCACCAAAAGGAACCTCATAGGCTCCAGAGAGGGAGTTGCAGGAGGAAACATCAAAGCACTTTGCTTTGAATTTCTCCCCCACTCCCAACTGCCCCAACAGAATCCCTCAGTTCTTACTTTTGCACAACTAATGATCTCCTCACAATAGCAGCCTGGCTTCAGAAATCACAAACACAGTAGTTTTCTCTAAACACCTAACTTTCCCAGCTTCCTGGCTCTGATATCCCCCATCTTCTCACGGATTTGGAATCTTCTGGCCTTTCCTGGTGGATCTACAACCTCTTGCAAGACCTGCCCCTCAGCCCATCAGAGCAGCTGCCTCTGAGAGCAGCAGGGATCACTTTTGGTAGCTCTCTCAGGCTTAACGTGGAAAGTTCACTTTTCTTGTAAGTTTTGTAATCATTACTCCAAAGAGACAGGCTGCTCTTTAGATTTCAGCCTCTACACTGTGAAAGCCAAAGACTTCCCAAGTGTGAGGGATGTCAGTCAGGGGTCACCTAGGAGCCCAACTTAACAAGATTGCTTCCCTCACTGTGTGAGCCGTTTAATTCCTCTGAGTTCCTTGCTGCGGCTGACTGACTGGCAGGCAGAATGGCTTCAAGGTTACTTCCAAGGTGCTTTCTATGTACCTGGGTGCAGCGTGCCCTCCGGAAATCACACACAGTGGAATTATGGTGTAGGCTTTTCCTTTTACATGACAAAATATAAAAATGCGTGTGTCTCTGTTTTCCTTTTTAAAAAAAATTTATCATCCCACGTTTTATACATGCCATACTGCTATTAACTATTTACCTGGATGGTTTTCTGGCTCTTTCTCTCCAGCTAGACCTTAAATGTTTGTGATTCCTGAGTCAAGTTCCTGTTCTGTTGTTTTTTTCCTTAACTCACTCTCACTGTAAAAGTTCATAAAGCCCAAAGACTTTTAAGTATCACAGACTCCAATAACTCAAAACCAATGATTTCCTTCTATATCTTGCTCCTAAGCTGTATAGCAATGTTCACCTTTTCTCCTGGAAGTTGCATATTTATTATGTCTCAGGTGAACCCCAACTCACCACATGCAGTGCGCTTATCATCTCTACCCATTGCCTCAAACCAAGCTGTGAGACCTCATCCATCATGACTGTCACAATCACATCCAGCTTCTTCTGCTCCCATTCCTCCCACAGGGGTGGATATCACTCATGTTCACTAGATCTCTTGGAGTTCCATGTACATAAAGTTATACCTCCCAATTCGTTAATGATCGGTACAGCTGAGTATGAGTCTGGCCAATAATGAAAGATGAGCAGATGAATGTGTGCCTGCAAATTCCATGCAGATTCAAGAACTGGTGCATAATTCTCAATGCTCACTTCCTCAGAGTCAGCACTTGGAGGTAAATGTTGAAATAGTGGCATAAAAGTAACTGCCCATGAGGATTCCTTAGTTACTATGATGCATAAAGCCCCTGCCAATCTGTCTCAACAAGAAACAAAGAGTGGCTGTCTTAAGACTCTGTGGTTTGGAGCTTGCTATTTAACATATCATAACCTAGGATATCCTGATTGGCATACCCAAAATGAGATAGACTTGAACATTTCCTTTCCTTAACTTTCAATATCCAGGCGTTCTGTGATTCTTGATAGTTTTTCTCTTAAGTATCCCTAAAATCAGTTTTCTCTTTTCCATTCCATTACCATCCCTTTTGTAATGACTCACATTTTACAAAACTTCTAAGTGGGTTTCCTGCGTCTCCCTACCCAACCTGCATATATACACCTTTCACATAACAGCAAGAGTATTACTGAATGAAAACTGGATTTTCCTACTCACATTTTTCTCCAGAAAATCCTTATGTAGAACTCTTTTGAATATAGTCACCTATTTTCAGAAATAAGTCTTTCAGAATATCACCATTATTGTGTGTATAGGACATGGTGAACTTAAAAATCAAAGCATGTAAAAGAAACTCTCTTCAGAGAAAGAGAGCAAGTCTTCCAAGAACCACATTTTGTGAGATGGAAATCCCCAGTCCTGGTATAGTCATCTCTAAGTATCCATAAGGAATTAGTTCCAGAAACTGATCCTCTGCCCCCACAGGTACCCAAATCTGCAGATGCCCAAGCTAAATGGTATAACATTTTTATATAACTTATGCACACACTCTCCTATGCTTTAAATCATCTCTAGATTACTTATGACACCCAAAGCAATGAAATGCTTTAATTTATGTTATATTTTAATATATAACATAATAAATGTTACAATTTATGATTTGGTAAATAATAAGAAAAAAAATTGTACATGTTCAGAACAGACACAATTTCTTCAAAGATATATTTTATTTATTTGAAAGGAGAATGACATGGAGAGAGGGAGAGATAGAGAAAGCAAAATCTTCCATCTGCTGATTCACTCCTCAAATGGCTATAATGGCCAGAATTGGGTGAGGTTGAAGCCAAGAGCAAGGAACTCCATCCAGGTCTCCCATGTGGTTGGCAGGGACACAAGTATTTGTGTCATCATCCACTGCCCTTTCAGGCACATTAGCAGCTAGCTAAATCAGAAGTGGGGCAGCTGGAACTTGAACCTGTGCCCCAATATGGGATGCAGAAATCACAAGTAGTGGTTTAGCTCACTGCACAACAGCAACCCCCCAACTTTTTTCTGGATATTTTCCATCTGTGATTGGTTAAATAGATATAGACCCATGTATGCAGGAGAGCCAACCACATACATTTTTCTAGAGGCAAAAGGACAAGCAGGCCACAAAGATGACAGAACAAAAATCTTCCAGACTCTTCCAGTAACTAGGATTTATGACAACCTTATTTTCCAGAGTAAATCTAAAAGTCAACCACTACACTCAACCAGAAGCTAACTCTCCTATTTTCTCATCATTATTTCACACCTGTGTTACCCACTTCCTGTGAAAACAACAGGCCAAGCCAATATTATTAGCCCGGCTTTTTTCCCATTTTTTTAAGAAGACAGAGATTGACAATTTAAATAAACCAATTCTGCACATTTGTAGCCCGATAAGATGCTTCCTGGGGATTCTGGTTCCCAACTAATTTTCTTTTACACAGGGACTGACTCCTGCTGTTGCCATTCATTTGTAGTATGAACCTGTGAGTTTAGAGAAAAGAACTGCCCCCAAAATAATATAATGCAGCCTTAGTTTTATTCTTTTTTTTTTATTCCAAACAGAGTCTCTCTGGGGAAGTCTTGCTACATTTGGAAGACAGGAACATGGAATACGCAGAAAAGGAGTGTGAGTGCTGCCTGTTCTTCCCCTGCAACTGTTCAGCTCCCAGAGGACTCACCTAGAGCCCTGTAAACTCACACATTTCAATCCAAAGGATACTTTTCTAATGGTCGATACCCTGAGGGATTCCTCACTAGTATTCCCACTGTCGAGATATATAACCAAGTGACAGGCAAAAGAAAGGAAATTAGTGCAGGCACAGTCTCCATAGAAAACCATGGAAATGAATGAAATTATATTTCCATAGGAAAGATTTAATAATAAAAAAATAATATGAACAATTTGTTGATTATTGTTTTATGGGAAAATTCTCCCGGGATTGAAGTGCACTTAGGGCCTTTAGGATTGCTTTTTCACCCTATAATCTTACTTTCAGATACTCCTTTAAGCATTTTAAGCAGTTTTCAAAATTGCTAGTTATTGAGATTCTTTGCATTCTTTTCAAGATGGGTATTTTTCAAGGCGCAGAGTAAAGACACAGAAGTCTCTACAGAAATTTCCCTCTGCTGAAAAATGATTTGTTTTTCTCTGTAGCTATTCCTCCTCCAACACCTCCCTCTTTCCTGGCCTTCCCCTCAGGACCCTCTGTCTTAACATGGGAGGAGTGATTCCAGAAGATGTTAGAGGAGGGAGAGAATTCAAAAGATTAAGAGCAAATCCACCAGAAAGAATCCTCTGGAACATCCTGGGCCTGTTTCCTTCAAGACGTGAGAGGCAGCCAGAGGCGTCCTTGCCAGCAGCTGAGCTTGTACCCACAAAGCACTGCTGAGGAGACAAAGATGCTAAGTGGTCTCGGAATCCGAGGGCTCTGGCCAAGGAGGCACAACCCTGGACACCAACAGGGACATGCTAAGCTCTAGAATTCTCTATTACTAGCTTGTATGACAGATGACTGTCGGATCAATGAATTACCACTAGGAGAAGTAAAATAAAACTGGAGTCCCAAGCGCCAGCCCTGTGGCGCAGTCAGTAAAGCTATCGCTTGCAACATCGGCACCCTATATTGATGCTGATACGTGTCCAAGCTGCCTCACTTCTAATCCAGCTCCCTGCTAATGGCCTGGGAAAACAGCAGAGGATGGCTCAAGTGCTTGGGTCCCTGCCACCCCGTGGTAGACCTGGTTGAAGCTCCTGGCTCCTGGCTTCAACTTGGCTCAGCCCTGGCTGTTGCGGCCACTTGGAGAGTGAACCAGCAGGTTGAAGATCTTTCCCTCTTTTTCTTCCCCTCTCCCATTGTAACTCTGAGTTTTAAATAAATAACTAAATCTTAAAAAAAAAAAAAAAGAAAACTGGAATCTCTCTATTGGGTCTCCCTTTAGCCCATTTTGCCTTGGAGAACATGGTCAGTGATGGTGGCAATACAGGGACAGCCTTCCACTTGCCGCAGGAAACAGTGCCCTGGCATCCACCTGCATGCTCCCATGGATGGCGTTCCCTTTTCTCAACATAAGAGTGCCATAGATCATACAAGGTTGACTCTCCTTGCTTTCTTCTTCAGTCTCATTTTTTATTGTGGTATTATTTTGTACATAATTGTTTCCCCTTGTAGATCTTTGAATGAAACACCAAGGAGAAGCCAGAAGAAACTGCTGAAGAACATAAGATAGAGCTGCCTGGGAAATCTGGGCATGAGGAACACAAGAACAGCCATGGAGTTTAGGAGATGACATGGCGAGAAGAGTGACTATGAAGAAGCCGGGCAGGGAATGCCAGCATCCCACATCAGGGTGCCTGAGTTTGATTCCCAGTTCTGGCTCCTGGTTCCACTTTCCTGCTGATGCAGACCATGGAAAGCAGTGGTGATGGCTCCAGGGGCTGGGTTCCTGCCACCCAAGTGGGAGCACAGCTTTCAGCTTATCCTAGCCCCTACTGCTGTGGGCATTTGAGGAGTAAGCCAACAGATGAGTAAATGGGTTCTCTCCCTATCCCTCTCACCCTGACTCTGTGTGTCTGTCTGTCTGTCTCTCACCCTCTCAAATAAAAAAGGAGATGGGCGTTGTGTCACAGTAGGTTAAGCTCCAGCTTGGGACACCAGCATACCCTATCAGAGTGCCAGTTCTAGTCCCAGGTCCTCCACTTCTGACCCAGCTTCCCATTGAATCATCCTAAGAGGCAGCAGCTCAAGTGCTTGGGACCCTGCCATGCACATGGGAGACCCAGATGGAATCCCTGGCTCTTGGCTTCATCCTGATCCAGGCTTGACTAAGGTAGGCATTTAGAAATTGAACAAGCGAACCAAAGAATGGAAGATCTCTCTCTCTCTCTCTCTCTCCCCCCTCTCTCTCTCTCCTCTCTCTCTTCTTTCCCTCTCTCCTTCTCCCCCCCACTTCCTGTCTTGCCAAGTGATCTTTTTCCCATATGCCCTCTGCCATTGCAAAACCTCTAGCTTCACTGATGCCAAACCAATGAGATCACCCAACCTTGGACTTGATCCTCCAAAACTGTGAGTTAAATAAATGCTTTCCCTCTTAAGGTTAATTGTTGAAGATGTTTTGTTACAGTGATGCAAAATGGAACACACAAGATCCTTCCAAGGTTAATAGTTGTCAGGCATCAAAATTTTGTCTGCATGCTAGTAATACACACTCAAATTTGGTCATTTCTGTTCTATTGATGTTTAATATTCTTTTAACTTTGAAACCATGTTAACAAAAATTTAATTAAAAAGTAAAAGGTAGGCATATGTGTGCCTTATTATAATTATACAAAGAGATTTGATTCTGCCATAATTCGCAGTCTCACCTCACCTAGGGACTGCTAAATCTTATTACTGATCTGTGTTCTATGTAGCATCTTTCCGTACAGGCTGAGCATCCTGTGAAAATTCAAAATCCAAAATGCCCCAAAATTTGGAACAGGAGTTGTGATACAGCTGGTTAAATCACCCACTTAGGACACCACACCCTATAATCGGAGTGCAAGGGTTAGTGTCCCACCTCTGCTTCTAATCCAGCTTCTTTCTGATAATGTGAATCCTGAAAATCAGCAAGACAATGGCTCAAGTGCTTGAGTCCCAGCAACACTGTGGGAGACCTGAATGGAGTTCCTGGCTCCTGGTTTTGACCTTTCTCAGCCCTGTCTATCGCAGCCAACTGGGGAGTGAATGAGTGGATAGGAATTCTCTCTCTCTCTCTGTCTCTCTCTTTCTTCTTGAATGTGTGTGTGCGTATGTGCATCCATGCTTGTGTATGTTAATCTGCCTTTCAAATAAATAAAAATAAACTTTTAAAAAGTTCTCCAAAATCTGAAACTTTTTGAGCAAGTTATTAAAAATATTGTCTAAAATTACCTTCAAGCTACGTGTACAAAATTTATATGACACAAATAAAGTTCATGTTTAGACTTAGTTTCCATCACCAAAATAACTCCATATTTATGCAAATATCCTAAAGTCTGAAAAAAATGTAAAATGTGAAGCAATGCTTCTGCTCCCAGTCATTTCAGAGAATAAATACTCTACCTATACTAAGATCCTCAAGTGTTCATATCTAATTTTTATGCAGTTTTAATATTTCTAACTTAATATTCTTTCGCTTCTCATCTTTTCTCTTCACTTCTCAGACGCGTCCTGGGACTGTTGCTTCTTGTGAAATAAAACTTTGCCAATAAATTACCACTAAACCAATCTTGGTTGCCCAAATACCTGTCACTTGTTCCTTGGATGCTAGAGATTTTTGTGATATTATTTATGATAGGAAGGAATAAGTTATGAGAAAGGCATCTTGGGAAAATTATATTTTTTCAGGAAAAACACATGCTTCTTTTTTGTGTGTTACTTAGACACCTTTCACCAATAAGTAAAAATTGAATTGTGCTCAGATTTCCATAACAGAAAAAGTGGGGTTTTTTTCATTTTTATTCTTTCCTGAGATAATATGTAATTATACATTTAACTAAATTAATATATTTGATATTTATGTCTATCCCATGAATGAAGAAGGGCAAATACTATAATTTTCATTTTACAATAAGGATACTGAAGTCAAGATATTCAAAATATCAATGGTCACACAGCTGGTCAGCACAACTGAGAAAATACAATGCAGTCCTTCTGAGTTGGGGCCCAGAGTTCTTGTGACAATGTCATGTAATCACACATGCTAGCAATAATATGATTTCTTGTTGACTGTATCTCTATGCATCTGTGCATTTCTTAAGCTGTGGGGATGTGACTGAATATGCATAAGAGGAAAGAAATTGTGATGAGCAAACAGTGAATTATCAGTAAAGGATAAGAAAAGCAGTTGGAAGGGCTCTGGTCCTGAAACTGTGGGGTAGACTAAGAACTGGGGAAATGGATTTAGATCTTTCAAAAGAAAAGAGAGAGAGAATGTGATTTCTACTATTTCTTACATTCCTGCACTTCACACACTTGTTCCAATGTTACAAATATTTTTAGAGAGAGGATTCTCTTCTTTTAAAAAAATCTATTTATTTATTTGAAAGGCAGAATTACAGAGAGAGGGGAAGAGGCAGACAGACAGACAGGTCTTAAATCAGTTAGTTCACTCTCCAAATGGCCACACCAGCTAGGACTGGGACTAGGCCAGGCCAAAGCCAGGAGCCTGGAACTTCATCTTTGTCTCCCACATGGGTGTCAGGGGCCCAAGTACTTGAGCCATCTGCAGCTTTCCCAGGCACATTAGCAGGGAGGTGGATTGGAAGTGGAGCATCTGAGACATGAACCGACACTCATATGGGATGCCAGCATTGCAGACAGGCGGCAGCTTAACCTGCTGTATCTCAATGCCAGCCGCTATGTTAGAGGCTTCTGAAAGTCTTCAGAAATTGTGAAGTTAGAACATACCAGTGAGCCAAAAATAATGTATGGCTTTCCAGTCCCTACTTTGTCACTAGATTCATGTCTTTACATTCTCACATCTACCACCAGACAGAGAAAGATAGTTCTTTCTCCTTAGAGAATCCAGACATTAACAAACCATTTGGAGCAAAGCCAACAAGTCTTCAACATTATATCCATGACTTACTCCTAGCCCAACAGCCACGAAATGATTGCCCTGATATTCATCCCAAGAGAACCTACTACACAGAATAGCCTGTGTCTTCGAAGAGCTTTCCTCTTGAAGTGTGCTGCACCAATTGTATGCTTTTCCCAAGGCAATTTCTTGGTAATAGAAAGAGAATAACAATGGAAAAGGGTTGTGGTTGGCTTGTTTATTGTTTATTTCCAGTTTTTGAGTTGTTAAATGAATAGCTTTCCCAAAAAGGTGTGGGAAGTATAGATTTGGAGGATGGTGTGTTTTAGAAAATAAATGACAGACAAAAGGCTGCAAGAAACTGATCCTTTTACTTAAGACACTTCTCAAGAGTACTCCAGAAGAGGAAAGGTCGCATATTAGCAAAGATCAAAGTCAGCCACCATTTTTCTTGTCATGAAACATTTTAAAAATAAACCTTACTGAGTTCCGCCAAGGTCAGCAAACAGGGAGTCACAGATAAGAGTCACTCCCTCAAGGCTGGCACCATGGCATAGCCGGTAAAGCTGCCACCAGCACCACCAGTATTCCATATAGGCCATCATTCGAGTCCCAGCTGCTCCACTTCCAATCCAGCTCCCTGCTAATGCGCTTGGGAACAGCAGAGGAAGGGAGCCAAGTTCGTAGTCCCCTGCATCCACATGGGAGATCCAAAAGAAGCTTCTGGCTCATGACTTCAGCCTGGCCCAGCCCTGGCCATTACAGCCAACTGGGAAGTGAACCAGTTCAGATGGATGATCTCTGTCTCTGTCTCTCATTCCTTAACTCTGACTTTCAAATAAATAAATA
Source organism: Lepus europaeus (assembly GCF_033115175.1). Lineage (NCBI taxonomy): Eukaryota > Metazoa > Chordata > Mammalia > Lagomorpha > Leporidae > Lepus > Lepus europaeus. The sequence continues at coordinate 9,462,468 of NC_084842.1, forward strand.
AATCTTTTTTTAAAAAAACGAATCACTTACCTAGTGGATGGTTCTGGTGAGAGTGGCCAGTGATAGACACTAAAAGAAACCATCTGGACATATGGCTGCTTTTGCTGAGTTTCACATCACATTTTCTTTTGTCAAATGTTGGCCTCAGATTTTAGTGGAGCTCTAAGAAATCTGTCAATTTGGTGTTTGTATAAAAAAAAATTAGGACCACTTGGGATTTATCAACACTGATTTCATATTGGGTGGGAGGAGGTGCCAACTCACGTTTATGTCTGCTCCATCACTGGGTAAATGTATGTTAGTCTCTATTTACAGAAAATAGAACTTGGCCTACTCTTGTGGTGCTAAAATGGATAAGGACGAATGGTACAGACAGTTCTGTCAACTGTGCTTTAAGCTGTCTAAATGGTTTCTACAAATTCCCACCTATAACAGACAAGGTCAAAAGCATCGGGGAGGTACCACCTCGTTAGGACTGAAATGCACCTGGCTCCAAGCCCCACACAACTATCCCTGATGCTAAAATTAGTCCTGTAGACGCAGGAACACTCCATCTTCCCGTCTCACATTTGGTACCATTAAGCACAGAGGACAGTTAATAAAAGAAGAAAAATTAGTCTAACTAAATTAATTGAGCTCGAGTACAAGGGAGGTTGAGCATTGCCATTCACTATAGTTCTGAAAGAACAATGTGGCTTCTATTGTCCTTACTGCTGACAGCCTGCATCCTCCTTTAATTCTCTCTTAGGCATCAGGTGCACTGTACTCCTAGGGGAGGAAGTTCAGCAGTGTTTCTTCTCAGGTTCTTTTAAGAGAAAAGAGTGCCACAAAAACAAAAGAGAATAAATATACACAGAAACATCAATCACATGAATAGAACAAAGCCGACCAATGGATCGTGAAATGATATTAGTAACCTTGTGTGGTGTCTTTCCCTGTAGTGATTGTCATCAGGCGTCTGAATTAACATGTTTATCAGGCCTAAAGAAACTACACAGCACTCTTCTGGCACTGTTTTCAGAAAGACAACTGCATCTTCACGCTTACTTAAGGAAAGAATGAAGCGAATTAAGGCTTGAAAGAAAGGCAGAGAGCATTTGGTTCAGCACTTGGTCAAAGTGATTTGATATCTGGACTCTGACCCAGGTGGTCTGCCTGCTCATGACAGAGCACTGGCCACACCCCAAGTCTTCGGAAGGCTGCGGAACTGACCTTTCTGCTGAACTGCATTATTGTGGTCCTATTACAGGAGTCCGCCATCATTTCTCTAGAATATAAAATCAACATATTTTCAATAGCCTAGTTCCCATACTCTGGAGGGTTGCGGGTAGGAGGGAAGTTATGGGGGGGAGGGGGAGCCATTGTAATCCATAAGCTGTACTTAGGAAATTTACATTCATTAAATAAAAGTTTTTAAAAAAAGAAGAACCACCTAGAGGCTTGACTGAAAATTCAGGCTTTTGAAACGCAACCCCAGATATTCTGTTTTAGAAGACGATGGCAAAAACACTTAGCTGCCGAATCTATTATTGGAGCCAGTATTGTGGCATAACAGGTAAAGAGCCTCTATCTGTCACATTGGTATCCCGTATGGGCATCAGTTCGAGTCCTGGCTGCTCTACTTCAGATCCAACTCCTTGCTAATGGCCTAGGAAAAGCAGCCAGAGATGACCTATGAGCTTGGACCCCTGGACCCACATGGGAGACCCAGAAAAAGCTCCAGGCTCCTGGCTTCGACCTGGTCCAGCCCCAGTCATTGTGGCCATTTGGGGAGTAAACCAGTGGATGCAAGATCTCTGTCTCTCCTTCTCTCTCTATTTCTCTGCATTTCAAATAAATAAAAACTAAATCTAGAAAAAAAGTTAATATTTTTTTAAAAAGAAATCCATTATCAATGAGCCCATAGATGATTTTAATGCAGTTAGACCATGGAGCCCACTTTGAGAAATGCTGTTCTGCATAAGTAATTATAACACTGTAAACAGATTCAGAAAAATGGGATTATTTTTCCATATATGAAAGGCAATTAAATAATCTTTCCCTGTTTTTACCTCACAACCTGGAAAAGTCATTGTCATCTCAATGAAACCTATAATTAGAAAGATCTCAGAGGGCTGTCAAAATTGACAGATTTTGTGCATTTATGATTACAATATAATATTGTGAAGTATGTTCAACATTGTTGGAAGGGTTAAATTTAGCTAACTAACAGATGCATTAACTCGGATGGTTAGTGGTGAGAGCACTTAACATATACTCCCTTTGCATTGACAGTCTTAACTTTGTGTTGAAGCAATAACAGAACAGCTATGTGGAAAGAACATCTTCAACTTGGGGGAATAATGCAAAGCATGGAACAGCCGCTGAGCTGAGCATTGAAGAACAAGTGAGGAAGGGCAAGAGGGAACTAGCATTTACTGAATACATCCAGTGTGCCAGGAATTTAATTTACATAACAGAGAAAACAAAGATGGCAACAATATTCCCCTGGGAAGAAAGAATGGTGGCTTTGTTAGTTTCACACCTCAATTAATGGACAATATAAACACAGTGAAAATAGTCCTTCAGTGCATGGCCAGAATAAGCTAGAAGTGAGCTATCAGGAAACACAGAAAGACTTTCAAATGGGGGGGAAAAAAGTCAGGGTATCCTAAGTAGCATACCCTTCCAAGCTGCCTTGTCTTTTCATTGACTTCCAGCTCTTCTACAATTCTGTAAACCGTAGAATATATGCCAAGATCTTCTTCCTACACAAGAGGACTTGGAGTTTCTTCTTGCTGTGTGAATAATGACTAATTTTACCATTTTATATACACATGTGTGTGTGTGTGCGCGTGTGAGAGAGAGAGAGAGAGAGCTAGGAGAGAGAGAAAGAAAGAGAGAGAGATTCTTTAACTTTTCCTTTGAATCACCTGTAACTTCTTACTGGTCCCGCTGTTAAATAATAAGTTACATAAAGTATCTGTCAGGTGTTCATTGCTATTAATTGGTTTATACAGCTATGGTTTTCAGCTTCTTAAAAAAATTATTCATTAATAAAAATCAAATAAGGGGAGTTGATCTGCGTTAGCAAGGTTTTTAAAAATTTCTCCAAGTGGACAAAAATAAGTCAGGAAGAGGAAGTATAATGGGGAGAACAGAGCAGTGGACATGTGCTAAGGTTAACAATGCAGCAGAACCAGGGCCTGGATAAAATGCAAGAATTGCCAGATCCTCAAAGACGTGGGGCAGGGCCCGGGTCATTCAATATTTGATAAGTGGGTGGCAATTCATACGTATTAATCTTAAACTTTGAATTTTCTTAATTCATGGGTTAATAACAACTGAACAGCTTAGCCACATCCCAAGGTCTGACACCCGGGTACTCAGGTACCATATTCTACATCTTCCTTAACACAACCAGACAAGGTAGATTTTATCAACCCCATTTTGTACAAGAGGAAGCTGCCGCTCAGGGAACTGAAATGACTTGTTCAGCTCAAATGGTTGGTAAATGATGACACTGTGTGGTGAGAACCCAGACTCATCTGACTCCAAATACTCTATTTTTTTTCTATTACGTCATGCTACTCCTAAAATATTTGAATTCATGGAAATCATACAAAGTAAAATATTTTGTTTTGCTTTACTGAGATGCTGAGCAAGCACAGTTCTACTCAAACATTAGTAACATCAGAGAATCAGAGAGAAAACATCAGTAAGTTAAAACTCAGTCTCGAAGCTGAGTCTGGAGTGATACCGAAAGAAAGTCCATGGGTACACTGTAGGCATTTTTTTGAGTATCTCAAGAAAAAAGAAGAAATGGGTTGACTGCATTGCTCTGGTTCTGGGCTCTTTAAATGCAAAGGATTAAGTTCTCACACCTTGCAGGATGAATGATAATTTACCAGTAAAGAGAGACATATTAGACCTGTCATAGGCAGATTTTGCAATAATCAGGGCTGCATTTGCAAGAAAATCAGAGTTCCACATTGTCAGTTTCAGCTTTTCTAGGTGAATTAACTTTTTTTCTCCAACAATACACACTTCTGGGAGGAAATGGAGGAAGGGCGGCAGGACGGATATGTTCAGATGAAGAAAATATGTTCTAAATTCAGCTGACTTTATTTGTTATGAGTTGGAAGAAAACACTGAGATCAAAACACAGCTGCACATATTTGAAAACCCAAGCTCCTCTCTGGGTTTCCTTTGTAAACCACTGCCACTTCTGTTCTCCTTCTCCCACGCAGTGGCGTGGCCCTGGAATTGTCACTTTCTTCTCTTCCATCCATAGCCTCACCCTCTCCCTCTGCCAAATCCTTGCCTTCTCCAGAGAGGATCTGCTCAAACAGCAGCTTCCACCCTTAAATCAACCTCTCACCATTAGCTTCACCTTGACCTTCACTGTGTCTCCTTGGTTGCCCCTTCGCAGTTGCCCTGACCCCTTCCATACCCGTCTTCATTTTTCTTCAAAATGCTTACCACCAGCTACAATCGCACTACATCTTGATAAGCCTGTTTGTTGTCTATCCCTGCCCACCCAGGTATAACCCTATGTGGCATGAGAGTCAGGCTATGCAGTGATATTTTCCCAGCATCTAGAAAGCTTCTAGGACAAAGTTAATGCCTCCAAATATTTCTCACACCCATAAGTGGATCAAACAGATAATGATACAGCTGGGGAAGGCAGAGGCCACACGCAGAGCTGTCACCAGTGCTTCTGTGTCCCTTTACTGAATCCCTCCAGGGATAAGAGTACCTTGGACCTTCCATTACCACCCCAGTCCTTAGAACATGTGAAGCTGTGTGTTTGTAACGCCCTCTGACACTGATCGAGGCATGCCAAGCCTATTCCATTTAATGATCCCTGAGCTGCTTGTACATCCAACCAGATCATTTTTACCTGGAGAACACTGGAAAACAAAGCAAAACACAACAGGACCCAAAGAGTATGAGAAATGGATGTATCTTTAAGAAAGGGAAATCTCTCTTAATGACAAGTTTACGAACTTGTCCCAACACAAATTAAACTGCCTCTTACAATACCAGAAGCCTATATGGGAGCCCTGATCCAAATCCCAGCTGCTCTTCTTCCAGTTTAGCTTCCCATTAATGTGCCTTAGAGAACAGCAGATGGCTCAAGTGCCAGGGCCCCTGCTACCCATGTGGAAAACCCACATGGAGTTCCTGGCTCCTGCCTTTGGCCTGACCCAGCCCTGGCTGTTGTGGCCATTTGGGAAGTGAGCCAGCAGATGAAAGATTCTCTCTCTCTCTCTCTCTCTCTCTCTCTGTTTCTTGCTCTATCTCTCCTTCCCTCTCTCTCCCTCTCTTTCTCCCTTTCTATCTCTTAAATAAGGTTTAAAACACAAAATATGAGTAATGTTGATGCAAGAACATTTTGAAATCTATGTGATTTTTCATGATATGCATTTTTCATGAACTTTTGAAGAGCCCTCATATAGTAAGCACTGTATAAATAACTCCTTTCTCAGGAGATTAAAATTGGATGTGCCCATTTATAAAATTCTACTCCACCCAAACTCCAATATTGTTGTTAAGTGGGAATCTTGCCTTCCTCTTTCCAGTGTACTCCCTGTGGTAGGACCATCATTCCTGAAGTCAACTGATCCAATGAGAATTTCCTTCCCCACTCCCAACTCCTACTCAATTTACCTTCAAGCCTAGTTTACCTGCTTTATCATGTGCACTTGCTGCATTGAGTATGAATGTCTCCTACTGTCAGCTACTTTCCTAAATGATGATCAATCAAATTTCCTGTAGCAAATGAATAATCAGGACATAAATGCCCCAAATAACCTCACTTCTTTTCCCCCAGTACCAGTCTACTTACTTATTTAATTTTCCCTGGAAATAGAGAAGGAAAAGAGAAAGTCTCAGTATGTATATTACAAAGTGATTAAAGAATGGAAAAGAGAGTAGCTGGTACAGTAAAATCAATCATCAAATGAACACACCCCCATCAAATAAACACATCAATGCCCTGGGGGCTTAGTCTCTATAGTTCAGGAATAAGGTTAGGGATAACAGAAAAGCAAATACATGATTTCCTACCCAATCTCCCTCTCCATAAATTCAAGATTTCACATAAAGCTTTTGTTTCCAGCAGTAAACATGGTGTTAATTTCATTTCCTGTTAAACAATCTTGTGACCACATACAAATTTCTTGCACTTGTATACAACTTGCTGAGTTAGATTACTCTCATATTCCCTTTCTTATTCTCCTTCTCCCACTTTCTATGTGGAAGCCCCCAATTACTTCTCTCTATTTTAGGATTACAGATTATATACTTTTGACCCATACAAATACATCAGTGTCTTCACACCAAGAAAGGGTCTTGACTTGGGATTTTGTGAACAAGGGGTAGAGGGCTCCTAGCTTCTTCAGTAATTTTGCACAAATAATAAAGAGTTACAGAGACATCTCAAGAACTGAATATGTTGAGAGAGGTGTAAGTCTTCTATTCAGGAGAAGGGACTGGAGAGAATAAAGTTGGAGTCAAATTGTTAGGACAGAAGATTTAGTCCAAAGTACGGAATAGGAGAAAGCTGTATAAAAGGTAGTTCAAAGTATGGAAGTCAATTTGGAGATTGCTCAGAAACCTGAATATAGCCTTACCATAAAACCCAGCCATCCCAATCCCACTCCTTGGAATTTACTAAAGGAAATTAAATTGGCAAATAAAAGAGCTGTCTGCACCCCAATGTTTATTGTGGCTCAATTCACAAGACATGGAATCAACCTAAATGCCCATCAACAGAAGACCGGATAAAGAAATTATGGGATATGTACTCTATAGAATACTATACAGCAGTGAAAAAAAATGAAATCTGGTCATTTGCAACAAAATGGAGGAATTTGGAAAACATCATGCTGAGTGAAATAAGCCAGTCCCAAAGGGACAAATATCATATGTTCTCCCTGATCAGTGACAACTAACTGTGCACCTAAAAAGAAACCTGTTGAAGTGATATGGACACTATGAGAAACAATGACTTGATCAGCCCTTGTCCTGACTGTCGAGGAACAACTTAACTACTTTATTCCTTTTAGTATTTTTTTTCTGCTTAATACCATTGGTTGAACTCTTTAATCAACACAATTATTCTTAGGCATTTAAATTTAAATGAAAAGTGATCCCTGTTAAATATAAGAATGGGAATAACAGAGGGAGGAGATGTACAGTTCGGCACATGCTCAATTGGACTTATCCCTAATGGTAGAGTTAGAAATGTGCCAGGGGATTCCAATTCAATCCCATCAAGGTGGCATGTACCAATGCCATCTCACTAGTCAAAGTGATCAGTTTCAGTTCACAACTGATCATACTGATAGGTCTAAGAGTCAAAGGGATCACATAATCAAGACTAGTGTCTGCTAATACTGATAGAATTAAAAAAAGGAGAGAATGATCCAACATGGGAAGTGGGATACACAGCAGATTCACACAATAGCAGATGTCCTCAACAGCACTCTGGCCTCAGAATCAGCCCTTAAGTCATTTGGACCTGGCTAAAAAGCCCGTGAGAGTTCTTTAGTCATGGAAAGTCAAGACACTCTGGCAAAAAAAAAAAAAATGACCTAAATGAAAGATCTCTGTGAGTGAGATCCCAGTGGAAAGAATAGGCCATCAAAGAAGGAGGTACCTTTCTCTGAAGGGAGGAGAGAACTTCCACTTTGACTCTGGCCTTGCCTAAATAAGATTGGTGTTGGTGAACTCAAGAGCCTTGGCAGCTCATGACAAGAGTCTCAGGTGATTACTGACTTCATAAATAAGAGTGTCAATTATTAAGTCAACAACAGGAGTCACTGTGCACTTACTCCCCATGTAGGATCTCTGTCCTTAATGTGTTGTACTATGTGAATTAATGGTAAAACTACTACTAAAACAGTATTCTATACTTTGTGTGTCTGTGTGGGTGCAATCTGCTGAAATCTTTTTTTTTTACTTTTATTTAGTAAATATAAATTTCCAAAGTACAGCTTTTAGATTACAATGGCTTCCCCCCCCATAACTTCCCTCCCACCCCCAACCCTCCCAACTCCCACTCCCTCTCCCATTCCATTCACATCAAGATTCATTTTCAATTATCTTTATACACAGAAGATCAATTTAGTATATCTTTCATTTAGGTGTTTTGTGGTTGTTTGTTTGTTTGTTTGTTTGCCAGAGTGTCTTGGCTTTCCATGCCTAAAATACTTTCATGGGCTCTTCAGCCAGATCCGAATGCCTTAAGGGCTGATTCTGAGGCTAGAGTGCTGTTGAGGACATCTGCCATTCTATGAGTCTGCTGTGTATCCCGCTTCCCATGTTGGATCTTTCTCTCCCTTCTTTATTCTATCAGTTAGTATTAGCAGACACTAGTCTTGATTATGTGATCCCTTTGACTCTTAGACCTATCAGTATGATCAGTTGTGAACTGAAACTGATCACTTTGACTAGTGAGATGGCATTGGTACATGCCACCTTGATGGGATTGAATTGGAATCCCCTGGCACATTTCTAACTCTACCATCTGGGGCAAGTCAGCTTCTTAGTAAATATTAAGTAGATATTCTGTATATAAAGATAACTGAAAATGAATCTTGATGAAGAATGGGATGGGAGAGGGAGTGGGAGATGGGATGGTTGCAGGTAGGAGGGAGGTTATATGGGGGGGGGGGGAAGCCGCTATAATCCAAAAGGTGTATTTTGGAAATTTATTAAATAAAAGTTAAAAAAAATAAAATGTGGTTCAAAAATCGCTGCTTCCAGAAGAAGTTCCTTGCATATTCGTTTCAGATCCATTTGCCTAGTGCAGAACCTTCTGTCAAACACGCTTTAGCTACTTTTCTCTCAATATGACAGGAGTTCATAAAACCCTAACAGTGCATGGAGAAAAACCAATACTTCATATTTACACAAACTAGGTCACTTCACAGTCATCAACTCAGAGACTCACTCAATGAAGTCCTACAAAATCCAGGCAAACACAGTAACTAGAGTGGAGCAGAATCTGGAGGAGGTACAAGACCCAGTACATTCTGCTGCAATTGTCCCACTTTTGCATTTCAGTACAGAGAGGTTTGTAGTGATCTCACAGCAGATTAAAAAAAAACCCTCTTGTCTATTTTACTCACCACCACATTATTCATCACTAATACAGCAATGCAGGGCACTGTCTACAGACACCACAGAGTCCCTTATTTATGAGTTTCTTCTGAAGTCAACAATTTTGTGACTCTAGACAGCACAGGATGGGTTAAAGAGTATTGGTCTTAAGACTTACCCTCACCAACTCATACTTTTTATGAATGCATACACATACAAGCCGTTGTGCATGGGTGGTCTAGCTTAATCCAGTGAAGCATGGATATGGTTTGTAAAGAAGTCCCACGCCCTCGATTAGAGAACACTCACCTAACCTTGGCTTCTCTTTGGTCCAAATTAGGGTTGGGTTAGTGTCAGGGATAGGGGTTAGGGTTAGAGCTAGGGTTAACTTCTCTGCACCATCTTTTCCTGTTTAGTCTAATTTCTAGTCTTCCATTAGGAGGAGATCAAATCATGGGGTGACCCCATTAAAACCTAGTCTACCGTGAAACATTTTAAAGAGGACTCTATGGCAGAAAATACAACACTGTTAGCAAAAAATTAGATAGTTCAATAAGCCATGCATTTCAAACAGCTGTTCTTCATGGCAATAAAAACAAGAGAATGTATTCCTGCCAGGTGGATCGAGAGCTGCTGACTTTTGAGACTTCTCATACACCTGATAACATGGTACAGAAATGAGGGCCTTAGATTACAAGATGAAAAAAATGCAAGACCAAAATATCTGCACTAAGAAAAATTGTTAAAATGCACAGATATGTCTTTCATATACTGATAGTACAGTAGGTATCTTGGAGAAAGTGGGACTGTATTAGCCTTTTGTTACTATAAGGAAACACCCGAGGCTACTTTAAGAAGTAAAGGAACACATTATGGCTAGTCCAGGGCCAAGCAGGACCCATTGTTGCAGACTCTGGATGGCGTTCTTCTGACCAAGGCAGCAAAGGACATTGCATGGCCAGATACATGGAGTATGCATGTCTGTCTGTCTCTTTCTGCAATCTTTCTTCTTTTGATTATAAAGCCACCAGGCATCAATCATGAGGCTCCACCTTAGCCACCTAATCCAGTGCAATAACCCTCCAAAGGCCCTGCCTCTAAATATGGTAATTGGATTAAATTTCTACCTTCTTAGCATCATTAACATGAGACTTTGCAGACTGAAATTCTGAGTCCAGGGAGACAAATATTGGAACCATACCAGGGTCCCATGGCACACTCATCCCAGGGAGCAGATAAATAAAATCATGTTGCTCTAGAATGGAGAGTGGAAGTTAACTCAGAGCAGCACACCTCCAGTTGCTCCCCTAATCATGCTTTGGGCCCAGCACCCTACCCTGACTCCAGCTTCCTATTAATACAAACTCTGGAAGCCAGTGGTGATGGCTTAGTAATTGTGTTTCTGCCACACACATGGGAGACCTACATTGAGTTCCCAGCTTCCAAGTCCAGTCCAATCCAGACGTGGCCATTGCAGGAATTTGGGGAGTGAACCAGTGTGAGGGCAGTCTCTATCTATCTATATATATATATATATCTCCCCCTCCCCTCAAATAAATAAATAAAATATTTAATAAAGATCTATTTTTTAAAAAGCCCTCACTTGGATTTGGATGGAGCATGGTTAGAATTCCTTCCCCTTACCCCATCAAAAGAGAAGAAGGGAGTGGCATACATGATAGAACCACCCACCCCCAACCCACTCTATCCCCACTTTCTCTACTCTTCTGATTGATGCCTACTTCTGGAAACTTCCTGACTGCAAAAGAACAGCCACTATCCATTGTGGCTCCATATGGGCCCTCAAGAGTAGGGTAGAGCTGTAGCTCTCTTCTTCCTCCAGAAAGATGACTGGGATCTGGGGGACTGCTGGGCCTTCAGTGGACATGAGGCCCCTACATAGGCTGAGGCTCTGACGGAAGAGGCATTTCTTGGGCTGGGACCTTGGCATGATGGCCTAGACTTGCCAGATGGTAATACCTATATTATTTAGGTCAGTATTTCTGCATGTTCTTCCTCTTGGGCCACCTCTCACTACCACTACAGGGCACACCACCAGGTCTGGTAATGCTTGTAGATGTCTGGCTCTTAGAGAACTTTTTAAAGATGAAGGCTACTGTCACATCATCCAACAAACTCTTGAAGTTCTCCATGTGCTGCATACTCTGGTACACAAAGATATCTCTCGGGGTAAGAAGACAACCCTAGTTCTGGTGGTCATAAATGGGAAACCAAATTCAAGGGCATGTTGAATAACTTATAGATGCAAGCTCCATGCAACAGTGGTCACTGCCTCTCATGCTTCCACTGCCATCTTGTTGAAGACACTGAAAAATGCTTGGTAGATACAGAAGCTGTGGTTGTTGGCTGAACATCATCCCCAAAGAAGTATCACTTTTCAAGTCAACACTTTATATGCATTCTCTCACTGAATCCTAACAACCTTGTGATATAATCATGTTACTATAAGAATTGAGAATTTCTACAATTCAAATAATTGACCAACTTGACCCACTTAGTAAATGGTAAAACTAGCTTCAAAACAAGTCTGCCTGACACAAAAGCCTTAATTCAAAGCTCTCATACAATTGCTTCTTTGATAACTCATCATTTAATTCCTCTCATGATAGAATAGACCACATGCTCAAGATTCCATAATAATAATCATGTGAACACAATATTTCAAGCACTTTAGGTATCATTGGGTACTTATATGTTATATAATTTAGGTAAGAGGAGCCCCTTCTAAGACAAATAATCTCATTAGAATCACTGATTCAAGAATTAGAAGTGGCATAAGCCAGTAAGACTGTGTATTCTTTCTTACCATGCAGACACAGTATTAAAACCTAATGAAATGTCAGTTGCCTCATGAATGAAACAAAGATTTGACTTATTCATGGTCAACTCATCACTTGACAATATTTACTACCTGAGAGCTAAGGACTTATCAGCATCCTAATGGTATCGTCCTGTGAATAGCTTGCAAATATTTAAAGTTCCACTTCCAAGCACCTAAATCTGGGGTGGATATTTGCTCTAGTTGTTAATATGCCCCCCAGGATCCTTGCATCCTATCTCAGAGTGCCTGGGTTTGGGTCCTGGCTCCATTCTTGATTCCACCTTCCTGCTGATGGATACCTTGGGAAGCAACAGATGATGGCTCAAGTGGTCAGGTAGCCCTCCCACTCACATGAGAGACCTTGATTGAATTCTCAGCTCCTGGAATCAGCCTGGCCCAGCCCCAAATGGTGCAGGCATTTGGGGAATCATATAGCAAATAGAAGCTTTCTCTCTCTCTCTCTATCTCTCTCTCTCTCTCTCTCTCATACACACACACGCACACTTGCTCAAATAAATGATAAATAATTTTTAAAAATAATAACTTAAAACAGGAATAGCAGCCTGAGTTTAGGAAAATATGCTGAATCATACCCAGGATACCTGCAAGGCATTCATACCCAAGTCATGTGTGTTGCAGAATGGCTGCAGCTCTGAATGCCTCCAGAAGATGGCCAACATCAAATGTCTCTGTTGTCGTCTTTTTTTTTTCTTATTGAAGATTTATTTATTTATTTGAAGGTATAGTTACAGAGAGAGAGCAATAGCAAGCGAGAGAGAGAGAGAGATCTTCCATCTAGTGGTTCACTCACCAAATGGACACAATTGCCAGGGCTAGGCTAGATCAAAGCCAGGAGCCTATCACTCCATCTGGGTCTCTCACATGGGGGGCAGGGGGACCAAGTTCAGTCTATCTTTCACTGGAGCTGGATTGGAAACACAGCATCTGAGACTCCATCTGGCACTCCAACATGGAATGTTGGCATTGCAGGCAGCAGCTTAACTTGGTGCACCACAATGCCAGCCCTCCACTGTTATCTAATCCCTAGTTGCTCACAGACCCAGAAAAGTAAAAGAGATTTTATTTAGAAGATACTACTTGGACAATGTGAATTTTTTTTAATATTCTCTTTGCTGGCCAAAATTTTAGAGGCTAAATTCTGGGAATGTTGTAATTTTACAGGCATCTATAAACCAATGGAAGATTTTCCTATTCTTAATTTAGTTAGAAACTAAATCTACAGGTCAAGCTACAAGCAAGTTTCAATAAACAGAACTCTTCCTTTTGCAATAAAATAATATATATCCACTTAAACTCTATCAGAAAAGATTTTAAATAATTATGATAATTACATTCATAGCATCACAGCATAATAGTTAAAATAACACTCCTGGTGTTTCTAAAATAGTGTGATAATATGACACACATGTGACATAAAAGTTAATTAATTTTCAAAATGACAGCTGCAAAAACCTTTTCCTTTTAAAATTGGATTGAGAAGTCATATTTCCCATTTCTTAAGAAGCTGTTGAAGGAATACAAGGGATGAGAATTTAGCCTAGTGGTTAAGGTGGCCAGATCTCACATCAGAGTACCTGAGTTCAATGTTCAGCTTTAGCTCCTGGATCCAGGTTTCTAGTGATACACACCTTAAAGGGCAACAGTAGTGGTTCAAGGAATTGTATCTCCACCACCCATGTGGGAGACCTGCATTGAGTTCCTGCCTTTGATCTGGTCTGGCCTTGGCCATTGTGGGCATTGGGAAGTAACCAATAGGCAGGAGTGTGCTCTCCCTGTTTCTCTCTCTCAAGCAAATAAACAAATAAATAATCTTTTAAGAAGAAAGAAAATCACCAAGATTTCAAAAAGGCAGAGCATGAAACAATACATTTGCCAAAGTTGTCTTGTTAATGAAGGAAAAAGCAATGCTAAGTCAGAAAAAAATTAGGAAATGAATACTGAACTACAGAAGTGCTTTTATCAATCAAGGCCTGTGTCGAGTCTGAACATAGACTGACCAAAAGATAGCAGTCCCTGGAGCCCACAGGACCCTCACATTCCCAAGTCATGATGCTGTATTTTACTAAGGACCCCAGCAGTTAATAGTTGCTAATTTTATGAGACATAATAAGTATTTTCAAAATATTTATAGAATTTAACTGCTATTTTTTCTCCTTTTTGGACTTGTAATGGCCACAGACTGTGCCTTTTCCTCATTAAACGTTGGTGGAGATTAAATGAAGGTTTCTGTTTTTTCCTCCAGCTTCCTGTAGAATAGATGGAGGTAATCTTCCAAATCACCCAACAGGAATAAATGCTCGTGTCTGTTTTACAAGCCTAATCTCTCTCTTGGGCTCTAGAACAAGACTTCCAACTGTTTTCCATATATTTCTGAAACTCAGTTTTAGTAAAGATGAACTCTATGTTTCCCCTTCCTATAAGTGGTTTCCCTGCCAAGACTCTGTCTCATTTAAGAATACTATTATATCCTAACCAAATGCACAAATTTTTAAGTCATCTTCAACAGCTTTCTTTGCCTCATCCACTGCACCCAGATACTCAACACAAATAGGACAGAGTGAAAGGTCTTCCTTTTCCATTGGTTCACCCCCGAAATGGCTGCCACAGCCGGCGCACTTGCCAATCCAAAGCCAGGAGCCAGGTGCTTCCTCCTGGTCTCCCATGCGGGTGCAGGGCCCAAGCACTTGGGCCATCCTCCACTGCCCTCCTGGGCCACAGCAGAGAGCTGGACTGGAAGAGAAGCAACCAGGAAGGACAGAATCCAGCGCCCCAACCAGTACTAGAACCCAGGGTGCCAGCACCACAGGCGGAGGATTAGCCAAGTGAGCCTTGGCGCTGGCCCTTCTCATGGATTTTCAAAATACCATCTGCAAATTATATTCAGTCTTATTCTTCTCTCCATACCTCTATGTGCCCTATGTTCTTCCAATCAATTTTAAAGCGCACCTTTGGCTTACGCGTCTTCATATTTTTTCTCTCACTGCTCTTTCAATCCTTAAGTCTTTATTAACATCCTTCTCATCCTTCAAGATCCAATTGAGTTGCCACCTTGCCTTTGAACTGTCTAACCCCAAGTCACACAAAAGAAGAAATGCCTCTTCATCAGAATGTCTACAGTTCATTTGTACATGTACTTAGCACCTATTTCATTTTCCTTACATGCTGTCTCCAAAGGCTACATTAAGAATTTCAAGAAAGCTTGCTAATAGAATTAGAAAGACATGGGTTGCAACTGCAGCGCTACCCCTCACTAGTTGTGTGACCTTGGGCAGCATACCCAATTTAAACTGTCTCATCCTCTTTTCATCATCCGTAAAATGTGGACAATGATACCTGCTCCATATAATTATCATGAGAATTAGAGAAATCTCTATGCATATAAATATCTGCAATTATCTAAATAATAAGTGTCTGAAAGGAATGTTTTCTCCAGGTGGTTTTCATTAGATAAACTCCTCTGATATTTTTCCTTCTGGAGAAATAAAAAGCAGCAACTTAGAAAATCTGTGACAGCTCAACAACAACAACAACAAAATTGCCTGAGTTGGCAGATGAATTAGATAAGCTCCACAGATTGTTTCATCCTTTAGATACCCTGAAATTTCATTAAGAACACAGTAAAGAAAGGCATGCAGTGTATCTCCTAGTAGAAAATGGTATAATTAGTGGATTACAGGTGGCCCCCAATTTACTGAGGTTCAGCATGGCCTTTCAACTCTACAATGGTGGGTAATAAGCTCTCAGAACAAACTGTACTTCAAATTTTGAAATTTGATCAGGGCCAGTGTTGTGGCATAGTAGGCTAAGCCTCTGCTTGCAGTACCTGCATTCCATATGGGTGGTGGTTTGAGTACTGGCTGCTCCACTTCCAATCCAGCTCCCTGCAAATGGCCTAAGAAAGCAGGGAAGATGGCCAAAGTGCTTGGGCCCCTGCACCTCTGTGGGAGATCTGGAAGAAGCCCCTGGCTCCTGGCTTCAAATCAGCTCAGCGGCAACCACTGTGGCCATTTGGGTAATGTATCAGCAGATGGAAGACTTTTCTCTTTGTCTTTCCCTCTCTCTCTCTCTCTGTAACTCTACCTCTCATATAAATAGATAGATAGATAGATAGATAGATAGATAGATAGATAGATAGATAGATCTTTTAAATAAAGAAGAAGAAGAAGAAATTTGAACTTGCCCTGGGCTGCTGAAATGCAGCTCAAGCCTCTCTCATGTTTCCGGGCAGCAGCAGCAAGCACAGGTCCCAGTTGACCATGAACCCACAAGAGGAAGTGGCCAGCACTTGGCAGAGCATGGTGTCGTTGAACTAGGGTGCCCAGTAGATTAGGTGGATTAAATGCATTTTCAGCTTGTGACATTTTTAATTTACAATGGATTTATCAGGACAGAACCCCATTTTAAGTCGAGGAGCCTCCATATATTGTTTGTATGTTTCTTTACTCTGCCCCTCTAGATGGTAAGTTCCTTGAGATGACTCCTGCCTTACCCATTCCTGGATAATCTCAGTGCCTAAGCGGAGTGCAGTGCAGAGTTAATAATGTTGAACTGAGCTGAACTAAATCTGACTGAATTGAATCCCATCAGGCTAACTAAACATGTGCATCAAAGAGAAAAACCATATGATATTCAAGATTCACTTCCTTCCCCCTCTGTCCCAGCCCCTTGACCTCCTGCTCTGTTTACATTAGCACAAGAGGCATCTCCCAGCTCCATTTCCCTCTTCTTCCATTAGCTTCCATCTGTTGCTTCTGCTGTATTTCACCCTCCCTGGAAAATGTCGCCTTCGCTAATTATTTTACTTTAGTATCCAACCCTGCGTCGTGGATATGCTGTTTGTATGATCTGTTGAGTGTTTCATTAGCAATGATGCGTACCCTAGGAAGGGGAGCGTTTATTATTCATATTTGTCATTATGCTGGAAATACACTCGCTTTTATCACTGTGGCTCTTCTGTGTCTGTTCAATTTGTCTTCCTTTTGCTCATCTCACTTCAAAAACAGCCTGACTCCAGTTATAATTGTTCAGATTTGTAGCAGATTAGTTGGGCCTTCTGACATCTGTATAACCTCACAAGAAGAGGAAAATACGCACCGGGACCTCACAGCCAATGGACTTTCAATTGCTTTCCTGTCCTCTCAACAACAGATAATACCAGGCACTTCCCAAAATGAGGACACAGCATGTTTGTTGACCTATTATCCGCCTCCTGAAAGCAATCATTGAACTCATCCATCTGCTCTGTCAGTGCATATTTTTCTCCTTCCCTCCGTGAAGTTAGGAAGATTGAAACCAAGGGTAATGGTAATGCTGTTATCAATAACAACTCTTTCATATTACATTACAATCAAAGTATCATATCTACCAGCTTCAAAGCTGCAGGCTAATTGTAGAGTTTTTTTTTTTTGTTTTGTTTTGTTTTTGTTTTGTTTTTTTATCATCTCTCTTAAATAACTATCTGAGAACTACCTGAGAAGTCTAATAAGCATACAAAATCTGATCTCCAACCCCCAGAAATTCAGTGGGTCTGGAATGGGGTCAAAGAATCTGCATTTTTGTCACATTTTCCAGGTGGGTCTTAAGCAGGGAGTCTGCATGCAACAGACTGAGTAACAATTGTTAAAAGTGACAACTATCCGTAAAACTTAGGGAAGGGCCAGTGCTGTGGCATAGTGGATAAAGTCGCTGCTTGCAGTGCTGGCATCCCCTATGGGCACTGGTTCGAGTCCCAGCTGCTCCACTTCCGATCCAGCTCTTTGCTATGGCCTCGGAAAGCAGTAGAAGATGGCCCAAGTCCCTGGGCCCCTACACCCACGTGGGAGAGCCAGAAGAAGCTCCTGGATCCTGGCTTTGGATCGGTGCAGCTCCGCCACTGAGGCCTATTGGAGAGTGAACCAGCAAATAGAAGACCTCTCTCTCTGCCTCTCCTTCTCTCTGTGTGTAACTCTGACTTTCAAATAAATAAATAAATCTTTAAAAAAATTTAGGGGAACAAAACTAATGATCATTCAAATGATCATTAGGGAATAATGAGACAATGGGTAAAAAGATTTGATTTTTAGGCAGTTGTTAAATCATGAAATCTAGAGTCAGTTTAAAATTTAAGATTGTCTTAATGAGTGCCTGAGACAATACTTAATTTTTAGATTTTTAGGCATCTTGATCGTCCTCATCACATGAAAACTTCTCCCAGACCTGACAATACAAGAAAAGGATCAGGAAGGAAGCTGCAGTGCCTGTGTATGAACTGGGCTCCAAAGTCATCCATCATCACTACTGTTGATTCTATACTTTAGAAGAAAACCACCTGAAGCTCAGTTCACAGTAGCTAAGATATGGAATCCACCCAAATACCCATCAACTGAACGCTGGATAAAGAAATTATGGGATATGTACACCATGGAATACTACACAGTGGTGATGAAACTAGAAAACATCATACCTAGTGAAATAAGCCAGTCCCAAAAGGACAAATACCAAATGCTCTCCCTGATTTAAGGTAACTAACTAAGCACCTAAAAGGTAATCTACAGAAGTGAAATTGACACATGGAAATGCAATGCCTTTGAATAGCACTGGCCTAGACTGTTGAGGAACTGGTTTTTTTTTTTTTTTTCATACCATTGGTTGAACTCTTAGTATAGTTAATCTTCTGTGTATAGAGTTAATTGAAAATAGATCTTAGTAAAAAGTAAGAATGGGAATAGGAGAGGGAGGAGGAAGGGTGGGAGGGTGGGTGGGAGGGCAGGTATGGTGGGAAGAATCACTATGTTCCTAAAGTTGTATTTATAAAATGCATGAAGTTTGTATTCCTTAAGTAAAAGGTTTCTGGGGGTAGGAAAAAAAAGAAAACAACCAACAAGTCCACAAGAAGGAAAATTATGCTTTACTCTTGGAAAAGAATACATATCAGAGAACTTGTAGGTATATTTTAAATTAACACAGCTCCTAGGATTTTCTTCAAATCTAAAATCTTCAATGATTTTATCACTATTCTTTCCCTCTAAAACTGAAAGAATTTCAAGTTTAAAAAAAAAAAAAAAACTCTTGACTTTTTTTGTGGTAACTACACTACTGCTGACCTTTCTGATTTTTAGGAATTATGTTCTTGTTACTTTAATAAAATAGAATAAACTTTAATGCTATTTTACTCAAAGAAATCTCATATTTCTAAAGTAAATGCCACTAGATTTCCTTCAAAGCAGAGGATACAGTAGAAATTTGACAAGTTCACAATCAACTAGAACAATATGGTCAGTCAAACCAGAAAATGACAGTCCCAAATTTATTTTATCTTATTTTCACTTTTAAAAATTTTTCTGTTAAATAATAGGTGAGTGGAGATTGAAGCCAAATTTCAGCAAATTAGCTATTTAGCATTCAGCGAATACCTTTTCTGGGTACTTTATAAAACACATACAATGAAAACATTTATGCTTTATAGTCCTTTCTATATGTAATATTAGAATAGTATCTGAATCACTAAGAGATTTGTTAGATCAAAGACAGAATGAATCAACCCTATTTTCCTTTCTCTTTTTGAGTCTGGAAAGACAAAGTATTCATCCACCCCACTGATGAGTTAATATAGCCCTCCAGTAGCTCAGTGATGAAAATGAAGTATCAAAGATCTACTACAATATCTGATGACCTGGATGAATAATACATCATCAAAACGCATGCCTCTTGTGACATGTCACTCAACAAAGCAGATCACCAGGACCACTGTTATGGCACAGTGGGTTCAACTGCCACCTGCAAAGCTGGCATGACATGCGAGCATTGATTCCAGTCCCTGCTACTCCACTTCTAATGCAGCTCTCCACTAACGCACCTGGGGAAGTAGCAGAAGATGGCCTAAGTGCTTGTGCTCCAGCCACTGATGTAGGAGACCCAAATGGAGTTCTAGGCTCCTGGATTCAGGTTGGCCCAGTCCCAGCTGTCTCAGCCATTTGAGGAGTAAACCAGTGGATGGAAGATCTCTCTCTCTCTCTCTCTCTCTCTCCTCTCTCTCTCTCTCTCTCCTGCCTTTCAAATAAATAAAATAAATCTTAAAAAACAAAGCAGGCCACCTTTGAAGACAAACTTTCATGAGAATTATGATACAGACACGTATGCTAGAAATCTTCCTGGCTATTCAAAACCTGGAGGATACACAAAGGTATGAAACATATGGTCCTTTTTGTCTATTACCAATTTTCCGTGCCAAAGACTGCAAACTCATAAGTCATACAAAGCAATTGAATTCAATTCAGTTCCTTGGTCAAATACCTTCTGCATCATCCAATATAGTCATAATCTTTTACCTCACAGCACCAATAGCCTCAATGCTGAGTGTTTTAAATTTTATATTAAATTTCTTCCTCCATATTGATTTTCCTTCTGCTTTGTGTTTATAAAATCTAATTAATTTAATGCTGTATAATACAGTTAGTTAGGTTTCTTTTTTCCTTTAAATGATTTATCTAAAAACACAGTGATTTTTCTCTCAAGTAAAAATAGCTTTTCATATGCATAGATACCAATAAACAGTTCATTTTTTTCATAAAATGCTTTCCTACATATTGCTTTATTTAATCCTTATAACAAATCTGAAATGGATGAAGCAAGCACTTTTAAAGATTTATTTATTTATTTGAAACTCAGAGTTATACAGAGAGAGGAGAGGCAGAAAGGGAGAGAGAGAGAGGAAGAGGGAGAGAGGTCTTCCATCCGATGGTTCGCTCCCCAATTGGCCACAACAGCTGGAGCTGCGCCGATCCGAAGACAGGAGCCAGGAGCTTCCTCCGGGTTCAGGGGCCCAAGGACTTGGGCCATCTTCTACTGCTTTCCCAGGCCATAGCAGAGAGCTGGATCGAAGTGGAGCAGCCAGGTCTCGAACTGGTGCCCATATGGGATGCCAGCACTTCAGGCCAGGGTGTTAACCTGCTGTGCCACAGCGCTGGCCCCAAAGCAAGCATTTTTAATTCTTGTCTTACAGAAAAAAAGGTTCTGGTGGTTAATGGGTACAGAGATACAGTTGGAAAGGAGGAATAACTTCTGATACTTTCTGGCACAGTAGGATAACTATGGTTGAAACCAACTAATTGATTATTTCAAAAATAACTAGCAGAAAGGATTTTGTACATTCCCAACACAAAGAAATTACATATGTCTGAAATTATAAATAACGTTGATCTGATCATTTTACACTGTATGTATTGAGATAGCTTATCATTCCCCATAACTATGTATAATTATTATGTTTCAATTTTTAAAACATTTAAAGAAATTGAGGTCCCAAGATTTTCTGATGTCCCCAAGGTCATGCTATCCAGAGTTAACAAAATATAGAGGCATATAGGAGATATTCTAAATCCACCCTTGAATTTGCAGCTTTTCTATATTTGCTCATATTGCAAAATGTTAAGTACACAGAGCTTATCTTATACATAAACACCATCCTTCATAAACACAGGGGAACATAAATTTCTCACCACAGGTAAAGAACAATTTAGAGAACTGTTACCAGGTAGGGTAATATGAGTCGACAGTTAAAGACAGAATATGACATATTATTTTATCTAATACACAACAAAGGAATTTCAGAGAAGTCAAATATAACAGCTGCCCAAGTTGTAACATGTTTCTGGTCTCCAAGTCCTCCCCACTGTGTGACATCCTTGGCAGTACATAGTGGCTCCACTCTTGTGCTTTAACCACAGAACATTTCAACATGCCAAGATGACTTATTTCAGAGTGTGGCACGCATACTAGATATGATGTTATGACATTTAATTTGTGCAAAATAAAATATGTAAAGTCATATAAAAATAATATTTGGAAAAAATAAACAAGCTTAGACCACGTGGTTCTAAACACAAGCCAATGACTTCATCTGGCATAAAACCCAAAAAACAGAACCGTCCTTCAACACTAGAGAAAAATAAGTTTGTATTAGAATTATTAGAACAGTGCAGGATGCATGAACTCATACAGTATATTCTTTTATGGAGAACTTGAGGGATTTCTTCCTGTAGTAAGTGTCCCTTTTTGTAGTTTTGTCATGAATTATGACTTTGGAGGAAACTACCTCCAGAGGAAGAGACTAGGTGGTGGGAAAGGTGACAGGTGAGAAGTACCCAAGCACAGTGTCAGTTCCCCCAAGAGCCAGTTGTGACTCTAAGAAACAATATAATTTGGCTGTGTGGATGACACAGAGGACCCCAGTGAGACCTGTTGGAGGGACCCTCAGAAAGAAGACCAGACTCTGAATGATGGATCATAGACAGTCATGACTCTCTCTTCCTCCAAAGTAGATGAGAACTGCAAATAGCCAGCTCCATCTTTGTTGCGTAGAGTACAAGAAAGGAACATATTGAGTTACACAGGATGTCTCCAAGAAAAATAAAACACAGCAAAGATCAAGGAATCATGTTTTCAAAGGGTTTCTCATAAGATATCTTGCACACTCACCTCTTCTATGCACCCTCCCCATACTATTCCCTTTGGCTTGCTTGAAAAGACAATCATTGCATTAAGTGATTAAGTGCTTCTTCTCTTCTGACTCATAGTTCATAAGACCACAGCAAGAATTTCAATTAGTTCATTTTGCTGTGTGAAAAGGGAAAAAAAAGGAAATAAAAGAAAAATCAGACCTTGGAGAACATGGGTGCTGGGAAGCATTTTTAATGCCTACACACAGATTTTATAATTGGGGGAAAACTGTACAACAAGAGCAAACAATTGGACTCAAGAGTCAAATGCTCCTTAAATTGACCACTTTTGCACTAATTCCACTTTTGGAGAAATGTGCTACGTGGAAAGATGATATGTTGTTAGAAATCTTGCTCCAAGTTCCAGTTGCCTTGCTACTAGCTGTGAAACTCGGGCAAATCAGGAAAACTTGAAAGTCAGTTTCTTCGTCTATAAGCTGGTAAAAACACAAATACCTACATTTGCAAGATGCCTATGATGAAAAATGAAGCTGTATTGTAAACTTCTGTGAAACACAATAGATGCAAGGCAATAAAGCACAGTGATGAAGCTCAGAGTGGGAAAGGTAACCCTACTATTTGCTGCTGTGAAATCTGGGGACATTTAACTCTCTTGGTGCCTGAATTTTCCTTCTGTAAAATGCAGCTGTTCTGATGCTGTATGATTAGCCCCTCAGAATGGTGCTTAGCACACTGTAAGCACAACTTAAAGGCCAGCTAATATCCCTATGGAACTGATATTGGTATTTGTATAGTTATAATAACGATGTGAGTGAAGGGAAAAGAGGTAAGCAATGGAAAGAAAATGGTGCTACCCAAAGTCAAGTCTCTCTTAGGAAATAGAATAGAATGTGTGTAAATAATCCCAGAGACTCAGAATTTTTAGAGCCGATTTGTAAGAACCGCTTTGCAAGAGAGAAGAAAGGAAGAGTCATCTACTTAGAACACAGTCCAGTTCCTTAACACACCAATTGTTCAGCACCTTCTTCCTGTGAGTACATGAAAATGGGTATTTTGAGCATTGCCTGATGGTCACCAGTGGAGGAAAGATCTTATGACACTCAAGGAAGGATGATGAGACTGCAAAACATTCAGGCAATGCAACATTGTGATGGTTGACAAAGGATGGGAAAAATGGCTCTTGATTCATGATGTAGCAATCCTCGTCACCATTTTTAAAAGTGTATTTATTGCAAAACAGAAACTCACAACCTAATAAATAGCGCTCTTTCCTTAAAAAAAAAAAAAGTGTATTTATTTATTTGAAAGGCAGAACCACACGAGAGATCTTCCAATCACTGGTTCACTCCCCAGATGGCCACAAGGGGCTGGGTCAGATGGAAGCCAGGAAGCTGGAGCTCCATCTGAGTCTCCCACATGGGTGGCAGGAGCCCAGGTGCTTGATTCATCATCTGCTGCCTTTCCAGGAAACATTAGCAGGAAGCTGGATCAGAAGCAGAGTAGATGGGACCCAAATCAGCAGTCTGTGGCTTAGCCCACTGCACCACAACACTGGCCCCCCAAAATGACTATCTAAAGGAAGGAGAATAACATATATATAAACATTGTCATGATATTTGTCCAGTACGTACTTTAGACCTATAATTTGTAACAATGTTTGAATTAGAGAATAAGGAATCAGTAGTTTTCACACTACTGACAAATAGTGCTATGGGGATAACTTCTCTATCAACAACTCTTTCGTGTTTTGAGCTCTTCCATGTGATACAAATCCTAACTCCAAAGAAAATGAACAGGCCATGGGGGATCAGAACAACAGCACTAAAAACAACAGTGGTGATGTTGTCATTTATTGCTTTCCTACAACACGCCAGTGCTGCCAGAAGTGTTTTACATGCACTATCTCATTTATTTCTCTTAAATATCCCATGAAAATAGGACGATGGAAGGAAACTAAGGTTTTAGGAAATACACAACTTGTCAAGGTCATACACCTAGAAGATACTTAATCCAAGATCTAAGTCCAGTTCTACTTGACTCAGGAAAGTGCCTTGACCCATGTGCTATGGTCAAACTTAGGAAAGATCTTTGTTACACAGAAATGGTTTAAGTTGAGACTGGTCTGATCAGTGCATCAGCAACACCTATTTCAGATTCACAGTTGCACAAATTTATTGAACAAGTGAAGATGTATGAGAATCTACTTTTATTCCTGTTGTTCTTTACTGGAAAACATGGAAAATCATAACCACTGAAAATAAGCCCTTTTCTGGGAAAGATTAAAATTTGAAGATGTTAAAAAAAATTTTTTAAAGGATAAGAAGAGCAGGCACAGGAAAACATGAGCTGAGGCCCCGCTTGCTGCAAGCAGGCATGATCTGTAACAGGTGGGCTGCTCCCAGCAGTCCCTAAGGTGAGACACTGGTCCCTTCAGCAGTAGCCATGGCACCAACAGGGTGGAGGGGCTGTTGCCATTGCTTCCCCTACAATCTACCATAACACAGGGAAAGAGTGTCATTAATAATCATTAGCGTAAGGGTTACAGGTGCTAGAGCAGATGTTGCCTGGCAGGAAAATTGGCAGCATCAGAGAACACAAACCGGGAGTTAATTTTCATCATGGGTAATTCTCTAAAGATGTCCAGCCCAATTCAAAATGTGTTCACTCTCTCAGGCTTCACCTGTGATGGGATCTCCACCTCCTCTGACCCTCCCAGGAGTTGGAAGCCCCTTCTCTATCCTCTCAATACCTTGCAACTTACCCCCATCAAAATCTTTATCCCAGTGAATTCTGTGCATGTATGCACATAACCTTCCCTCACTAGATGGTGAATTTTTGAGGAAAGGGTGCATACTCCATTCTCCTATTATCTCTAGCACATGGCCTATGATAGGTGCTCAGTTATTTCTGAATGAGTGATCAGCAGATGGATAGGTGGATAGATTGATGGATGGATGGACGATGGATGGATGGATGGATGGTCCATAAGTAAAATTTTTCAATCAACATTTACCTTCATAACCAACAGTCTCAAAAAGACCTGAGGAACACTATACTTTCACAAGAATATCACCTTATCTTCAACCACATTATTTAACCCTCAAAACAGCCTGTTATGACACATACTAATCACCAATGATGAAAACATCTCACCAAGGATGGTGACTTTCCCAATGTCAAACAGTAAGTATCTGACAGGGTTGGATTTCAGTCTAGATATCCCGATGACTTCCATGCAGATTTTCCTATTTCTACACCAGACAGTACTTTCCTGATACTAAGGAAGTAACTCTCAGAAGGAAGCTGTACTCTCTGTGACCCCCATGCAGGAAGACAAGCTAAGTAGACTCCTAATCCCCCCAGCACAAAACTTTCTTGCCTATATGTTCTCTCCTCACTAATAGAGGGGACTAGCATCTTTCTCCCCCTTAAAATTAATGACGAGAGACAGGAGTCAAAAACAAAGAGGGAGTAAGTGCCCCTCATTCTATTGAGATACTCCAATGATGGGGGCCAAGCAGCTCCCTGTAGAAGGAAAGGTATGCTCCCTAATCCTCAGAGTCAAGCACCTTAGTTAAGATTAGAGGTGTCTGCAAAAAGAAGAAAATGGTGTTTTATCCCCATTTTTCTCATTTAATCTAAGCAGAAGACTTCTTCAACCCTAAATCTATCTAAACACAGGGAGCCACCAGGAAGGTGATGTGAGGACATAATGAAGAACCAGATATGCACCTGCTGTATTTGACATAACAAACATGAGAGGGTTTCCCGAGAGTCAAGTGGAAAGCTACAAGGATGGCCTAGTTTGAGTTGTGTGAATAGTACATCATTTTTAAGGACCAGACGTGGGGACTTAGAGAACTGCAAAATGCTATGGAGTGAAAGGCAGGAGTGAATAGTGAAATAAGTAGGAAGATCTCTGTCAGGGTTCACACAGACAAGCAAAACTAATAGAGCAGAAAGGTAAAGAGATATCAGAGAATTGGCCTACACCATTACTGGGGCTCACTAAGACCAAAGTCCACAGGCTCCCTCACCAAGGAAGACTAGGAGCTAGCTAGGACCTCACTAGCATGGGAGGAAGCTAATTGTCTTTAGAGCCAAATCTGCAGCCTCTCTCTCTCTCTCTCTCTCTCTCTCTCTCTCTCTCTCTCTCTCTCTCTCTGTTTCAAACCTCAGTCCTCCTTTCAGGGAAAGTCAAAGACTTCTTTTAAATTACTTCCAACTGATTAAGTCACCACTAGTCACAACCATCCAATTTGATCAGGGACTTTAATGACAGAGACTCCTGCTTGATTGAATTACTAGGAGAAAGCTTGTGCCTATTACAAAATGACAGTGGCTTCCCTTCCATCTGGGACTCTCAGCAGAGATTATCTCTTGCATCCCACTTTATTTGGAAACATACTAAGAAGAGAGTTTGTGGTGATGACATCTTCCTTTGGCCAAGATGATAACCTGCAGGACTCATGGTATATTTGGAACCAAATATAATGTAGCAGGGAAGTGTGTAATACAAGGTCATTTCAGGAGCCCCTAATAATTTCACACACATACCCCATAAGAAAAGAAGCATTTAAATGCCAGCCACAGAGAGCACCCACAATCAATAGAGAGGCTGCAACACTAGTCAGTTAAGTAAGAGACACACATGTTCTTCCTCTCCTACCTCCTTGACACAAAGTCCCTGTGACAGTCTCAGAAATGTGATGTTCAGATCTCTCTTCAAAGAGGAGTGATTGCCTGTTTACCAGGAATATGGCTAGCTAACAGTCTCCCATTCTTAATCCCTTAGGTGACTATAGCAATGACTGAGCAAAATTGGCTCAAAGACCCAACTATTCCTACCTAATGTGGGACTCTTTTGATGGTAATCTTTAATTTCCTGTCGACCTGGCAGAACTTTTGTCATATCTGCATAGCAACCGGCCACTCTTAATAAATTCTGTTGCCTCCTTTTTGCTCTCATGGTACTACTACTATATTAAAAATTATTTCTATGCCTCACTCTGTCCCAACATCAACTACCTGGATTGCCAAAGTTTCACAGAGGTAACTAAAAGTGTTCTTAAAAAAAAGGAGTTGAAAAAATAGAATTTAGGAATAAGATGACTTAGCCGGCGCTTTGACTCAATAGGCTAATCCTCCGCCTACGGTGCCGGCACACCGAGTTCTAGTCCCGGTCGGGGTGCCGAATTCTGTCCCAGTTGCCCCTCTTCCAAGCCAGCTCTCTGCTGTGGCCAGGGAGTGCAGTGGATGATGGCCCAAGTTCTTGGGCCCTGCACCCCATGGGAGACCAGAAGAAGCACCTGGCTCCTGCCTTTGGATCAGTGTGGTGCGCCGGCCGCGGCGCGCCGGCCGCGGCGTGCCGGCCGCGTGGGCCATTTGCCGGGTTTCTCTCTGTCTCTCTCTCTCTCTCTCTCTCTCTCACTGTCCACTCTGCCTGTCAAAAAATAAAAATTAAAAACAAATAAAAAATCAAAAAACTTTAAAAAAATTTAAAAAATAGAATTTAGGAATAAGATGACTCAGAGCCCATCTAGCATTGAGAATCCCATTGTGTATGGGATGCAGATAGTCCCTGGAACAATGTAGCAAGAAGCCCAGTTGCTAGATGCTTTCTCTTCTCAACAAATGGGTAAGAATGGCTTAAAATAAAGGGAGGATCTAACAATTGGAGTTTCCAATTTTCAAAAATAATACTTAGTAAAGGCCAGAATATTATGCTAAGGTTAGAGTTCTCACTGGAAAAAACTAGCAGCTTGGAATTTGGGATGGGCATATCTGATAGGTATTCCTGAAGATTTCAACTCCCTCCTCTCCAGAACCTTTGCACAAAAATTTCTTATACCTCCATATTTAGAACTAGTACTCAGCTGGCAGTTCCTCAAAAAGTTAAACATAGAATTACCATATGATCCAGCAATCCCACTCCTATATGTATGTGTGCTTCTATAAATAAATAAATATATATATATACAGACACACACATATATATGTATATATATGCAAAAGCATTGAAAATAGAGATTCAGATACCTGTATGTATATATGCATATGTGTGTGCATATATATATATATATAGACATGTATAGACACACACATATATATGTGTATATATATACATATGTAGACAGACACACATATATATGTGTATATATAGACACACACATATACATACATCTATATATAGACATATATATATATAAGCAAAAGAATTGAAAAGAGAAACTCAAGCAGATACTTGTATGCCAATGTTATTACACCATTATCCACAATAACCAAAGGTGAAAACCACCAAACTGTCAGTCAGCAGATGAATAGATAAATAAAACATAGTTCATATATACAACATGATAATATCCAGCAATAAAAAAAATGGAATGGAGTTCTGACCCTTGCTACAATATGGATGAAACATTCAAATATTATGCTAAATGAAATGAGCTAAATACAAAAAAAGCAACATTTTCATTTCACTTACATTAAATACCCAGATTAAGAAAATTAATAGAGACATCAAGTGGATTAGAGTTTGTCAGGGACTTAGAGCTGGGGAATTGGAAGTTTCTGTGCAGCGAGTACAAAGTTTCTATATGGAATGATGGAAAAGTTTTGGAAACAGTAGTGATGGCTTACAACACTGTATATAACATTAATGGTTAAGATGGCATATGTGTTATATATGCTTTAAGCCACAAAATTAGAGTTTTTAAAATTTTTTTTAAAAAACTACCACTTTCCTGTAGCTTTTGGCTGAGAGACACTGCAGAGCTTCTGCCTGGCTAGCTCATGGGGTGGCCCACAACAACAGCTCTCATTTCTCTCCTAGCTAAAACCACTGTGGTCACATCTCTACATCATCCAGCCAGGATTTTAAAACCTGGCAGAGAAAAAAATCCTCTTGGCATTGGCCTTGGAGGTGATTTCTTGAAATGCATCCAAAGCACAGGCAACAAATGCACAAACAGCCATGTGGGACTACATCAAACTCAAAAGCTTCTGCACAGAAAAGCAAATATTCAAAAGAGTGAAAATGCAACCTATGGAATGGGGAGAAACATTTGCAAACCAAATTTTTGATGAAATGTTAATATTTAAAGTATATACAAAAAAAAACTGATATTTTAAAAATGGGCAAAGGAATTGAACAGCCATTTCTCCAAAGACATGAAAAGGTGTTCAACATCATTAAACATCAAGGAAATGCAAATAAAAACCACAATGAGAAATCACCTCATATCAATTAGGATGGCCATTACAAAAAATCAAAAGATAACAAATGTTGGTGAAGAAGTAATTTAAAGGAAACCTTTGTACATTGCTGGTGGGAATTCTAATTGATGCAGCCCAGCCACTATTAAAAATAGCATCAAGAGTCCTCAAAAAAACTAAAAATCCAGCAGTCCCACTCTTGTGTACATAGCCAAAGGAATTGAAATCAGGAACTCAGCAAGGTATCAGTATGCTCAGGCACACTGCACCATTATTCACAATAGCCAAGACATGAAAGCAAACTAAATGTCTATCAATGGAAAATGGATAAAGGAAATGTGATACACACTTACAATGGAATATCATTCAGATTTAAAAGAGAAGGAAATCCTGCCATTTGCAACAACATGGACAAACCTGGAAGATATGCTAAGTGAAATAAGCCAGACACAGGACAAATAATTTGAAATGACTTGACAGCACAGGATTAAATGGGAGAAAAGACACCATTTATTGTATAAATAGAAGCAATAACAGTGTAATTATCCACCAGCAAGCAAGAGTCAGAAGTTTATGTGTCCTTTTCTATAGGGGAGAGGAGCGTGGAGGATGTAAACACTTTCACGGGGCCAGGAAATGATTATTAGGGGGAATGAATGGACCTGAACAGAGAAATTAGCTTGTAAAATGATTCATTTTGAAGTTTGAACCACCCAAAAAGAAAGACATAATCTTGTCAAAAAGTCCGTCCAGGCCTTGCTGCCTTCCTCAGTCTTCTTTCCTACACGTATAACAAGACTTCAGGGTGGGGACTGAAGGCCATTCTGTTCACTTTTGTTAGTCTTGTCTTAGTGAAGAAAAGGGAATTCTAGAGACAGCCTTTCCTGAGCTTGGATGTGAGGGGGGAGCCAGACATGCCTAGAGGAACTTTCGATCAGAGGCAGCTTCCAAGCTTAGCCCATCAAGCAGCAGTATTTGGGGCATAATTATCTGAGCCCCAAGAAATCTAAAATAGTCAAGTTCATGGAATCAGAGAAAAGAATGTTGATTTCTAGGATGACGAGGATTGGGAAACAGAGAAGTATTAGCCAAAAAGTACAAAGTTTTTGTTATAGGAGATGAAGTCACCCAAGAGAGCCACTGTACATCATAGTTCCCTGTTTAACAATACTGCATTGTTTACTTAAAAATTTACTAAGATGGTAGATCTCAGGTTAAGTGTTCTTATCACAAAATAATAACAAATCTGAGAGTAGGGGGAAATCTTCTGAAGTGATGGGTAGGTTGAAGGCACAGATTATGGTGATGGCTTCAGAAGTATATGGTTATTTCCAAACTTGTCAAGTATATTAGGTAATGTATATTATATATGTATAGATTTTCATGTCAATCATACCTCAACAAAGAAATTTTTAAGAGGGAAAAAGAAAAGCAGCTACTATCCACTACTATATACCCCACCTAGTAGAATTCTTTGGAGTTTTTGAGGCAATGAATGGCACACCTAGGAATACTGCTCCTGCCTGTACAGTCCCATGGAGACTGCAACTGAGTCAAAACTGAAGGAACAAAGTGTGCAGGAGCAGGTCCAGGTGCAGTGCAAGTAGCAGTGCAAGTCAGAGAATACATTAGCACAAATCTTACAGTATTTGGGGGGCCAGGGATGTAAAGAAAAAAGTGTAGTTTTATGGCAAGGCTAGTGGGTAAATCACATTTTAAAGTCTAGGGTTCTGGAACAAAGCCTTGATGCATTTTCTTAAAATATTTATTTATTTACTTACTTATTTACTTACTTGAAAGGCAGAGTGGTAGAGAGAGAGAGAGAGACAAAGGGAAACAAATCTTCCATCCACTGGTTCACCTCCTGAATGACCATAACAGCTAGAACTGGGCCAAGCTGAAGTTAGAAGCCAGAAACTCTATCCAAATCTCCCACATGGATGGCACAGACAGAAATATTTGGTCCATTCTCTATTCCCTTCACAGGCATGTTAGCAGGAGGCCGTATTGGAAGCAGGGCAGCCGGGACTTGAATTGGTCCAGCATAAGCTGGGTCCTGTGTGAACTACTGACTGATAAATGCAAGCTGGCCCAAAAACAATCCAAAGAGACTGAGCACTCCTGAGAACACAGGACCCAGGCAAGATGCATGTGCAGGTAGCACAGTCTCCCCTCTCATAAGTCATGGTTGCACCTTCACAATTCTCTCAGCTCACACAAAAGATCACATGGGAAATTCTGTAAAGTGAGCTGATAAAGAAAACGCTCAAGTCTGGTTTATGGATGGGCAAGTTTGGTAGCGGAGTGAGAGTAAAAACAATAAATAAGAGCTGCGTTACAGGCCAGCACCCTGGCTCACCTGGCTAATCCTCTGCCTGTGGTACCGGTACCCCTGGTTCTAGTCCCAGTGGAGCGCCAGATTCTGTCCCTGTTGCTCCTCTTCCAGTCCAGCTCTCTGCTGTGGCCGGGAGTGCAGTGGAGGATGGCCCAAGTGCTTGGGCCCTGCACCCCATGGGAGACCAGGAGGAGGCACCTGGTTCTTGGCTTCAGATCATCGCAGCGCGCCGGCCATAGCAGCCTTTGGGGGGTGAACCAACGGAAGGAAGACCTTTCTCTCTGTCTCTACCTCTCACTGTCTCTGCCTGTCAAAAAAAAAAAAAAGAGTTGCATTACTCTCATGTTGCTATGAAAGACAGTAGAGAAGCTCTTCCTTGTGGGTAGCTTGGGTAGTGGTCTAGTCATCTACTTTGAATGGGAAAAGAGACTCGAGGTTCACACATACAAGGCTACTTCAAAAAGCTTGTGAAAAAGTAAAATTAGAAGAAAAGTTTATTTTTGATGCAAAAAAAAAGTTGAAATTGATGAAGTCTTTGCATAAAACACATTTTCCCTGAACTTTTTGACATATCCTCATGGAAACTCATGGACAATAGCAAAAGTCTTGGTCAGGGTTAGAAAGGTAAAATCAAGGGAGACAACTTATACATCATATATAGGCACAAGTGTAAAGTGTGACGGTTCTTACAATGCCTATTAACACTCACCAATATGCATCCACCACAGAAGAGGCAGCAAATTCACAGTGAGATAAATTGAATCAATCAGTAGATATAAGCAGTCTTCAAGTTCTAGAAAAGTAGGCACAAACTGCAAAAATATGACATCCCAGGGGCCAGCGTTGCAACATAGCAGGTAAAGCCACCACCTGCAACACCAGCATGCCATATGGGCTTGTGTCCTGGCTGCTCCACCTCCAATCCAGCTAATGGCCTGAGAAAGCAGCAGATGACCCAAGTGCTTGGGCCCCTGACACTCACATGGGAGAACTGGATGAAGCTACTGGCTCCTGGCTTCAACCTGGCCATTGTGACCATCTGAGGAGTGAACCAGTGGATGGAAGATCTCACTATTTCTGTTTCTATCTCTCTCTCTGTAACTCTGACTTTCAAAATAAATAAATCTTAAATAATTGGACAAACCAAAAATGGGACAAACTGTATAAGCATCCATTTACCAATGTTGATCTAGCCACTGTCACCTGAATGTTTAACCGACTAGAATAGGACCAAAGCTGGCACCATTCTTTGAATAAACCAATTGGCCACATAGTGACAAGTGGCCACCATGGGTATCTTTCAGCTTGGAAGAGCCAGTAATACAGTCTCACAAAATATGGTCATTTTGTATACAGGCTTCTCATTCCTGCTGGTGGAACCTTAGTCAGTACCACGACCCAGGTGGCCAACGGGATGGGATGCCTGCTATAGAGGCATAGAATCCCACTCCAACAAAGCATTGAACTACTTCATCATGAAGGAGGTATGGGTTGTGCCTATGACCATGGAATTCACTGGAAGTGTAATAGGTTGTGCCACCTAGGGCAGCCAGCTTGATGTAGCATTTGGATGGCCTGCCTCCCAATTTCATATCTCTGTAGTTATAAGCCTTCCATGTAATGATGGCAGGGAAAAGTAGAAATGAGATATGAGATTAAAGTTTAAACTGGAAGGTCTTTTAATAACTGAAAGCATTGGGGAAATTATTGGATCTGTCCAAAATGAATTAAGATCTGCTCCCCAGAGGGAACAGGGATTTGGCATAGCATGGTTGGGACACAGTAACAGCAGAAAAATACAACTATTTCATGTTTGTGTCTGTCTTAATTGAGGGTATTCAATAAACTGGTTATGCTTTTTGTTTTCATCAGCAGAGCCTGTTCTGGAGGGCACAGATGTGGCACCCGTACTGTACAATTTGGTGTCCACAGATTGACATTCTCCAAAGGTTTCCTTTTCTCTAATGGCTGCTGAATTATTCACATCCCCAAGTGCTTTCTGAGCCTGGCTTGTCATTATTAAGTGTCCTTTCTGCAATACCCATCCTTTCTCCTTCCATAAAAGAATCTTCTTCCCTATTGTCTTCTTCATTTGCAATTCATTCTCCTAATCATGGAAGCTTTGTCTGTACTAAAGATCCCCTGGACTCTTTCTACATAATTCTCTCCCACTTCAATTATGCGAGGGAGAGGCAGCAGCTGACTCACTTCAAAGATTCACTCTTTCAAAAAAAATTTATTGTTTTTCTGATTGGAAAACACTTTAAATAAAGTGTCCTAAATATACTTAACTGCTCTTTCACTTCAGTTTAATAGGGGGAGGTGCCAAAGAGAGGGAGAGAGGGAGAGGGAAGAGAGGACTAATTGAGCTTTAATAATATGCCTTTGAAATATTTAAAAATTTTTAGTGGTTTAATAGTGCTTCAGAGTTTGGAAATCTTACAAAATGAGAATTCACTTATTTGTTATTATTTCTACTTTAAAAGAATATCACTACATGTGTCTGTAAGAAGGCACTTCAAAAAGTTTGTAGAAATTGGAATTAAATGATATTGATGCAAAAAAATTGAAATCTATGCATAGAAGTATATATGTACATATACATGTATATAAAGTATATAACTACATACATATGGATAAGTACATGGAGTGCATGTGTGTATCATGTAATCAGACAGAAAAGTCCAATGGTTCTTGTCTAGCATGCATGTCAATGAAAACACACAGGAGATGACTTGGGCTATAACAAAAAGGAATGTTTGTGTTGGCAAAAAAAGAGAGCAAGGTGATCTCACATTCAAAACCAGGTTCCCAAACAGCCAGAGTCACAAGTTTCATAGGCTTGCTTCTAGGGAGGTTATACTCATTATGTACTCAAAAAGTGGTCAGTGCTCATGTCCACTAAGTTGCTGCGTATGTTATAAGCATTCCATGCTCAGCTGAAGGTGGTGATTTAGCTTTTTTGTGGTGGTTTCTTGGTTTTCTGGGTTGGAATGGTGAAGTTGAGGACGAGACCAATGAGTATGCAGAGAATCCTTAACTTGCTTTGGTCCAGGTGGGGACCTGTAGTTTCTTATCAAGGGGAGTTCACCATAAGAATGTCTTCATCCAATCAGTGATGACTTGCAATCAAGTGCAGGAATATCTTGTTGCTTTTAAGTAGGATTGAAACAGAAAAGGGTCATTTTCTTTGGAGAAAATTAACAATCTTTCACCTTTTATCATGTATACATGGATGTGTTTTTGCAATATACATCCATATATACAAAAGTCCAAGAAGTTTATGGGAAATGAACATTATTTAAAAAAAAAACTGCATGGATTTCAAAAACCTTTTGTAATAAATTAAACTTATCTTTTAATTCCATGTTCCCCACAAATATTTGGAATACCCTTCTATATACATACATACCTCATAGATATTACTTATATACTCACTTATAAACATATCCCTTGCAGAGAATCCCTCCGACCCCTCCGTATAGGCACAAAATCCTCTTTCCTGTCCTGTGTAAGGACATGTAGGATGTATCCCTCTTACACCATTCATTTCTCTTTTCTGATAGGCTTTTCCTGTAAGCATGATGTTGCTATTTCTACAACTTGAGAGACAGTAATGACAACAATAAACCTTCTCTTAGTCCCTCTTTCCCTTTCACCTGCTATCCCATTTTTCTGTTCCTCCATACTGTACATTAATATTCCCTGAAAGAGTTGTTTCTTTTCATTGTCTTTCATTTATTTCACACCATTCTTTCCTAAATTCATCCTACTTAGGCTTCTACTGTACTATCTCTGAAGCTTCCTTGTAAACTTCACCAGTGACCTCCACATTGATAAACCCTGGTTCAAGTATTAGTTCTCATCCTAGTTGACCTACCAAAGTCTGTTAACACAGTTGCTGCAGGTACACTTTTTTTTTTTTTTTTTTTTTTTTTTTTTTTTTTTTTTTTTTTTTTTTAGGACACCATAGCTGTATTGGCTTTCCATTTCACCAATGTAAAAGTCAAAGTCCTTACAAGCCCTACAAGATATACATCCTTGAATTCTGCAGCCTCATCTCCTCCAACTCCCTCTTGCTCATTCTGTTGTATACATAATCACCTCTTTGATATTCCAAAACAGACCAGGCATGCTTCCACCTTAGGGTCTTCCCTCTTCCTTAAAGAATCTTGCCTATATAGCCACATGGCTTACTCTTTTTCTTTTTTTCAAGGTTTTATTAAAATACTGTCATTTAATAAACCTCCACCCAATTTTCCTTTCTCTTTGTCCTACCTTACTTTCTCATAGCACTTATTTTTCATCATATAATTTACTTATTATATTCCTCATTGGTCTAGATATGAACTCTATGAAAATAGTAACTTTTTCCGGTTTTCTTTCTCCACCATCCTACCTCCAGTGCTTAGAAAGCTGTCCATACAAGTAGGTGTTTTATGAAAATATATACTGAGTAAATTACCTTTTAATTCAATTCTCCTTTATTGAGGACTTACTTTGTAAAAAGCACTGTGCAAGAGAGCACTGAGAGGAAGATGTTGGGTTGACCAGAGCAAGATCTCTGTCCTCAAAGGACTTATTGGCTTTATGTGTCAATAGAGTTAGCCAAGTAAAGACTGCCCATGAGGCATGATTGTTGGAGCCACAGAGAGGTTCCACTTTCCCTATTTTACCTCAGAGTTCACTGAGGCTTGAAATTCCGTAATTAAAGATGAACCACTCTGCAAGTCTGTGACCTTGACTACAGTATTTAACATTTATAAGTCTCAGATTTCTTACTGGTGAAATAGGATAATAGTGCCCATCTCATAGGTTGTTGTCAGGATTCAATAAGATAATCCTTTCAAAAGGGCTTAGTGTAGTCTCTAGAATGTAGTAAACATGAATTGATATCGATTCTCTTGACTGAAAAGCCTTACCCTTATTAAAATGCAAAATCTTGTCTTCAAGGTACTGAATATTTTTGAAAACCAAATAGACCAATTGCTGAAACTACAATACAGAGTTTCTTTCAGGCAAAAAACGTGAAATAATCGTATTTACCATATGTGCCACCATCTACAAAAGGAAGGATGTTTATTCTTGAATAAATTCTCTACCAATGGATTCACCAAAGGCCAAAAGAGGTGCAGGAAAAGGAAAATCAGGCAAATAAATTATCTAACTTCCCTAGGAAGAAGCAATGGGCATTTTCATACCTCAAAGTCACTGTTTCTTCTATTTTTAAAACTAGCAATAAACAGAAGCAAATAGTGATAGTCATTAGACTACTAAATAACAAGCAAATTTTATAAAAGGCTCATAACATTTGTTGAACCCCTAACATGTCCCAGCTTCTTCTATGTAATATAACTTCATTCTCAGAACACTTCTAAGAGTTAGGTATTATCCTCAATATATAATCAAGGAAATGGTGGCTCAATGATGCTAAATTGCCCCAACTCATAAAGTTACTATGTAATGGAGAGGTCGAGCATTCAAAGCTCAGTTTCTCAGTCTAAACTTTATACACTCTACCTTATTTCCAGTAAATTAGAGAAACAAATGCACAAGTCACACAGAAAAATCCACAAAAAGACCTGGAAAAGACTCTCAGTGGCTCACAAGGGGCTGATTGGATGCATCTCTAATTTCACATTCTGTGTCTTGAAATCAGTCATACCAATGACATCAACAAAATTCAGAAATCAGGGCTTTCTTTGCTCTAAGAGCTAGTTTACCAGAACATGCTATAGAGCCCTTAGGCACTGTTTGAAATCCAAGAATGCCTGATGCCAGTGTCTCTGGAAGGCACTCACAGATTTTAAACAACCAGGAAGATCTGCCCAAAGATCTGTATTCAAGGTCTACCAGTCTTCCACTACCCTATGAAGTTTGCTATTTTCAACAGCACAATAGATCCATTAGGACCCTTCCTAATCTCAGAAACGATCCATCAGCTCACTTCCTGAGACCTGGTCTCATCAGGTGAGGGGAGGAGAACCTGTGGACACTTGCTTACTACAAGAGGTAAATAGAGACCCACCTGTGTGCAAATAGTCTCCAAAAGGGGGTCCCTGGGCCACTTAAGATCCACATCACCTGCTTCAATTCTGCTCAAGGACATGTCTTGCCACACAAAAAGGAAGCATATTTGTCACAGCCTGGTGTGACAGACGAGGGAGGCCAGGACTCATACCTTACATGCTACGAGTTCGTCTAATGATGCCTTTAATCACACCTTCATTTTTCTCGTTTCATCAGTAGGAACACGGAAGCTTGCACAGGCATATTCAAGGAGACCAATTTGAATGCATACAGTTTGGGATTAATCAGAAAATGTAAACTGGTGTTCCAAAAGGTTGGGTCTGGCAAATAAAGCAACTTTCTCTTCTGAGAAACAGAGGAAATGCCCCTTTTCCGCCTACGTGGCACTTCCTGTTTTATGCTGAATACATTTTTTAAAAAGAGTCTTTCCAGGGAGAATATTCAATCTAGCCTGAAAATATAAACAGGATATTCGTTTTTATTTATTTATTTATTTATTTGGTGGGGTGTGGGAGGGATGGGGGGGGTTTCTAAGCTGCATCTTATCACACTAAGGGGAAAGAGAATATCAAAAGAGTTGGCTTGGTTAAAACCAGCTAGGGACGTATTTCTTCCTGACACCTAGTATTATTCAAATGACAGCAGATATGACTGAAAGCATTTATCACACTCTCTGACTTGCTTTAATCTCCCACAAAGAGAAGCTGCGCTCAGCGCACCGGGCAGAGGGGGATAATGAGGCAGCCGACCAGGCTGCCAGAGTCGGGCATTGATTTTAGATGCTGAAAATAGAACCTGCTGCAGTTTCCAGCCGCTGCCCCGTGTCTAGAAGTGGATTATCAGCTGAACGGCACAAGCCCAGGGAGATGTTTCCAGGCAATCACATTGGCTTATACACAGGGCATTAATTCTCCAGAAATATGTCGTGTTGACCAATGAGAATGGCTTCCTCTTTAAATAAAGCCTGCAGTCTCTAAGGCAGCATTTGCAGCTCCAAATAGCAGTAATGACCTCTGCTTGCAGGGCATGGTCCAGGAATTAGCACCTGGGTGGGGTTAATGGTAGAAAGCACAGCTGCTCCTAACTGGTCATTAATCCCAAGTAAATACCCAGCAACTCGATTTCTGTGGCTCTGGGATAAACCTGAAATCAAATGGCTTAGTCAGCCCAAGCAGATTTAATACAGGAAACGCTAATGACCACAATAGCTTCCTCCTCAGGGTACAATGGGGGGAGCCCTAATCTAAAAAGCATTTTTTTTTTCTTTCGTGATGTTTGAAATGCTGATTTCCAAGCAAGCTCGCCACCTTTACTCAGTGAAGATACTTCTCAGGCCACAGCCGGTGAGGAACGAGCTGATGTTGTTGTTTGTTAGTGATGATGAATTTTGAACTGATTCATTCACATCCTCCTCTCTCCCCAACCCTATGGTCAAACAGCATGTTGCTATAGGCTGACTATCTCTTTTGGCTGCTGTCTATGACTAAGTGGCCAGCCAGGGAAACTGGAGATGGTAGCTTTGGCCAGACCCTGCAGTGTCCCGATGATTGGAGCTCACACGTGTATGACTGATTTGGGCAGAATGCATTTCTTTAAGCTCTGTAATTCCCTGCAGTCATAGTGCCTGACAATCTCTAAACTGTAGGCTATGATCTTTGAGGTTTCCGAGAGGTGCGTTTGGGCTTTGGAGGGGTGAAGAGACAGATTGAGGGAGGAGGATCAGGAGAGCTAACCCCAGCATTATGTTTCAAGTTACAGATGTTTTCACTTGTTTTAGAGATTCAAGGTCTTTGTCAAGTTTCATTTACAAAAATAGTATGCTGCTAACATTACAGTTCAAAAGCCTATGCCCCTCATCTGCTTTCTCATCTAGAGATGAGGAAATATCTTCCCCAGACCGGTGCTTGGCAACCCTCCATGCTTGCCAGCAACTTTCCCAAGAGTGCTTCAGAAAGTTGGTGGGGAACTGAGATTAATAGATAAGTTTATTTTGGTGCAAAACATTTGTGAGATCCAAACATAGTTTTTTCATAACATTTTCCATGAACTTTTTGAAGACCCTTAATATTCCCTGTGCAATTCCCTTGAAAATTTCTATGACTGCCTTGTTTTGCTAATTACTATTTTCTCAAAAATGTTCTACCTTCTCAAGGGCATCATAATGACTAACATTTCTTATCTCTTCAGTGCCTGACATAATAACATATACAATATAAATAGTGATTTCTTAGAGAAACGACAAATGGCACCAGTATTGAAGGCATTGTTCAAAGAAAGATAGCAGCTAGCTAACAGTACTTAGTTTGCTGTTTGCTTTTTGTTTTTGTTTTTGTTGATGGGGGGGGGTGTTGTGTTGGATTCTGTTCACATATTTAGTTTTCTTTTTCCTAACATTATTAATAATTATAAATTGGCAAGCTGTTGACATTTCTTAAATGATTCAATGACATCAGAACCCATCTTTACCTAAAGGTCACATTCACTCGCAGAACAAGTAGAAAAATGAGAAGTTACATCAAAAGCTGTTATTTTTATTTTACAAATTTATTATTTCTAGAAATTTTCTAGCATAACTTTCAAATCTCTACCAAGAACTGTGTAGTATGTGAGGTTTCACCTTCCTTGAAAACAAATACATCAGCCTGCCACAGATCCATAGGTGTAGCCAGAAAATATAAAACTCCTGGGTTCAGAGATAAAGAATTTTGTTACTCATGGCAAAGCACATAGCATGAGCATCAGCATATTTGTGTGTCAGGCCCTGTTGCTTCCAAGTCCCACAGGGTTGACATCAATAAGCCTAATTAGTTGCCTGAACAAGGAATTGGTTGCACGACAATAAAAGGACACCTGACTTAGAGAGCCAATCTTTTATAAAGGGCAGCAAGAATGCCTCCCCATCCCAGGAGGCACTGTCTCTCTCCCAAGACTGATTGCTAGACAACCCAGAAAAATAAGGTAGTTTATACCTCTGCTACTAAGACATGAGAAATTGTGAAGACCAACAAGGTCTTATGAGTCAAGATAGGACTTACGGCCATACCTTTCTGAATTTAAACTTGATAGAATATTTATCCTTTTGAGCGGCATAAAGGCAATGATATAGCATCCAAAAGCAAATACTGTCTTGGCTTACCAGATAGCTTTAAAGTAAATAATATTTACATAATTATAATGTAAACTCTGTTTACTAAGTTTCAACATTATGATTACCCCATAGAAAAATCATAGATTTTATTGTAATCACTAGAAAGATAATAAACATCATCAATCAAGATATTTTTGCACTGATATACTGAATGACACTAAGTATATACATATAACATTACTTCAAATGAACTGAGAAAGTTGAATGAAATATAATTTTAGGAACTGAAATGAGCTTTTCAAACTAGAGAATGGGATATTGTCTGACCCCCCGAAGAGAGGGAAGTGCAGGCCACTGCCCTCAAGAACATAGGGAGGCAAAGGCATTCTATCTGATTAAAACTAAGAGTCACAAAGACATGTCATACCTGTCCAAGGACCAGAAGACCCACTTAGCAGGAAGTCCTCTATCTATTCAGGCCCATGTTAAGAGTCTAAGTCCAGGCTGGCGCCATGGCTCACTAGGCTAATCCTCCGCCTGCGGCGCCGGCACACCAGGTTCTAGTCCCGGTCAGGGCGCCGGATTCTGTCCCGGTTGCCCCTCTTCCAGTCCAGCTCTCTGCTGTGACCTGGGAGTGCAGTGGAGGATGGTCCAAGTCCTTGGGCCCTGCACCCGCATGGAAGACCAGGAGAAGCACCTGGCTCCTGGCTTCGGACCAGCGCAGCACACCGGCCGCAGCACGCCAGCTGCAGCGGCCATTGGAGGGCGAACCAATGGTAAAGGAAGACCTTTCTCTCTGTCTCTCTCTCTATCACTGTCCACTCTGCCTGTAAAAAAAAAAAAAAAAAAAAAAAAAAAAAAAGAGTCTAAGTCCAGCCTCATGTCACTTTCGGGATTGAAATCTGAATCCATATACTCAAAGGACAAGAAAATTCTGAGCCAAGGATCTGCATTAAAAACTGACTATTGGCTGGCACCGTGGCTTAACAGGCTAATCCTCCGCCTTGCGGCGCCGGCACACCAGGTTCTAGTCCCTGTCGGGGCGCCGGATTCTATCCTGGTTGCCCGTCTTCCAGGCCAGCTCTCTGCTATGGCCTGGGAGTGCAGTGGAGGATGGCCCAAGTGCTTGGGCCCTGCACCCGCATGGGAGACCAGGAGAAGAACCTGGCTCCTGGCTTCAGATCAGCGAGATGCGCCGGCTGCAGTGGCCATTGGAGGGTGAACCAACGGCAAAAAGGAAGACCTTTCTCTGTCTCTCTCTCTCACTGTCCACTCTGCCTGTCAAAAAAAAAAGAAAAAAGAAAAAAAAACTGACTATTATGGTTTGAATAAATGCTCTCAAATGCATGCAAACTGAGGTCATGCTTTGATGCTGCTAGGGAGGATGGAGACTTGATCTAGGATGTGGCCCTCATGGGAGGTTCTTAGATTATTGAGGACACACCCTTGGAAGGTAGTTCTCATAGTTATGTTGGTTATAAAGGAGTTGGGTCTAGCTGCTCTCTCTGCTTCCTGGTTCACAGATGGCCAAACCAATGAAGCTGGTCTGATCTTGGACTCCAAAACATGAGCCAAATTCCACCTCCTTCCTTCATAAGTATCCTGTTTCAGGTGTTTTCTTATAGTGACAAAAAGCTGACTGACCCAGAATTTATCAGAAAATTACATTGTAAAGATTTTTTGATAAACAAGATTTGCAGCAAGGATGGCCACAGAAAAGAATCAAACTGAATATAGGTTATAGATTAGCATTATAAATATAATAAGAAAATAAAATAAAATGTGAAACTATTAGGAAATGCAAATAAATGGGAGCAAAAAGACCTAAAAGCTAGAAATAGTAAACCAATATGCTAGAAACTTTGAAATCAGTATTTTCAAAATGTTTAAAGAGATAAAAAAGAAATTGAAACCAGAAGGCAGATATAGGGCAGTATAAAAAAAGAGCTAGCAGATATTTAAAAGACCCAAAAAGAAATCCATAAATAAACAATACTGTCAGTGAAATCAGGAGATCACGGAGGATTTAGCAGTAAAAACAAAAATGAAAATAATGAATTGGAAGGAAAATCTGAGAAAACCATGGATAATTCAGCACATAGAAAAGAAAAAGTAAAAGAAAGATAATTAAGAGGTATGTAGGCTAAAGAGAAAGTACAAAATATCCACAGCACTTTGCTGAAAGAAAAGGGGAGAATCATTATTAAAAGAGCTAATGATAAAAGAATTTCCCAAAATTTAAGACATATTAAAACAAGCACACCAAATATTCTGCAGAGTAACTAAAAATAGACCTACAGGGAGCCATATTGTAGTTAAAACTATAGTGTATCAAAAACAAAGAAAAATCTGTAAAAGCAGCTGTATTTGTAGCATAAACACAATTATTTCAAAATGAACAAAACTCATTTTCTTTTCTCCTGTAATGTGGATTTTTTTTTAAGGTTTTATTTATTTATTTGAGAGGAAGAGTAACAGACAGAAAGAAAGGTCTTCCACCTTCTGGTTCACTCACCAAATGACCGCAATGGCCAGAGCTGCGCCGATCCAAAGCCAGGAACCAGGAGCTTCTTCCGGGTCTCCCACGTGGGTGCAGAGACCCAAGGACTTGGACCATCTTCCACTGCTTTCCTAGGCCATAGCAGAGAGCTGGATCGGAAGTGGAGCAGCAGCCCCCATATGGAATGCTGGCACAACAGGCAAAAGCTTAGCCTACTATGCCACAGTGCCAGCATAGTAGGATGTGAAGTATATACACATAACATTACTTCAAATGAACTGAGAAAGTTGAATGAAATATAATTTTAGGACCCAAAATGAGCTTTTCAAACTAGGGAATGGGATATTGTCTGACCCCTGCAGACAGGGAAGTGCTGGCCACTGCCCTCAAGAGGCAAAGTCACTCTTTCTGATTAAAAAAACAAAGACATGTCCCACCTGTCCAGGGAGTGTTTTAAAGTAGCTCTAACAATAGAGTACCTATAACAATGGTTTAGTACCTATAACTATAAAATACCTCTTGTAATGTTTTAAAGTACCTCTAACAAAAGAAATATAATGCAAGTCATATATATAATTTTTATTCTAACATTTTGTTAAAATGTATTTTAAAGTAAAAGAAACATTTATGTTATGCATATTTTAAATATATATTTTAATATTTTAAATACTTTTATTTTAATTATTAAATTTGTTTTTTCCCTCTCAAGCTTTGGAAAATGAAAACAAAGATTTCTCTGCTGAATTAGCTGCCAGTATTTCCTAGGCTATAGGAAAGCTACATGATCTTTTTCTGTGTGACCCATTAGAATTAGGATTCTTGATGCTGTCACGGCTGAAATTACGTGTTGTTTTTTTTCCCCCCAAATTTAATACCTAATAGAGATTGCTCCAGCCTAATCCAAGCAAGCCCCAACCATCTCTGTTCCAAAAGCTAAAATGGGGTCCTTACTGGCTTCTTCATTTTCTATATAGAACCATCCATGCAGAGGCTTGTGTGAGCTTTGAAAACAAAACTTGAACTGCTTCCTATGTTAATTCCCTTCAGTGGCATCCCATTTC
Organism: Lepus europaeus; assembly: GCF_033115175.1. Taxonomy (NCBI): domain Eukaryota; kingdom Metazoa; phylum Chordata; class Mammalia; order Lagomorpha; family Leporidae; genus Lepus; species Lepus europaeus. The sequence continues at coordinate 9,507,086 of NC_084842.1, forward strand.
ACTTAAAATACAATTTGTATTTTTTGATAGCCCTCTAAGCTTCCCGTGACTTGGTCTTCTGCTTTCCTCTATGACTTGTTGGCATCCCAACCTGGTGTACTAAGCTTCGCTATTTTTCTGTTTTTAATACCCCAAGTTTACTCTTGCCTTGCAAGGTTTTCCCCCCTCACTCTGCTCTCTGCTTTTCAACTGTATCTCCCATGACTTTCTTCTTGTTGTGTAGGAACCAATTGTTTTTTCTTTTTTTTAAGGTTTATTTATTTATTTGAAAGTCAGAGCATCCGAGAGAGACAGAAAGAGATCTTGTGGGGCTGACGCTGTTGCACAGTGGATTAACGCCCTGGCCTGAAGCACCGGCATCCCATATGGCTGCTGGTTCAACACCCGGCTGCTCCTCTTCCAATCCAGCACTCTGCTATGGCCTGGGAAAGCAGTGGAGGATGGCCCAAGTGCTTGGGTCCCTGCACCCACGTGGGAGACCCAGAGGAAGCTCCTGGCTCCTGGCTTCGGATCGGCACAGCTCCGGCCATTGTGGCCAATTGGGGAGTGAACCATTGGATGGAAGACCTCTCTCTCTCTCTCTCTCTCTCTCTCTCTCTCTCTCTGCCTCTTCTCTTTCTGTGTAACTCTTTCAAATAAATAAATAAATCTTTTTTTTTTTTTAAAGAGATCTTGCATCTGCTGGTTTACTGCCAAATGGCTACAACATCCAGGACTGGGCCAGGCTAAAGCCAGGAGCTAATAAAACTTTACCTGGGTGGCAGGGGCCCAAATACTTGGGCCATCTTCTATTGCCTTCCCAGGCTAACCAGTAGAGAACTGGATCAGAAGTGGAGCGTCCGGGACTTGAACTCTCACATGGTATGCTAGTGGCACAGATGGTGCTTAACCCTCTGCTACACAACCACGACCCTCTCTTCATTTTTCTAAACAGATTAGCGTCAGTTCTTAAGGGAAATTTTGATGCACCTAACTTACCCTTCGCATTGTAGTAATAATAACATATTCCACATTTTCAGAGCACTTTGCAGTTTATAAAACACATTTTAATCTACATGGCCACTTGATCCTTGTTATTTTCTTAGAGTGTAGTGATACACACATTGTTATCTACACTTTGTAAACAGAGAGGCTAAGACACAGCATGAGAAAGCCTATGAGAAAGCATGCCAGAGCTTAGCAAATGAATATTTTTAGGAGCTTCAGATGTGTTTGTGACTGTGCTGGAGAGTGATTGAAGAAAAAAAGTACTATGGAAATTTTTCTCTTATTTTATATTCTATTTTCAATTACATAAAACCTTTCATTAAGTGTGTAGAACCAGATTTATGTGTGGATTTAGGCTGGCATGACCAGTTATGCAGTCTCTTTCTGTCTAAAAATTAAATCTCTAGTACATTACAGTGCTACATGGAATTGTTTGTATAGAATTAGTGTTCCCATTAGCGCATTACTCTTATTATTGACAACAATGTTCAATTATAGAAAGTCAACGTTTGCAACTATATTAAAATAAAGCATTTTTATTCTTTTAAATAAATGTATTTCTAAAACATACTTGCAAATCTGAGTGCAAATTATTTCCTTTTGCAGACATTAAGACATTAGATATTAAAAATATAGTAAGAAATTACACTGCCTTTTAAATAAATAAAATAAATGTTTAAAAAGAAGAGGGTATAAGGAACAATTCCAAAAAAGCCAGAGGATATACTCGATCAGAGAAAAACAGGGGAAACACATTGCTAGTTACCCTGGAGAAGGGGGGAGGAAGAAAAAAGAGAAGGGTGAAGATTCTGTGAAATGTCAGAAAAGCATTTCTCAATATGATCCCTCCATAGAACCTCTTTCCCTCTCATCACTCCCATATTGTCCACCAAATTACTAAGCAAATGAAAGTTTTAGCAAAGATTTATTTATTCATTTGAAAGCCAGAATTACCAAGAAACAGAGGCAGAGACACAGAGAGAGCTCTTCCATCTGTTGGTTCACTCCCCAAGTGGCCGCAACAATCAGGGCTGGTCCAGGCTGAAGCTGGGAACCTGGAACTCCATCTGGGTCTTCTACTTGGTCACAGACACTCAAGGACTTAGGCCATCTTGGGCTACTTTCCCAGGTGCATTAGCAGGGAGCTGGATCAGAAGTGGAGCATCTGGGACTCGAACCATATGGGATACTGGAGCTGCAGGCAGTGGCTTAACCAACTGTGCCACAACACCAACCCCACACAAATGAAATTACTAAGAATGAGATGGGGGGGGGGGGCAGTACCATGGCTCACATGGCTAATCCTCTGCCTGTGGCGCCAGCACCCTGGGTTCTAGTCCCGGTTGGGGCGCCGGGTACTAGTCCCGGTTGCTCCTCTTCCAGTCCAGCTCTTTGCTGTGGCCTGGGAGGGCAGCGGAGGATGGCCCAAGTGCTTGGGTCCCTGCACCCACATGGGAGATCAGGAGGAAGCACCTGGCTCCTGGCTTCGGATCGCCACAGCACCGGTGGTGGCAGCCATTGGGGGAGTGAACCAACGGAAGGAAGACCTTTCTCTCTGTCTCTCTCTCGCTGTTTATAACTCTACCTGTCAAATTAAAAAAAAAAAAAAAGAATGAGATGAGGGGGTTGGGAGACAGTACAGAATCCAAAGTGATGGCAAATTTTGCCTGTATTTGAAGGTCTGATGACTCCTACTTAATCTCTTGGTTACCTTAAAATCAATTTTACTCGAGGTCATGATGATGGCAGCACCTGTCAGGAACTAGTTCAATATTTTTCACACAAGACAATCACCTTGTATTAGATGCCCTCAGAACAACATGATTTTGCTAACACAATAATTCTTCATTCTGCTTAGTAGTTGAATTCTTTACAGATGAAATCTTTGCTGAATCAAAGTTCATTAAAAGTTACAAACTTTCAGGGATT